>NC_064819.1:147945042-148683167 GCF_024166365.1 Elephas maximus indicus
GAAGCACATCCGGTAAGGCTGTAAGCTGAGTGATGTGGCTTGGCCTATCAAGAAGAGGCGGGCATCGCACATGGGGCTATCTGGGTATAATAAAGGAGAGAAAGAATGGAGACAGAGGAGAAACCTAAAAAAAGAAAAAAAGTGGTGCTGAAGGAGGCTGCTGGTGGGGTGGCATGGACCCAGGGAAGCAGTGTGCTGGTGGCTCTATAGCCAAGTTGTGTGGCACAGCCTGTCCTGAAAGGATGGGGATGGCACACAGGGCTAGGTGGATGGGAGAAAAGAAAGAAAGGAAGGGATAGCAAGATAAGAAACTAGAAAAAAAGAAAAAAGAAATGGCACTGAGGGAGCATGCCAGTGGGGTTGCATGTACCTGGGGAAGCCACGTGTGGTGGTGCTCTAGATGACTGTTGTGGCACATCCCATCAAAAGGGGGCAGGGGCAGCACATGCAGCTAGATGGGCAAGAGAAAGGGAAGGGAAGAATGGAGTGAGAGATAAGAAACTGGAAAAAAAAAAAAACAGCATCGAAGGAGTCTCCTGGTGGGGTAGTGCAGACTGGGGAAGGTGTGTGCCAGTAGCTCTCTAGCCAAGTGGTGTGGCACAGCCCGTCAAGAAGGGACAAAGACAGCAGTCAGTGCTAGCTTGGCAGGAGAAAGGAAACGAAGGAAGTGAGAGAGAAGAAACAAAAAACGCCAAAAGAAAGAAAAAGAAAAAAAATGGCGCTGAAGGAACCAGTAAGTGGGGGTAGGGCAAATCCTGGTGGCATTGAGCTGGTGTCTCTCCAACCAAGGGATCGTGGCCCACTGGAAATTGATGGAGGCCGTGTAGAGCGAAGAAGGGTGGGAGGTGGGAAAGCATGTATCCCTGGTTACCAGGTGCTCTGTCTCCTGTTCGAAGCTCTGCGAAGTTGCCTTCCTGTACTCCCTGTCTGCATTCCTTGGTGGCTGTAGTCCAAGATGGCAAATCTGTACCACGTTAGCTGGTAGGGAACCTCCACTCCGTAGCTCTCTTTGTTGTCTGTCATTTTCTTATACCTTTCGGAGCTTGATAGTGTTCTTTATCCCTTCATTTGATGCTTAGCGTTCCAGGATTGAAGGTTGTATCTGTTTTACTTAGTTTTTCAGGTCTTCGCTGTAAAGGGATCGCATGGTGCTTCTGCCTATAGCACCATGTGCCTCCACGTCCTGTATATATATATTTCCTTATCCCTTTCTTTAAAAATGAGCACGACGACACAAGTCAAAGTTTCAGAGGACAGCCTTTAGGATAAACCAAAAAACCAAACCTGTTGTCATCAAGTCGATGCCAACTCGTGGCGACCCTATAGGATGGAATAGAACTGCTCCATAGAATTTCTGAGGAGCAGCTGATGGATTTGAATTGCCGACCTTTTTGGTTAGCAGCCAACCTTTTTGTTAGCAGTGGTAGCTCTTAACCATTGCCCAGTAAAAGTAAAACTGACAATGGATGAAAGGATTTCTATTGACAGACATAGTTCAGGACCTTATCATCTCAGGCCTGAACTTTTCATTCAACAACTATTTTTTGTGATCCAAATGTGTAAATGCCTGGCACTGTGTCCTGGGAGACAGATATGAATAGTAATAGAGATTTTTTAGCTACCATTTATTGATCACTTAAGGTGATAGGAGTTTCACATGCATTATTTCACTAAAGTCAATTCGGTTCAGTATTTATTGTTTCTAATATGTGCTAATGAGCAACATAGTCATGATCCCTGCTTAAGAGAGTCTTTGGTCTAGTGGAACAGTTAGACAAGTGACCAGACAACTGCAATTCTGTGTGACAACCACTGTGATAGAAGTAATGTGTAGTTGGAAGATGTTAGAGGCCACCTAAACCTCTGGGAGGACAAGAAAGGTTTCCTAGAGGAAATGAAGTCTAAATTGAAACCCAAACTACCTACACAATGAGTAGAAGATAGCTAGGGTTGATGAAGAGGGGAGAGAGTTTTCAGGCAGAAGGAATGCATGTGAAAAGGTGCATGAAAAATCTATGAAGTTGTTATCCCCATTTTACAGATGAGGAAGTAGAAACAGAGGGGTAACTTGTTCAAAGTCACATTTGCTCTGTTTTCAAGTCCTCTTTTCACTTTCCTCCTTATCTACCTTCTGTTCTATCATTCTTCCAATGTTCTTTTGCAAATACTTTCAGTTTCTTTGCCTTAATATGTTTCCAATACAGCTACCTAATAAAACACCTGTTATGGAGCAGTTGAACATAGCTGGAAAAAATCACCCAACAGGCTGGTCTGTAACCAGTTTTTTTGAGACCCCCCAACTGCTTGGAGTGTAAACATGAAGTTGTTTTATTTCTTATGATCATTTCTTTCAAGAGAGCTCTCAGACAAATTTTAGATTCCGTAACTTTTTAGTAATTTCCAGTTTACTAAAATTTAGGAATTAACGCTTGAACCTGAAATCTCTTAATTCAAATTGTCTTTGTTTTTGGAGAAGCTTGGAGTGGAGACGAGAGCATGATCTACTCTCTACACAAGTTTTCTTCCTTGCTGTTTTAAGATCTAGAGACAGGGAGGAGGATTTGGGAGAAAGGGCAGGTGTTCTTTTATTGGCTGAGGTCACACTCATAGACTTTTTGGTTGTCTTCACTTATCTGGCCGGTTAGATAGATGACTGGCTCAATGCCTTCCTTGAATCAGGCATCGAAATGTTGATTCTAATGGTGTGAATGTATGAGTTCTTCAAGAGTCCCTATATAATTTCTTAAGGGACAGAATCTAACTCTGACTCAATTTTTTCTACCATCCCCTTCCCAAGCTTCCATCGTAAGTGATATGTTCCTCATGCCCATTGTCCTCCCATTTCTGACTACTGCCTAGCTGGCAGACCTCCTGGGTAGAATATTACTACCCAAGATGACTCAAGCCCAGCTACTTTCTAGGCTCCTCACTTGGCTCATGGAAAGCTGACTCGTGTATGCCATGTCAAATGATGAGAGTACAGGCTGCTCAGTCACAGCCCCTTCTCCAGCCCTGAATTTCTCTCCTTATTTTTTTCCTTGCTCAGATTGACTCAGGAACAGACTAGCAAGTTCACCCCTAAACAGATGTCCAATTGGGAAGTGAAATGGCAGTCTGATGATCTTATAGATCACCTCCAGTACCTAAGGTGATTCTCTTGGTTCTCCACTCTTTTTCTCAACAGAGATGTAACTCCCCCCTGCCTGTCTTCACTGCTTCTTTCAAAAGGCCTAGGACTCTGATCCCTTTCCCCCTCATATTATGAATTGAGGATAGGTTGTGGTTGAAGGGTGAAGTCTAGTTCTGCTGCCTCTTGGTAAATGAGAGAATAAGGAGGAGGGGGATGTGTAGCCTCAGTTTTTAGCAGCACAGCAGTAATTCCTTTAGAATGCAGGATGCGTAGCTTTTTGTCCTCAGTTTTTAATTTTAGGCCTATTGTTCTCAAACTGTATGCCAAGCTACTTTGGGTGCCAAGGGTGAACTCATAGGGGCACCACATGACAAGTTAAATTTATCAGGGAATCACAGTGGCTTTCGACATATTTCAGACACCATGTGAATTACTAGCTTAAGGTAGTTGACAGTTTCAACACTGATCCTGTTACATTCCTTTTAATGAGATTATATATTTGTGAAGTTGGGTTTTTGGTAGTTGCTGTAATAAAAAGCAAATATAGTATGAAAGTCAATGTGGAATGAGAAATGAAGGTGTTGATCTCCAATCCAATTCCAATGTTTGAAAAATTTGTGCAATCTTTACCAGATGTAGATATCCCATTAGTAAATAATAGTGGTTAAGAATGAAAGAAAAATATCACCTTTTCTTTCAATATTTTTGTGTAATTAAAAAAAATTAGCCATTAGATTATTATAAGGATATAAGTACTTATTATTAAGGTGTTCGGACCTAACTGCTTAGTGGATAGAAACCCTGGTGGCATAGTGGTTAAGAGCTTTGTCTGCTAACCAAAAGGTTGGCGGTTCGAATCCACCAAGCGCTCCTTGGAAACTTCTACTCTGTCCTGTAGGGTTGCTATGAGTTGGAATCATCTTGATGGCAATGGGCTTGGGTTTTTTTGGTGACTTAGTGAATGGATATTTCTTTAGGCTTAGGGGTGCTGTGAAAAAATTACCGAGACACTTAATGCACCATGAACCAAGAAAGCCTGGGAGCATGTCTGCGTGAAGTACATCTCTTCCGTATTATTGAATAATTAATGCTATTGCATTCTCAAAATAAATAAATACGAAAAGGATGGAAAGAGTCTTCAAAAACAAGGTAAGTGGGATTTGCGGAATTATTTCTGATGGTATTTGTAATGTCAGTTTACACTTTCACCATCAGAGGTCATGAAAGGACAGTTTAGAACAGAAAATTTGAGCTTTGTTGAAAATAAACTTGTTTGAAATTTGAACTGTCACTTGTTCTTAGAAGGCTTTAAAAAATTCATTGATAAATGAAGAAAAAGAATTTTTGAGAATAAAATTGTTGAGTGAGTTGCAAGAACATCAGGCTATTCTTTCACTTTTGTGCTTTAAATTTTTATTTTAAGAATAAAATTTAAAACCCAAAGCACTGGCCACCACTTGCCTTGGAAACATATATATACTTAACTTTAGTTAGGTTTGTGGGTCTACAAAGCAAAATAATTTTATTCATTAAAAAAGATAGGAAATAAGTGAAATTAAAACTTAGAATTTTTTTGGAATACTTTTTTTTTTTTAATAAACATTGCATGTACTTCATCAAGCATAGTGAAGTGTGTCTCTTAAACTTTACATCTGAGATGGAAAGTGTTTCTAGTTATCTTATAATAATGAAACTGCATTTTAAATATTGATTTATATTTTGGTTAAGCCATAGGTAACAAGTATTGATTTAAAACTTCTCTCGCTGTAGGTGAATTATTAGAAATGCAAAAACAGTATGTTAAAGTAATTTGTATTTTAGGTTCTACAAACACAGAAATCATCAGTTGTCATTTCTCTTTTTTGCAATTAGAAGAGAAAAACTTCCTTATAAAATGATTGTTAATATTTTTGCATTAGTTCTTTACATTTTCATAACTACTATGGCATATGAGTTGACATTTCAAAACAAACAAACAAACCAAACCAAACCAAACTCATTGTGAGCTTATAGGATGGAGGAGAACTGCCCTACAGGGTTTCTAAGGAGTGGCCAGTGGATTTGAACTGCTGAGACTTTTTGGATAGCAACCAAGTGGTTAACCACTGCACTACTAGGTCTCTGAGTTGGCATTGGACAATCAAAATCCACTCCGCCAAAATTGTAGTTCAGTGTCACCAGCAGCTCTGGCTTTGGCCACCTGAATTCTGCCCAGCCAAAGGAGCTACCAGTGGGCAAAATGCATGCCTCCAGGGCCACGATATGGTTGAAAGAAATTATATTTGACTTATACATAATGTTTAGATTAAGACACAGCGCCATCCATCCCAAATTCTTGTTGATGAAATAGGCACAGCAATAATACCTACATAGTATTGTGAGGACTAAACAAGTTAAAACAAGTAAAAATTTAGAACACTACCTGGTACTGAATATGCTCAATATAAATTAGCTCTTGTGTTTTTGTTATTTGTGAACCATGTCATGCAGTGTATGTGGTAAACAATGATTTGATACCTATTATTATTATTACTACTGGTCTGTGGGTAGTGCAAACTGTTAATGTGTTGGGCTGCTGACCAAAAGTTTGGAGGTTGGATTCTACCTAGAGGAATCTTGGAAAAAGCCCTCATGATCTACTTCCAAAAAATCATCCACCAAAAACTGTGGAGCATAGCGCTAGCCTAAGAAACATGGGGTCGCCATGAATTGGATTTAACTCCATGGCAACTGGTTGGTATTATCGCTGCCATTGTTTTTTGAACACTTTTTCCAAAATATAGGGCATAAAAGACTTTTTTTGTTGGTCTCTTGAACACTTAGGTGGCATCTTAGCTATCAAAAAGCCTTAAAAATAGTAAAAACACAGCTTTTTAACTGTAATCCATTTTAATTGCCTATTTGTTTAAGCGGCCAGACCATAGTCTTCACTAATGTCCGTAAAATTGCCCCTCTCTTCAATATTGTCCTTTTCTGGGGGGTCAATTCTATTATACTGAGTTTACTGTCTATTCTTCTAGCAGCTCTCAAGCTTTAGGATCCTCCATACTACTCAGATGTGCAGCCTGCCCCCATCTGAAATCGTTCTCTTTACGTTCGATGACTGTAGTGTGTGGTGGAGTTGAAGGGAAGCTGACAGGTGCCAACCGGAATCTGAAGTTTGAGAAATCTTTATTGAAGAGATTTTATTATTTTAATGCATTCTTCTTCCTTGATAATAATAAGTATTTTAAAGGCATTCTTGGGGCTTAAAAAAGTTACTTTCAGGGTTTCTATTGCTCAGACTTGATTGGTTCATTAGTAAATTGTGGGTCAATCAAATTTTGACATGAAAACATGGCATGTAGACATTAAAATATATTTGACTACCTGCACAAATACTGATATGTTCAGTTAGTTGAGAATTATTTTACTTATTTTTGTTTTTTTGTTGTATAATCCATTTTAAAAGGAAAATGTAAATTAATATTTGATATGAAGTGGAATAAAAAGTTGATTTTCTCATGAAGTCCTATTTTGAAGAACTCTCTTTATCCAGAAAGTCGAAGTACATGCATCATTTTCTAGTCACCATATAAATCTCATTGATGAAAAACAAGGTTTCTTTGAAAGAAAAAGAAAATATAAAGGGACTGTTTCTGCAATTCCACCAAGCCTTTCACCAATGCTTCTAACAAGTTCCAAAATGAATTTCATCTCCATCCCCTCCCTTGTTTTCCCTCTACAGAAGGTTTTAATGAGCAACAATCTGGTTCTAAGGATGAAAGCCGAAGGAAGGAAAATTCTGAATAACCTTCCACTTACGTTATTCCACGTCCAATATTCAAGATTATTGAGAGTAGCATTGGTTCTGTAACACCACTGCCTTATTAAAGGAATCCATTTAACTTTGGGAAACTGCATAAGGAACAAATGAACAATCCAATACACATTCATTTTATGCTCACACACAAGCCTTCGCTGACTTTTTGATACTTCAAGTTAGGAACAGCAGTTCTTTGTTTTATCTTATTATTTTTCAATGTCAGCTCTTTCTCATTTTTCCTACCAGACCATAAACATTTTGTGGGTGGGCATTATATTATTCATTTCTCTATTGTACTGATGGTTTGTGCAAAGTAGGTGCTTAAAATGTGGTTGTTGAAACTATTGATGTTATTGGTGTGGGCAAATCTGCTGCAAGAGACCTCTTTAAAGTGTTAAAAGTAAAGATGTTACTATGATGACTAAAGTACACCTGACCCAAGCCATGGTATTTTCAATTGCTTCATATGCATACGGAAGCTGGACAATGAACAAGGAAGACCAAAGAAGAATTGATGCCTTCGAATTATGGTATTGGTGATATATACTGAATATACCACGGACTGCCAGAAGAACGAACAAGTTTGTCTTGGAAGAAGTACAACCAGAATGCTCTTTAGAAGTGAGGATGGTGAGACTTTGACTCACATACTTTGGACATGTTATCAGGAGGGTCCAGACCCTGGAGAAAGGCATAATTCTTGCTAAAGTAGAGGGTCAACAAAAGAGAGGAAGACCCTCAAGAAGAGGGATTGACAGAGTGGCTGCAACAATGAGCTCAAACATAGCACTGGGCAGTGTTTCTTTCTGTTGTACATAGGGTCGCCATGAGTCGGAACTGACTGGATGGCACCTAACAAGAGCAGTAACAACAGCAATGATTTGCGAAAAGTAGGTGCTTCAAAGGTGGTTGTTGAAACTGCTGATGTTATTGTCTCTTGGTCCATTTTATAGTCTATTGGTTCAAGTTGTAACTTAAAACTTTTAAAAGTATTAATACATCCTAAATAGACGTAATGTGTATAGGGTAATGCTACCCCACACCTTCTAGCACACCCCAGTATGCTAGGTAGAGTGATTGCCCTTTGACCTAAGCATTATTTCTAGGCAGGGATAAACTAGGGCAGATCCAATTACAACAGAAATATGAGACTTGTTTATTACTCTCTCTAACTAGAAATTGTAATGATAACAATGATGACCGAACATCTACGGGTAATTCAGTAAGTGCGGAATTGCAGAATATCCTCTATTAGTGCTGCAATTGTTCAGAGCTCACTTCCATGCTCTCTACCCTCCTAGGGTCTAATAAATGGATGGGTAAATTTTAATCTGAATAGGTGTTGCATCAACGAGAAAATTCTTTCATTTTGTGTCTTAATTTCAGTGGAATCTTGACTAGTTGTTTACTGCTCCACAATAGCATTCCTCAGAGTCCTTAGAGTGAGAATGACTATTGGTGATTGCCTTCATGATTAGGTACGCTGTCCTAATGTCTTTGAGGAGCCTGAGGGAGCCTTGCTATTTTCTACCACATTTTCCTCATTACTTAAGTAGCTTTCTTTAGCAGTTTCATTTCCTTCCCCATTAACAATAAACACATTTAGGTTATTCACCTGCTCTGAAAGCTATTTGGAATACATATGTAAAGCTGCAAAACTTATGCTCCTCTCTTCCTTTTTCCCCTCAGAAAAAGAGTTGTTAATGCTTAATTTTTCTTAAAAAAGAGAATAAAATCCATGAGTTTATTACCTCCATATTTTGAGGTTGTCTCTGAGTTCTTGATAGTTGTTTAAAGGAGATCAACTTGATTTATTTTAGTGGAAATTCAGTTTTTTATTTAAAATATGTAATAAAGATACTGCAAGAAATAAAGAATAAATAAAGTTATATATTAATATTACTAACTTTAACTTTGGGTTTTAAAAAACACTTGTTTGTGAAAATCTAGGAAGAGGCCACAAGCAGATCCTGGGGGGAAGGCTTCTTATGGGAATTCTAGCTTAAATTTAACTCCAGAAGTGGACCCTTTATAGAGCTTGGAAATGTCTTCATAACAAACATAATTTGTTGGAACCACAACATACAGTGGGTTTGTTTTGACACAGGGAATATGGCAGACAAGAGTCCAGAGATGTCTACGGTCATGGAGGATTAATCTGGACTGTTTGAGAACTCCCAGCCCTCTCTGCAGTGGAGCCACAGCCTGGTGAATCATGCGGGTGAGGAGGCAGTGTTGGCAGGGGTTAGCAGGAAACGGAATGAAAACCAATTTACGAGCAGGCTCCTGAGAAAGGTAGCATCTGAACATTACAAGAGAATTGTATACTTTTTGGCTCAGAGCAACAGCCCTTTAATGTCTGGATAATACAGCCAGAATGTTAATCTAACTTTGTTCTATATTTTTAGTACTGGCAACTCTTCAAGAGAAAATGGTTATTTTCTTTTCTATTTTGAAAAGTTCCTAGTCTTTAAAGATTGGAATCTTAGGATAGATAGAATTTCAAATAGCAAATTTAAAATTGTAATTTGAATTTTGTTGAGTATACACACACACACACAATTTCATAGAAAAATGAATGGTGCATACATCAAAATTACCTGGGTGGTGGAGTCATATTTGATTTCTGTTGTTCTTTTTACAATTTATTATATTTTTCTAATTATTTGCATTGAACATGTTGCCTGTTTTGAAGTTTGAAAAAAATAAAAAAGGAAAGTACGAAGGCTAAAATATGAAATACCCAAGTACACATCACCCTTGCTTATAATTTGTTATTTTTGCTTGAGATATTTTTGAAGAAATAAATTATTATAGATAAAGTTTTCTGTATTTTATTTCTACTTTAAAATAATTTTATACTCAGAAAAATGAATATAATACAGATATATTATAAATGTTTATAATAAAGTATTTACTTTTCTGAGAAGTTACCGTCAACATGTTGTATTTCAGATATTTATGTCTACTACATGAATAGTTCCTAATGCGAGAGTTTTATATTTAAAAAAGTCCACAGAATACTGAGCAGTTAGTAAAATTTTAGGGATATTTATAATTCAAATGAAAAGAATGTAAGTTATTATATGTTTGTAATAAACATTTCATGCTGTGAAAGGGGTCCAGAATAATAATACTCTAATAATAAAACAAATAAACATTAAAATAGTAATGATGGAGATGCTGATTAAGAGACCTGTAACAAAATTTCCCCTTTTCATTGTTATTTCTTTATCTAGGTCACCAGGGTTTCCATCTAGGGCATAGTGATTCAAAATCTTTCTTTCAAAGGCTGGGAATTCATGTATTAATTTGCTTTCTTGGTTGTGCTGGACCAAATGCAAGAGCCCAGAGTGAAGATGAGAATGCACTTCAGAGACAGAAGGCGGGAAGGAGTTAGATTTATAATTAATGTACTCCCAGGAATAATATACTTAACAGTCTCGTAAAAATACTATTTGATGCCTACACTGCAAAAAATATTATGATACAACTGAAACAAGGCTGTATGGAATTGTAGGGTTCTCAAAAACCCAGGTTGAAAATTCTATCAAAATAAATTCCTGAGGACTCTTAGACACCAAAGTTTCCCAGGCACACTGATGAAAACTGTAACTTGTGCCACAAAAATGTAAGTTTAATTAAATGGGTGTTTAACAATGTATCAGTGAGGCTTACAAGGATAGAATATTTACGTTTTCCCATGAATTTATGCATTATTGTTCCTCACACAATTTTCACATTTCAACTATCATATCATTTCTCTTTCCAAAGTTTGCTATTTCAGTTTAATTTCCTTTCAGCAAGTTTGGTGCATGTTGGTGGAGTAATTACCATGTCTTTTTGACCACTGTCTCTTAAGTGCCTGAGGAACAACAACTCCAAGAAGTATCCGGCTGTCAACTGACAATTGTGTTTTTCAAAGAATCATATGGTTTTTAATGCCAGAATCTAAGTTGTCATAAATAAACAAACATTATTTACACATTTTCTGTTTTTTCTGTTACCTCTCAGTTAATATTAATAACAGAAATAATGTTATCTTCCACTATATTATTGATCAAAAATCCAGTACTTAGTATGTAATTCATTGTTTTTAGATATTTAATAACTATATTACATACTGAAAGTAATCACATTTTTATATTATTATACTGATATAAAGGGCAGTATTATTTTAAAGAGCATAAAGAATTTTATCTCATTTACAATCTGTGATATCTAGGTAGGGACAGTGGGCCCTTTACTGTCTTCATGGCACAAGGAGCATCACATAAATCTTAGTGTGTATGTGAGTATCGTCCAGCTGGGTTCGAGTACTTTTGACACTGCTTTAATCTTCATTTGTGATATAATGGAAAACTTTTCACAAGATTGTTACACTACTCAGTTCATAACTAGTTTAGGCAATAAAACAACCAACTGTACATATGCTTTGGTATAGCTGTAACTTTAGCAGTATGCCAAAGACCACACCGTAATCACTGTTAGAACCGGAAACGGAGTTGAGAGGTGCTGATTATGGTGAGGCTGATGTCCAATGTTCATGCCAGGAGCTGCCTTCCAGCTTGTTGATTGTCTTGTGAAGTTTTGGGAACTGTCAGTTCTTCTCAATGGGCAAGAGGAAGACTCTGGTGCCTCTGCTGTTGACTCCAAAACATAGACTACATAAACTCTAAAACATTCTCCTGAGGGGAGTCACAATAATTATTCAACAAACTTAAAAACAGAACAAAACAAAACAGCCAGTTGCTGTCCAGTCACTCTGACTCATGGCAACCCCATGTGTGTCAGAGTAGAACTGTGCTCCATATGATTTTCAATAGCTGATTTTTGGGACGTGATTGCTAGGTCTTTCTTCCTAGGTACCTCTGAGTGGACTCGAATCTCCAGTCTTTTGGTTAGCAGCCAAGCGTGTTAACCATTTGCATCACCTAGGGTGTCCCCAACAAACTTTGTTGTTGTTGTTAGTTGCCATCAAGTTGATTTTGACTCATGGTGACCCCATGCGTGTAAAGTAGAACTGATCCATAGGGTTTTCTACTATGACCTTTCAGAAGCAGATCACCATGGTATGTCTTTTGAGACACTTCTGGATGGGTTTGGACCACCAAACCTATGGGCTAGTAGTTAAGTGCTTAATTGCTTGCGCCACTCAGGGACTCCCAACAAACTTTACTGGGGACATATTTTGCCCCAGATACCATGTCCAGTTCTGAAGGCACAGGATTAAAAGACGTAGCCCCTGCAAGAGGCACTCACTGCTGAGATAGGAAACAGAATTGTGAAATTACATAATACAACACATGTGAGAAGTTCTCAGTGAAGTACTCTGATCACAAACAAAGGAAGTACCAGCTCTTCCTGGAGGCATCAGCCATTGCTTCACAGAGGAGGTGACACTGGGCCAGGAGAGGTAGGTGCTCTTTTGTTAGAAAGTAGGGAACAAGATTTTAATGTTGAGGACAGCACATTTAAGAGGCATAGTGGTTAAACTACTGGCTGCTAACTGAAAGGTCAGTGGTTCAAACCCACCAGCTACCCCGAGACAGAATGATGCAGCAGTCTGCTTCCATAAAGATTAGTCTTAGAAATCTTATGGGGCAGTTCTGCTCTGTCCTAGACAGTCAACTCAATGACAACAGGTTTTTTTTTTTTTTTTTTTGGTACCGCCCTCTCCTTTCTTGCCAAGGAATGGACATCTAACTTATACTTAGCCAATCATATGGTGCTAAGGAAGCAGAAAAGCACACTGAGTAGCGAATCCTTCTGGTGTTAACAGCAGTATTGGGGTTGCAGTTTCCATCAGCTGTGGGACCAGTGCCACATCCACCATTTGTGTCCAGAGAGTGGCATTGGTGGTACAAACTGCAGGGCCATTGTTCAATGGTGGCAGCAATTGTGCTCTCAACTGGTTAGGTTCTCTAGTCTACTTTTGTCTGTGGTTTTTCTTCCTAGCCTCCCTTTCTTCCTACCATTTCTGAATTTGGTTCTCCATGCTTCCCAAGATTTCTGTGAGCTACTCAATATATACTGTCATAAATTCCTGTCCTACTTCTTTCAACTGTTCTACTTGAAAATAAGGACCCTCTCTAGTTCAGTAGTGTTCATGGTGGTTTGGGAAAGGTTCAGGTAGAGTGTAAAGAGTCTCATATACCATGTTAAATTTTTTTTTTTCATAATTGAAGGCTTTAAAATAGGGGAAGAATATGATCATATTCACATTTTTAAAAAGATAACTGTTGAGATTTATAAAGATGGGAAGAGGATAAAGATGAGTTCAGGTAGGAGACTATTGTAGTCAGGCAAGAGATAATGAGGGCTTTAACAAAAAGGGGCAAAGGGGGAGAGAGAAAAAGAGGGAAAGAGGATTTGAGAGATAGTTTGGAAGCAAAGTTTATTGGACTTGTTAACATATGGGATGAGGTACAGGGAGAAGTTGATGATGACTTTGAGGTTTCTAGCTTGGATGGATGGATGGATGAATGGATGGATGGATGGATGGATGGATGGATGGATGGATGGATGGATGGATGGATGGATGGATGGATGGATGGATGGATGATGGGGCCATTCCCTAAGCAAGCTAAAGAGGCTTTGGAGTAATCGAATTATTGAATTTAAGGTACAGCTGGAGGTGTCCAGTAGGCAGGTGGATGTGCAGAATTAAATTTGAATGAAGAAGTAGAGAATGCAAAGATATGAATGGCTTTTTATGTGGTAAGAGTGGATGAAAATATTTTTGAGAGTTATGCATAGACAGATAGATGGCTAGATAGATGGAAAAGATAAAACCCTTAGGAATTTCAACATCAACAGTAGATCCACAGCTTCCCACAAGTGTCCTCTGATTACGTGTATTCACCACCAGCTTGGTCATTTGCTGTCAATATACAGCCTCTGCCTTGTCCCTTCTTGGTTGCTCTGCATTCCATTTGTCTCTGGTAGCTGCTTGCAAAGCCCTATGGAGCAGCTACACAGCTGTCATTGCCCATCATGAAAACATCAATGCCCATGCCAAGGTGCTGTCTCAGGGTCTTCTCAAAGCTCCCTATCCTAGGCTGACAGAATGGTGCTGGATGCCCAACAGAGGTGGGCATCAGGGCCTTCTCTCCAATGCTATGATGTAATGTTTTCCACAGCCCAAACAGCATTTGAACATTTCCATCTGCCTATGGCCATTGCCCCTTTAATTAAATCCAGGCTACTGTTCCAGATGGGAACAGACACTAAGCCATCCCTTTCATTCATATCTTCTTTTACTCTTCCTCATCTTGATGAAAAACAAATCAAATAAATGGAGTCAGACAGATACATTACTGTTATTGTTTGTGTGTATATGTGTATGTATGAGTGTGTGTGTGAGGGGGGATGGAGAGCGTCTAAATTATCAGTACCCAGCCAAAAATGTCCTGCTACACATGGTACACAGCTTAAAAAATACTGAAATATCGTGGAAAGAATGATGGCTTTTGTCTTAGGCTGGGTTATCTAGAGAAGCAAAGCCAGTAAAATGTATAAATATATATACGGAGAGAGATTTATGTCAAGGAAATGGCTCATGTGGTTGTAAAGGGTAGAAAGTTCCAGTCAGGCTTATCCTGATTCATGTAGTCGCAGGGTCTGACAAACCCAAGATTGGCAGGTCAGAGAGCAGGGCTCAGAGGCTGAGAAGATTGATGAATCCCAAGATCAGCAGGCAAGACTGTAGGTAAGCTGCTAGCTCAAGTTCCAAGAACAGGAGGTCAGAAGAGCAGGAGCTAGCTCCAGGATCCAGCTTGAGCAAAAAGCCCATGAGCCTTACCAGAATGTCCACCTATATTTGATGCAAGCCACACGCCCATGGAAACTCCCTTTTGGCTGATTGGCTACTCATAGCAGATCCTATCATGTTGAAGATCACAAATCATAGGACTGCCAACCCCCTGAGAATCACGGCCCAAGGCAAGCTGATGCACAGACTTAACCATCACAGCTTTGTCACAGAACGAGATAAAATCTTATTATTTATAGCTGTGTGGCTGGGATTTTAAATTACTTCACCTTCTTGAGCATTAATTTCTTTATCAGTAAGATAGAAAAACAATAGTATTTACCTTTCAAGATTGTTAAGATAAAAGATAGCATTGGTAGCATTCTAGACACTAGTAGACACTTGACAAATAATTAAGAGAATGAGTCTGATCTATTTTCCTAGATATTTTAAATAGGTATACTTAGCATATACTTTCTGAAGTGGCCTTTCACTTTGTCCCCTTTGTCTTTTTCATTTGAAATCAATCTCCTCTGAATATGTGTACATATGTTTATACAGAAAATATATGAACATATACATAGAAGAGAGGTATTGTTGAATATGTGGAATCACTTAATATGTATGGGGAACTATATCTTCTTTTTATTATGCAGATAAAATATTTTCAAGAAAATATGTGTGGACAAGATCCATTGCAAAATAACTTGTACTGCACAAAGATTTTTCACAATATTTCTAGCTAACAATCTGTGAGCAATGGTAGACCTATGAAAACATTTTGCAAAAGTGTTTCTACCTTTTATCCCCAAACAAACACCATGGCAGGAACAAACTTTTATGATTTAAAAACATCTTTCAGCAAAACAAATCTTTGGGATGAAAATAAGCACTAGGGCTATTGAACAGGGCAAAACAATGCAGATGTGGACCATTTTTATTTTGTGACATATTGTTTTTTCAGTTGTTAATTGTGGCCTTTTTTTTTTTTGCCATGTGCTATATTCTCTTTGTCCTCCTTTATATCAGACAGAAAGTTCTTCAGAGATAATCTGCTCTTCACTAATCCATTCATCCTTTCTCTTAACCAGAACTTTTTGGCAATATTAAACAACAGGGGCCTTCTGTTACGCAGACAGTGGCTTAAGTTTTCTATTTCATTGTTTGTAAAAATTTAAATTGAAAAAATATATGAGAAGGAAAGAAAAAATAGAATGTTATCAATGCTTACAGAAAAGGTTTTGCACATTTTTCATTTAAAATATAGAAATGAGATAATTTCTACTCAGGCTCTTCATTCATTCAACAAGTATTTTGTAAGAACCTATTATGTGCCGGCTACTGATAGGCACTGGAGTAGAACTGTGAATAAAGTAGAGATGGTCCTTGCCCCAGTGGAGCTTAAAAATAGACAACATTGGAAACACTTTTGCAAAACCACATAGAGAACCCAGAATGGTCAGAATTGAAAAAAATGTTTGCAAAACCACATTAAAAAAAAAAAAAATCAATCTCCACCACCATTTTATGGTATAGTAGAAATCCCTGGGTGGTGAAAACAGTTAATATGCTTAGCTGCTAATTGAAAGTTTGGAGGCTTGAGTCCCCCCAAAGATGCCTCAGAAGAAAGACTTAGCATTCCACTTCTGAAAAATTGGTCGATGAAAACTATGGAGCACAGTTCTACTCTGACAAGCTTTTTTCCTTTTTATGAAAAGCTCAAGAGACATTGGAAATAATATTCTTCTGGTTCCTGTACATTGATGTTCTTACTCGTCATTCTCTTACTACTCAACTTAAAATGTCAGTTTGAAAATATGATTATTCTGACTTATTGATCAGGACTTAACTTAGATATATGAAAAATTTGTCTGGCAAACCTGATGACTGAGCTCAGTTACTCATATGGTATATTTACTATGACCAACTTACATTTAAATTTCTGTGTTACATGAAATGCTTTTCAATAACAAGAACACTTTGGACTATAATCCTGGAGCATCTTTATCGTTTTTTTCTTTTTCTGACCTAGTTTTGTAAGGAAGGATTATCGCTGTGAACATGACAAAGAAAGCAGTCTGAACAACGTTCTTAATTCACCACGGTTTGTTTGCTTTTCGTTCAGTATGAGACTGTTAACCTTTACAAAAAGACAACTAGGAATATGTCTAAATATTTATTTTCACAATCTCTAGTTTCACATACTTTTAAGTTCAGAACTGAAATCCTATATCTCCTCTGACACCCTAGCAAATTTAATGGCACAAACTCCTTTTTTGAACTTTTTTCTCTGACTTAGTCTCTTAATTTTTTATGGCTCTAAAAAATAAAACATGAAAAAGCAAAGCTAGAGATATTTTATCTTTCATGTACGACAGATGTTCCCTCACCCATGTTTCATGGGCGTAATCCATTTTTGGAAAACACAGACATGGATGTTTCTGCCAGCAAAGCCTCTTGAAAAGAGGACTGCTTGTCTTGATTAGCAAATCCTTGGTAATGAGTCTGAAGCCCACACCCTCTTCAGATTTCTGGATAAATTCTACATTAAGTGGTAGAAGAATTAGTCTGAGACTAAAGAGTAGCAAGTGGCTTTAAGTATGTGAATGATAACAGTGGCCATTCTGATAGGACATGGTCTACTGGTACTGTTTTATATTTACTTTACCAAATTTTTAAATATTAGATGCACAGAGATGAAGGCCAAGACTCAAGGGCAGATTTATTTTTAATATCGGGGAAACATTAATATGGATATTATAATGGGAAAATTAGAAAAAATAAGTTCATTAGATATGGACATAAAACAAACTGGATGCTCTAGCTACCAAACTGGTATCAGATACAAGTTTGCCTTCATCTTCACAGAAGGGCAGAGATACGCTCTCATTTGCTTACGCCCGATCCTATCTCCTTATAATGCTGGCAGATATAGCAGCTTTGCCTTTCAGATTTTCACCCAGTTATTTTTAGTTCTTCTGAAGCCTGGGAAATAAGAAATATAACCTCCTTGAAAAATCCAAGTGAGCCAACCATAGCAGGGCCTCTGAATCTGATTAGATAAAACAACAAATAGGTTCTGTTGGGGCAGAGGCAGGAAGAGCCAAGGTGGGTGGCAATCTTTGCTTAGCTCAAGGGAAATGTAGCCTCAAAGAATTCAAAAGTGGGTGAAAAAAATAACATAAGCAATAGACAACTTTCCCACATCTCAGGTCACTCTCTAAATACAGCTAGAAAAATTTTCCCCACACTAAACTTAAAAAAAAATATTTTTTAAGTATAATAAACAGTATGTGAATGTATGTTTATCCTCAGCACCACGCTGAGAGAGAGATTTGCTCGCTAGCAATGCTTGTGCTCTATAGTCAACGGTTTTAATCCTCATTAGCTTAGAAAGTAAATCAGGACAAACTTTAAGTTATAAAAGTGGATGTTAGTTTTAAATTTTCCAGTATGATACTGGAGTAATTTAATACAGTCTTTTCCCTCAGTTATTAAAATGGGGGAGAATCATCAGAGTCAAGGAGTGGGTAGAGATTTTGCACCCAGGTAGAGTTAAGAAATGAAGTCTGTTCCAACTCTGCCGCTTGATTCCTGGGATCAGTTTGCCAGGTTGTAGCTTGGCGGATACAAGGCGCAGTCTAATCAGGAAGGTGGGGGTGGCTGGTGTGTGAATGGTTGTCATCAATAGCTTTTGACAGAGCTCAAAGAAGTGACAGTGTGCATCCCCAGCATCACCACATTGTAAAAGAAAATAAATAAAAAGGGGACTCGGTACTGAAATACAAGATGGTGGACATCTGGCATCTTCAGAGCTTTGGAGGTTCCTGAAGTGCCCTGTATTTCAGTCTCACTGTTTAAAATGTGGGGATTGGTTTACATACCACGTTCATTTGGTAATTTGAAAAATTCTTACCCATTTCCTCTTACAGTACAGATGTCCATGGTTAAAACTGTGGCAATGCTAAAAAGAGTCATTAAGATAAGGTGCTTAATTCGTTTCTTATTTGTAAGTCAACCCTGCTAAACTTGCCTTCTCTTTTCTCTATGAGTGTTTCAACTTCTGTCTTCATTTGTCAATACACCAATGCTTCTTTAACACATACAAGCAGCCAGGTGGCGTGTGTGAGAAGGTTTTGGTGGAGGAACAGAAGCACACTTGGGCCGGGGAATCCTGCAGCCTGTGGAGAGGGCTGGAGGCATTTAGGACATACAGAGGTTAAGTGAAACAGCTTGATGGGCTCAGTTAGTATCCCAGCAGGTGTACTGGAGCCTGGGTGGCACAAACAGTTTGCAAGCGGCTGCTACCCTAAAGGTTGGTGACTTCATGGAAGAAAGGCCTGGTGGGTGAACTGCTTCCATAAAGATTTCAGCCAAGAAAATCTTATGATTTCCTTGAGATTGCCATGATGCCATGAGTCAGAATCAATTGGATGGCAATGGTTTTTTGTTTTGCTATTATTATGATTATGGAGTCCTTGGGTGGTGCAACAGTTAATGTGCTCAGCTGCTAACCAAAAGGTTGGAAGTTTGAGTCTACCCAGAGGCACCTTGGAAAAAAGACTTGGCTATCTACTTCTGAAAATTCACCCATTTGAAAACCCTACAGAGCACACTTCTATTCTGACGCGCATGGAGTTGCCATGAGTCGGAATTGGCTGGACAGCAACTTTTTTTTTTTTTTTTTTTACTGTGACTATGCCAGATTTCAAGGAGCCGTGGTCATGCAGTAGTTAAAGCCCTTGGCTGCTAATCAAAAGGTTGGTTATTCAAACCCACAAGCTGCTCTGAGGGAGAAGAGACCTGGAAACCTGCTCCTGTACAGATTACAGCTTTAGAAACCTTATGGACCAGTTCTACTCTATCCCCTAGGGTTGTTATGAGCTGAAATAGACTCAACAGCAACTTTTTTTTTTTAATGCCAGATTTTAGCTGTTAGCCAGGATTCTTCTAGCTCTTCCCTGTGGCACAAGCAGGTTTTACATGTAGCATCCCAGGTTCTAGACAGTTGTGGATGCTGAGGGTGTCCAGCTGTTCAAACCTGGGCACATCACTGACAGGCTCAAGTACAGAGGTGCAGGTGCTCTCCTCACCCACCATTCCACCATTGCAGCATCCCGCGCTGTCTCAGGCCCACCTGGTGTGGGAATTGTCTTCCCTGTGCTTCCTTATGCCATATCCTGCAGGGGATGGGGCCTGGCACTTGCTTCTTGGTGTGCTGTACTTCCCTTTAGGGATCTTTTGGAGTCAAAAATGGAAAACCGATATCCCAATTCTGGGATGCCATATACGCCTTTCCACTTTTTGGATTGTAGATACTTGTAGACTAAGGCATTGGGAAACATCTATGATTAAAATGCTACATATTTTATGTCATACTCTCATTTTTATCCAAAGAAAACACCTTGACAAAGTGTGTCTATATGGCCCGTGAAATACATAATTTTGGCTGCTAACTTCTACTTCCATTAGGCCATATACTGAGGTTTCCTGTATTCTGGCTGTGGTTGACAACCTTTTTGCTAATGAAATAGTGGTCTAAATGGCTTGTAGGGTAGAATATTTGCCCTAAAAATTTCTAAATTTTTAACTCGAAATATACATTTGAAATAGAAGTCATGGAATTCATGATCTAATTTTGAACTTCATATGAACCTTGTAATTAAAACTCTGCTTGAAAGTATTAAAATTAATTATGCAGTTATCTGTCCACCTAGCATACAGCAGATAAATCACAACTGCTCCTGTCAGAGTCTCCCCATCTTCAAAATAAAACACATGGCGGGTAGGGAGAATTTTTCAGTTTACAAAGTATTTTCATACATGTTATCTTTTTGATCTTCCAAGAAGCTTGGGCTACATGGTTACAAGTTCCTTCCAGCTTTAAGCTTCTGTTATTTTTTGACCACACTCCTATTAAAAGATTCAGACTGGAAGCGGGTTTGTAACAGCAAAAACAGCAGAGCAAACAGGCCCCACTCAGTGGGGTGATGTACGAAGGCCCTTCATAAAGTGCTTGTATCTTTAGAGAGCACTTTTTAATCACCGCAGTGGTCAGGGGTCTTTGTTAAAGGATCAGAGATTCATCATCTGAGGGTCCCGAAGTGGAGGAGACAGTCTGTCAGTGCCCTGGGAACCCGAGCAGCTGAGCATTTGAAGTCTGGCAGCCACCCACGCAGTGCCAGATTTGCCACCATGGAATTGGTTGTGCATGCTCTAAACAAGAGCACAAAGAACACGACACCTGTCCTCGCATTTGTTCCCTCCTTTTCAGCATCTTTTTCACTAATCACCTCTTAACTACATCAGGATGAGAAATAAACACTGGCAGAGACAAGCCACCAATACAGCACTCAAAGATCCTTCCAGAATGTGTCTTGAAAATAATACCCAGATTAAGCTTAAAAATCAGGCTGTTCTCTTTGTTGTTGCAAGCTTTTTGGAAAGGGGTAATTTCCCCGATGCGATAAAAAATGGAAACATTTTCAAATGAGTAAGAATTTTGTTGTGTGTATGTCAGGGCCAGCAGAATCTTGACCAGCACTTCAGGAAATATTTTTCTTGTAAGAAATTGTCTCAAGCTTCCTGTTCTAACTTGGAGAATCATTTAGTCAGTATTGTAAAGTGTTCCCATTTTTGAGATGATTTGAGGCATGTATATGGGATTGGTGTTTACTAGCTATGAAAAGATTTTTGCAGTCTAACAATGTGGTCGTGACTCTAGTAGAACGCACATAAAAACAAACATACAAAAAAAAAATCCCAAAATTCATTGCCTTCAAGTAGATTCTGACTCATAGCAACCCTATAGGACAGAGTAGAACTACCCCATAGAGTTTCCAAGGAGCATCTGGTGGATTCGAACTGCCAACCTTTTGGTTAGTAACTGTAGCACTTAACCACTATGCCACCGGGGTTTCCAGAACACACATAGGATTTAAAAAAAAAAAAAACAAAAAACTTTTCTCCCTTAAAAATGTATAGGGAAAATAGAGGTCTTTTACAAGTTCAGGATTATTCCTTCACCATTGTGTGTGTTAGGAATTCCATAGCCTATAGAGTTACTTGAGGGGTTCTCTTCATTACCACAGCAAAGGCACAATGGCTGACTCATCTTTGAGGGTGTGGATTACATGTGTGGGATTGTGTCTGGGATGGAGCTCTCTGGAATAGCAACACTCCATCAAAAACACGGTGGCACACCTGTACTCCAAATGGCCGAGTAAGGCAAAACATATGACATCAAAACACTGGGAATCAGTGGCTTTTTTTTTTTTTTTTTTTAAAGTAAGCTGTAGCAAAGTAGCAAAGTTAAAGACAAGCACCAAGGAAGAAGAATAGAGAGCTCTCTGTATGCTGCTCATGGAGTGACTTATCTATCAGTTCACCTCTGCTCCTAACCTGTGTTTGTTCTACCCGATGTTGGCATGGACATCATAAACATAGCATGTGAAAAGTGGCTTAGATGGATGTTTCATCCTAAAAAATAATTTATTGTCACAGGTGGCACAATGAGAATTGACTGCTGCTTATATTTCCAAAGGCTCTAAAACATCACAAAGGAAATAACAAAATGCCTTCTTCTGGGATTTTCAGTGATAACTGATGGCATAGAATTGATTTCACTATTTTAAGGGAGGATGCTAAAATTAATGTGTAACATCAAATGGGAATTTTAATATCAAAAGGGGAAAATTTATATCATTGTTTTTTAATATAAAAGTTTATCAAATTAGCTTTCCAATCTAATAAATTCTTACTCGTACCTCTTAGAGGCAAGTGTTAATAGCGTCGACGTAGTTGAACTTTTACATAGTTTATATTTTATGGATATACTTTAAAACAATTATAGTAGAAAATTTTCTGTTTGGATGCTCATTTTTATTTACTTAATTGGTTGCAAGAAATTGTTTTTGCATAGAAGCATGTTTGTATAAAAATAGAACTTCTGATAGATAAAAATCTGTATCTGTTCAGAAGATTGATTTTTAATAACTGAGCCTGAGCTTTTGTTCAATGAAACTTCTTATATTACAGACTTTCTTCTCCTTTTGGCTATCTACATAGCTTCACATTGTTTTACTTTGTTGCATAGATACTAAGAGGATATTACCCTCTGGGTAATATTGTTATATAGTACTTTTTTTTTTTTTTTTTTTCCAAAGAATGCTTCTATACTGAGATTGCAACGAATTTCAGTTTTAATTACCTGGCTTCTCTCTATGTTCTGTGCACTGCACCCACGAGATAGGTAGCTGCTAATCAACTCCAGTGCTGCTCCTTGCTGTGAGTGGGACACAGGCAGTGAAGTTAACATCAGGTTTGAAAATCAGGCTCTCTGGTAACTACCTACACTTTGAGTGTTTCCATACAGAAGACCAAGATTTAGCATTAAACATGGGCTTTTTCCTCTATGCAAATATCACAAAAGAAAGGATTATGTTGGGCACACAGAAAACACACTCATAGCATCTAGCTTGGAAGGTTGGTGCCACCATGGTTTTTGTGGAGAAACATGTGGCTGGCAATTGAGAAGCCAGGGAAAATTGTGAGGATTAAAGGAAATCAATTAAGAGCTGAGTTACATAAATCTTGAGGGCTCGTTGCACCTGGAATCATTTTCATGGCAGTGTGTACAACTGGGCTTTCTCCTCTTTAAAGTATCCTGCCTGCAGCATGAAAATTGCTGTTTTGAGTAAAATTCTATACAAATCTTTCATTTGATGACTAGAAAAACATTTTTTTTTTCTTTTTGAGATTTTCAAGTAGTACCAGGGAATTTTTTGGTAAGAGATTGCCAAATTCTTCCATCGCATGTCTTTGATCCTAGACTGATATTCTGTCCTTGTGTGTTTTCCCTTAGCTTTCACTGAATCACTTTAACCCACATATTGGAAACCCTGGTGGCGTAGTGGTTAAGTGCTACAGCTGCTAACCAAAGGGTCGGCAGTTCGAATCTGCCAGGCGCTCCTGGAAACTCTGTGGGACAGTTCTACTCTGTCCTGTAGGGTTGCTATAGGGTCGGAATCGACCTGACGGCACTGGGTTTGGTTTGGTTTTGGTATTCTTCATATTTTCAAAATATTTGAGGGGGTGGAATTCACACAGGCTCAGTTTGGTAGAGACAATCTGGACATGGTGTCAGAAGTTTTGGGGCATTTTAGAAGAGATGAGATGGTTTAAGGAGAGACTAAACATACTTAGGAGTCCCTAGGTGGTGCAAACAGTGAAAGCACTTGGCTGCTAACCGAAAGGTTGGAGGTTTGAGTCTACCCAGAGGCACATCGGAGGAAAGGTCTGATGATCCACTTTAGAAAATATCAGCCATTTAAAAAAATATATGTATATATGGAACATAGTTCTACTCTGACATACATGTGGTCACTATGAGTTAGAGCCAACTCGACAGAAACTGGTTAAATAAACTTGTCTGTGGCACAACAGAAGGCAAGCATTACAGTTTTCCTTTCATATTATTTTTTTTAAATTATGTTTGTAAAAAAAAATTTTTTTTAATTATGTTTAGGGAGGAAATAAAAGGGTAATAATATTGCCATTTTTGAGCTTCCAGTCGACCATAACATTCTCCTAAATATTTTATGTGCATTATCCCATAATAAGAAGATTTATTGAGCATTTAATACACGTCAATCTCTGGCTGAAGCCCTTTACATATATTAACTCACTGATCCTCACAAGCACACAATGAGGTAAGCACTTTTGTAATCTCCACTGTACAGATGAGGAAATTGAAGCCGACACATTGTAGGTCTCTTAACCATTGCACTAGGTTGCTTCTCTTTACTGCTTTATTATCTCACTCAATATTTATAATATCCTGCAAGATAAGCATAATTCTCCTTTTATACATGAGGAGGAAACCCTGGTGGAGTAGTGGTTAAGAGCTACGGCTGCTAACCAAAAGGTCGGCAGTTCGAATCCACGAGGTGCTCCTTGGAAACCGTATGCTGCAGTTCTACTTTGTCCTGTAGGGTCACCGTGAGTTGGAATCGACTTGACGGCAATGGGTTTCGTTTGGTTTACACATGAAGATACTGAGGATCGGAGATTCAGTAACTTTCCCAAAGTTGTGCAACTAGAATGTGGTGTAGTTACAATTCAATCCTCATGGCTTCCCCATCACAATAGGTATGCTTTTTCTAGGTGGCTAAGTCAAAACCTATAGCGAGCATGCGCTACAAGCATGGAGCTGGGAAGGCTCAGGGACCTCAGTCACAAGGCAATGTGGGGAGGGCAAAGCAGCCTGCCCAGAGCTGCAGCCCTTACACATGGTTCAAATTGGCCTCCTTACCCATGCTGCAAGGTCAGCGCTCAGAGTGAATTGAGAATTTCAGAGTGGTTTGCTTCCCAGAGTGGACATGCTCCTTCAGACAGGCTCTTTGTGGAAATCCCGCTGGGACTTCCACATAGCACACATATTTGTAATGCCTTCTCCTGCCTCAGGGTACAAGGGTGCTTTGTAGTCAGAACCTAAAGTTCTATCCAGTTAGGATCCCATCTGGTCTTTGGTGGAACACATTGGAGAAAGTGAACTGTAGATTAACCCCCAAGCCAGAAAATATTCTCATGGTTCCCATTTCCATAGGGTCACAAGAGTGTATGAGAATAGAATGCTTGGCAGGAAGCAAAAATCCATACTCTCAGAAATATTCTTTTCTCTAGGTCTAACCAGATGCCTCATACCTAGCTGCCTCTGGGATAAGAGGCTACAAGTAGGGACCACTGCAGAAAGCATCACACTGTTCCTTTGGCAGTGAAAAGGCAACCTACGCTGGGCTTTTAAATGTTCAAGTCTTACAGAAATAAAATTTTAGTAATCATTATGTAGAGATTATATTTTTATATCATGGGGCTTCCTATCAATTTTGGGGGATTACAATGATAAAATATAATGAAATACGCATTTAGAGACACACTTCATACTGTTTTGTGAATACAAACGTGCACATTGACAATATGACCCCCACTGGTTTATGTTATTTTCTAAATTCATGGGGCACCATAAGGTTTGTACTTCAAATGGTCTTTTTTAGAAGGAATCATCTCATTTCTTGAGTGCCTAGCATTTTTGCTGTTACAAAGCAGAGATTAATGTAACTTTATTGACAAACAAAATCCACAAAATGCGAATAAATTAAGCTATGTGAATCTGGCTCCATTAAGACAGAGAGTCATGTGCCCTTCATGGCAAGTTTCTTAAACATTTAGAGTACAAGTTTTTAAATTTGGGTCTGTAGTACATAGATGGACTTCAGGGGGTCCATGAAACCCTGAAACTGAGTGTAAAATTTTGTGCTTGTTAATTGTGGGGGGACAGAAACCATAATTTCTGTTTTCTTAAAACATGTTTCCTTCATAGATAATGTTATTATTCTTTTTGACCACAGAGACTGCTGTGTATCAATATGGAGTTGTCCATTTCCTTTTGATGTGTAGAAGTAAACATAATACAATTCTGAGAATAATACATAAAATAAGTGTATAGTATGCATAGAATTGAAACCCCTGGGTGGTGTAAATGATTAAACGTTGGGATACTAACCGAAAGGTTGTGGTTTGAACCCCCCAGAGGCACCTTGGAAGAAAGGCCTAGAGATCTGCTTTCAAAAGTTCCCGTACACTGAAATCTCTATGGAGTGCACTTCTACTCTGAAACACATGGGGTGGCCATGAATTGGAATCAATTAATGCATAGACTCTCTCAGATGTTCTTAACTCAAAATGAAACATATTTTCATGTTTCAGTGAAATGTATCAATGACATTTCTAGAAAAAATATTTCAAATGTTTTATACATCATTGATATATAGCTACTATGTTGTTTTTCGGTGCCGTTCAATAGGTTCTGACTCGTAGAGATCCAATGTACAACAGAACGAAACACTGCCAGGTCCTGCGCCATCCTCACAGTCGTTATGTTTGAGCCCGTTGTTGCAACCATTGTGTTAATCCATCTCATCCAGGGTCTTCTCTTTTTTGTTGACCCTCTACTTTACCAAGCATGATGTCCTTCTCCAGGGACTGATCCCACCTGATAACATGTCCAAAATATGAGACGAAGTCTCACCATCCTCACTTCCAAGGAGCACTCTGGCTGCATTTTTTCCAAGACAGACTTGTTCCTTCTTCCTGCAGTCCATGGTATATTCAATATTCTTCACCAACACCATAATTCAAAGGCATCAATTCTTCAGTCTTCCTTATGTATTGTCTAGCTTTCGTATGCATGTGAGGCTATTGAAAACACCATGGCTTGGGTCAGGCAAACCTTAGTCATCAAAGTAACATCTTTGCTTTTTAACACTTTAAAGAGGTCTTTTGCGGTAGATTTGCCCAATGTAATATGTCCTTTGATTTCTTGACTGCTGCTTCCATGGGCATTGATTGTGGATCCAAGTAAAATGAAATCCTTGACAACATCGATCATTTCTCCATTTATCATGATGTTGCTTATTGGTCCAGTTGTAAGGGTTTTTGTTTTCCTTATGTTGAGGTGTAATCCATACCGAAGGCTGTAGCCTTTGATCTTCATCAGTAAGTGCTTCAAGTCCTCTTCACTTTCAGCAAGCAAGGTTGTGTCATCTGCGTATGGCAGGTGGTTAATGAGTCTTCCACCAATCCTGAGGCCACATTCTTCTTCATATAGTCCAGCTTCTCAGATTATTTGCTCAGCATACAGATTGAATAAGTATGGTAAAAGGATGCAACCCTGACACACACCTTTCTTAATTTTAAACCCTGTGGTATCCCCTTGCTCTGTTCGAATGACTGCCTCTTGGTCTATGTACAGGTTTTGCATGAACACAATTAAGTGTTCTGGAATTCCCATTCTTCCCAATGTTATCCATGATTTGTTATGATCCACAGGGTTGAATGCCTTTGCGTATTCAATAAAACACAGGTAAACATCTTTTTGGCGTTCTCTGCTTTCAGCCAAGATCAATCTGACATTAGCAATGATATCTTGTTCCATGTCCTCTTCTGAATTCAGCCTGAATTTGTGAATTACTGCTGCAACAGCTTTTGAATGATCTTCAGGAAAATTTTTGTTGCATGTTATATTAATGACATTGTTCGATAATTTCCACATTCTGTTGGATCACCTTTCTTTGGCATGGGCACAAATACGGATCTCTTCCTGTCAGTTGGCCAGGTGGCTATCTTCCAAATTTCTTAGCATAGATGAGTGAGCATCTTCAGTGCTGCATCCATTTGTTAAAACATCTAATCTGGTATTTCATCAATTCCTGGAGCCTTGTTTTTTGCCAGTGCCTTCAGTGCAGCTTGGAGTTCTTCCTTCAATACCGTTGGCTCTTGATCATATGCTACCTCCTGTGATGGTTGAACGTCGACCAATTTTACTATAGGTTACAAAATAAAACCAGATTCTACATGTGATTATCTACATTGGGATAAGAAAGTATTGTTTGTATTCTTTAGGATAGAGACAAAAAAGATACAATAAAAAAGAATGTAAAGATTAATTTGTAAGAAATCACCTCCCCCCCCACACAAAAAATCTACAAGAAAACCTTCAAAGATCCTACTTCAGACGGCCCACAACATATATGCATCTTTTATAGATAACCATTCACTCAAGAGCAGCCACCCTACAGCCCACTGGCCAGGGATTCTTTTTTCTGTCTGTGACAATCAGATGTCATTTCCTTCCTCTTGTGCCTTTCCCCCTTTCCTTCCATGCAGCATGTGATCACTGCTACTGCTCTCCTGACATTGCAATTCTTACTACTCCAGGACGAGCAACCAGCAGTCTCTGGGACAGGGATGACGTTGGTGGTAGGGAGGGGAAAGAGAGATTAGAACACAACGTAATTTTGTCTCCCTGTGCACACTCTATGTTCTCAGCTGGCTGTTTCCCAATATTCAGCACACGACGCCTTCAGTAACATCCACAGCCCCTGAGTCCCCTTACCACCATCTTAGTCCTTTTCCCTCTCTCTTCTAGAGGGTTCCATTGTCATAAAAAGCATAGAATGATACAGTTTTTCTCTTGAATATGTGTGAATTTTGCTTCAATCTTTTTCTAAAAAGACTCTACTTTAGCATCTATAACTGACTTTATTATTAATAACAAGCTTGCTGACCTCCCAAGGACCTTTGCACTTGTCTTTCTTTTTGCCCCTATTTCTATCTGCCTGGCTCCTTCTCTCACTTCTTTTGGGTCTCTGATCAAGTGATCTCCTCAGTTGGCTCACCCCTTCCATCACTCTATATCCCCCTTAGCTTGCTTCATTTTTCTTCACAGTACACCATGTCACAGTGATCAATTTATTTATTATTTGTCTCATCCCAACAAAATGAGGGCAAGAGCTCTGTTTTGTTTACTGCTTAGTGCCTAGAACAGTGCCTGGCACATAACAGCACAATATTAAATGTAATGAATACATAAACGATACTTAACATTTGTACCTACTACCTGTCTGTCAGTTTGTCATACTGTGGTAGCTTGTGTGTTGCTATGATGCTGGAAGTTATGCCACTGGTATTTCACATATAAGCAAGGTCACCATGGTGGACCTGGTTTTCAATGAAGCTTGTAGGCCAACAGGCTAGGAAGAAAGGCCTGGCAATCTTCTGAAAATTAACCAATGAAAACCCTATGGATCACAATAGAATATTGGCCTACATAGTTATGGAAGATTAGTCCATTAGGTTGGAGGGCACTGAAAAACACAATGTTCTCAACAATGAACTTAAGCATTGTCATTGTGAAGATGGTACAGGACTGGGCAACATGTTGTTCTGTTTTTCATGGGGTTGCATGAGTTGGAGCCAACTTGATGGCAACTACCAACAATAACACAGTACGATGTGGTCAATGCTTGGAGAGAAGGATGTACAAAGGGCTAATGGAATAGAGAGTGCCAACTCTGATAATTTTAAAAATCAAGAGCGGTGACTGAAATTTAACAGAGATGATAGCATACATAGTACTTCATGGTTTCAAAGCATTTTTTTGTGAATTATTTATTTGATCTTCCCCAAGCACTTGGAGGTAGAGCAGATAATCTCTAACAAACAAGAGAAGTCAGGACCCAGTATCATTTTACTAGGTCCATGCCCTGGTTTTCTTCTTCCAAATTCATTACATTTCCCATGATACCATCTTTCCTTTATGTTGTTTAAATGCAACATTGCTGGTGCTAATTAGAAAATGGGAAAATCTTAGTTTTGTCATGTATTCCTTTTTTCAAAAGATTATTAAGCTCCTTTGGGCAGGAACAAAATCTCTCACTTAACACTTGCAGTAATACCTGCATGATACTTACGACAAAGTAACAAAACTGCTGCTTGACTAATAGAGAGAATGATATTGCTGGCATTGAATGCTGACCAAAAAAAAAAAAAACTCTGCCAATTGATTCCTAATTTGTCTGAGGAATAGAATTTGTCTTTCCTTCAAAATAGTTAAGGAATCCGTTTCATGGTTAAGGGTTAAAGACAAAGTCTGTCTCATTGCTTTTCCTTAAAAATATGTATTCCAACTTGCTCTATGTATGTTATTATAACAAATAAAAAAACATTAGAAAAAGCTCTGGGTAAGCTTTTTCCTTTAGATAAGTGCTGTGCTACTAGAACATATGACATCATGGTTGGCTCCAACATTTGGAAACGAGACAGTATAAAAAATGACAAGTTCTAGTAGCCATGTCATAACAGGGGATGAGATTTAAAACAAGACTGACAAAATAAAGTTTGAGGAAACTGACTATTTTTTAAATTGTACATTTATCATGACAGTTTTGGGGTTAATCTCTGGAACCAGCACAAGGAGAAATGAGGTAATATTTGCACATGTTGTGGATAAGATAACCAAGAGGAGGCAGGGGCAGGAGGGGGGCACCCACTTCCAGTCTAATGTGCAACTAAGATTATGTGCTTGATGGCTGAAAACTGCTCTGTGGTTAGGATAATGTAGGGTTCAAAAAGATGATGCCTACGGAGTGGTGAGCCATCACATTCGATCTAAAGCTTTCTGAATGGGGGCCTGAATAGATGAGGCAGGAAAAGGAGTGGGCTGAAGCCTGGAAGGAGAAAGATTTGGGAAACAAGAAAATGGGAAGCAAATGACAAAACTTCTTCACAGAAATGACAGTATAAGGGTTGGTAATTAAAACTTCACTGAAAAGTGAAATCTTTGATGATAAAACTGGCTTAATACTGTTCATATGTACATTAGGATATGAGAAGAGATTGCAACACTGATTCCAATTCCTTACTATCCAGATGGTATTACTATCAGAGAAGTGTTCAGAGGTCTCATTTCGGCACACTTTGTTTTATTCTGTGGCTTTGAGGAAGAGAAAGAAAGTACTGTGAGGGACGTGTTGACTGAAATGCACCATTAATTTCATGTCTCTTTTGTAAAAAGCACTTTTAAAGTGTGCCAAGAAATTTTAAGTGTTTCAACAACATGCCCTGGTGACAATACAGAAATGAGGGTACATTCTCATGGTATCAATAAAAATATCGTAATAATTTACATTACTGCACTGAACTGTAAATTGGGTCACAATGGAGCACTTTCAACATTAACAAAGATAGCAGCAACCTCTATTTCATTCCTGAGCCACTGAGATCAGAATAAACATGATCTCTCATTGTCTCTAAGATCTGAAGTCTTGGTTGCTAAGGGGCTTGAGTTTTATGGAGGGCTCTAATTTTTTTGAACTTTCTTCTCTCTACGTAACAGATCCCAGATTTACAAGCTTAGAGGTCTTAGAAGGAAATAAAACAAGCATATTTGTATCTTTTTAAACTAGTGTGGGTTTCCAGATGGTATTAGAAACTATTATTGGCTGAGAAGAAACACTTGTTTGTGTCTCAGTCTTGTACTTGGGTCTGTAAGACTTGGCAAGTGGTTCGCTTTTAATATCTAAACAAATAAACAAAACATTTTCAGGATTTGCTGATACTCGGTATTCTTGCGAACACCAAGGGCCAATTTCTCTAATTTTTGTTTTGTTCAGAATCTCTTTAGAGAATTACCCTGTTGAGAATCCCAAATTTATAATTCTTTGTATTAATGAGTCTATGAACATGTGTGGTTGTTTACTGATGAGTTAAGTTAAATATGGCAACAAGATGTTTTTGTTAGGTGCCATCGAGACTGTTCAGACTCATAGCTACCCTATGTATAACAGAACAAAACACTACCTGGTCCTGCACCATACTCACAATCATTGTTTTGCTTGAGCCCATTGTTGTAGCCACGGTGTCAATCCATCTCCTTGAGGGTCTTCCTCTTTTTTACTGACCCTCTACTTTACCCAACATGATGCCCTTCTCCAGGGACTGGTCCATCTTGATAATATGTCAAAAATATGTGAGATGAAGTCTCACCATCCTTGCTTCTAAGGAGCATTCTGGCTCTACTTCCAAGACAGATTCGTTCGTTCTTCTGGCAGTCCATGGTAGATTCAATTTTCTTTGCCAACACCATAATTCAAAGGCGTCAGTTTTTCTTTGGTCTTCATTATTCATTGTACAGCTTTTGTGTGCATGTGAGACAATTGAGAACACCATGGCTGGGGTCAGGCACACTTTAGTCCTTAAAGTGACATCTTTGCTTTTTAACACTTTAAAGAGGTCTTTTGCAGCAGATTTGCCCAATGCAATGCGTTGTTTGATTTCTTGGCTGCTGCTTCTGAGGATGTTAATTGTGGATCCAAGTAAAATGAAATTTTTGACAACTTCAATATTTTTTTCCATTTATCATAATGTTCCTTATTGGACCAGTTATGAGGATTACTATCTTTTTTTATGTTGAGGTATAATCCATGCTGAAGGCTGTAGTCTTTGATCTTTGTCAGTAAGTGCTTCAAGTCCTCTTCTCTTTCAGCAAGCAAGGTTGTGTCATCTGCATATCACAGGTTGTTAATGAGTCTTCCTCCAATCCTGATGACCTGTTCTTCTTCATAGAGTCTGGCTTCTCATATTATGTGCTCAGAATACAGATTGAATAAGTATGGTGAAAGGATGCAACCCTGACACACACCTTCCCTGACTTTAAACCATGCAGTGTTCCCTTGGTTTGTTCAAACGGCTGCCTCTCAGTCTAAGTACAGATTCCTCATGAGCACAATTAAGTGTTCTGGAACTCCCATTCTTTCCAGTGTTATCCATAATTTGTTATGATCCAGATGGTCAAATACCTTTGCATAGTCAATAAAACACAGGTAAACATCTTTTTGGTGTTCTCTGCTTTCAGCCAAGATCCATCAGACATCCACAATGATATCCCTCAGTCCACATCCTCTTCTGAATCTGCTTGAATTTCTAATAGTTCCTGTACTGCTGCAACCGCTTTTGAGTGATCTTTAGCAAAATTTTTCTTGCATGTTATATTAATGATATTGTTCAACAGTTTCTGCATCCTGTTGGGTGACCTTTCTTTGGAATGAGTACACATATGCACCTCTTCCAGTTAATTGACCAGGTAGCTGTCTTCCAAATTTCTTGACATAGACAAGTGAGGGCTTCCAGTATTGTATCCGTTTGTTGTTACATCTCAATTGGTATTCAGTCAATTCCTGAGCCTTGTTTTTCGCCATGCCTTCAGTGCAGCTTGGACTTCTTCCTTCAATACCATCAGTTCTTGATCATATGCTACCCCTGAGATGGCTGAACATCGACCAGTTTTTTTGGTACGGTGACTGTGTATTCCTTCCATCTTCTTTTGATATTTCTTGTGTTGTTCAATATTTTGCCCATAGAATTCTTCAGTATTGCAACTTGAGGCTTAAATTTTTTCTTTAGTTCTTTCAGCTTGAGAAATGCTGAGCGTGTTCTTCCTTTTTGATTTTTTTACTCCAGGTCTTTACACATTTCATTATAATATTGTACTTTGTCTTCTTAAGCTGCCCTTTGACATCTATGGTTCAGCTTTTATTTCATAAATTCTTCCATTTGCTTTAGCTACTAGACTTTCAAAAACAAGCTTCAGAGTCTCTTCTGACATCCATTTTGGTATTTTCTTTCTTTCTTGTCTTTTTAATGACCTCTTGCTTTTTCATGTATGATGTCATTCCACAACTCTTCTGATCTTTGGTCATTATTCAAGTTGAAGCTGAAGAAAATTAGAACAAATCCATGAAAACCAAAATGTAACTTTGAGTGTATCCCACCTGAGTTTAGAGACCACCTCAAGAATAGTAGATTTGATGACTGAAAACTAGGTGAGTTGTGGAATGATATCAAGGACATCATAAATAAAAAAAGCAAGAAGTCATTAAAAAGTCAGGCAATAAGATAGAGGCTGGCTAACAACCCATTCAGTTTCATGCCTAATGGGACACTTTAACATCAACACAACAATATCTAAGTGTCTGCTAGTTGAGATATGATGATAGGCACTCTGGGGATGCAAGTGTTTAAAACTAAGCTTCTGACCTGAAAGTGAACTCAGCATTATAGGAGACATTGATGAGTACAAAACAAAGTAGCAAAGGAGCCAATAAGTTTTATGGAAAGAGACAGACATGGGCTTTGAAGTCTGCATGTACGTGGGTTCTGCTGTTGGCTCTGCCACTATGCTTACCTGAAGCAGTCTTTTTTGCTTTTCTTTTTTTCTTTTAATTTTGCTTTAAGCGGAAGTTTACAATTCAAGTCAGTTTCTCATACAAAAACTAATGCACACATTTTTATGTGATCCTAGTTGCTCCCCCTACAATGTGACAGCACACTTCTCCTCTCCACCCTGTATTTCCCATGTCCATTCAACCAGCTCTTGTTCCCCTCTGCCTTCTCATCTCATCTCCAGACAGGAGCTGGCCACATAGTCTCATGTGTCTACTTGAGCTAAGAAGCACACTCCTCACTAGTATCATATTATGTCTCCTCGTCCAGTATAATCTTTGTCTGAAGAGTTGGCTTCAGGAATGGTTTTAGTTCTGGGCTAACAGAGAGTCTGGGGGCCATGTCTTCTGGGGTCCCTCCTGTCTCAGTCAGACTATTAAGTCTGGTCTTTTTATGAGAATTTGAGTTCTGCATTCCACTTTTCTCCTGCTCCATCAGGGATTCTTGGTTGTGTTCCTTGTCAGGGCAGTTATTGGTGGTAGCTGGGCACCATCTAGTTCTTCCAGTCTCAGGCTGGTGGAGTTCTGGTTTATGAGGCCCTTTCTGTCTCTTAGGCTCATATTTTCCTTGTGTCTTTGGTGTTCTTCATTCTCCTTTGCTCCAGGTGGGTTGAGACCAATTGCTGCATCTTAGATGGCCGCTTGCTAGCTTTTAAGACCCTGTCACTCACCAAAGTGGGGTGCAGAATGTTTTCTTGATATCCTTTGTTATTCCAATTGGCCTAGATGTTCTCTAAAGCCGTGGTCTCCAGACTCCCCACCCCTGCTACTCTGTCCCTTGAAGTGTTATATTGTATTCAGGAAACTTCTTAGCTTTTGGTTTAGTCCAGTTGTGCTAACTTTTCCTGTATTGTGTGTTATCCTTCCCTTCACCTAAAATAATTCTTGTCTACTATCTAGTTAGCAGAGCACAGTTTTGCTTTTTTTTTTTTTAATCTGAGAAGTAGGGAAATTGACAGTCACTCCACAGGGATGTTGTGAACACCAAATAAGACGGTGCATGAAAAGTGCCCAGCACTGTACCTGGTGCATAAAAAGATGCTCAACAAATGTTGGTTCTTTCCTCTAAAAAAGTGATAAAAGAGCCATAGTCTGTAAGTGACATTTGAGTGGAATATTGAAGGATGCAGAGAATTGCATAAATTGTGATTGCAGGAACACTGGAGAGGAGGACAGACTAGCAAAGGTGTAAGGAAGGAAGCATATTTGGGAAATAACATGCAGTTCAATTTGACTAACTAAGCAGGTACATGTAAGGGAGTTTTGTGTAGGAATGGATTACAGATGCAGGTCAGAGAAGGCCTCCAAGTGCAATGTGAAGTTATTTGGAAATAATTTTGTAAGCAAAAGTCTGAGTGGGATAAGTAAGGGGTAGATATGATTGGAGTTGTTACAAAGAAATATTGATCTGGAAACATACAGTCATTGGAATACAGTGGGGAGAGAGAAAGAGGCCAGAAGACTAGTTAGGACCATTTTAGAGCAATTCAGAAGAGAAATAATGAAGGTTTCAATTGGTATGGCAGGGCGAAAGGAAGAAAGAGGGCATGCAGGTGTGATATATGAGCAAAATGGGATCTGGAATTGCTCCTTCAACGTCTGCCCAGATAACATCCTTTTTACTCCCTCTATTTCTCACACCACACTGAATTTTGTTTGTTTTTGGGCCCCCCTCCTCCATTGGTCTGGGAGTTTGCTGAGGACTATTTTTTTCATCTTGGTATTTTTAGACCATATCAGAGAGTCTGAGAATATAGTTGGTCTTTGAAAAGAGTTTGTTTAATGCAAGAAAAAAATTCTGAATAATGTGGAAGATAGACAAAAAAATGGAATAGCAAGACTAAAACAAAAAAGAAAGAAGAGTAAAAGATAAGTGGAACACGGAGGAAAGGAAGTCAAGAGAAAGATGAGAGGGGTGTTTTGGAACAGCTTGAGTTCATTCACAACCAGCGATGTGGAATTGTAGCCATTAAAAAAATTAGATTAACACTTGCCTTCTTTTTTCCTTTACCCTGAAGCCCTTACCCCATGCACAGCTTTTCATAAATAATACTTGATGAAGATGGTGATGATGTGTCCTCTTCATGCTAATCCAGGCAGTTCCCAGTTTATGAATGGCTTGGGTTCCAAGAGTCTGTTGTAAATCAGTTGTTTGGCTATTGAAATGTATTTTTCCTTTGAGACAATGTAACATTCAGTGGTTAAATTCTCCAACTACTTCACAAAAGGCTATTTAATCCACAAAGTGGCGGAATTATAGCGCTAATGTACTAACTAGTGCAGAGTAGTAATTCCTTATAGGCGTATTATATACTTCCTGATAGTTTGCATAGTGTTTTTTGCATAGATTTAAAAAAATGGGCTATCTCTGCAAAATCTTTTTTTCCATGTTAAAGTGGGTTCCAAGTTTTAAATGTGGTGGCCAGTAACACATCCTCCACCCACTTGGCTTCCACAGCAAGGCTTCCACCCCACCCTTTCCAGAGAAGTTTAGCTCCAAGCAAGATCCCAAGATGGGAGCAGGGAAGTACGATGCGCACGTGTCAATGCACGAGGGCTCCATGGCGAGTGGAACAATCACTGGCTTTATTGTCACAAGACCGATTTGAACCTAGATTCTGCCACTTACCAGCTGGTGACCTTGTGTGAATGTTTATTTTACCCTTGTGTAGAGTGGTGATAATGACACATACTTCAAGGGGTTTTGTGATGTTTAAAATGAAATAATATAGAAGGAGCACATGGATAAAAAATAGTACCTGATAAATGAACCAGTTGTCCTCGATTTGATTCTGACTCACGGCGAGCCCAAGTGTGTCAGAGTAGAACTGTGCTTATAGGGTTTTCAATGGTTGATTTTTCTGAAGTAGATTGCCAGGCCTTTCTTCTGAGGTGTCTCTGAGTGGACTTGAATCTCCAACCTTTCAGTTAGCAGCTGAGCTCTTTAAACATTTGCACCATGCAGGGTAGTCGGTGCTTAAAAATGTTCTGTCTTCTTCCCTAGCTGCCCACCACCACTAAACCTTAAAGCTGAGTGGGTAGAGAGGGACTCCTGTAGTGATCACACCCACTGACAGGGGCAGGACAAGGGTTCAGTGACTAAGGAGAGCCTCTGGTGGCGTTTCCCTGGTGAGTTTTGCAGAGGGGGAGACGTGAGGGGTCAAGGGTGCTGATTCTCCAAGACAACAGTGGCAGCTGCAGTGTCAGTTTCTGCATTGGGTTGTATACTATCACTGTAGCTGGTACACCTCCAAATATCAGGTGCTTAATATTGTAGAAATGTAGTCCTCATTCACACAGGAAGTCTTGCAGGCAGATTTCCTAAGGCATGTTGCAGTGACGCAGGTTCCTTCCATTCTGTGACCCTGCCTGTCTACACCTCTTGGCATCAAGCTGATAGAAGAAAAAAGAACAAGCAGGATTGTAGGATTGTGCATGGGAGGTTTATATGGGCCAGGTCCTGAAGAGACCAGCATCACTTCCATTCACATGTCATAGGCTAGAATCATGTGGCCCCATCTGATTGCAAAGGAGGCTGGGTAATGTAGTCTTCTTTTTTTTTTTTTTTTATGCTTTAGGTGAAAGTTTACAGAGCAAATTAGTTTCCCACTCAATAGTCTGTATATGAAGTGTTCTGTGACACTGGTTGCACTCCCCACAATGTGTCAGCACTCTCTCCATTTCCACCCTGGGTTCCCTGTTTCCTTTCATCCTGATCTTCTATCCCTCCCTGCCTTCTCATCTTTGCTTTCGAGCAAATGTAGCCCTTTTGATCTCATGTAACTGATTGTTCTAAGCAGCATGTTCCTCTCGGGTGTTATTGTTTATTTTATGGGCCTGTCTCTGGTTTGGCTGAAAGGTGGCCTTCAGGAATGTCTTCAGTTCCAGGTCAGGAGGGTGTCTTAGGGCCATAGCCTTAGAGGTTCCTCCCATCTCTGTCAGACCAGTAAGTCTGGTCTTTTTTGTGAAATTTGATTTTTTTGTTCTACATTTTTCTCCTGCCCTGTTCAGGACCATCTGTTGTGACCCCAGTCAGAGTGGTCAACAGTGGTAGCTTGGTACCATCCACTTCTTGTCTTGGGATTATGTAGGCTGTGGTTCATGTGGCCTCACTAATGTAGCCTTGCTGCTTGCCCAGGAAGAAGAGGGAATAGTTCTAATGGTCAGCTAGCAGTCTCTGCCACAGATGGGGGCGGGGGTGCTAGTAGTTGCTTGTTAGTACAAATTGTATGCAGCAAGTAGTTATAAAAAACCACCTGAATACAATTCAAGATAAACAAGAAAGTCAAGCCAAATGAATGTCAGGGAATTCAACAATAAGATAATGGCCTGAATGCTTTGGGGTAAATCTTGACCTGTAGTCTAGTTTTCCTTTCCTGGTAGAAATTAAAAAGATGAAATAGATCAATACTAAACAGTTTTCAAAGTAGATTAAAATATAAAGATAATGATTCTTTAAAGCTCCTCTACCAAGAAAGTGTTTAAAACAATGCCAAACTTAATAATGTAACCCCAGCTATTTTAAATATACTAAGTGCTGTCTAAAGACACAAATGGTTACTTTTCATGTTCTCTTTTTTCTTTGAATTACTTAACAGAATGACTCAAGGGCTGGAAATTCAAGTCACATCCATAGCTGTGGTTGATTAGGCAAGTTATCTACGTTCAAACCGTCCCTGCTTGACCTTGTAAAAGCATGGAGTTTGGAGTTCAACCACTTCGACAGGTTGAACATTTTCCAAGCCTCTAAGCCTTGAAAACCATAGTTCTACTCTCCACATGTGGGGTTGCCATTAGTAGGAATTGACTCAAAAGCAGCCCACCACCAGCACCACCACCATCATCTAAGATATGGGATCATCTGATAAGAATCTTACAGGCTAGTGATGGAGACCAGTATATAAGTGAGTAATGACAGCATAATGGGATTAGCATAGCATTAGCAGCATATTCATGGGATGATGGCATTGCCACGTTAAGAAGTGCTGGAAGTGGAGGGTGAAAGAAGAAAGAGAAAGTGAGGAGGTTGGTTGGCAACAGAGATAAGGGTAGGCGGGAGCCAGAACACAAATGATCTTGTAAGCCATGTCAAAGGTCTTGGCTGTTATTCAACAGCTGATTAGGAGCCAATTTCACTCTGGTGCACAAGTCCAGTAAGCTCAGAGGAATGTTATCTATTGATTCAAGAATCATGCAAATTTATTTGTTTAAGTGTATAATTTATATAAATTTTAAAAATGGATTCCCAAAGCATCTGTGTGGTTTTGCTTTATTAAATTATACCAGTAACTTGTTTAGAGTTCTAATAAACGTGTGTATTTTTGAGGGTCTATTTTTTTTACACCACTTTCAGATCACTGGTGCAAAAGGCCTCTATGTATTAGCAGCAGTAAGTTAGAGTTTTCATTTGTGTTCCTTGTGTCCCCTGGGCTCATAAGGTGATTTTTTTCTCCCGAGAAGAAAAGTTGCTCAAAAATAACTTGAAATGCAATCTAAATGCATCCAATTGAAAGTTCGGGAGCATTCAATGTTGAGTATTGCATTGACTTAAATATTGGTTTAGCAGCCAATACTTAAAGGGCATTGACCTTGCTGATTCCAACAAAGCAGGAAATGGAAGAAAAGAGGGAAGGAAAATAACAAAGTATGTAACACCAGACATTACCAGACCAAAAACCAAACCCGTTGTCATCGAGTCGATTCCAACTCACACAGAGACTGTATGGGACATAATAGAACTGGCTTGTAGAATTTCCAAGGAGCCCCTGGTGGATTTGAACTGCCGACCTTTTGGTCAGCAGCTGTAGCTCTTAACCACTTATAAAATATTGGATTGTTTGGAGCATTTTTCAATTTTTGAAGCACTTGGCTATTAGAGTGGTTCTTAGCCTTGGCTGCTCATTGGAATCACCTGGGGGCTTTCAAAACATTCTGGTGCCCAGGCCATACCCCAGACTACCGAAATCAGAATCTTAGAAAGTGGCACCCAGGCATCGCATTTTTTAAAACTCCCCAAGTGATTCTACTTCGAAGTTCAGCTTAGGAAGCATTTGTCTTTTGGTTAGGATTACCTGTAATGTGGAAACAAATGCCAATTCAGTTCAATTAAGGTTTTTTTTTTTCAAACAAATCAAGGAATTCTTTTCATGAAATGGCTGAAAAACAAGAATATATTTCTGAATAAAATTCGCACAACATAATTTGTTTACAATATGATCTAAAAAGGAACACAAATGTGAAAAGAATATATATATATAGTGAATAACTAAAATATTTTTTTTCTCTTAAATATTTAAGGCTAAAGAGTTCTAGCCAGGCAATCAGATAAGATTTTATTTTATAAGCCAATGGCAATATTCTCACAGATTTGTATTACTAAGATAGTAAAATACAACCGATAAATGATACTGGTTCTTATTTCTTTATTTAACATTTCTTTCACAGGTCGGACTATTCTAGACTTTTCCCAGACAAGTATCTGTAATTGTGATTTCTTTTCTCTTTGTTAGATGGTTAGAAGTCATGGAAAGAGCATGGGTCTCGAGATCCACTTCTGCTTACATCTCTAGGCTTGTATTCCCTTGTCTCTAAATGATGATAGTAAATGTTTTGTTAAAAAACTAAGGACTGCTGTGAGGATTAACTTCAACAAATGTCAAAGAACCATATATAGTTTTTCTTTATACTCTTTAAATAACTACTTATTTAATAGATGAGTAGTGGGGACATGCTTTATTCTTTATTCTCTAAAATAGATATAGGAAACCTAGTCCATATATAGTGTGTTACTTCTCCCAAACGAGTTTAGTCAGGTATCCTGTTCTATTATCTAGAAGAAGCCATAGGTAATGTCCAATAAAAGTGAAATACCAGATTTCTGCATAGTTTTAGCAGTGTTATGGGAGGAAGAAGTTTCTTTCCATGAAATGAAAGAATTTAACAGTAATTTAACAGTAATTTAATAATAATTTTACATGTCCAACTATTTAAAACATCAGGTAATTTGTATTATGGTTTAGGGAACATAACTGAATTCTCAAACATTGCCATGACTGACAAAATCAGAAGTTCGTTTTTATAATTCAATGTTTTAACTAACAAAATCTACTTGTCTTGATCATTCATAGATTAGTGAACAATTTTAAAAGGCAATTATTACTAGGTATTAGAGGCTAACAGATAAACATAATTGTGTGTGTGTGTGTGTGTGAATACTCTGCAATGTGGCTTCTATAATAACAGATCCTTTAACTTGATGCTGGTGTTTTAAATTAAAACATCAAGTCAGTTTATACATCTGGCCTTACTTGGTGGTTTTCTAACTTGCCAATGTTATATCTTAAATGTACTTTTATTAATCACAGTTCAAAATAGCCACATCATTAAATAATCATTTTTGTTTTGAAAAATATACATTCTTAGAAATGGTACATATAACCCCTTCAGTTTTTGTTGTCAAATCATGGGTTGGGTGGGGGAGGGTAGAGGGAAGGAATGCCAGATCTGCATTTCAGACCATCAGCTAACTCACAGAGTGGTTTCATCTCAGTCTTGATTCCATTGCCAAAGGGAAGATGGAGACACATGTGGCCGCACTGTCATACTTTTCTGCCAGCTGCAAACCTCATCACAGTTCCTGTGAAGTACATTTCCACAGATCAGGTTTCTGCCAGGGAAGACTTTAACTATCTCCTACTCTGCTTTCAACCAACAACAATTAGTATTAGCAAATGGTTCGGGCCACTGCCTGAGATTACATATGATTTCTATTCAAAAAAGACAAACTTTTACTCAAACCAGACCCACACGCTGAACACTTGAGCTCCCCTCTTAGACATAATGAAGTTGAGACAGTTTCTATCTTTCATTTAAATAAAAAATCACTCTCACATTTGAAACCAAGTTGGCTGTTTTCCCCTGGCTGGGTTAGCCATCTGGTAAGGGGGACTTTCAGAGTACTTATGCTTAGGCCAGGAGTTTAGGGAAAAAAATCATTATCCTTTTGTCCTTTTTTGCCTTATTCTTCTAATGTGGTCAAGCTTTTTTTCTTTTTTTTTTTAAAGTTTTCACAGCAGGTTTTCCCCCCGCCGCCACCAGATAACACATATGGCAAATAAGTTAAACTCTTAATACATTTTACAGTCAAAATTTTCTTTTTCAGTATTGTGGATCAAAAAAGCACAGATATGATTGAGGTCACTTCAGCTCATTATAGAACAATGAAGATTCAAAAGTTTCACTTTCTTGATCTATGATATGCCTATGGTTCTCTTATATTGCTATGTTATTTTTCAGGGTAAGGTAAGGTCAATTTCCTTTCCACGTGTTCAAAGGTTTATGATTGCCCCAAATGGAGAGATCATAACCTTAGTGTGTCTGAGGATTTTATTGTTCTTCTTAATTAAGTTCTTCAAAAATCGGTCTTGATAGCTACTGTCTTTCCAGTCTTTTTTTTTTAATTAAATTTTTTTTTTTTACTGTACTTTTTAGATGAAAGTTTATAGAACAAACTTTCTCATCAAACAGTTAGTACACACGTTGTTGTATGACATTGGTTAACAATCCCACGAGATGTCAGCACTCTCCGTTCTCAACCCTAGTTTCCCTATTACCAGATTTCCTATTCCCTCCTGCCTTCCAGTCCCTGCCCCAGGGCTGGTGTGCCCCTTTAGTTTTGTTTTGTTCCATGGGCCTGTTCAATCTTTGGCTGAAGGGTGAACCTCAGGAGTGGCCTCATTACTGAGCAGAAAGGGTGTGTGGGGGGCATACTGTCGGGGTTTCTCCAGTCTCTGTCAGGCCAGAAAGTCTGGTCTTTCTTTTTGTTAGAATTGCATTCTACATTTTTCTCCAGCTCTGCCTGGGACCCTCTATCGTGATCCCTGTCAGATCAAGTCAGTGCTGGTAGCCGGCACCATCTTGTACTCGACTCAGTCTGGTGGAGGCCGTGGTAGATGTGTTCCGTCAGTCCTTTGGACTAATCTTTCCCTTGTGTCTTTAGTTTTCTTCATTATCCCTTGCTCCTGAAGGGGTGAGACAAGTGGAGTATCCTAGATGGCCCCTCATAGGCTTTTGAGACCCCAGACACTATTTACCAAAGTAGAATGTAGAAGATACTCTTTATAAACTATGTTATGCCAATTGAGTTAGATGTTCTCCAAGATCATGGTCCTCACATCCCTCAGCCCAGCAATTCAGTTCCTCAGGGAGTTTTGATGTGTCTATGAAGCCACCATGGCCTTGCCTTGCGCAGGCTGTGCTGGCTTCCCCAGTACTGTGTACTGTCTTATTCTTCATCAAATTTTCAACTAATCTTTTGTCTATTAAGAGTTTTTCTATCCCCACTCCTCCCCTCCCTTGTAACCACCAAAGACTATTTCTTTTTGTATGTAAACCTTTTCATGAGTATTTACAGTAGTGGTCTCATACAATATTTGTCGTATTGTGATTGTCTTCTTTCACTCAGCATAATGTCCTCCAGATTGATCCATGTTATGAGATGCTTCACAGATTCATCATTGTTCTTTATCATTGCATAATACTCCATTGTGTATAGGTACCGCAGTTTGTTTATCCATCCTTCTGTTGATGGGCATCTAGGTTGTTTCCATCTTTTTGCTATTGTGAACAATGCTGCAATGAACATGGGTGTGCATATGTCTATTTGTGTGACAACTCTTATTTCTCTAGGATATATTCCTATGAGTGGGATTGCTGGATAATGTGGTATTTTTATTTTTAGCTTCTAAGGAAGTGCCATATCGTTTTCCAAAATGGTTGTGTCGTATAGCAATTCCCACCAGCAGTGCATAAGACTTCCAAACTCCCTGCAGCCTCTCCAACATTTGTTATTTCCTGTTTTATTGATTCGTGCCCATAATGCCAGGGTCAGGTGGTATCTCATTGTAGTTTTGATTTGCATTTCTCTAGTGGCTAGAGATCGTGAGGATTTCCTCATGTGTCTGTTGGCAGCTTGAATGTCTTCTTTGGTGAAGTGTCTTTTCATTTCCTTTGCCCATTTTTAGATTTTTTTTTTTTTTTCTTTTTGTTATAGAGATGTTGGATTTTCTTCTAGATTTTAGAGCTTGGACCTTGTCTGGTTTGTAATAGCCAATTTTTTTTTTTCCCAATCTGTAGGTTCTCTTTTTACTCTTTTGGTGAAGTCTTTTGGTGAGTATAAGTGTTTAATTTTTTAGAAGATCCCAGTTATCTAGCTTATCATCTGGAGCTTGTGTTTTGCTGGTTGTGGGTTGTATACTGTTAATGCTATGTATTGGGGCCTCTAATGTCAATCCTATTTTTTCTACTATGAACTTTGTGGGTTTTGGTGTTATATTTAGATCTTTGATCCATTTTGAGTTAGTTTTTGTATATGGTGTGAGGTATGGGTCCTGTTTCATTTTTTTGCAGATGGACATCCAGTTTTGCCAGCACAATTTGTTAAAAAAGACTATCTTTTCCCCATTTAATGGACTTTAGTCCAGTCAGTCTTGAGCTATGTTTTTCATGGATGGAGGATGATTATATCAAGCAATTACAAAGCCTGTTCAAAACAACCACTGTTTACTAGCAGTTCTTTCCAGTACATTCCCTTCATAGAGTAATTATAGATAATTGAAAATTATGTTTCATGGAGCAGAAAGTGGCAGAAGAGATAATTCCTGCTTCACAGATGAGACAATTAAATTTCAGAGAAATTAGGCAATTTTTTCAAGCCTACCCAGCTCAGACAGAGTAGAGAGGGTGCTAAACCTTAAATATACTTTCTGTCTTGTCTCAGTCATCCTAGTGCTGCTATAACAGAAATACCACAAGTGGATGACTTTAACAAAGAGAAATTTATTCTCTCACAGTTCAGGAGCCCAGAACTCCACATATGGGATGCCAGCTCTAGGGGAAGCCTTTCTCTCTCTGTCAGTGCTGGGGGAAGGTCCTTGTCATCCATCTTCCCCTGGTGTAGGAGTTTCTTTCCACAGGAACTCTGAGTCCAAAGGACTGCTCCTGGTGCTGCTTTCTTAGTGGTATGAGGTCCTCATGTCTCTCTGCTCACTTCTTTCTTTTGTATCTCAAAAGAGATTGACTTAAGCCACAACCTAATCTTGTAGGTTGAGTCCTGCCTTGTTAACATAACTGCCACCTATTCCACCTCAATAACATCATAGAGGGAGGATTTACAACATGTAGGAAAATCATATCAGATGACAAAATCGTGGACAATCACATAATCCTGGGAATCATAGAATAGCCAAGTTGACACATATTTTGGGGGGACACTATTCAATCCATGACAGTCTTCTTGAACTTATTCATTTTCCCACATTGTAATACAGGTGCATTGCATCTTTAAGTAAAAACTTTTTACAGCACTGACAATTTGCAGGAAACTATGAATTTTCCTAAAATATTCATTATGAAACCACACGTATCTCAGTCAGGATCCTGTCATTAATTTAGACAAAGCACACCTTTTCTAAGTCATTAAGCAAGTAAATGTGTATGTAAAACACATGCTATTTATTCATAGTGCCTAGAGTCACCGGTAACATTTTCTTTGCTATTTTGTAATATATTCTAAAGTAAATACCCTCAATACATTTAAATATTTTAAGATTAAATTTCAAAATCATTCAGTTTTATACTGATTTCCTTAAAGGGAAGGAAGGAAAATCAGCCAATGGCGTAGAAAGCCTAGACAATGGCTTTGTAATGTGTTGATCTGGCTGGGCTAACCTGTATTTCCCAGAATTCTCTCTTGTAAATTTCTGGTTAGGATGGGCCACAGGACAAGAGTCTTGGGGAATTTGGAAAGTGAAAGGGAAACAACCACTGTTTTGTAGCTCATATACATTATTGCTGATCTGCTGACTTATCTAGTTGGCATGAAGAAGCAGCTGGGTGCATAACTGCTCTATCTTCCTCTGGACCCTCCTTCAGCTTCTCAGACTCCTGGACCTGGTATGTGTGTTTAGCTCTGAGGTGAGGGCCCTGATTTCTGTAGGATACTTGTATTAGTTTTCTATTGCTGCCGTAATAAGTCACCACAAACTCGTTGGCTTAAAAACATCTATTATCTTACACTTCTGGAGGTTAGATGTCTGGCCTGGGTCTCACTAGGCTGAAATCAAGGTGCCTTGATCCTTTTTGGAGACTCTAGAGGTGAATTCATATCTTTGCCTTTTCCAGCTTCTAGAGGCCTCCCACATCTCTTGGTTTATAATCCCTTCCTCCGTATTCAAAGCTAGTAATGGCCAGTCTAGTCTTTCTCACATATCATTACTCCGACACTGACTTTTCTTCTGCTTCCCTTGTCTACTTTTAAAGACCCCTGTGATTATGTTGGGTACACCTAGATAATCCAGGATAATGTTCCTGTCTTAAGGTCAGCTGATTAGCAACCTTAATTCCCCTTTGCTATGTGGTAGCATATTTATAGGCTCCAGGGTGTGGGCATCTTTGAGGGGGGTCATTATTCTGCCTACCACAATACCCTTGTCACCAAGGTCTGTGGCAACAAGAACAGACATGGCTTACAGTTTGATTTTGTGGGGTTCTAGCTCATGCTTGTGGGTTTCAGTTTGTTCTTGCTCTTCAGCAATTTACATCTATCTTCTCTTCCTGACTTCCTGCCCTGTGGATTTTAAGCTCCAGAGTCAGATGCAGATTAAACAGCTATTCAGAGACTGTTTAATCAGTTCCCCCAGTTGTTTAAGGCCAACTTCTTTCAACGAATTCTATCTATCTACCTATCTATCTACCTATCTATCTATCTATCTATCTATCTATCTATCTATCTATCTATCTATCTATCTATCTATCTATCTATCTATCTATCTATCTATCTATCTATCTATCTATCTATCTATCTATCTATCTATCATCTATCTATCATCTATCATCTATCTGTCTGTCTGTCATCCATCTATCTATCTATCATCTATCTATCTATCAATCAATCTATCTATCTATCTATCTATCATCTATCTGTCTGTCTGTCATCCATCTATCTATCTATCATCTATCTATCAATCAATCTATCTATCTATCTATCTATCTATCATCTATCATCTCTCTCTCTCTGTCTCTCTATCTATCTGTCTGTCTTAGTCATCTAGTGCTGCTATAACAGAAATACCACAAATGGATGGCTTTAAAAAGAGGAATTTATTTCTTCACAGTAAAGTAGGCTAAAAGTCCAATTTCAAGGTGTCATCTCCAGGAGACAGCTCTCTCTCTCTCTCTCTCTCTCTCATGTCGACCTTCTTATCTACTATCCTAGAAGCTCTGCCTTTCTGGTTGAGCCTTGAATGCTACACCCTACAATTCAACCTTTGGTAGCTGTAGCTGTAGGAGTAAGTAAATACACTGATACCATCATGGCCCTTGGGGGGTAGAGCTAGAGTAGCACAATGTCTATGTTCAGAATCATTTTAGCTGTGGTGATGTTCCTCCTCTTCCCCTCTTTAAATATGAACATCTCTACTGTTTATATTGCATTGACCAGAAATAGTCCATCTGGTCATTCCTAAATTCCAGGGGGCAGTAAGTGTCAGAAGTATAATCCCCTGCTTCTTGGAAATAAAGGAGAAGCTAATATTGGTGAACAGAAGTAATGTTGACCACAGGAGAAGTAAGAGAGAAATATGTGAAAAAGAAGGAAATGAGAAACCATGACTGGCAGACAAAGGGATAGCTGCAAAAGATGAACTCTATTTGCTTTTCTCCTCTCTCTCTTCCAGCAAGAGGAAAGCTGCCCAGTCATCTTGTGTTTAATCCTTTGCATTTGTGAAAACTGTGGTGGCAGCATTATTGCTGTCAAAGCTGGAAAAAGGTAAATGGTGGGGAATTTTTAAATAAGCATTTGTCTTGATTTCCTTCTTTAAAATCCAGGCTGTGAGATGGAAAAATACAAGGAATATTATGAGATTAAACACTTTAAATATTAAAGCATTTATATTAATCATAGGCAAATAATATGCTGATTTAATTTTTAATAAATAGATAATTAGGAGAAGTGAATTTGGGCAACGTGGAATCTGGGAGAAATTACCAACTCTTTTTCATTAAGCAATGAAATTCCTCATGGAAGAAGTAAGATTTAAGGTTCTTTTATAATGAATTACGGAAAAGCCTTTTTGTTTTGGTATGAGGTTTTTTTTTTCTCTAATGTGTTGTAAATCTACTAGAAACATCCAGATTTTTTTCTGTCAGTCATTTTCTCACCTCGCATCTGAATGCATATGGAATGTAGTGATAGGTCAGTGCAGAAAAAAATCACCCTGGTAGTTTGTGAAAATAGAGCCCTGCAGGTATAGTTACAGAATCCCTAAAGATAATTGGAATTGACAAATCTTCCTTATTTGAATCTGAAAGAGAAACATGGACAGTTACTGAGAATTGCCTGGAAATGGGACAGTCTGAAAAAAATTAGAAATTTGGTAGATACCTACCCTTCATGTATTGGAAAGAACACGCCCAATTTATTTCCTTGTCTGACTTCATTCAAAATTTCTGCATTTGTTGATCAGCTGGGGTACTAATGCTGTTCCCAGAAGAACATAGTTCCCTCCAAGAGCACTTATTTAACCACCCACATCCTGGCCTGTGGCCCACTGGCACACCCGCTCCCCTTTGTGAATTAGGAGTAGAGTGTAAACTTAATCTGCTACACACACAATGGCACATTCTTGGAGAGTGGCTGTCTAGACCATTTCCTTCACACAGTGGCTCAAGGGTCTTTTTATGGAGCGATTACTGGAACGTTAAATTGTGGGTAGTGGCTTCTTCAACAGATTCCTTACCCAGTCCCGACAGTCACGTTTCAAGTGGTCTTCTTCCACAGATTATAGGTCGTTAATGTGCCTATCCATATTAGCTTGAAAGTGAGTTTTCTTGCAGCCAAACTTCTATACCTCTCACCTGCTGTCTGTCTAGAAATGAAGGGAATTTAGTCCCTACTTCTCTTTGTTTCTTTTTGTTCATTTTCTGGACTGACATATACATTTTGGGGGAAAAATAGAGTTTTTAAAACCAGCCCAAGCCACCTAGAGATTCCGGCTAGCATCTGTGAGTTTCGAACTATTTTGAGAAAGTCCAAGAGTTTGAAATGAAAATTAAGGGATGTCTTCGAATTCCTGAAACCATGCCTTGCCTCCACATTTGTTGGCCAAGTAACTTGATGTTCCTGTGCCTCGTTTTTCCTATCCACCCCCCAAAATTGTGCCCCACCAATAATAGTAGCAAAATATGTTTTAAGAGTAAAGATAGAGAGATCAGGACCGAACAGGGAAGAAAGAAACTATGTATATGTAAAGAAATATTGTGTGAGTGGTAATACCTATTTCTTGGCGCTAAAAACTGTGTCTCACTTTATGTCTGGCTTTGGAAAGCCTACTTCTTCCTAGTATTATAAAAATGTCATCCTGAATTTATACACTAAAACCTGTCAAAGCCAGATCTGTGTAAGGTAGAAACCCGTCAGAGAAGGAAAACTCAAATATTTTCCACTAAATAAAGAATGATAGAAAAGTGGCGACTGCACCCTGTAAAAGAAAACTTGCAAGACCCAGAAAGACAAGGCAGTCCCACCGAGTTCTGGCTCTCACAGGTTTCAATGCAGTTTCTTTCTTTTGTTTAGATTGTTAATCCAGTTGAAATTTGTTTTTGTGTGTGATTTGACATAGATTTTGTGTCCAGTTGTCTCAACATCGTTCATTGATTCCTCTCCCAATTAGTTTAGAAGGTACCTTTATCAAATTCTAAATTCCCCAGAACACCTGGATCTGTTTCATGCATTGACTTTGCCAGTACCACAGTGTTTTAGTTACTGTAGCTTTATATTGTCCTCTGATATTTGGAATGTTGTGAGGAGGGATTAGTCCCTGGAGAAAGACATCATGCTTGGCAGAGTACAGTGTCAGTGGAAAAGAGGAAGACCCTCAAAGAGGTGGATTGACACAGTGGCTACAACAATGGGCTCAAGCATAACAACAATTGTAAGGATGGCTCAGGACCGGTGGTGTTTCGTTATGTTGTGCATAGGGTCGCTGTGAGTCGGAATTGACTTGACGGCACCTAACAACAACAACAACAATTTGATATATCAAATCCTTCCACGATGTTCTTTAAAAAAACATCTTGGCTATTCTTACATGCTTCCTTTTAGAGATGAGCTTTGTAATTAACTTGTCACAATTCTTTAAGACTCTCACTTATATTTTGATTACAATTATTGAATTTATAGATGTATCTGGGGCAACTGACAATTTCATACTATTGAATCTCCCCATATATGAACATGATCTCTGTTTAGGTCTGCTGTACCATTTCATTATAACTCAGTTGGTACACAACCTGATTTGACTAAATTTAGAGAAGAAACAAAAGAAAATCTAAATTTCAATTTAACCAAGTTGCTTGAAATCTACCGAACTATACATCCTTTTATTGTTTTCCAGAATAAGTCAGATTATTAAATATATTAGTTTGAAAAACTAAAAGCAAATAAGATCATTGCTTTGGGTGTGTGCATGTACAACCTCAATCTTGTTGTATGACAGAATATCACTCAATAAATACTTGTTATTACACACTGGAAACCCTGGTGGCATAGCGGTTAAGAGCTATGTCTGCTAACCAAAAGGTCAGCAGTTCGAATCCACCAGGCACTCCTTGGAAACTATGGCGCAGTTCTACTTTGTCCTATAGGGTCGCTACTTGCTACGAGTCAGAATCGACTTGAGGGCAATGGGTTTATTACACAGTAGGAAGAAAAGCCTGGCAATTTATTTCTGAAAACCTGCTAATTGTCCGATCTACTACTGATCATGGGGATGGCACAGGACTGGGCAGCACTTCCTTCTGTTGTGCATGGGGTTGTCATGAGTTAGAGGCTGACTCAATGACAGCTAAGAACAACAAACAATGTTAGAAAGTAAGTACTGAATATTATCAGCTCCCACCCCATTTTATAATACGTCTCCTTTTGGTCAGTAGGGGGTGCTCCTGCAGCAACATGCCATCTTTCAACTCCACTGATTCCCAACAAATTTCAAAGCATCAAAAGTATTGGTTTATAAATTATCGGCTGCAGTTCTCACACTTTCTAGCAGACTCACATCTGTGGGGATTTTATGGAGAAGACAAGTAATGGGAGAAGGTGAGATCTTCAAAGTGTCTTGTAACCTAAGAAGGCCTGTATTATACAAGCACAGAAGGCAGAAAGGGATTATAACATGTAGTGTTTGGGCTAACGAGTAGAGCCTCTCCTTTTAGGGGCTGTTCCTTTGAGCCCTGGTGCCAGCAGAATGCTTTGCGAGCTGTCAGTTTCCTGATCTTAGTCCTTTAAGGCCAACATTTTTCAAGCAGTGCTTTAAATAGAGGAGAGAAGCTCAGGAGAGCAATGAGTGGGGCTGTGGAAGAAAGCAAGTCCAGTTTTAGACAATCCTATGGGAAAAGACTTGATTCCATCTACTGGTTTTCCCTCATTGTTGGTAGTGGTTGTGTTCAAAGAAATTTGTCATTCCCAACTTCCCTTCCCAGCCTGAGCTCAGCACTTCTTCCCTATGTTCCCAAACCTTCCGGTACTATTGTCTGTTTTGCAAATATTACATTTTATGATAATCACCTGTATTTGTTTGTACAAGCCTCCCTCCCCTTGGTTAAGCAACTTGAGGGCAGGATCATGTTGTATTTGTCTAGCAGACTATTGGTATATTGTAGATAGTCAATAATTATTTGTTTAACAGATGATGGCAAAAAAAAAAAAAAAAAGGAAGGGAAAAGAAAAAGGCATCACAGAGTGGTAAACTGATATTACTAGGTAAGTGAATTTCTAAACTGATCCAGGATCTGGAAAAAACAGCAACAAAATCTACATAGGACATTGATGGGTATAACCCAATTTAAGCAGCAACAACGACAAAAAATGGCTTTTTTTTCTAATGAGGTTAGTGATGACATTTGTAATATTGTTGTTAGATGTGGTGGAGTTGATTTTCTACTCATGGTGACTCAATGTGACAGAGTAAAAATGCCCCACAGGGTTTTCTAGGCTCTCAGAATCAACTCAACGGCAATGGGTTTGGTCAGTAATCTTTACAGGAACAGATCGCCAGCTCGTTTCTCCTGTGAAGCTGCTGGGTGGGTATTAACTGCCAAACTTTCGGTTAGCAACTGAGCACTTAACCCTTGAACCACCAGGGCTCCTTAAATATTTGTATTGGCAAACATGTAATGTAACCATAACCGCCTCTTTGTGAAACAAAGACCATTTGACATTTATGTGGGTTCCAAAGCTGAATTGGGTAATGCAAAAGTATCCTTAAAATTATGTGAGGCTCTGGAATGTAGCATTCCATGAATAATTTTATTAAAATCACATATTCTACTGAAATTCAGATATTGCAATGTCAACTCATAATTCCAATTGATGGTTCTTACTAGAAAAAATTTTCTCACCACTGTCTCTTTCTCATTTTCTTTAACATGGCAAGGCAAAAGCATCAGACGTTTATTAACTGAAGAGGTTAGTTCAGGTGTTTACATTCCTAATTCCTTGAGTTACCTTTTCTAGTAATATTACTAACTTCATTTATCTTCAAACAGTTGCACATCAGGCTATTTCAAGAGTCTTCATTCCTCTGGATTCCTCATTATTCGATAGTCTAGTTTGTATGAATTGTTAGAATACCTATGGTTAAACTGGAGGAAATAAATGCTATTTTGAGTAGAAAGTTTCATGTTTACTTATTTTGGTACAAGTGACTATGTAATTTTTTAAAATATATATTAATTTCTTATATTTACCTGAATAGCCAGTTAAAACTATGAAGACCAGTTTCAAAGATTGATATTGACACTAAAACAATGTATATAAAGCTGCCAAAACAGAACAATGTTTATTTTTGTTCTAAGAACTTTAAAAAAATTTTTCTTATAAACTTGATCTTGAATCTTCTATGTGTTTATGAGTCCACTTCATTTGGTATTTCATATTAATTAGGAGAATCACTGGGAAATTGAAGGAAGCTGATGAAAAAGCAGGCTCTGGGAGACTAAGTGGTTTTCCTAAGAATTGAGAATCTGGGGAAGGGATTGATTTATTCATACTACCCAGGTCCACCACTCACTGTACATGGGACTATGATGCTTTGTGAAAATTCCAAAAAGACAATTAACTTGATACAATGTATTCAACTCAAACACAAATATAATTGATTTTTATGTCTAGAATGATGCAATGAACAGAAAGTAGAAAGGCAAAATGTATTTTGGTTTTGTTAACTCAGTTAGACAGATATTTGTTGGACATCTGTTCTAAAGGTAGAATTTGCTGTGGAGTCAGGCTGCTAGGTTTCAAATCCCAACTGTGTCACTTAAGAGTTGGGGGCCCTCAGGCATAGAATTTAACCTTTCCCAGTTTCAGTTTCCTCATTTGTAAAGTTAGGATAATTACAATCACTATTCTTAAAGCTGGAGCCCTGGTGGCACAGTGGTTAAGAGCTACAGCTGCTAACCAAAAAAAGTCATCAGTTGGAATCCACCAGTTGCTCCTTGGAAACCCTGTGGGGCAGTTCTACTCTGTCCTATAGGGTCACTATGAGTCAAAATCTACTCAGTGGTAACGGTTATTCTCAAAGTTGTAGGGAGAATTAATTGAGGTAACTCATGGAAAGCACTAGGCACAGTGCCTAGCATATGGTGAAGTCTCAATAAATGGTACCTATTATTTTTGGAAACCCTGGTGGCTTAGTGGTTAAGAGCTATGGCTGCTAACGATAAAGATCGGCAGTTTGATTCCAGCAGGCGCTCCTTGGAAACCCTATGGGGCAGTTCTACCCTGTCCTATAGGGTTACTATGAGTCGGAACCAACTAGACGGCAATTTTTTTTTTTTTTTTTATTCTCACCACTATGCTAGGCAAATGGGATAACACCAAAGATGTTTAAGATTAACTATGTTTTTAAGGAGGTTATAATATTAATAATATTTTATCTAGTGTATTAAGGAGCCTGCGTTCTGTGCAGCAGGTTGGAACAGTAGGAATGGTTCATTTAAAAAATATTCCTGCCTGCAAAAATGTAGCTTGAAGATAGTTTACTGGAATTTACCTCTAATGTTGACCTATAAACTGTATTTGATATGTGACATGCTTGCACTTTATTTGTTACCTTTTACTGTAAAATAAAACACAGATACAAAAAAAAAAAACCACACAAAACAAATGTATATAGCTGAGTGAATTATTATAATGCAAACAACCTTGTAACCACCACTTATGTCAAGAAATAGAATGTCGGCAGCTTCCCCAGAAATATCTCTATGGATTTCTCTCATCTCAGTCATAGTGCTTCCTTCGCTCCAAAAGTAACAGCTATCCTGATGTGTTTACTAAGCACTTCCTTGCAATTATTTATGGTTTTATCACCCAAGTGAACATCCCCAGACACTTAGTCTTGCCCATTAAAAAAAAAAACAAAACTTAATCTATCTTTTACACCTCTTTTAATCTACAGGTTCCCCAGCTATTCCCCTCTTTTACTTAGCTTATCTGTGAAGAATGCAGAGCATTTAACCTGCCCAAAGTCAAATGGATTTTGGTAACTGCATACTCATGGTGCAGTTCAACATTTTGCTTTGTCCTCTCCAATCCTTGCAAATCGGCAGCTGGATCCAGACACTCAATCAGACTAATATTCAATCCCTTTGGAAACTACAGTTGATATTTCTTCATCAGGGGGCACATCATGTCTGATTTCTCCTTCTTTTTAATATTTTCAGGAGTTGATGTTCAATAAATACAAAAATTTGTTGAGTTTGCAAAAAGGTAGTAGTCGAATTCTATCACTTCTTTTTTTATTTATTAACTGGCATAAATTTATAAACAGTTGCTTCCTCTCATCTACAATTTAGATACCCAGTAGTACTGTTCATATAGGAGAGGCAGTAGAAATGCTTGATTCTTTTATTTGACCAGTTTTCAAGGTAATGAAGCAGTTCTCTGTCATCCTCAGAAGATGATCAATTAGTTTTATTTAAATATCATTATAAAATCCTGGATTTAAATATACTTAACGGGTTTCAATTGATTGTGATTTTTTTTTTCTTGATGCTCATTGTCCTGTCTTTGGCCAATGGGAGCCTCTTCATGTTGGCTCCTAAGTCTTTGGCAGTATAGAATGGTCTTTCTTTGCTTTCTATGTGAAGATGTTTCAGGTCATCTTACACATGGCTTACTCCAAACCTGCAATTAGTCATTTCTCTAAGAAGTCCTGGTTTCTTTTAATAGGAAATAGAATATGAAGACCACCTTTTAGGCTCTAGGAAAACTCATTGGAGCTAGGATTGTCATTGTTTTGAGGCTTTTTCAGTGAACTCCTTCTAATATTTCCAATTCGAATACAGGATGACAGAGTTTTCACTTTTTCTATATTACCTCTGTATCTTCTTCCTTCTACACTGAGAATTCTAGCTGTCAAGAATTCGAGGATAATAGGATTAGAATATCCCATAATTACTCACTTTCTTTATCCCATATCCCATATTAACAGTCTCAGAATAACAAGACTAATACTAAGGTCACTGATTCTGATTAGCGAAAGCAGTTTAATTTGTTTCTATGTATTCTCCCTATTTTTTTCTACCTTTAAAAAAATGATTGTACTGTAGCTACATTATCAAACTGTATTGTCATTACAGTGTATATGTTTCTCATTTAATCTTAGTGCTATAAAACCAACAACAACAACTGCAAAAAACCAAACCCATTGCCATCAAGTTGATTCCAACTCATAGCGACCTTATAACAGTGTATTTAATGTTCACCCCTCCAGTGTTTGTGTAAACATCCCTTTAGTCATTTTAGTTTTCTGAAGCTCATTCTCTAATAATTTCTAAGGAAAGATCTATGGGAATAATATTCCCCGAGTTCTTACATGTTGATAATTGATAAGTTTGTCTGTGCCCTTTATACATCTTATATTTTCTTTCCCTGAATATCTTAAATGTGTTACTTCATTTTTTTCTGATGTAAAGTGCTGCTGTCAGAAAGTCTGATGATAACCTTCTTTTTGCTCTCTCTGTTTTTATCTTGGAGTGATTCATCATAGCAATATAAAATCATATAAAAGAAGTGTAAAACTATATATATGTGTATATATATATATAAAACTACATGTGTATGTATGTATATATGTATAACTACATGTATATGTATGTATATATATATAAAACTACATGTATATGTGTGTATGTATATATATAGCTTGACCCAAGCCATGATCTTTTCAATCACCTTATAAGGATGCAAAAGCTGGGCAATGAAAAAAGAAGACAGAAGAAGAATTGATTCATTAGAATTTCGGTGTTGGTGAAGAATATTGAATATACCATGGATTAACAGAAGAATGAACAAATCAGTCTTAGAAGAAATACAATCAGAATGCTGCTTAGAAGCCAGGATGGTGAGACTTCAGCTCACATACTTTGGACATGTCATCAGGAAAGACAAATAAGTAAAAAAGGACATCGTGTTTGACATTTTAGAGGGTCAGTGGAAATGAAGGAAACCCTCAATGAAACGGATTGACACAATAGCGACAACAGTGGACTCAGACAACCATAAGGTCGCCATGTGTCAGAGTTGACTCAACGACAACTAACAACTGTCTATCTATCATCTATTTCTGTTTAAGTATATAATTTTATTTTGAAATTAGAAAGGGTCAGTTGCACCAAGAACAAGGTTGTGGTCGGAGATACCTGCCTAAGCTCAGATAGCTAGTCAGCTCAGGGTCATCACTTCCTCACCTTTCATTCATTCTTCAACATGCTCCAACCAGGCTCTGCCTCTCTTCCCCCTTCCCCCACCATGAAACTCCTCCTTTTGCCTAGGTCACTATTAATCATCATGCTCCAGGATATGGGTAGTAAAAAGCAATTGAAGTGATTTAAAATTTTAACCTCTTAGAAGTTGACCAATATTTATGTATTTAAGATGAATAAAGAAGGTGTTCAAATACAACTATTGGACTGACAGCACCATAACTTTAGGTGAATTAGACAACTTTTAATTTTATCTGATAGCACCTAAGTACATTTGGTTGTTTTAAGATAGTCATTAAGAGTAAAATTGTTTAATATTACTACAGCTAATTGTTCTTTTATTTCTTTAATTTATTCTTCATCATTAATTAAGTTGTTTTATATTAGGTATTTGATGGGATCAGTTTTCTTCTATCTATATAACCACACCTGATTTAAAAAGATGGTATCCTGTATTTGAATACCCTTCTATTCTAGGAAAAATTGTCCAGTACTATAAATTAAAAAAATTGTTATAATAATATACTTGTCATGTTCTATTTCACAAGCTTGGTTTACAAGGTAAGATCACATTTATTTTTAGGTTAAATTATAATGACAATAAGATTTACGTCTACCCAGACTAGCAGGAAATCCAGTCCTTTTCCTGGGGTTCTCAAGACCAGATAGTCCCAAGACCCCTCAGATTGCTTGTCCCATTGCCACTGAGTTGATTCTGACTTATAGTGACCCTGTAGGATAGAGTAGAACTGCTCCATCGGGTTCCCAAGGCTTCTTTATGAAAGCAGACTGTCACATCTTTCTCCTGTGGGGTGGCTGGTGGGTTCAAACTGCTAACCTTTAGTGTAGCAGCAGAGCACTTAACCACTGTGCCACCAAGGCTCCAATATTGCTTATAGTGGTCAATAATTGACTTTTCTTCACCACTGACTTCCCACAGGGAAAGTAATCACCGACTTCAAGGCCAGTGTGCCAGACCTCCTGCTTCAAAGCGGCCCTGCTACGGGGCCAGTTTGTCTTTGGTATTACTTCTAAGTTTTCTATAGAGGACAGCTGGTATGGATGGTGAAACAATGCAGCCTAGAAGCCATTTGCAGGGCCATGTTTTCTGGAGCTGTTCATCCTCATGGGTTCTTCAGCATTCGTGCAAAAAGGGTGCTGCTTCTGCTAGTTTAAGCACAGGCATAGATGTTCCATGCCGAAGTAGTATCAGAATCTCAACATCATAGCTTCGAGATAACGTATATGCAGTGAACTCCCCAAAAGCACACAGCCTCATTGTGCCCTCCACACAACACCCTTCATTCTGATTTTGTGTCCACATCATCAGTCCTGGTTCCTCTTGCCTAAGTTGTGGCAATAGATACCTGATATGCTGGAGTTCCATATCCTAGAATGCTATGTCTGTAAGAAGCTTAAAGATCATTTGGCCCTGTTGTTGTTAGTTGCTGTTGAGTCAATTCCAAGTCACAACCCTGTTATTTTACTGATAAGAAACTAAAGCCCAGAGTGAAAAAGTGCCCAGAGTAAAACACCTATGTGAATGTGAGACTAGATACCTTTCCTCTAGTCCTTGAATGACAGGAAGGGTTTAGAGAAGTAATTGACATAATAAAATTTCTCACTCATGCAAAGCACAGTGTGAATGTTCCCAGGCCACTCTTCTCAAACTGGAGTGTTTTATGATGCTGCCGTCTTCATACATTGCATCCAAGGTTGTGGCAGAATGCGGAAGTGAGTAGGGAAGACATGCTGAATAAGTGACTATCATAGCCTTCTCTTCATATTCCATTGGTTAGAACTAATAATATGATACTATTATGCAATAGTTTAGAAATCTAGGACCTAGCTAGGCAGCTGCTTCTCAGCAACTACCCTAAGTTATGGAAGGTGAAAATGAACCTTTGGGGTCAGTTAACCATGTAGCAACAGAAACTTTTTCCAGATATATGCCCACAGACTTCTTCTCACATATTGATGTTAGCTGTCTCAAGTTGGCCCCTGACTCATGATGACGTTTTATACGATGGACCAAAACACCGCTCAATCCTGTGTCATCCCTGTGATTGCTTGTGGATTGGACCATTGTGATCTATAGGGTTTTCACCGGCCAATTTTCAGAAGTAGATTGCAAGGACTTCTGTCCTATCTGTCTTAGACTGGAAGTTCTGCTGAAACCTGTTCAGCATCATAGCAATATGCAAGCCTCCGCTTACAGATGAGTAGTGACTATGCATGAGGTACTTTGGCTGTAAATAAACCTGGGTGTCCTGCATGGAAGGCGAGTATTCTACCACTAAACCACCAATGTCCTGTCCTCTCACATACCAATGGCTAAATTAATCATTGGTAAGGGAAATGGGAAAACCATGACTGACTTAAACTAATGTAGATTTATCTTTTTTTTTTTTTATGAGCTGCTCATATGGTCATCTTCCTTGAATAATAAATACATGAACAAAACTGGGGTTCTGTGGAAGAAAGAGAAGCCAATTAACAGTGGCTTCTAGTCACTATGCTAATATCTTCAAAATAGTTATACTTAGATAAACATGAGAGAGAGTGAATGTCACCTTAGCTGGGGCTACAAGGCAAGTTCATGTGAACATGATTAGAGACGAAAGAAAAACAAAACAAAACTTGAATGATCACTAAGTAATTTAGCCTAGCTTTGTGTTTGGCCTACGGATTCATTTTCAAAAGGATATTTAAGCTGAGTAGTTTTTCTAGCAATGGCAAAGGATTTTCTCTTATTTATCTGCACTGTCTTGCCTAGCCTGCCTCAAAAGTATTTTTAAGATGCCTGGCCAGACTTAAGACTATGGCACATGACCAAATTAAGTGGTCCAAACAAGATTTAGCACATGGCCTTGACTTAATTACCACTATTTTAAATTGGATGTTCAGACAAAAAGTTTGCTTAAAGGGAACAGCAAACAAGCCTATTTTGAGCATTACATAGACAATTATGTGGTAATAAAATTATTAGTGATGGCTATATAAACTAATTATGCAGTAGACTCTATACATACATGTCAAAAAAGCATAAATTTTATGTACCATTCTTTTCTAACTTGTATATACACCAAATGACGCTAATTTGGACAAATCTTTTTACCTCTCTGGGGCTTATTTCCTCATCTATAAAATAAGAGAGTGGGGCTTATTCCCTCATCTATGAAATAAGAGAGTGGGGTTAGATGATCCCAGAGTTCTCTTTCCACTCTGTAGTTTTTCAGTTTTTTAAATCTTAATTTTAAATAAATTATAAGCTCTGACTAAACTCTGATATCTTATTTCTCTTTGATTCCTCGGTTGTTAGCACATACTGGATTTTCAGTACATGTCTGTTGAATGAGAGAATATAGAACCCTCCTCATCAGGTTCCACTACAGAAAGGCTGTTAATCTGAGACTTGGTCAACAGAAATGCTAAACCTACACACTTTATTTTCATGGGTGCTATTATGCCTTTACATTATCTCTATGTGATCATATAGCCGCTACACGTGCATATCTCAAAACCAAAACCAAACCAAACCTGTTGTTGTCGAATCAATTCTGACTCATAAAAAAAAAATGACCCTATAAAACAGAGTAGGACTGCTCCATAGGGTTTCCAGGGATCAGCTGGTAGATTCGAACTGCCAACATTTTGGTTAGCAGTCAAGCTCTGAACCACTGCACCACCAGGGCTCCTGCATACCTCAGTGACAATGAATAATTGGAGACCACACCACAGATGTTCTTATAACTGTGGATTCTAAAAACTGACCCAGGTTATGAAATACGAAATAGGTCAAATAGCAAGCACCTATGGCCATTTCCTTTATATGTTGTTCTCGTTGTTAGGTGCCATCAAGTCAGTTCTGACTCATAGCAACACTATGTACAACAGAATAAAATACTGCCCAGTCCTGCACCATACTCACAATCATTATGCATGAGCCCATCGTTGCAGGCACTGTGTCAATGCATCTCCTTGAGGTCCTTCCTCTTTTTCGATGACCCTCTGCTTTACCAAGCATGATGTCCTTCCCCAGGGGCTGGTTCCTCCTGATAACATGTATGAAATATGTGAGACGTAGTCTCACCATCCTTGCTTCTAAGGAGCATTCAGGTTGTACTTCTTCCAGGACAGGTTTGTTCATTCTTTTGGCAGCCGATGGCATATTCAACATTCTTTGCTGACACCATAATTCAAAGTTATCAATTCTTCTTCAGTCTTCCTTATTTATTGTCCAGCTTTTGCATGCATATGAGATGACTGAAAATATCAAGGCTTGGGTTAGGTGCACCTTAGTCCTCTTAATTGTGCTCATGCGGAAACTGTACACAGATCAAGAGGCAGTCGTTCAGGTAGAACAAGAGAATACTGCATGGTTTAAAGTCAGGAAAGGTTTACATAAAGGTTGTATCCTTTCACCATACCTATTCAATCTGTATGCTGAGCAAATAATCCGAGAAGCTGGACTATATGAAGAAGAATGGGACATGAGGATTGGTGGAAGACTCATTAACAACCTGTGTTATCAGATGACAGAACCTTGCTTGCTGAAAGTGAAGAGAACTTAAAGCAGTTACCGATGAAGATCAAAGACTACAGACTTTGGTATGGATTGCACCTCAACATAAAGAAGATAATAATCCTCACAACTGGACCAATAAGCAACATGATGAACTGGGAAAAGATTGAAGTTGTCAAGGATTTCATTTTACTTAGATCCACAACCAACACCCATGGAAGCAGCAGCCAAGAAATCAAAGCATGTATTGCGTTGGGCAAATCTGGTGCAAAAGACCTCTTTAGAGTGTTAAAAAGCAAAGATGTCACCTTGAGGACTAAGACGTGCCTGACCCAAGGCATGGTATTTTCAGTTATCTCACTTGCATGTGACAGCTAGACAATGAATAAGGAAGAATTGACACCTTTGAATTATGATGTTGGCAAAGAATTTTGAATATGCCTTGGACTTCCAGGGGGATGGACAAATCTCTCTTGAAAGAAATACAGATAGAATGCTTCTTAAAAGCAAGGACGGAGAGACTTTGTTTCAATTTCTTCGGACATGTTTTCAGGATGGATCAGTACCTGGAGAAGGACATCATGTGGGTAAAATAGAGGGTTATACAAAAAGAGGAAGACCCTCAAAGAGATGGATTAACACAAGGGCTGCAACAATGGGTTCAAGCATAGCAATTGATTGTGAGGATTTTGCAAGACTGGGCAGTGTTTCGTCTGTTGTACATAGAGTCGCTATGAATTGGAACTGACTCAATGGCACCTGAAAACAACAATGAAAGCTATAAATCTCCTCTATGAAAGCTATAAAAGGGTTAAGTGTAGAAAATTATTTGTTTCAGAAAAAAATCTTAAACCTGAAACTTCATGTTTTCTTTAAGTAGGGCTATAGAACATCTCATAGACTTAATATATGAGAGGGAGAGCGTCCAGATCAGACAATTACATGCTTTCCAGTTCTCATAACATGTGCCAACAGAGAGGCATCGAGACTCTTAAAATGCAAATCAACTTAGCTTGAAAAGAAAACATTTTTATGTAGAAAACAGTTTTTAGACTATGATTTGATCCTGAATTATACTTTCAAATGTACAAACCAAACCCAATGCCATAGAGTCGATTCCGAATCATAGTGACCCTATAGGACAGAGTAGAACTGCCCCAGAGGGTTTCCAAGGGTTGGCTGGTAGATTCGAACTGCTGACCTTTTGGTTAGTAGCTGAGCTCTTAACCACTGCACCAAGTTGCCTCGTATTCATGGTTACATTGCAAACAAAGAAACACAGTACCAGCTTATTATAAAACATCTGTCCATGTCTTAGTTTGAGCATAAAGAGTCCATGGGGGGTGCAAAAGATTAATGCACTAGTCTGGTAACTGAAAGGTTGGAGGTTCAAAGGTGCCTTGGAAGAAAGATCTGGTGATTTGCTTCCAAACAATCAGTCATTGAAACCCCTCTGGAGCATAGTTCTGCTCTGACACACATAGGTTCACCAAGAGTTGTAATCAACTGGACAGCAACTGATTTTAACTGGTTTAGTTTTAGTTTATGCAACACGTATTATTGCATTCACGTGCATAGTTACAGATCACCAGGAAAGTATTAAAATGAAAATCTTCAGCAAATTATAACCTATTTATGTTTTCTAAATTACAAACTAGTCATATACTACATCTGAGGTATGGCGTACTTTCTTACAGCGTGGGGGAAAGTTATAGGTTGAGAAGATGGTTGGAAGGATGACAAACTGTGGCACAGTGTGGAGCTGAGAGGTTCAGATGACCGGGGATTTTAATTGCGGATGGAGAAACTTGGTTCTGATCTAGGTCTGCAGAATGTCTTGAACTGTTTTTCAGTGTTTTCGGTTTGGCAAACCCAAAACGTGTTTTGCTAAGCACTTTTCTCCTCATTTTAAGCCCATGTGTATTATAAAGGAAATTTAATCCGTATGTTTTTGATTCCTTTACACTTAACTCATCAAACTGTTGTTTTGTAAGAGCTATTTGATGTCCAAGAAGCCTTTGAGTTTTTTTTATAACTTTAGAAAGCTCCCCCCCTTAGAAACAGGAAGTTGTGTTTTTCTGAGAATAACGAACTAAAAAATCATACAAGTTGCCTCTTATTCAGAGGCTAGGGTTTATTAAAAAAAAAAAAAAAAAAAAGGAGATTTCAAATCTGGAATAAATGTTAACATTAAGTATAATAATCATAATGCAAGTAAATACTTATACTATGTGTTTTATTTGTCCTAAGCGTTTTTTATATTTTAACTTATTTAATTCTTGTAACAATCATGAGAGGTACGTGCTGTTACTATTTAGCAGAGAGGTATCTGCTCAAAGTCACACAGTTCATAAGGGTGAAGCCTGGGTCCAGGCAGTCTGGGACCCTGTGTTTAGCCACTATATTCTATTTCCTGTTTCCATAGTGCTATCTTTTAACTTAAGAACTTTGAACATTATTTAAAATTAGTTATGAACCAATAGGGCACTAACCAGTAAAAAACAAGTTGCCGTCGAGTCAGGGATCATGGTGACCCATGTGGTCAGAGGAGAGCTGTGGGTTTCCAGTGGCTGATTTTCCAGAAGTATATCATCAGGACTTTCTTCTGGGGCACCTCCTGGTGGGCCTGAACCAACAACATTTTTGTTAGCAGTTGAGCTCATTAACCATTTGTACCAACTCCAGTAGTATAGTAGATACTGGGAAAATAATGTTTTTGCCCCTAAGAGAGTTTGCTTTACGATGGGCAGGAAAAAAAACAACAAAAACAACTGAATGATATACTTCATTTTTCTTAGACACCACTTGTCCGTTCATTCAATGCATATTTATTAAGTATCCACTAATGCCAGACCCTCTTCTGGCCACTGGGGGTCCAGCAGTCATGGGGCTTATATCCTGATGAATGTGCTATCCTTACTGTAAGAGCAGACCACTGAGGGAAATTGGAAAAATGTCTCAACTGGTTTGATATTTCCATCAAGAATAGGAAGGATGGGAGGCAGCTGGGATGGCTTGTGTCAATAGCCCGCAAGCCTGTGCTCCCGGGAAAACATGTTTTCTATGGAAGCCGTGGAGCATTTCAGGTGTCCAGTCCTGCTCTTTAAATTCCATTGGATATTTTCTTCCCACCACAGCTCTTCTATTCCGCAATGATGTTAACACCAACCAACCAAACAAACTCATTACCATAGAGCTGATTCTGACTCTATAGGACAGAGTAAAACTGCCTCAGAGGGTTTCCAAGAAATGCCCGGTAGATTCGAACCACTGACCTTTTGGTTAGTGGCCAAGCTCTTAACCACTGCACCACCAGGGCTCCTCAGTGATGTCAAGAAGCTAGTATTCCCATTTTCAGGTAAAATAAGTTTTTCATCCTTAAAATCTTAGCTAAATTGAAGAATAAAATGAATACCTTAAAGACCTTTAGGAAATTTCACACTCATTAGTATTAAATTGGTATGTTTTACTGTAACTGAATTATGAGCAAGAGGTTACAGCAAAATCTAAGGAAGCTTTAACAGTTCACTCAGGAAGTTAATGTTTATTTGAAAACATTATGAATTATTTTTCATTAGAAAAGCAATACAAACATATTGCAAACAATTTGGAAAACAGAGAAAGGTAAAAAAAAAAAAAAAAAAAATCCCACCCCCAAAGCTGAAAGACATTTCTGTTGGTTTTAGAGGTGTAGCTTTTTATTAGTTTTTTTTAACAATAGTGTCTGGCTTTTCACTTGTGTGCTTACTTTTTCAGTTTTTTTTTTTTTTTTTCTCGTCACAGATGGAATACCATGTTTTATCTTTTTTTTTTATCACAATGGAGTTTGGAGCCTTGAATTTTGCTTTGCATTAAACCTGAAGAAGTTTACATTTTCTTAAAGATAAGGCCATTTAAGATGCTGTGTGGCTAATTAGAATCACCATGACATGTCTTCCAGTGAGAGAAGTGTCATCCAGGAAAACACAGGATGAAAGCCATAGCAGAAGCTGTGCAGTATAGTGACAAAAAGCTGCCTGAAATGATACCCTTCCCTTAGGAAACGTGTCTCGGATTCCAAATCAAAGCTCTCTTATAATGAAATGGAATTGTTAAGAATGAATAGATGCTATGAGTCTTCCCAGCTGTATAAGACCCTAAAAGTGACTAGAAATAATAAAAATTTGTCAGGCCTATTACAAAGATGTATTATAACTCTGCTCTTCTTCTAAGCCCTCAAATCAATTCCAACATTAACTGTATTTTATGAAATTTTCTCTTCTCATCCATAATTCTGTAAGAAAATCTTTAAAAGTTTTAACCTTTAAAATCGTGTATAAATTAAGCTTTAAAATAAAATATGCTAAAATTAAGCCAAAGTTTTAAAAACTGTAAATTGCCTCAAACAAAAGAGAAAGTATAATAGTACTTCCATTTGTGTTGAAAATACAGAAATATACTATATAAAAAGTTAATATGTTGAAAAAAGACTTATGTTTTTAATCTTTCCTTTAAATACCCCCAAGCAGGCAGAATGTTCCTACTTTACATGATTTTGCTGGTTCTGCCAATAAGCCCTTCTTAGCTTTTAGAATTTTATTCAAATGTCAAGGGAATTAAGAAAAACGAACATTCTTTGAAGAGAAAAAAAAAAAAAAAGGAAATCCCTGAGCCATACATGTTTCAACTTTTGAATAATCATATTTAAAGAATTACCTTTTTTGCAGCCTTATTGAAGTTTTTCATTTGCCTTCTAACAATTTTCTCCTAAAATGCTTAATGGTCCTTTGTCATGTTTGCCAGAACTACTCTTGTCTCCCTTGATTTGTGCTCTGACTTCTGGAAGCTGAGAGGAGGCTGTTGTGGGTGTGTAAACTGGAAAATGAAGCCTTCACAGAGACTAAGAAAGAATCTGAACCTGATTTTAGCTTTACTGTTATGTTTTCTCATTTTTTTTCCCTAATAACACAGACTAGACTGATGAGTTCTTGTGATTCTCAAAAGCGCCTTTATTGATCAATTCTTTATCCTGCTTATTCTCTGAGAAAAAGAAACAAAAATCAACCAAAAGAAATTGGCTTCCAGCAAGGCTAGGAAACAAAAAGAATTCACTCACAAAACCAATTTCTCGTTTCTGATCCTCCCTTTCCTACAATGCTGTATCTCAACTTAAAAAAAGTCATGCATGCTAATTTGTAGTAACTTGCAAAATTTTAATATCTGCTGGTTAAAAAAAAACATGTAGACATCAGTTCTAATGAGCTAAAACTAATAGCAATATCACCATTACCATGATGGCCTGGAGTTATTTGCCTCTCTGAAAGTTCAAGCAATTCAGTTTGCAAAAACATCAACCGGATTCTACAGTTAATACATGCAATCTTTCTTTCAAACTCTGGTGTTTGCTCTGTCTCTGTTAGAGTGGATCAAGAGGGTTGTGAGGGTCCTCTGCTTTGTTTCATCTTGGTTTGCATGCTACAGTTCTACATCTGTTTTGTTCAGGAAACAAAGGGCAGAGGGAGATGGATAGGTATATAAGAATTGTGGGAAAGGGCATTATACTTGTACCTTCCTTTCTATGTAAGACCAGAAGCGTCGTTTACCATGCTGTGTAGGAGCCCTGGTAGTGCAACAGTTGAGCGCTTGACTGCTAACAGAAAGGTTGGAAGTTTGAACCCATTCGACGGCTTTGCAGGAGAAAGACCTGGAGATCTGCTCCTGTAAAGATTATAGCCAAGAAAACCCTATGGCTCAGTTCTACTCTGTCACATAGGGTCACTATGAGTCAATTGATTCGATGACACCCAACAACAGCAACAACAACATCACCAATATGCTAAACTGGAGATCTACTGCAGACTTTATTAGGTCTGAATGGATTCCGAGCTCACCTAACTCCCAATCTAGAAACAGCTTACTATGTCCTGAAATGTGGCTCACAAATGCAGTTTTATTAAAAAAAAAAAAGAAAAAGAAAGAAAGAAAAAGATGAGAAAAGTGAAAAATTCAGTTTACGGGTTTCCTGACTCAGTACTAACTGTCAAAGGTATTGCACAACAATTATAATAATTGGCTTTGAAACCCTACCCTTAATCAATGCAATTTTCTATCATCATTAATCCCCCATTCCCTCTCCCTCCTGCCCCTGGTAACCACTGATAAACTTTAATCTCTATACGTTTGCCTTTTCTTTTCTTTTTGTATAAGCGAGGTCATACAATATTTGCCCTTTTGTGATTGACTTATTTCACTCAGCGTAATGTCTTCAAGTTCCATCCATATTGTACCATGTACCAAGACTTTGTTTCTTTTACTGGCTGAGTAGTATTCCATTGTATGTATGTACCACATTTTGCTTATCTATTCATCTGTTGATGGGTATTTATGTTGCTTCCACCTTTTGGCTATTGTGCATAGTGCTGCAGTGAACATTGGTGTACAAGTCTTTTTTTGAGTCTCTACTTTCAAGTCTTTTGGGTATATACCTAGGAGTGGAATTGCTGGGTCATATGGTATTCTATTTTTAGTTTGGTTACACAACTGGAAAAATGTAACCAATGTCACTGAATTGTACATGTAGGAACAGTTGAATTGCCGTGTACATTCTCAAAAACAAACACAAACAAAAAGAGCATTGCACAGGTAATCTGGAAGGACAAAGTCAAGCTAAGCATGCCCACTTTATTCCCCACAAGTGGAAAATATTAAGTGCAGGTTTTACAGACTTTTTTTTTTCCTTTTCTGGCTTTGATTAAAAAAAAAAAATTATTGTGCATTATGTGAACGTTTATAGGCCAAATTAATTTCTCATTCAAAAATGTATGCACAAATTGTTTTGTGACATTGGTTGCAAGCCCCACAATGGGTCAGCACACTCCCTCTTTCCACCCCCAGTTCCTATTTTCCATTTGTTCAGTTTCTTGCCTTCTTTGCTTTTGGGCAGATGTTGCCCATTTGGTCTCATATACTTGATTGAACCAAGGAGCACATTCCTCATGTATGTTACTGTTTGTTTTCTAGGCCTGTCTAATCTTTGGCTGAAAGGTGACCTTCAGGAGGGACCTCACTTCTGAGTTAGCATGCTGTTCTCTTGGGAGTTCTCCAGTCTCTGTTAGACCAGTAAGTCTGGTCATTTTTGTAAATTTGAGTTTTGTTCTACATTTTTCTCTTGCTCCGTCTGGGATTTGGCTTTGGTTTAAATTAACATTAGGTAGGAAGACATTTAGAGAGTTCAGGTTATATCAGTTTTTATACTTCAAGTTTTGCTTAGGTCTTAGTTGAGATTGGGTAGTTTGAAGAACCTGAGCTGTCACTCTGAACTGTATTAGTCACGTTTGGAACATGTGATACCTTTTGTTTTGAGTCTAGAAGTTCAGGTGACTGGTCCAGCCAATAAATGAAAACAAACAATAAGGAAATGGCTTTCTAGTAGTGTGCACAATTACTGCCTTTAAGGGTTTAAATGTTCCAAAGGGAGCCTGGGAATTAAAAAAAAACACCCAAAGAATCTAATAATATGCTTTCTTTATTACGAAAGGAAATTGTTCCCCTGCATAGATATTTACTTCCTTCTTCCCTTCCATCTTTCTTTTTTTAATATAGCTTATTTAGCTCTCATTTTTGACAGTCACACGTCATGAGTCCTGTTGCCTTAGAAAAGATGGATGTCTGTCAAACACAAACAGCATTATGCATTTACAATGACAGAACCAAAACCCATTGCTGCCGAGTTGATTCCGACTCATATCGACCCTATAGGATAGAGTAGAACTGCCCCATAGAGTTTTCTAGGAGAGCCTGGTGGATTCAAAGTGCTGACCTTAGCAGACATAGCAGTTAACCACTACGCCACCAGGCTTTCCACAATGACAGAGGGCTTCAAAATAAAAATAAGTTCAAGTCGGTGCTTTCCCTCACTTCGGTGGGAGAACAATGTAAAAAATGTAAGGCAACTATCTGGAGGAGCAAGGCTCAAACTAGTTACACAGAGAAGAAAAAGAAGATCCTAGGTTAGACAAGGCCCAACCTGGGGAATGGGCAAGCCTCCTGCAATTTGAGTTCTGGTTCACTGAATCACAAGGTGGTTCTTACCCTCTCAAAACCATTTCTCCTCTCTGGATAGGATTATAACAATATCTGGTATAAGTCTTTTACTTCAATGAAATACCAGAAACCAAGCCTGTTGCTGTAGAGTCAATTCCAACTCATAGTGACCACAGAGTAGAACTGCCCTATAGGGTTTCCAAGGCTGTACATCTTTACGGAAGCAGACTGGCACATATTTCTCCCACGGAGCAGGTAGTGGCTTCCAACTGTCAACCTTTTGGTTAGCAGCTGAGCACTTAACCACTGTACCACCAGGGCTTCCCTTTTACTTCAAGTAGGTAAAAAAAATTATTTGTATAGAATTGGACAGGAGTGACTAAGGCCCCTGGAATTTTAAAGTTTGCAGGAAAATAATCTTATAATGACGTTGAAATAACTGACTGTAGGATGTTTGGGCTATTCTTTTTCTATAGTCGTTACACTGGCCTGGGTCTTTTATAGACCTTTGATTCCTGCCTTAGGCAGATTGTAACTTGTTCAGTAGTAGAAAGAGAAAAGAATAAGAAAGAAGCCTGGAAAAGCCTAGTGTAGTCATTGGTGTTTTTTCAGTTCTCGCAGTAAACAAGTGTGTGGGCCACAAAAAAAAGCTTCCTGCCTGGGCAGAGGCTATGGGAGGGCAGAGCTCACCAGTGGAAGTGTCCAGAGTGGAGGAAGGAGCTAACGAGAGACAGAAGATGATGCAGATGGCATGTTGGCTGGGATGCTGCCTCCACCTCTGGAGCTGAAATATAAAGAGAGTAAAGAGCTGCTTAGCATAAATGATAGAAAGGCAGGAAAAAGGAGAAGAAAAAAAAAGTAGGACAAACATGTGTTGATTTTACTAGGTGTTAAGCTCTGTACCAGGCACTAGAAAAATATTACATCATTTAACCAATTACAACAACTTGGTGAGAAAGAAAATCTTAATTCCTATTCCAGAGAATTTTACATCTGAGAAATCTAGTTTCCTCATAATAAGTTTTAGAAAAACTCACTAGCTGTTTGTTATCTTGGAGCAAGATAACCGATACGACTTGAATCTGGCATTCTCTGTTTTTAAAGACAATGATCCAGTTATAGCCCACAAAGAGGGAGTTGACAATTTCTTCCTGTGAGGACTTCATCTGACAGGGCAAATAGAATATTTTTTGGAAAGAGGCGGCCAACTTTGACAAAAAAAAAAACAAAACCTAATACTCTGTGGGTCAGGTGGTCCACAGGGGTGAAATAAATTAACACAGGGGAAAAAAACCCCACTCTTTCAGGGATTCTTTTTTTCCCCTCACAAAATGAAACCGTGAGTATGTTGCAATGGGAAATACCTGGTTATTACAGTAGTCACACAGACCACTCTCAGAAAGACTCACTGGCCAAATGAAGATTCACAGTGTATGTCCCATTGCCACAGTGTTGAATCAGTTTAAAACATTCAGTGAGAAATAAGGGGGAACAGATGGGGTGGGTAAGCACAGTTAGCATAGGATGCAGGTAGGGTGGAAGGGTCTCTTTACCTGAATACTAGTGTATGCACTATGTGTACGTCTTGCCTTCCTGCCTCATCAACCTTCCCTTGCTGACTCTGTGGTTACAAGGACCAGAGTTGGGGGTGAGCAAGCAAGCTCAATATACAGAGGTGCCTGGAGCCAATACATACTTGCTATATTGGAAAGATACAGAGAAAAGTATTCAAGGCCAGAAACTGAAGCTCACTGAACATCTGCTGACTAGCCAGAGGGTGGCTGTGTGGGTGGGACATGTGGTACCAGAATGAGGTCACGAATGGAAGCTGATTAAAGACTGCTATAACTATCATAAATACTTGATACCCCATAAATTTTGTCTTCTCCAAAATTTAAAATTTTAAAAAACAACTTTATTGAGATAGAGTTGATGTAAAATCAACTGCACATATTTATAGTGTACAATTTGATGACTTTTGACATCTGTATACATATATGTGTAACCATCAACACAATCAAGATAATGGACATATTCATCATCCCCAAAAGTTTTCTTGTGCCATTTGTAATCCATCTCTCCCTCCTCCTTAACTTCTATTTTCAGACAACCAGAGATCTTTTGTTGAGAAACTCCTGATGTTTCTTTTTTTTTTTTAATAATTTTTATTTTGCTTTAAGTGAGTTTACAAATCAAGTCAGTCTCTCACACAAAAACTTATATACGCCTTGCTACATACTCCCAATTACTCTCCCCCTAATGAGACAGCCCACTCCCTCCCTCCACTCTCTCTTTTCGTGTCCATTTTGCCAGCTTCTAACCCCCTTTAACTTCTCATCTCTCCTCCAGACAGAAGATGCCAACACAGTCTCAGGTGTCCACCTGATCCGAGAAGCTCACTCCTCACCAGCATCCTTCTCCAACCCATTGTTCAGTTCAATCCCTGTCTGAAGTGTTGGCTTTGGGAATGGTTCCTGTCCTGGGCCAACAGAAGGTCTGGGGGCCATGACCACCAGGGTCCTTCTAGTCTCAGTCAGACCATTAAGCCTGGTCTTTTTATGAGAATTTGGGGTCTGCATCCCACAGCTCTCCTGCTCCCTCAGGGGTTCCCTGTTGTGTTCCCTGTCAGGGCAGTCATCAGTTGTAGCCGGGCACCATCTAGTTCTTCTTCTGGTCTCAGGATGATGTAGACTCTGGTTCATGTGACCCTTTCTGTCTCTTAGGCTCATCATTACCTTGTGTCCTTGGTGTTCTTCAGTCTCCTTTGATCCAGGTGGGTTGAGACTCATTGATGCATCTTAGGTGGCTGCTTGCTAGCGTTTAAGACCCCAAACTCCACTCTTCACAGTGGGATGCAGAATGTTTTTTTAATAGATTTTATTATGCCAATTGACTTAGATGTCCCCTGAAACCATGGTCCCCAAACCCCTGCCCCTGCTACGCTGGCCTTTGAAGCATTCAGTTTATTCAGGAAACTTCTTTGCTTTTGGTTTAGTCCAGTTGTGCTGACCTCCCCTGTATTGTGTGTTGTCCATTCCCTTCACCTAAAGTGGTTCTTATCAACTATCTAATTAGTGAATACCCCTCTCCCACCCTCCCTTCCTCCCCTCTCTCGTAACCACAAAAGAATGTTTTCTTCTCAGTTTAAACTATTTTTCAAGTTCTTATAATAGTGGTCTTATACAATATTTGTCCTTTTGCAACTGACTAATTTCACTCAGCATGATGCCTTCCAAATTCCTTCATGTTATGAAATGTTTCACAGATTCATCACTGTTCTTTATCAATGCATAGTATTCCATTGTGTGAATATACCACAATTTATTTATCCATTCATCCGTTGGTGGGCACTTTGGTTTCTTGCATCTTTTTGCTATTGTAAATAGTGCTGCAATAAACGTGGGTATGCATATATCTGTTTGTGTAAAGGCTCTTATTTCTCTAGGACATATTCCGAGGAGCAGGATAGCTGGATCGTATGGTAGTTCTATTTCTAGATTTTTAAGGAAGTGCCAAATCAATTTCCAAAGTGGTTGTACCATTTTACATTCCCACCAGCAGTGTATAAGTGTTCCAGTCTCTCCACAGCCTCTCCAACATTTATTATTTTGTGTTTTTTGGATTAATGCCAGCCTTGTTGGAGTGAGATGAAATCTCATTGCAGTTTTGATTTGCATTGCTCTAATGGCTAATGATCATGAGCATTTCCTCATGTATCTGTTAGCTACCTGAATATCTTCTTTAGTGAAGTGTCTGTTCATATCTTTTGCCCATTTTTTAATTGAATTATTTGTGTTTTTGTAGTTGAGTTTTTGCAGTATCATGTAGTTTTTAGAGATCAGGCACTGATTGAAAATGTCATAGCTAAAAACTTTTTCTGAGTCTGTAGGTAGTCTTTTTACTCTTTTGGTGAAGTCTTTGGATGAGCATAGGTGTTTGACTTTTAGGAGCTCCCTGTTATCTAGTTTTTCTTCTGCGTTCTTAATAATGGTTTGTATACTGTTTATGCCATGTGTTAGGGCTCCTAACATTGTCACTATTTTTTCTTCCGTGATCTTTATTGTTTTAGATTTTATGTTTAGGTCTTTGATCCATTCTGAGCTTGTTTTTGTGCATGGAGTGAGGTATGGTCTTATTTCATTTTTTTGCAGATGGATCTTCAGTTATGCCAGCACCATTTGTTAAAAAAAGACTGTCTTTCCCCATTTAACTGTTTTGGGGCCTTTGTCAAATGTCAACTGCTCATGTGTGCATTGATTTATGTCTGGATTCTCAATTCTGTTCCTTTGGTCTATGTATCTGTTGTTGTACCGGTACCAGGCTGTTTTGACTAATGTGGCGGTATAATAGGTTCTAAAATCAGGTACCTCCCACTTTGTTCTTCTTTTTCAGTAATGCCTTACTTATCTGGGGCCTCTTTCCCTTCCATATGAAGTTGGTGATTTGTTTGTCCATCTCATTAAAGAATGTCATTGGAATTTGGATTGGAATTGCAGCAAATGTATAGATCACTTTTGGTAGAATAGACATTTTTATAATTTTAAGCCTTCCTATCCATGAGCAAGGTGTGTTTTTCCATTTATGCAGGTCTCTTTCGGTTTCTTGCAGAAGTCTATTATAGTTTTCTTTGTATAAGCCTTTTACATCTCTGGTAACATTTGTTCCTAAGTATTTTATCTTCTTGGGGGATATTGCAAATGGTATTGATTCGGTGATTTCCTCTTTGATGTTCTTTTTGTTGGTGTAGAGGAACCCAACTGATTTTTCTCTGTTTATCTTGTATCCCAATACTCTGCTGAACTCTTCTATTAGTCTCAGTAGTTTTCTTGAGAATTCCTTAGGGTTTTCTGTGTATAAGATCATGTTGTCTGCAAATAGAAATAATTTTACTCTTCCTTGCCAGTCTGGATGCCCTTTATTTCTTTGTCTAGCCTAATTGCTCTGGCTAGGACCTCCAGCACAATGTTGAATAAGAGTGGTGATAAAGGGCATCCTTGGCTGGTTCCCGTTCTCAAGGGAATGTTTTCAGGCTCTCTCCATTTAGGGTAATGTTGGCTGTTGGCTTTGTATAAATGCCCTTTATTATGTTGAGGAATTTTCCTTCTCTTCCTATTTTGCTGAGAGTTTTTATCCTGAATGTGTGTTGAACGTTGTCAAATACCTTTTCTGCATCAATTGATAAAATCATGTGATTCTCGTCTTTTGTTTTATTTATGTGATGGATTATGTTAATTGTTTTTCTAATGTTGAATCACCCCTCCGTACCTAGTATGAATCTTACTTGGTCATGGTGAACTATTTTTTTGATATGTTGTTGGATTCTATTGGCTAGAATTTTGTTGAGGATTTTTGCATCTATGTTCATGAGCGATATAGGTCTGTAATTTTCTTTTTTTGTGATGTCTTTACCTGGTTTTGGTATGAGGGGTATGCTGGCTTCATAGAATGAGTTTGGGAGTATTCTGTCCTTTTCTATGCTCTGAAATACCTTTAGTAGTAGTGGTGTTAACTCTTCTCTGAAAGTTTGGTAGAACTCTGCATTGAAGCTCTCTGGGCCAGGGCTTTTTTTTGTTGGGAGTTTTTTGATTACCTTTTCAATCTCTTCTTTCGTTATGGATCTATTTAGTTGTTCTACCTGTGTTTGTGTTAGTTTAGGTAGGTAGTGTGTTTCTAGGAAATCATGCATTTCTTCTAGGTTTTCAAATTAGTTAGAGTGCAATTTTTCATAGTAATTTGATATGATTCTTTTAATTTCAATTGGGTCTGTTGTAATATCACCCATCTCATTTCTTATTCGGGTTATTTGCTTTTTCTCCTGTTTTTCTTTTGTCAGTTTTGCCAATGGTTTTTCAATTTTGTTTATTTTTTCAAAGAACCAGCTTTTTGTCTTGTTAATCCTTTCAATAGTTTTTCTGTTTTCCATTTCATTTAGTTCTGCTCTAATTTTTATTATTTGTTTTCTTCTGGTGCCTGAGGGTTTCTTTTGTTGGTCTCTTTGTGTTTGTTCAAGTCGTAGGGATAGTTCTTTGATTTTGGCCCTTTCTTCTTTTTGTATGTGTGCATTTATTGATATAAATTGGCCTCTGAGCTCTGCTTTCGCTGCGTTCCATAGGCTCTGATAGGAAGTATTTTCATTCTTATTGGATTCTATGAATTTCTTTATTCCATCCTTAATGTCTTCTATAATCCAGTCTTTTTTGAGCAGGGTATTGTTCAGTTTCCAAGTGTTTGATTTCTTTTCCCTGGTGTTTCTGTTATTGATTTCTACTTTTATGGCCTTATGGTCAGAGAATATGCTTTGTAATATTTCAATGTTTTGGATTCTGCTAAGGCTTGCTTTCTGACCTAATATGTGGTCTATTCTAGAGAATGTTCCATGTGCACTAGAAAAGAAAGTATACTTGGTTGCTGTTGTGCGAGTGGTCTATGTCTATGAAGTCAAGTTGGTTGATTGTGGCATTTAGATCTTCTGTGTCTTTATTGAGCTTCTTTCTGGATGTCCTGTCCTTCACTGAAAGTGTTGTGTTGAAGTCTCCTACTATTATTGTGGAACTGTCTATCTTGCTTTTCGATGCTGATAGAGCTTGTTTTATGTATCTTGCGGCCCTGTCATTGGGGGCATAAATATTTAATATGGCTATATCTTCTTGGTGTATTATCCCTTTAATCATTATATAGTGTCCTTCCTTATCCTTTCTGATGGATTTAACTTTCAAGTCAAAATATATTTTGTCAGAAATTAATATTGCTACTGCTGTTCTTTTTTGATTGTTGTTTGCTTGATATATTTTTTCCATCCTTTGAGTTTTAGTTTGTTTGTGTCTCTAAGTCTAAGGTGAGTCTCTTGTAGGCAGCATATAGGTGGATCTTCTTTTTTGATCCATTCTGCCACTCTCTGTCTCTTTAGTGGTGCATTTAGTCCATTTACATTCAGCATAATTATGGATAGGTATGAATTCAGTGCTATGATTTTGATGTCTTTTTTTGTATGTTGTTGAGTTTCTTTTTCCCATTTAATTTTATGTGCTGAGTAGATTACTTTATATATTATGCATTCCTCATGTTAGTTGCTGTAGATTTTGTTTCTGCTGAGCCTCTATTTTTTTCTCTTATTTTATTTTGATGAGTAGGATAGTTTGTCTCCTTTGTGGTTACCTTATTATTTACCCCTATTTTTCTAAATTTAAAACTAACTTTTAGTTCTTTGTATCGCCATATCTTCCTCTCCATATGGAAGATCTATGATTACATTTCTTAGCCCCTCTTTATTGTTTTAATGTTGTCTTGTTTTATGTAATTACATCACTGTTACCCTGTTTTGAGCTTTTTTTCAAAAAAAATAATCTTGCTTTGTTTTTTTGATTTCCCTGTCTGGGTTGACTTCTGATTGCTCTGTTCAAGTCTTGGGTTGATACCTGGTATTATTTATTTTCTAACCAAACAGCTCCCTTTAATATTTCTTGTAGTTTTTGTTTGTTTTTCACTAATTCCCTAAACTTCTGTTTATCTGAAAATGTCCTAATTTCACCTTCATATTTAAGAGACAGTTTTGCAGGATATATGATTCTTGGCTGGCAGTTTTTTCCTTCAATTTTTTAAATACGTCATTCCATTCCCTTCTTGCCTGCATGGTTTCTGCTGAGTAGTCCAGGCTTATTCTTATTGACTCTCCTTTGTAGGTGACTTTTTGTTTATGCCTCACTGCTCTTAAAATTCTCTCTTTATTTTTGGTTTTGGCAAGTTTGATTATAATATGTCTTGGTGACTTTCTTTTAACATCTACCTTATGTGGACTTTGATGAGCATCTTGGATAGGTATCTTCTCATCTTTCACGATATCAGGGAAGTTTTCTGCCAACAAATCTTCAACAATTCTCTCTGTATTTTCTGTTTTCCCTCCCTGTTCTGGTACTACAGTCACTCGTAGGTTAGTTCTCTTGGTAGAGTCCCACATGATTGTTAAGGTTTCTTTGTTTTTTTAAATTCTTTTATCTGATTTTTCTTCAAATATATTAGTGCCAAGTGATTTATCAGAAATTCGGCTTCTACTTGCTTAATTCTGCTGCTCTGACTTTCTATTGAGTTTTCTGCTTCTGTAATGTTATTGCTAGTTTTCTGAATTTCTGATTGCTGTCTGTCTATGGGTTTTTCCAGCTTATTAAATTTTTCATTATGTTCCCGAATAATCTTTTTAATTTCTTCAATTGCTTTATCTGTGTGTTCGTTGGCTTGTTCTGCATATTGCCTCATTTCCTTCCTGATGTCTTGAAGGGTTCTGTACATTAATCTTTTGTATTCTGGCTCTGGTAATTTCAGGAATGCTCTTTCATCTAGAAGATCCCTGGATTCTTTGTTTTGAGATTTTGTTGAGGTGATCGTGGTCTGTTTCTTTATGTGACTTGATATTGACTGCTATCTCTGAGCCATCTATAAGTTATTTTATCAGTTTATGCTTGCTTACTGTGTCGTAGCTTCTTGCTTTGTTTTGTTTTGATATACCCATATGGGTTGCTTGAGTGAGCTAGCCTGATTATTTTTGCCTTTGGAGCTCTGACGTCCTGTCCACAGATGGCTAGAGCTGTTATCAGGTATATCAGTCTAGGAGTCCAATCACTTTTCTTGTATGAATTCAGCCCAGGTGTCCAGGTAGCTGATCACGAAGTGTGTGGTACAGGTTCTGTCCTACAGTCTTAGAGGGGCAGGGGTGATTGGTGTAGGTACCAGTATTTGATTGCAGCAGGGGGTCAAGCTCTGAACACGGCAGGGGGCTGAGAACTGACCCCCAATGTCTCTGAGGAAAATGTGTCCCTCTTCCCTAGAGTGTGCAGGTGGGTGGGTTTTGAAGACAGACCATGGGCTCCCAAAGTTTTAATTGTAAGAACTGGGAGGTACCAGTTATCCTTGGACCCCTGTCGCCGGTGGCTGGGTGACCTGAGTGGAGCTACCAGTCCTTAGGTCCTTGATGTGGGTAGGTGAGGACCTTGTTTAATAGGCAAAGCAATATCAAACATTAAACACTCATCTCTCCACTGCACAGCTGAAATGGTTGGAGTCTGCCAACATGGGCCTATTCTCTGGAATTTGCCCATACAGGTGCATGCAGAAGGGAAAGGTACTCAGAGTCCACGGACGGTTTATGCCTGGACAGGAGCCGCTTCTGTCCTGAGCTCTGCTGGTTAATGGAGGTAGCAAATTATCTTTTCCCCCAATTGCAAATTTTTTCCTTCTCCAAGGCCAAGAGGATAGCTCTAGGCACTCAACAGTGCCTATTTCAGGCCCAGGGAATTCAGCTGCTGAAGCTGGCTCGGAGGTGGGGGGGCGTGGTAAAATATACGCAAGTACTTAGCTTTTGCCAAGAGCATTGTTCTTCTCTGGTTCCAGAGGTGTGAGTAGGCTGTGTGGCTGGCTGCTTCCCCCTGAGGAAACTGTGGCCGAACGCTAGTACCAGCTTGCCACCGCTCCAGGAATGCTGCCTGAGGGTTCCCCGCAATTCAGGTCTGGTAACTCCTCTCTGCTTCTGAACAGTCTCTTTCTTCCCCTGCCCCTCAGTTCATTTTCTAAGCTTGCCTTTAAAGCTCAGCGCTCCCAGCTTGTCACGGATATACACCCTTCACTTTTTTGGGGGGGGGAGGGGGCGGTCTTTGTTGTAAAGAGGCCTTGCCGGAAGTGTCTGTCTATTCTGCCATCTTGGCTCCACCTGTACCTGATGTTTCTTGTTGGGCTCTTCTGGTTGATAAAGATGAGGTTCCCTGGGCATATCATTGTTGGGAAGGTGGAGGAAGAGAGGACTGAACTCTGCCTAATAAAGGAGGAGGATCTGTTTTCCATGTGTTTTCTTGAAGTGGGGAAGAGGAAAGGAGGCTTAAAGAAGAGAAATACGTTATAAGGGCAGTATACTGGGATTTAAGGGCAGAAATTCCTTGTGAGGGATTGCTAATGAATTCTTAAGAGTTTTATATCTAATATGTAATAATAAATATTATAATTGTTTGGAAATAAAACCTCCATCATTTCAATAACAGTCTGGTTAAGCTTTTGGTGCTTTGGAGGAATTCATTCATTTACCACAGACTTACTGGGTACCTACAATGTGCCAGGCACCATTCTGGGTCCTTGGGATACAAAGAACAAAGATCCTTGCTTGCCCTTTGGAGCTTGCATTTGAATGGGGAATCAAACAATATACTAGAAAAAATAATAAATATGTAAATTTTATAATGTTTTAGAAAGTGACAAGTGCTACAGGAAAAAAAGAAAAGTAGAGCATAAGTGGAAACCCTGGTGGTGTAGTGGTTAAGTGCTACGGCTATGAACCAAAGGGTCAGCAGTTCGAATCCACCAGGTGCTCCTTGGAAACTCCACGGGGCAGTTCTACTCTGTCCAATAGGGTCGCTATGAGTTGGAATTGACTCGACGGCACTGGGTTTAGTTTGTTTTTTTTTAGAGCATAAGTGTGGGGACAGTTTGGGGTGAGGGGAACAGGTTATGATTTTAAATAGCATGCTCAGGATGAGCAAAGACACAAAGAAGGTGGGAAAGTCAGTCCCGTTGATATCTGGGACAGAATAATCCCAGCAGAAGGAGCAGCCAGTACAAAGGCCCTGAGGCAGAAACTACCTTTTGTGTTAAGGACCAGCAAAGTGGTTGACTTACTACTTCATTACTGTAATCGGAAAATGAAAGTAAAAGTGTATATTCAATCTAGGAATGCTTCAGTATTTGAATCTAGGAACAACAGCAAGAAACCCAAGCAGATGCTAGTTGGACTGAGGTAGGATAGCCATTAGCAGTGATATAAGTAATAATGGCTGAAATACGTAATAAAATGTGCCTCACATTTACTCAGGTTTATTACTGGTGTTACATTAGTAATTAATCTTGAATTTGTTTAGCTCTGAGCCTCAATCTATTTATACAGTGTAGCAGTCACTTGTAATTTTTTGATCTTCTCTGTATCTCTCACTTTTGGGTGCTAAAATCCTGGGTGCTGTTAACCAGTGCCCCACCTCTAACCCTGGCTGCCCCTCCCCACAAAAAGCAAAAAAATCAAACCCAGCTCCTTCAACCCTAAGTGCCATGAATTAGGCTGGCGAACCAGAGAATGTCAAGCCCCTGGCCACAATAACTGGTTCTGGAGTGGGAAAATACATAATGCTGGGATATTTCACACTTTTTTTTTTAAGAACACTGACATGAACCTTGTGGAGATTTTGCTGACATAGAAAGACTTTTTGTCAAGAGCAGAGTAGATCAAAAGCAAGGGCCCTGATGAGTTTGGTTGAAATCAATGCAGCCGTGCTTGGAGCACCATCATTCCATTTCTGATTGTGTGAGCTAATAAATTTCTTTTGCTTGAACTTGTTTGAGTTGGGTTTTTAATCATTTGCAACTTAAAAGATAATAGCTATTATACAAGAGTGCTTGCCCTCTCCAAAATCTCCCCTGAGTATTTCTGGGAGTTGCAAGAAATGTGTTAAGTACCTCTAGAATTGGCCTGGGTTGTCCCTCTCTGTGGATGCATTACTGGCCATGGTTCAGAGAAGGCTCTGCTGCTCTCTGTGAGCTAGGCCTGAGCTCTGCTGGCGAGGGTACCCTTGCCACTTCCTGACTGGAGTTGATCCTATAACAGTGAGGATCCCTGCTAATTACTCAAGAAGGCTACTGAATGTAACGAGGAATGAGGCTTCCATCTATGTTTTTCATATTTAAATTTCACAAAGCAAGACTCTTTGAGCCTTAACGTGTTGCTAAGCACAGCGGAGACTACCCTTTTAATGGGCATATCACCCATATTCAGAGAGCCTAAACCAGGATCTATAACTGAGACCTCTCGGCCCTTTTCCTCCAGGCTCCATTGCTGGGGCATCTGTGTGCAAGTTTCCTTCCACTGTATAAGGAGTATCTTCAGGTACTCTGATCCCACATAGTTATTTTGTTCTCATTTTCTCTTCCTGAATTCATCTAGCAGATCTGCATATGTGCAATTGTTGACACTGTTCAGATTCTATTTATTTTATGTTTTATACCAAGTAGTGTCTCATTTCCTATATTAAGTCAACTGATACAAGAGGGGTCAGGTGGGTGGGGTGGGTGTTGCCGCTCATCAATGCTCTGCCATTTTTCAAATCTTGAGTCTGGTTCAGTGGGATCAGTCAGTTACGGGAGCAAATATCACAACATTGCACAAATTTAGGTTACCGAAATTGAATAGCATTGGGTGGGTCAGCCTGCCATGTAGCCTGATACTTGTTTTTGAGCCAAGTTTCTAAGAATAAATCTTTGGGAAAAAAAAAAAAAAAAGAAAAGCTACAATCTCAAATTAAGAATCTGATAATTACTAGGACAACAAACATTTACTTTGCATCTACAAAGTCCCCTGGGTGGCACAAAGGGTTTGCCTTCACTACTAGCCTAAAGGTTGACAATTCAAACCCACCCAGTGGCACCTTGGAAGAAAGGCCTGGTGATCTGCTTCCATAAAGATTACAGCCAAGAAAACCCCATGGAGCAGTTCTATTCTGTAACACATGGGGTCGCCATAAGTCAGAAATGAATTGATTGCAATAAGTTTGGTTATGGGCCAGACGCTATAACAGATACCTTCTTATACAACCTGATTTGATTTGGAATGAAGCGTGCAATGCACTTTTTAAATTTGCAAGTCAAACCTTAAAGTGGTGGCTGAATAAAATCTTTGGTATGTTTGAAGCTGCCAGAAAGGGTTTACATTCAGTACACCTTGCTCAAGCTCAGGGTTTATGTATCTGATTTGGGGATAGGGAAGGTAAGTCTGGGGAGGGGTTGGTGAACTAAATACCATAATACACGTATTGGGGAGGTTTGGCCGTGGCGAGTGTGATAGCTATTAGGAGAGCTTCCCGGTCCTTTTTGATGGAGAAGCAGCACTTGTACTATTAGACCCCAGGACACACATTTAATTAAGAAGCCCAAAGAAACCTAAAGTTCAGAAAGATATAAAGTATTTAAGCACTTTTTTTTTCTCTGTAAACTTGGAAGATTGTGCTTTCAAATTGCCAGATGAAGGCTAAATCCTGAAGTAATTAGCAAAACTCAAACACCTGGAATCACTCAACACACTTGGAACAAACCAACACATTTCAGGATTTTCGACTGTTTTCTCTTGTTTATTCTTTCTTTTACCTTGTATCATCCCCCTTCCCCAACCCTATCTTCTCTCTGAAGCCTATTCTATGGATCTCAGAAGAGCCAGCTCTCTTGCTATGCAGTGAGTCATCTGTTACCACTTTCCAGGTTCTGGCTCTAACACGCTATAATATGATTTGTTTGATCCACTTTTGGCATCGTGTAGCTGACTCAGCACTAATGATTTTCAGCATTGAGGAAAAGTTTCTGTTTGCCTCTTCCCCTTGCTTCTTTCTCCTGCTGTACGCTGTAAAACATGTTGACATGCTGAAAGAATGCAAAAGAGCAGACAAGAACTTCAAATGAAAAGAGACATTTGATATGCTTTGTTTTTGTTTTTTTGTAACACAGTGTGTGAAATAGATGTGATTTCCGAGTAACTGAGTGCACTGTTTGGCACACCATATGGAAAAAGATCCAGTGACTTGTCAGCCATCACGACGCGCCAAGAGAACTGCCTCTTGCCACTGATGCTGCGTGTTAGGAACATTTGGGCTGTGTCTGGTACTCTAGTGTTGTTGTTGGACTACAATCCACACCAACTGAACTTGTGAAGCAACTTTGTGTTGAAGTAATGGTGGAGTGCTTAAACAGAATCGTTGATATACTGGAGGCCCAATTACTAATTGCCCTAACGTATAAAGAGCCAATCTTTGACATGGTTTGCCAGTTTTTAATCCTCAATTTTTTATTCATTCTTTTATTAAGTAAGTTAGGTGCATTAAAAGGGAACAGCACCAAAGAAGATGGAAACAACACACAGGTGAAAAGCCAATAAGTAAACATTTCTATAATCCTTCAAATGGTGGCAAAGGAAAGAGGGAGGTGCAAGATGATGTGAGGGAATTCCCTGCTTTCTTCTTTGTGAATTTTTCCACCTAATTGTCATAAACAGATACAGGATTTAAATGTTCTGGCTTGCTGAAAGCTTTCTTAATTTTAGTAACTAAAAAAAAATTAAAAAACACCCTTTTCTTAGTTTTCTTCCTCTCACCAGGAGCCTATAAACAAAGGATTTTGTTTCTCCCTTTAATCAAATGTTCCTCTCTAGGTGTGTGCCACATCAAAATGTTTCTCCCCTCAAACTTAGGGCCCTCCTCTCAGGTGGGCAGATAACCCCTGAATAGGATGTAGCTCCTTATTATTTTCTGTTTCTGTGGGAATCCTAGATTCTTGCCTTTATAACCAGGAGAGTACTAGATGTACTAAGAATTTTTCAGAAGGTAAGTTGTGGAGCAATTGTGACTTAAAATGGTCAATAACTAGTCCACATTCTGCCACTTCCTTTAAACGTCCTTGGCAGATAGATTAGATAGACAGACAGACAGATGCTGCTGAGTTGACTCTGACTCACGCTACCTTATGTACAACAGAACAAAATGTTGCCCGGTCCTGCATCATTCCTCACAGTCACCAGCATGTTCGAGTCCATCATGGCAGGTACTCTGCCAATCCATCTCACCAAGGGCCTTGCACACCCTTACCAGTCTTTACTTCACCAAACAGAATGTCCTTCTCCAGTGATTGATCCCTCCTGATGATATGTTGAAAGCAAGTGTGTCGGATAATGATTTGTTATCTGTAAGGTTTTTTTTTTTAAATATAATTTTATTTATTTTGTTGTTGTTGTTGAGAATATACACAGCAAAACATACACCAATTCAACAGTTTCTACATGTACCATTTAGTGACATTGATTACATTCTTCGAGTTGTGTAACCATTCTCACCCCCCTTTTCTGAGTTGTTCTTCCCCATTAACATAAACTCACTGCCTCCTAAGGCTCCTATCTAATCTTTTGAGTTGCTGTTGTTAATTTGATCCCATATAGATAGTTGTTAAAAGAACATAATGCTCAAGGCAGACATTTTTTTACTAGTTAAACTAAACTGTTGTTTGGTTTTAAGAAGACTTAAGGGGATATTTTTGGTTTAGGTTTAAAGATAATTTCAGGGCAGTAGTTAGAGGGGTTCATCTAAACTTCATAGCTCCAAGAAGTCTGGAGTCCATGAGAATTTGAAATTCTGTTCTGCATTTTTCCCCTTTTGATCAGGATTCTTCCACGGAACCTATGCTCAAAATGTTCAGCAGTGGTAGCCTGGCACCATCCAGTTCTGGTCTCACGGCAAATGAAGCAGCTGTGCATGGAGGCAATTAGCCACACATTCCATATCTTCGATTGCTAACTCTCCTTACTCTGTAGTTCCAAGAGAATACAGACTAAGCGTGCCTTGGATGGCCGCTTACAAGCTTGCATCGAACTAGGAGGTAGAACACAGGCCACTAAGCATGGGTGTCCCATGAAATCATGACCCCGAACCTCCAAACCAAGAAACAAATCCCATGAGGTTTTTGGTTGTACATAGCTTCAGCAGCTCCTCTTTATTTTTCTCATTATTGTGAATATATCAATTACACAACTTTTGCCAATTCAATTTTTACAGGTGTACAACTTATAGACAGCAATTACATTATTTGGCTGTGCAATCCTACCCTTAGTCAACACAGTATTTCCATCACCATTAACCTCCCTTTTCTCCCTCCTCCCCATCCCTGATAATCACCAATAAACTTTGCTCTTTATATGTTTGTCTTTTATTGTCATACAGTATTTGTGATTGACTTATTTCACTCAGCATAACCCATATTGTAGCATGTATCAAGACTTCATTTCTTTTACTGGCTGAGTAGTATTCCATTGTATGTATGTACCATATTTTGCTTATCTATTTATCTGCTGATGGGCATTTAGGTTGTTTCCACCTTTTGGCTATTGTGAATAGTGCTTCAGTGAATATTGGTATACAAGTCTCTGTTTGAGTCTCTGCTTTCAAGTCTTTTGGTATATACCTAGGAGTGGAATTGCTAGGTGAAGGGGAAAACAGGCTTTGCAGGGCTGAACATGGCTGCCTTCATGCTTTCACTGCTGTTTTCCAAGCCCATGTTATATGACCTTGCTGAGGCAGTCTTATGTAACCACCTGGCATGAGCCACCTTTGTCCTTGACACTATAAACTCTCCGTCCCCTCCTCCTGCCCCCCTGGCCCCCCGATTGCTGGGTGCAGAGATCTGCTTTGACTCTCCTGCCGCCTAGGGATCACTGTCTCAATATGTAAATATCCCTAACAAGGACTCCTTTGTCACCACACTGGAGTTGCCTGTCTCTTTCTGTGGTCTCTTGGGACCCTTCAATTTTGCAGGCAAGTTACTGGTCCATGCCTAGACACTGGGTCATATGATATGGGTCATATGGTAGTTCAATTTTTTAGTTTTTTGAGGAACTGCCACATTGTTTTCCAAAAAGCCTGTACCATTTTGCATTGCCATCAGCGATGGATATGGGTTCCAATTTCCCCATATCCTTGTCACCATTTGTTATTATTTTTTTAAATCTTAGCCATCCTAGTGGGAGTGAAATGGAATCTCATTGTGGTTTTGATTTGCATCTCTCTGATAGAGTCGCAATGAGTTGGAATCAACTTGACAGCAGTGGGTTTGTTTTTTTGTTTTTGGATGGTTAATGATACTGAGCATCTTTTCATGTGTTTGGGAGCCATTTCAATGTCCTCTTTGGTGGAATGTCTATTCAAGTCTGTGGCCCATTTTATGATTGGGTCATTTGTCTTTTTGTTGTTAAGTTGTGGAAATTTTATGTATATTTTGGTTATTAGATTCTTGTTGAATATATGGTTTCCACAGATATTCTCCCAGTCATTAGCTTGTCTTTTCACTTTTTTTGTAAAGTCTTTTGATGAACAAAAGTTTTTAATCTTTGTGAAATCTCATTATTTATTTTGTCTTTTGCTGTTTGTGCTTTTGTTATTATATTAGATAAACCATGGTTAAGGCATAGGCCAGACAGTGTTGCCCTTGTTTTTTCTTCTAAGAATTTTATGGCTTCAGTTTGCACATTTAGGTTGTTAATACATTTTGAACTTGTTTTTGTGTATGGTGTGAGGCGTGGAACCTGTTTCATTTTTCTGCAAGTGGAAATCCAATTTTCCCAGCATTATTTATTTAAGAGACTCTTCTTTCCCCATTGAATGCACTTAGCACCCTTCTCAAAAATCAGTTGACCATAGATATGTGGATTTCTTTCTGGACTTTCAAGTCTATTCCATTGGTCTATGTGTCTATTGTTATACCAGCACCAGGCTGTTGTGATTATTGTAGATGTATGTTATTAAGTGCTGTTGAGTGGTTCTGATTTATCGCAACACTATAGGACAGAGTAGAACTGCCCCGTAGAGTTTCCAAGTAGCACCTGGTGGATTTGAACTGCCAACCTTTTGGACAGCAGCCATAGCACTTAACCACTATGCCACCAGGGTTTCTGTATAGCTGAATAGTATGTTTGGGAATCAAGAAGCGTGAGTCCTCCTACTTGGTTCTTCTTTTCAACATTGCTTTAGCTAATCAGGGTCTCTTGCCATTCCAAATAAAGTTGAGAATTGGTTTTTCTATTTCTGTAAAGAAGGCTGTTAGAATTTTGATTGGGATTGTGTTGATCTATTGATTGCTTTGGGTAGTATTGATATCTTGACAATATTAAGTCTTCCAATCCATGAACGTGAAACATCTTTCCATTTATTTTAAGTCTTCTTTAATTTCTTTCAGCAGTGTTTTATAGTTTTCATTGATTAAACCCTTCACGTCCCTGGTTAGATTTATTCCTAGGTATTTTATTCTCTTAGATGCTGTTGTAAATGGAATTGTTTCTCTAATTTCCCTTTCAGATTTCTCATTGCTGCTGTATAGACATCCAACTGATTTTTGTTTGTCGATCTGGTACCCTGCAACTTTACTAAATTCTTTTATTAGCTCTAGAAATTTTCTGGTGATATCCTTATGGTTTTCCCTGGCTGATTTTCAGAAGTAGATCGCCATATCTTTCTTCCTAGTCTGTCTTAATCTGGAAGCTCTGCTGAAACCTGTTCACAATGGCTGACTTTCTTGGAATTTGAAATACTGATGGTATAGCTTCCAGAATCACAGCAAGACATATGGCAGACATTACCTTTTCATCATGGCTCACCTTCCACTGGATTTGAGTGTGCTTCAGAATCTTCAGTGGCATGCTCCAGACAGCTACCACCAATCAGAGATGGCACACAAAAGGAAGTTTATTTGCTACCCTTTGGCTCTGGTATTTCTGTTTAGTCTGAAGCAGAGTTGCCCAGCTCAAGCTCTCCTGGAAGGAAGGTGGAAACAGGGATTCTTCCTACTGAAAGTTACTTCAAAAATATTTATTCCTGGACCCCTGAATCAAAGTAGCACCTGTCTTTAGGGATTCTGGGAGAATGACATCTGGGGAAGCTATTTCCAATCAAAGGAAATTTCCATTCCTAGTAGCTAGAAGTTAACAACCAGTGTGCAAATCTGACAAATACTGATATTGTGGACTGCTGTGACTTCCTATTTAATTGAACATTGATTTTCCCCATTCTTTCAAGAACTCCAGGTATAACTCTGCCCCGGGATGACCTAAACACAACTACATGAGTTTACAGAAGAGGATGCTAGGCTTAGAAATTGCAAAACAACTGCCCTTCAGACAGAAAAAGGGAGAGCGAGAGAGCCAGACAGCAGAGAAAAACATCATTAACGGCACTGTGCTAATGAAAATACTATGATCATTTGGACAAGGCTTGGACTGTAGTTAATTTCTGTCCTATCTATTGTTAAAAATAAACTTTCCACAAAATTAAATTTGTGTATGAACTCATAAGCCTTATTTGCAATTCATGAATTAGGGGGCATCTGGTCTGTAAGTCAGACAAGAACTCCACAGAGCAATACAAAGTGGAAGGGTTTTTATGGGCACAGACACACAGGAAAAAGAAGCTATACTGGGCAAATTTCAGATTTGCTGATGGAAATTTTCTTTCTCTTTTTATTTTTATTGTGCTTTAAGTGAAAGTTTACAAATCGAGTCAGTCTCTCATACAAAAATTTATATATACCTTGCTATACAGTCCTAGTTGCTGTCCCCCTAATAAGGCAGCACACTCCTTCTCTCCACCCTGTATTCCCCTTGTCCATTCAGCCAGCTTCTGTCCCCCTCTGCCTTCTCATCTCCCCTGTGAGACAGAAGCTGCTCACACAGTCTCATGTGTCTACTTGAGCCAAGAAGATCATGCCTCACCAGTATCATTTTCTGTCTTATAGTCTAGTCCAGCCCCTGTCTGAAGAGTTGGCTTTGGGAATGGTTCCTGTCTTGGGCTAACAGAAGGTCTGGGGACCATGACCTCTGGGGTCATTCTAGTCTCAGTCAGACCATTAAGTCTGGTCTTTTTATGAGAATTTGAGGTCTGCATCCCACTGCTCTCCTGCTCCATCAAGGATTCTCTGTTGTGTTCTCTGTCAGGTCAGTCATCAGTTGTAGCCAGGCCCCATCTAGTTTTTCTGGTCTCGGGCTGATGTAGTCTCTGATTAATGTGGCCCTTTCTGTCTTTTAGACTCATAATTACCTTGTGTCTTTGGAGTTCTTCATTCTCCTTTGCTCCAGGTGGGTTGGGACCAATTGATACATCTTAGATGGCCATTTGGTAGCATTTAAGACCCCAGACGCCACTCACAAAAGTGGGATGCAGAATGTTTTCTTAATAGGTTTTATTATGCCAATTGACTTAGATGTGGGCATTTTCTTTCTTTATCTGGGATTAAGAGGAAATTTTGAACTAAGTTAAACTGAGCAGGCAAATCCTAATTGGTTAGCTTAGATTTCCGTTTCTGGGAGAGTCAACTGATTGGCTTAGGCTTCAGATCTGGGGAAGGTCAGACATTTACAGGAAATAGAAGCAGTGAAACTAGCACTTTGCTGACATGGGGCTCAGCATAAATGATCCAATCTTGGGCCTAGTATAGTCAGGTTAATACTATAAACAATGTTAGGGAAATGAGAAGGGTAAACATATTATGCTGTATAATAGGACAGCTTATTTTACACATTAGAGAAACCCAGGTTATTGAATATGTTTGAGAGCGTACAAATTGCATTTTATTTAAAACATTGACTAATTCAGACTTTTCCAGCCTTATCCCAAAAACCCAAACCCATTGAGTTGATTCCGACTAGTAGTGACCCCATAGAACAGGGTAGAACTGCCCGATAGTGTTTCCAAGGCTGTAATCTTTCTGGAAGCAGTCCACCATATCTTTCTTCTAGGGAGTGGCTGATAGATTTGAACTACTGACCTTTTGGTTAGCAGCTAAGTGTTTAACCATTGCCCTTCCAGAGCACCTCAGCCTTATCCCAGGTGGTCTCAATTTAGGTGGTGTAGTGGTTAAGAGGTCAGTTGCTAACCAAAAGCCTGGCAGTTCAAATTCACCAGCCACTCTTGGAAGCCCTATGGGGGCAGTTCTACTCTGTCCTCTAGGGCCGCTATGAGTTGGAATCGACTCGACAGCAGCGGGTTAGGTTTTTTTTTACGCCCAAGTTTAAAGGGCCCACTCTGGGCTCAGCAATGACTGCTGCTGTTGGGGAAATACAATTAAAAAAGAAATCTATTCTCAACCCAGAAAAACCTCAGTATAAAAATAGAAGAGAAAGAAAAGTTTTATTGTTGAATAAGCATTAAACTATATGATGCATCACAGGCAACCAGCTAAAGAGATTGCAAAGACAAGAAGAAAATTATATAGTTGATGATGAAGAGTGAGCTACTTGTATCAGGTGGACACTTGAGACTGTATTGGCATCTCCTGTCTGGAGGGGAGATGGGAGGGTGGAGAGGGTTAGAAACTGGCAAAACGGTCACGAAAGGAGAGACTGGAGGAAGGGAGCAAGCTGAGTCATTAGGGGGAGAGTAAATGGGAGTATGTAGTAAGGTGTATATAAGCTTATATGTGACTGACTTGATTTGTAAACTTTCGCTTAAAGCACAATAAAAATTATTAAAAAAATTATATAGCTGAGTGGATGCTATCCTTTACATCCATGTTTTCAAGGCAAAATTACTAATTTTCTAGTGTCTTTATGGTCAGAGGTAGATTTGCAATATGGCGCCTGGGCCACCTAAGGTTATGCTAATCTCCTACCAGGAAACTGGAAGGTAGGAGAAGATTACCTGAAGTTACACTTGAAAGACAGGTGCTCTGGTGGTACAAACGGTTAAGCACTGGGGGCTGCGAACCAAAATGTTGGTGGTTTAAACCCACTAAGCAGCTTCACGGGAGAAATATCTGGCAATCTGCCCCCATAAAGATTACAACCAAGAAAATCCTATGGGGCAGTTCTACTCTATCACATGGGGTCACTATGAGTCGAAGATGACACCTAACAACAACACACTTTAAAGAGGTGGATGCTAGGTTCTTGAGTTAACACCTTAGATTTTCATACTCTTCAAGGAGACAGAGGAAAGAATTTACAAAAGTGAATTCTGAAAGAACAGAGGAGGATGGGAGCTTATTTTCAGCAAGTAGAATTTAAACCTCTTATTTTCTTTTGGGAGCCCCGGTGGCACAGTAGTTAAAAACTATGGCTGCTAACCAGAAGGTGGGCAGTTCGAATCCACCAGCTACTCCTTGGAAACTCTATTGGGGAAGTTCTACTCTGTCCTATAGGGTCGCTATGAATCGGAATCGACTTGATGGCAATGGTTTTGTTTGTTTTATTTTCAACTGAGTGCAGTTCTTTCTTACAAATATTATCTCTGGTGCTATCGGGCAAATGGAGCCATGGTGACGCACTGGTTAAGAACTGCCTCATGGGGTTTCCAAGGCTGTAATCTTTATGGAAGCAGACTGCCACATCTTTCTCCTGCAGAGTGGCTGGTGGGTTCGAACTGCTGACCTTTTGGTTAGCAGCCTAGCTTTTAGCTTATTGTGCCACCAGGGCTCCTGCTGCAATAAAAAAAGTAATGATTATTACTGCAACAGTATCATTTCACTTTCAACAATGAAAGAGTTAGAGATCATAAAACAAATTTCTTCTTTCATACACACCTCCATAGCAGGGTTACTCTTTACAAGAGTATGCAGCGTCTATGTTCTAAACCCAAACAAAACATTTTCCTTGATGTTCTGTTTAAAATAGAAGTCCTGATGAAATCCACATGGCTTGTGTTCAACCAGAGTGATGCTGATTGGCAGGGGAAAGAATTTCAGTATCTGGCAAGAAAGAGGACTTCATTGTGGATTGAGGAAATTTATCCCCAAATTGAGGCTGGATGGAAATCTTAAATTCCTACCAGTCATTCCGGACTCTGGACTCTCCTTGACAACAATGGCTAAATTATTTTCCACACTCACCTTGCCAAGAAAGCCTGCCAGCACCATTGGTGCACTCATCTTCTCTTGGATGAACCATTGTGAAGTGATGAATTGGGTATAGAGACAGGGAATGGGTGGGGGGAGGGGGAAGTAGCCCAAAATGAGCAGAACAGACTGTTGAGGTTTTCCTAAGCTACTTCAGGCCTTGGGTCTAAGGAGTCTCATGAAACCATCCTGGTATCTTTCCTTTTTTTCTTTAATAGCTATGCTAACAGTTTCTAGGAGAGAGTTTAAGCTAATATTGCTACTTTAAAGTATTTTCAGGTAAGCTATCTCTTTTTATAAACAAAATCTCTGTCCCCAGTGGCTCGCTTTCCTTCGTACTCTTCAAAAGCAATTAGTGTAATCAGGGATTTGCATCCCTGCTCACTCCCTACATTTTAGGTGAATGTGTCTGGCTCTAGCTCAATACTTCCTTTTATTATATTATGGTTCTCTTATTCTCTGAAATAATTATATATGCGTGTATAAGTATAAAAACCAGAAACAAAACCCCTTGACTTCAGACACATGAATATAAAACCAGTTGCCGTAAAGTCAATTCCTACTCGTGGTGACCCCATGTGTTTCAGAATAGAACGGTGCTTTACAAGGTTTCAGTGACCATGATTTTTCAAAAGTAGATCACCAGGCCTTTATTCCAAGGTGCCTCTGGGTAGATTCAAACTGCCAGCCTTTCAGTTAGTAGCTGAGTTCTTAACTGCACTATATATTTATTACTTGTTAATATCTGTTCTCCTGTGATGGAAGAAGAACTGCATTTAAATAGGGGTCTTCTCTGTCCTAGTCACCTCTAGATCTCCCGTACTTAGCACAAGGCTTGGCATATCATAGGAGCTCAATGAATGTTTCTTGAAAGACTAATTTGGGCACAAATTCCAATTCTATCACTTAGAGCTTTCTGATGTTGGATAAATTAATTAACTTTAGCCTCAGTCTCCTCATCTGTAATGATAGTACTTTTCCCCTAGAGATTTTATTGCAGTTAAAAAGTGGTAAGCAAAATACCCATAACCACCCATTGCTGTAGAATTGCTTGCTACTCGTGGTGACCCTAGAGGACAGGGTTGAACTACCCTATACGGTTTCCAAGGCTGTAATCTTTACAAGAACAGACTGCCACATCTCTCTCCTGGAGAGCTGGTAGGTTTGAACCGCAGACATTTTGTTTAGCCACTGAGTGCTTGACCACTGCACCACTAGGGCTGCTGCTTAGTAAAATGCCTGGTGCACTGTTGTCATTAGTTGCTCTTGAGTCCTTTCTGACTCACAGCAACCGCATGTGTGCAAAGTAGAACTGCTCCATAGGGGTTTTCAAGGCTGTAAACTTTCTGAAGCAGATCACCAGGCCTGTCCCCTGAGGTGCTCTGGATGGGTTCCAACCATCTACTTTACAGCTCATAGCTGAGCACTTAACTGTTTGTACCACCCTGGCACATAGTGAGCACTTATTAAGTGTTAGCTGTTTGTGGTTAGCTCTGTGTCACCTGTGGCCTCCCTCAGAGAAATTCATAATTGAATTTCAAACCTAACATGTTGGCTTTTTGGCCTATTTGATAAAGAATTTTGATTTTTTATTTTAAAATTATACCTGAATTTCCACTGCCTGTTTTAATATCGGAGCCCTGGTGGTACAGTGGTTAAGAGATTGGCTGCTAACCAAAACGTCAGCAGTCCGAATCTACCAGCCACTCCTTGGAATCCCTATGGGGCAGTTCTACTCTATCCTATAGGGTTGTTATGAGTCACAATTATCTTGATAGCAATGGGTTTGATTTGTTTGTTTTGGTTTTATCATCGTCTTTTCTAAGTATTACTCTTCAAGAATCCAAAACATTAATCTGCGAGTTCTGACAGTTCCTCTCTAGGTTGTTTTATAAGTTGATGAGTATGTTGTTTATAAATAGCAGTGGATTAATTGCCCTAGAGATCATAGCTAGTCCAGATTGATTGATTTGATAATAGCTGTTTTTAAACTTAGGTTTATACCAAATTATACCATTTAAGCAATAAAATGACTAATCAGATTTATCATCTTGAACTGGTAAATATTCAGACACTAAAAAGTATTTCAGGTTAGGAAAATTTAGAGGAACTGATTTGCCACTGGCTAAGTTAAAAAAAAATTTTTTTTTTTTTAACTGCCACTGGCTAAGTTAACAAAAAAAAAATTTTTTTTTTAACTGATGAAAGGAAACTCTGGTGGCTTAGTGGTTAAGAGCTACAGCTGCTAATCAAGAGGTCGGCAATTTGAATCCGCCAGGCACTCCTTGGAAACTCCATGGGGCATTCTACTCTGTCCTACAGGGTCGCTACGAGCTGGAGTCGACTCGACAGCAGTGGGTTTTGGGAACTGATGAAAGAGCCCAAGAGTTGGTTTTTTGAAAGCAAAGACAAGTAAATGAATCATAAATAACATAGAAAATGTAATCAAGGAATATGAGGCAAGTAGATGTTTACAAAATAAGAGTATACTATATCTACCTTTTTGATATGATTCAGAATTTGAAAGTCTTGATAAAATGGATGATTTTCTTAAATATTAAATGATTATAACTGATGCAAGGATAGAATATTTGAATAGATCACCAGCTATGACAGAAAATTTTAATTATTGTAGAATTACCTCAACAAAGCACACACAGAGCTCTTTTCGGTTGATAGTGTGTTCTTTGGACTATTGAGGAAAATAATTTTCACTTTCTTTAATCTGTTATAATGAATAGAAAAAGATGGTACTATCTTATTAATTTTATAATGCTAGCACAATCCCGATAACAAAAATTGACAGATACATCTTCAAAAAGAAAATTATGCACTGATTAAGTGTTAGAGGAAACCCTGATGGTGTAGTGGTTAAGTGCTACGGCTGCTAACCAAAGGGTCGGCAGTTCGAATCCTCCAGGTGCTCCTTGGAAACTCCATGGGGCAGTTCTACTCTGTCCTATAGGGTCGCTATGAGTCGGAATCAACTCAACGGCGCTGGTTTTTTTTTTTTTTTTGGTTTTAAGTGTTAGAATCCCATGAGCTTCAGTTCTGCATTCCCTTCTCCCACTGTGTAAGTACACAATTTAAACCCAATGTAATTTTTGAAGCAAAAGCATTTTCCAAGTAAAAGCAAGACAAAAGAGAGAGAGAGAAAAGAAAAGTTTGTTTTGGCCTTAAGAAAAAAAAATTGCCATCAAATTGATTCCAACTCATAGCACTCCTATAGAAGAGAGTAGAATTGCCCCATAAGGTTTTCAAGGAGTAGCTGGTGGATTCAAACTGCTGACCTTTTGGTTAGCAGCTGCAGCTCTTAACCACTGCACCGCCAGGGCTTCATTTTGGCCCGAGTAAGATCAATTTGTCAGTATTTCCCAACTGTCTGGAATACATGGCCTGTGGATGCAAATTTATTTGGGAAAACTACCTCATTAATAAGAAAATGGAACCCTACATGCAGGAAAACAAACCCTTTGTTCATGTTGTATGTTGAATCGAGGAAAACAAACCCTTTGTTCATGTTGTATGTTGAATCAAAGAGTGGCATTTGAGACAATCTTGTCTTCCTGCAAAATGATGGCATTCTCCCTATTCAAGTCCCAAGGCTCCATTCTTTCTTTTAGTATTTCTTTACATATTTAAAACCACTTAGATTTCCTTTTTTGTGTGTATGTTCCTGGAGCTCCAAAGTTGACCTGCATGGAGTTTCTGTTTAGTAACCAGAGGCTCCAATCTTTCTTGTAGCCGTGGTATACCAGGCACCTCTCTGAACAACATGCAAAGGGCTGTTTCTCCACATCACTGCCGGATCTTTTCTCTGCTGTCTTCATTCCCAGCAGGTTCCCAAGGGTTTTTTTTAGCTCTGTGCCTTTGTTGGCCGCTTCCATTTTCTAGTGCTCTAGAATAACTTTGGCCCAAGAATTCTGCTCTCTAGGGAATATTCTACGTCCTCACATTTTTGTCAGTCAGATTCTTGCAATAAAACCACTGTTGATAATTCTGAATATTGTGTCCTTAGCAGGGGTGGATTAACCAGTTACTAAGATATGCGTGGGCTTAGTCGTGCTTACTTGCTTATCTGTAGTGTATAATTTCACAGGTGAAATTATGCACTACAGGTTAGTAAGTAAGCACAAGTAAGCCCGTGCATATCTTGTTTATTGGGTAATCCATCCCTGGTCTCCAGATGTCCATTAAGGACCAATATGCCCTCTGCCATGTTGTTCTTCTCCAAAGTTTTGCTTTCCATTTTATTTGAAATGGGATACCTGTTTCATTTCAATCACAACAAAAACACTTTGGGTTTCCTTCCTCTCTAGGTTTCTATTTCACTTTTTTCAAGTGGGCCTAGCAGAGATTTTAAAATTTCAACCCATTTCTTAAGATGGTCTGCTTCTTCAATAGCAGGTATAGGGCAAAGACTGTTAATGGATCAGGATATGTCTCTTTTCTCTAGGTCCCAGTTACCGGTTTTCTAACATACTTTTCCAGATTTGGTCTAAAGGCATTTCTGGTGGGAAATAGGAAGTTAGTAAGTAATAGGTCTGAGAAAGTCATTTATTGATCAAATAAATCCTGCCCACTTCTTCCAGTGTAGGGTGATTCCACCCAAGGGCAACCACCCTTCCCACACGATGACGCCTCTGTGCAAATGAGGAAAAGGAGCTCCTTCCACAAACATTTTATTGCTACCTTCCAGAATACTGTCATAATAAATATATAAAACAGTGGAGTCTTTGATGTGAATGCCCCCCTAGGGTTTTGCAGTGCACAACATGAATATATGGTAGCTCTCATAGCTTTTATGCTACCTTTCCAACATTCAACAAATCTATTATTATGTTCCTGGCAAGCATTCCTTTAGCATAGTTTATATTCCCTGTACCACTTTTTTTTTTTTTTTTAGTTTTAAAATTCCTGGGCATGTTCTTTCAGGACACCGGCCTATCCTTGCTTATTTACTTAAATGAAGTAACTAACATCTCAGAACTTAATTAAAAAAAAAAAATCTAAGAAAATCTTTCTTCCTCTCTTAAGTTGGTCCAAGGTTTCTGTAACCGTTTAGTATGGTTATCCTGCTCATCAACTGGAGAACTGCCATTATAACTGGTATCTTGTGGGAAGTTAAGAGGTGCTTTACAGAATGTCCTGGGTGTATGTACTCTGTTCTTACCTCACCATGTCCTCTGTAAAATTACTTTTGTTATAACTGGGACCAACCTGAGTTACCTTCCCTGATCTAAATCCAGTACTGCCTGTTTCCCATCACTAGCTTTAAAATAATTTATGTAGGGGTTATATTTCTTTTTATTTTCCATATCTGTTTTTTTTTTTGTTGTTGTTAGTGTGGGTTCTAACTGTTCAATTTTTTTTCTTAAGTAAAATCCTTTTCTTCCAGGTAAGCCAGTGTGTCTTTCTTTTCCTTCCTTTTCCCTCCCTTCCTTCTTTCCTTCTTTCCTCCTTCCCTCCCTTCCTCCCTCTGTTCCTTCCTTCCTCTCACTCCCACATTCCCCCTCTTTCTTTTATGTTCTCACCATTCCATTTCTGATTTACAATCCTATTTTAAATACTGATCTCTGAATCCGATTCCTAGAGACAAAATTTTCTTGGCATATACATTTAAAATTCACATCTTAGCCTTTAGATTTGTAATAATTATGCAGATTTTCCCCTCTACATTGCCCCAAAAGATAATACATACTTTTTATAATAAGGATCCCTATTCCTCTTAAACTGTTCATTGATGAAGTTCATCTCACTGTAATTAAGCCCATGATCTAAATCACTAAAAATCAGAGTAGCATTTATGTAATAAATAATCTTAAACCAGCTTGAGAACACATTGTTAGGTGGTGGGGGCATTGGGCACCCCAGGAGCCCGTGGACAACAGAATTAATCAAGAGCCGCCAGGGCTCCTATGTATGAAATGCTTGATAGTAACCATTTAAGGGCCCCAAATCTTGAACACTTGTGCACTGAACTTCATGTGGAATTTAGGCATGATATACCCCTTCCCAGGTTCAAATTCTGCTAATCTAATGCCAGCTTGCAACACCAGCTGTGGCCACAGTATGAACCACGCCATCCCACAGGAGCCAAGCCCAGCTGCTGCAGCCACCATCTAAAACCAGATAAGCCTGTGGATGCTAAAAGTATCTATAGCAAATGAAGAGATTTGATCTCCCCAATGGATATTTTGGCCCCAAAATGCTAGTGCCTGAAGCTATATCCAGTGGACTCCATGTGGCAGGTCAATGGATTGATGTAGGAAGTGTCACTAACCTTCTCCTCTCCTCTGGGGTTTTGGCAGGACACATATAGAAATTGTAGGAAAAAAGGAAAACAAGTACTGATCTTATTAATTTTTGTATGAACCCAATACCACCAAAAAGACCAGAAAAATGTGCTTTAGTCAACATATTAATCGAATACTCAGATTAGCTGTTTCTTCATTTTGGAAGTAGGGGAAGGCCAGAAAGAGGGGAGGAAAAGTCCCGTCTTTCCTGCTATCTCACACACCCTTAGAAGGTACAGTTTTTAAAGGCAGAAGCTTAAGTGTGAAGAAAGGTACATAGGTAGATGCCCCCTCCCAGGGCAACCTTGTAATCTTGAAAATTCCCATTGAGGATTTGTCCATAAATGTAATGAAGAAAAATAGAGTACGAAAATAAACAACGAAAGCTGGGTCCAAATTAAAATCTGTCTAGCACCGAGAAGATTTCTATGTGAAATAACTTCACCTATGAAAACACCATTCTGTTGTTGTGTGTGCTGTCCAGTCAGTTATGACTCATAGCAACCTTATAGGACAGAGTAGAACTGTCCCATAGAGTTTCCTAGGTTGTACTCTTTATGGGAGCAGATCACCAGGTCTTTTCTCCTGTGAAACTGCTGGATGGGTTCAAACAGTCAACCTTGGGGTGGTGGAGCCAACATGGCCCTGTAGACAGATGCACAATGCTGGCCCTCTGAAGCAAACACCCCCAAAATTAAGTAAAACAGATACAAATGTCAATCCTGGAACTCTAAGCATCAAATGCAGGGATAAAGAGTCACATTAAACACTGAATGGAAGAAGAAACTGATGGAAAACAGAGAATGAGCAGATACAGAGTAGAGGTTCCCTGTCAATTAACGCAGCATAGCCTCACCATCTTGGAACACAGCCAGGAAAGACCCCAAACAGGTAGTATGGAGCTTCCAACAGGAGAGAAAGTACTCAGTAACTAGAGAAACATACTTTCCCATCCCTCACTCTTCTGCCCCATATGCCACCTTCATCCGTTCTGACAGGCCATGCCAAGCTGCATGGCTAGAGAGCCCCCTGCTTGCTGCCAGCTAGGGTCCACCCAACTCCTACTTGCTGACTCCTGCAGCACCATTTTTTCCCCATTTTTTTGTTTTCTTTCTCCCTCCCACCTAACTCCATAGGCCACCTGTACCCTTCCTGATGGGCCACACTGTGTTGCTCGGCTGGCCTACCACCACCCCATCTCCCACCACACCATTTCTTTTTCCCCTTTCTTCTTTTTCTTTCTCCCTCCCACCTAGCCCCATATCCTAACTCCACCCCTTCCCAACAGACCACGCCATGCCTTTGAGCTAGGAGCCACCTGCCTGCCACCACCTCAGGTCCACCCCACCCCCACTTGCCAGTTCCTGTCATGCCATTATTATTTTTTCTTTTTTCCATTTCTTTCTCCCTTTTACCTAGCCCTGTTTGCTACCTTCACCCTATCCTGATGGGCCACGCCATGCTGTTAGGCTAGAGATACCCTGGCCTGCTACTGTCCCAGGTCTCCCCCTCCCTATCTGCTGGTTCCCGCTGTGCCATTTTTTTTTTCCCTTTCTTCTTTCTCCTTCCCACCTTCTTCCTCCCACCTAGCTCTGTATGCTACCTCGACTCCTTCGCGCTGGGCTATGCTAGAGAGCCATGAGCTTGCCACTGCTCCAGGTCTGCTCTGCCCCATCCGCCTGTTCCTGCCACATCATTCTTTTTTTTTAATTTCCCTTTCTTCCCTTACTTTCTCCCTCCCACCTAGCCCCATGGTCAACTTCCCTCTCCCCACCAGACCATCCTGCCCCGCTGCAGCTAGAGAGCCACTGGCCTGCTCCCACCCTGGGCGCACCCCGCCCCCAAGCACCGGCTCCTGCCATACCATTTTTAAGATTCTTTAATTTTCTTTTTTCCTTTCATTTTCTTTCTCCTTCCCACCTTCCTCCGCCCACCTCACCCCATACACCACTTAAACTCTTCTTGCCAGGCCACACTGCCCACTATGGCTACAGCACCACCAACACACTGCCAATCTTGGTCTGCCTCGCCCCCACCCTCCAGCTTCTGCCATGCGCTATTTTTTCCTTCTCTTCCTTTTCTTTCTACTTCCTACCTGTCCCCTTGTGCTACCTTCACCCCCTCCTACCAAGTCATGCTGCCCCACCATGGCTAGACAGCCATCAGCTCACCCCTGCCCCAGGTGTGCCCCGCCCTACCCATCATCTCCTGTATCACTGCCATTTTTTTTTTTGCTTTTTCTCTTTCTCCCTCCCACTTAATTCTGTATGTCACCACCTTCCTGGGGTCCACCCCCTCCCCATTTATCTGCCCCAACCATGCAGGCAGTTTATTTATTTGTTTATTTATATATTTTCTCTCTTTTTTCCTTTACTTTCTCCCTCCCACCTAGCCCTGTACACCACCTCCCCCCTTCCCACCAGACCCTGCCATGCTGCCATGGCTAGAAAGCTACTGGTGCTCTCACTCCTCACTGCCCCAGGTCTGCACTGCCCCCACCCATTGGCTGCCACTGTACCACCATTTATTACATTCTTTTTCTTTCTTTCTTTTCTTTCTACTTCTTACCTAGCACCATACACCACTTCCCTGGTTCCCACCAGCCCCTAGATCTGCCCTGTCCTGCTGCCAGCTACCTTATTTTTTTCTTTCTCTTTTTTTTCTCCCCCCACCCCACCTAGCCCCATACACCACCCTCCCTTCCAGTTGGCCCAGCCTGTGCTACCCCGACACTCAGACACATTACTGCACTGTGGCCACACCACCCCTCTCCTCCTACTATGATCAGTGGCTGAATGATAGAAAGCAAGCCCATACCGTTCCCTGTCCAACACCCCTGCCTATCTGACAAGGGGCTGTGGACTCTTCCACACCATTGGGCCAACATCAGGAGGCAGACAGCACCCGCTCAGTCCACCCTCAAACACCTTGTCAAATCAATGTTCACCAAAGTGGGCTTGCCCTGCCTGCTACTGCCCTGCACACCTGGACAAGGTGGTGAGAGCTATCATGCCCACAGATGAGCAAGCAGCAAAACACTCCTGGGCCACCCACCCTCATGTATGGAAACAAAACAAAAAAGGATGAAACAAAGAAAATAAAATCAATAAATAAAGAAAATAATACCATCATGTCTTGGAGACACCAGACATTATCAAAAAATATAAAAATGCAGGATGAGATGGCTCCAACAAGTGACCAAAATAAAGAATCAGATTACTTTCCAGTAGAAGAAAACACAGTGGAACTACCTGATGTGGAATACAAAAGACTAACATTTAGGGATCTCCAAGAGATTAGGAAAGAGATAAAGGAAAGCACTGACAAACCAAGGAAAAAAACAGACAAAATCCTGGAAAACACAGACAAAACCAATAAAAACATAGCCAAAATCAAGGAAAACACAGACAAGGCAGTAGGAGAATTTAGGGAAATAATACAAGAACAAAACTTCAAAATAAACAAACAATTAGAAATCATAGAAAAAAAGCAACTAGAAATCCAAAATATAAACAACAAAACTTCAGTAATGGACAACTCAGTAGAAGGTTTTAGGAGCAAATTTGAAACAATGGAAGACAAAATCAGTGACATTGAAGACAAATCCATGGATAAATGGATTTGAGGAAAAATGAGAGAAAAGAATGAAGAAAATGTAAGAATTATGTGGGACACAATCAGGAGCAAAAATTTGCATGTGATCAGAGTTTCAGAACAGTGGGGTAAAATGGAAAACACGGAGAAGATTGTTGAAGATTTGCTGGCAGTAAAGTTTCCAAATATCTTGAAAGACAAAAAGCTGACCATCCAAGAAGCTCAATGAACCCCATATAGGATAGACCCCAAAAGAAAATCACCAAGACATGTAATCATACTTGCCAAAACCAGAGACAAAGACAAAAATCATGAGAGCAGCTCAAGAAAAACAAAAAAATCACTTACAAAGGGGAAAAAATCAGACTAAACCCTGATTACTCCACAGAAACTGTGCAGGCAAGAAGGCAATGGGAGGACATATATAGAATGCTCAAAAGAAAAAAAAAAAATAGCTGCCAACCAAGAATAATATATCCTGAAACCTTACTCTCAAATATGATGATGATGAAATTAGGATATTTCCAGATAAACAGAAATTAAGGGAATTTTAAAGCCAAACCAAACTTACAGGATATATCAAAGGGAGTCCTTTGGTTAGAGACCGAACATCATGCAACAACCAGAGTTTATCACACAGGACAGCCTCAGCCAGATTCCAACCTAGGCAAATAACTCTTAATGATAAAGCAAAGCTCAAAGACTTAAAACAGGGAAACAGAGACGTCAATCTGTAAATGATGACAACATCAACACAATAAAAGGGGGAATAAACAGTCCGGGTATAGAACTTTCAAATGGAAAGGAAGTCAAGGCACTATCAAGTAAAAAAAGACTAGCTCAAACTTAGGAAGATAAGGGTAAATTTCAAGGTAACTACAGAAAAAGTTAGCAAACCTACTTATTAGAATAAAACAGAGAAAAACATAAAGACTCAGTAAACACAAAATCTATAAAAATGGAAGAAAAAATAAAATAGGCAAACAAAAGGAACTCAGCACTGTAAACTAAGAGGAACAAAGTAAACATCAGCACCAGTTAAAAAAAAAAAGCACGACAATATGACAGCAATTAACACATGTGTATCGATAATCACGCTGAATATAAATACCTTAAATGCACCTGTAAAGACACAAACAGTGGTAGAATGGATAGAAAAACATGACCCATCAATGTGCTGTTTACAAGAGACATATCTTAGACAAAAAGACATAAATATATTGAAAATCAAAGATTGGAAAAAGATCAAGCAAACACGAACCAAAAAAGGGCAGGAGTGGCAATACTAATCTCAGAAAAAATAGACTTTAAGGCAAAATCAACCATAAAAGACAAGAAAGGACATTATATAATGATCAAAGGGACAATCCACCAGAAGACATAATCTTAATAATGTCTACACACCCAATGATAGGGCTCCAAAATACATTTAAAAAACTACCAGCACTGAAAAGAGAAATAGACAGTTCTACAATAATTGTAGGAAACTTCAACATACCACACTCAGTAAAGGACAGAACACCTAGAAAGAAACTCAACAAAGATACGGAAGATCTAAAGGCCACGATCAACCAACTTGATGTCATAGACATATATAGAACGCTCTACCCTACAGGAGCAAAATATACATTCTTTTCCAATGCACATGGAACATTCTCCACAATAGACCACATTTTAGGCCACAAAGCAACCCTCAATAAAATCCAAAACATCAAATTAACACTAAGCATTTTTTCTGATCACACCACCATAAAAGTAGAAATCAAAAATGAGAAGAGCAAGGGAAAAAAAGTAAAAAGCATGGAAACTGAATAACACCCTGCTTAAAAACAACTGGGTAATAGAAAAAATCAAAGAGGGTGTAAGAAAATTCTTAGAATCAAATAAGAATTAAAACACATCATACAAAAACCTTTGGGACACAGCAAAGTCAGTGCACAGAGGTCAATTTATGGCAATAAACCCCACATCAAAAAAGAAGAATGGGCCAAAATCAAAACGTTAGCACTACAACTCAAACAAGTAGAAAGAGAGCAGCAGAAGTAGCCCACAGACACTGGAAAAAAGGAGATAATAAAGATTGGAGCAGAAATAAATGAAATAGAGAACAGAAAAACAACAGAATCAACAAGGCCAAAAGTTCATTTTTGAAAAGATCAGCAAAATTGACAAACCATTGTCCAAACTGACAAAAGAAAAGCAAGACAGGAAGCAAATAACCCAAATAAGAAATGAGATGTGGGCATTACAACAGACCCAACTGAAATAAAAAGGGTCATAACAAAATATTATGAAAAATTGTTCTCCAACAAATTTGAGAACCTAGAGGAAATGGACAATTTCTAGAAACATAATACTTACCTAAACTAACACAAATTGAAAAAGAAAATCTGAACAGACTAGTAATAACAAGAGATTGAAGAGGTGATAAAAAAAACTCCCAACAAAAAACAGCCCTGACCTGCACAGCTTAACTGGAGAATTCCACAAAACATTCAGAGAAGAGCTCACACCAGTACTACTCATTTAGAGAAGAGCTCACACCAGTACTACTTAAAATATTTCAGAGCATAGAAAAGGAAGGAATATTCTCAAGTTCATTCTATGAAGCCAGTATAACCCTGATACCAAAGCCAGGCAAAGACACCACAAAAGAAGAAAATCACAGGCCAATATCTATCACGAATATAGATGCAAAAATTCTCAACAACATTTTAGCCAATAGAATTCAGGGTCATATAAAACAAAAATACCATGACCAAGTGGGATTCTTACCAGGTATGCAAGGATAGTTCAACATTAGAAAATCAATCAACATAATCCACCACATATTTTTGTTTTATTTAAAACAAAAGGATCACACAATCATCCCAATTGATGTAGAAAAGGCATTCAATAAAGAGCAACACCTATTCCTGATAAAAGCTCTCAATAAAATTGAAATAGAAGAGAAATTCCTCAACATAATAAAGGGCATGTATACAAAACCAGAGCCAACATCATTCTCCACTGAGAGAGACTCAAAGAATTCCCCCTGAGAACACGAAAAAGCCAAGGGTGTCCTTTATCACCACTCTTATTTAACATTGTGCTGGAAGTCCTAGCTAGAATAAGGTAATAAAAAGAAATAAAGGGCATCCAAATTGGAAATGAAGAAGTAAAACAATCCCAATTAGCAGATGATATGACACTATACATAGAGAACCCCATAGATTCCACAAGAATACTATTGGAACTGATAGAAAGATTCAGCAGTGTATTAGGATACAAGATGGTTGTTGTTCTGACTCATAGCGACCCTATGCACAACAGAATGAAACACTGACCGGTCCTGAGCCATCCTTACAATTGTTGTTATGCTTGAGCTCATTGTTGCAGCCACTGTGTCAATCCACCTCGTTGAGGGTCTTCCTCTTTTCCGCTGACTCTTTACTTTGCCAAGCATGATGTCCTTCTCTAGGGACTGATCCCTCCTGACAATATGTCCAAAGTATGTAAGACGCAGTCTCACCATCCTTGGTTCTAAGGAGCATTCTGGTTGTACTTCCAAGACAGATTTGTTTTTCTTCTGGCAGTCCATTCAATATTCTTTGCCAACACCACAATTCAACGGTGTCAATTCTTCTTCAGTCTTCCTTATTCATTGTCCAGCTTTCATATGCATATGATGTGACTGAAAACACCATGGTTTGGGTCAGGAGCACCTTAGTCTTCAAGGTGACATCTTTGCTTTTCAACACTTTAAAGAGGTCCTTTGCGGCAGATTCACCCAATGCAATGCTTCTCTTGATTTCCTGACTGCTGCTTCCATGGCTGTTGATTGTGGATCCAAGAAAAATGAAATCCTTGACAACTTCAGTCTTTTCACCATTTATCATGATGTTGCTCATTGGTCCAGTTGTGAGGATTTTTGTTTTCTTTATGTTGAGGTGCAATCCATACTGAAGGCTGTGGTCTTTGACCTTCATTAGTAAGTGCTTCAAGTCCTTTCCATTTTCAGCAAGGAAGATTGTGTCATCTGATAACACAGGTTGTTAATGAGTCTTCCTCCAATCCTGATGCCTCGTTCTTTTTCATAGAGTCCAGTTTCTCAGTTATTTGCTCAGCATACAGATTGAATAGGTATGGTGAATAGGTATGATGGTAAACCAATCAGTTTCCCCTTGTTCTGCCCAAACAACTGCCTCTTGATCTATGTAAAGTTTCCTCATGAGCACAATTAAGTGTTCTGGAATTCCCATTCTTCTCAATGTTATCGATAATTCATTATGATCCACAGAGTCGAATGCCTTTACACAGTCAATAAAACATAGGTAAACATCCTTCTGGCATTTTCTGTTTTCAGCCAGGATCCATCTGATATCAGCAATGATATCCCTGATTCCATGTCCTCTTCTGAAACCAGCCTAAATTTCTGGCAGTTCCCTGCTGACATAGTGCTGCAGCCATTTTTGAATGATCTTCAGCAAAATTTTGCGTGCTTGGGATGTTAATGATATTGTTCTATAATTTCCGAATTTGGCTGGATCACCTTTCTTTGGGAATAGGCATAAATATGGATGTCTTCCAGTCAGTTGGCCAGGAAGCTGTCTTCCATATTTCTTGGCATAGATGAGTGAGCACCTCCAGTGCTGCATCTGTTTGTTGAAACATCTCAGCCGATATTCTGTCAATTCCTGGAGCCTTGTTTTTCGCCAATGCCTTCAGAGCAGCTTGGACTTCTTCCTTTAGTACCATCGTTTCCTGACCATATGCTACCTGTTGAAATGGTTGAACATCGACTAATTCTTTTTAGTGTAATGACTCTATGTATTCCTTCCATCTTCTTTTGATACTTCCTGTGTCGTTTAATATTTTTAATATTTTCCCCATAGAATCCTTGACTATTGCAACTTGAGGCTGGAATTTTTTCTTCAGTTCTTTCAGCTTGAGAAATACCAAGGGTGTTCTTCACTTTTCATTTTCTATCTCCAGCTCTTTGAACATGTCATTATAATATTTTACTTTGTCTTCTCAATCCGCCCTTTGAAATCTTGTGTTCAGTTCTTTTACTTCATCATTTCTTCCTTTTGCTTTAGCTCTTGATGTTTGTGAGCAAGTTTCAGAGTCTCCTCTGAAATCCATCTTGGTCTTTTCTGTCTTTTCAATGACCTCGTGCTTTCTTCACGCATGATGTCCTTGATGTCATTCCACAACTCGTCTGGTCTTTGATTGCTAGTGTTCAATGCGTCAAATCTATTCTTGAGATGGTCTCTAAATTCAGGTGGGATATACTCAAGGTCATGTTCTGGCTCTTGTGGACTTGCTCTGATTTTCTTCAGTTTCAGCTTGAACTTGCATATGAGCAATTGATGGTCTGTTCCACAGTCAGCCCCTGGTTTTGTTCTGCCTGATGATATTGAGCTTTTCTATTGTCTATTTCCACAGATGTAGTCAATTTTATTCCTGTGTGTTCCATCTGGTGAGGTCCATGTGTATAGTCACCATTTATGTTGGTGAAAGAAGGTATATGCAATGAAGAAGTCATTGCTCTTGCAAAATTCTATCATTTGACCTCCAGCATTGTTCCTATCACCAAGGCCATATTTTCCAACTACTGATCCTTATTCTTTGTTTCCAACTTTTGCATTCCAATCACCAGTAATTATCAATGCATCCTGATTGGATGTTTGATCAATTTCAGACTGCAGCAGCTGATAAAAATCTTCTATTTCTTTATCTTTGGCCTTAGTGATTGGTGCATAAATTTGAATAATAGTCATATTAACTGTTCTTCCTTGTAGGTGTGTGGATATTATCCTCTCACTGAGAACGTTGTACTTCAGGATAGATCTTGAAATATTCTTTTTGACTATGAATGCAACACCATTCTTCTTCAAGTTGTCATTCCCAGCATAGTAGACTATATGATTGTCCAATTCAAAATGGCCAATACCAGTCCATTTCAGCTCACTAATGCCTAGGATATTGATGTTTATGCATTCCATTTCATTTTTGATGATTTCCAATTTTCCTAGATTCATACTTTGTACATTCCAGGTTCTGATTATTACTGGATGTTTGCAGCTGTTCTCATTTTCAGTCATGCCACATCAGCAAATGAAAGTCCTGAAAGCTTGACTCCATCCATGTCATCAAGGTTGACTCTACTTTGAGGAGGCAGCTCTACCGCAGTCATCTTTTAAGTGCCTTCCAACCTGGGGGGCTCCACTGTATTAGACAGTGTTCCACTGCTATTCATAAGGTTTTCACTGGCTAATGCTTTTCAGAAGTAGGCTGCTGGGTCCTTCTTCCTAGTCTGTCTTAGTCTGGAAGCTCAGCTGAAACCTGTTTACCATGGGTGACTCTGCTGGTTTCTGAATACTGGTGGCATAGCTTCCAGAATCACAGCAACAGGCAAGCTCCCACAGTATGACAAACTGACATGTCAGGGAGGATACAAGATAAACATACAAAATCAGTTGGATTCCTCTATACCAACAAAGAAAACTTTGAAAAGGAAATCAGGAAAACAGTACTATTCATAATAACCCCTAAAAAGATAAATTACTTATGAATATAAATAACCAGGAATGTAAAAGGCCTGTACAAGGAAAATTAGAAAACACTATTGAAAGAAACAAAAAGAGACCTACATAAATGGAAAAGCATACCATGCTCATGGATAGGAAGACTCAACATTGTGAAAATGTCAGTTCTACCAAAGTGATCTGCAGATATAATGTAATCCTGATCCAAATACCAACACTATTCTTTTAAAAGATGGAAAAAACTAATCATCAGCTTTTTATGGAAAGGAAAGAGACCCTAGATAAGCATAGAATTACTACTTCCTCTCAGAAACTACTATACAGCCACGGTAGCCAAAGCAGCCTGGTACTGGTACAAAGACAGACACATAAACCAATGGAATAGGATCTAGAACCCAGATGTAAATCCATTAATCTATGGTGAGCAGATCTTTGACAAAGGACCAAAGTCCATTAAATGGGGAAAAGACAGTCTTTTTAACAAATTGTTCTGGCAAAACTGGATGTCCATCTGTAGAAAAAGTGAAACAGGACACGTACACAATACACAAAAACTATTTCAAAATAGATAAAAGACCTAAATAAATTTAAAAAAAACCTAAAATGATAAAGATCATGAAAGAAAAAAGAGGGACAATGTTAGGGTCCTAATATATGGCATAAATAGTATACAGACCATAACTAACAGTACATAAACACCAGAAGATAAGGTAGATAACTGGGAACTTCTAAAAATTAAACACTTAGGCTCATCAAAAGACTTCACCAAAAGAGTAAAAAGAGAACCTACAGCTGGGGAAAAAAAAAATTGGGGGTTATGACATATCTGACAAGGGTCCAATCTCTGAAATCTGTAAAAGACTTCAACACATTAATAACAAAAAGACAAAAAAATCTAATTAAAAAATGGGTGTCGAGTCTATGCTGACTCATAGCCACCCAATAGAAATGCAAACCAAAACAATGAGACACCATCTCATCACAACATTATTGGCACTAATCAAGAAAAAAAAAAGTCAGAAAATAACATGTTGAGGAGGTTGTGGGGAGATTGGAAGTCTTATGCACTGCTAGTGGGAATGTAAAATATAAAAACCACCATATAAAACAAAATTGCATCTACTTAAAAAGTAGAAATAAAAATACCACGCAATCCAGCAATTTCACCCTAGGAATATATCCTAGAGAAATAAGAGCCATCACACAAACAGACATATATATGTACGCTCATGTTCATTGTAGCATTATTCACAATTGAAAAATGGTGGAAATGACATAAATGCCCGTGAAGGGATGAATGGATAAACAAACTATGCTGCATACACACAGTGGCATACTACACAATGATAGAGAGCAATAATGAATCTGTGAAACATCTCACGACTTGGATGAATCAGGAGGGCATCATGCTGAGTAAAATAAGTCAATCACAAAAGGACAAATATTGTATAAGACCACTCTTAAAAGAACTCAAGGATAGATTTACATACTCATGCACAAAAAAAAAGAAAAAACAATCTTTAGTGGTTACGAGGGAGCGGAGGGTTAGGGAGAGGAAATCACTAAATAGAAAGTAGACAAGTGGTAACTTGGGTGAAGGGGAAGACAACACACAATATAAGGGTTTCAGTACAACTTGACCAAGGCAAAATCAAAGAAGCTCCCTAGACACATTCAAACACTTTGAGGGACTGAGTCACTGGACTGAGGGCTGCAGAATGTGGTCAACTGGCATAACATAGTTTGCTAGGAAAATGTTCTACATCCTATTTTGGTGAGTAGTGTCTAGGGTCTTAAAAAACTTGCGAGTGGCCATCTAAAATACATCTATTGTTCTCATCAAGTTTGGAGCAAAGAAGAATAAAGAAAACCAAGGTACAAGGAAAATATTAGCCCAAAGGACTAATGGACTACATGAACCATGGCCTCCACCAGCCTGAGCCCAGACCTACATGGTGCCCGGCTACCACCACTGACTGTTCTGACAGGGATTGCAATAGAGGGTCCAGACAGAGGGGGAGAAAAATGTGGGACAAAATTCAAAAAGACCACATTTATTGGTCTGATATAGACTGGGGAAACTACTAAGACTATGGCCCCCAGACACCCTGCTAACTCAGAACAGAAGCCACGCCCAAAGTCCACCTTTCAGCCAAAGATTAGACAGGCCCACAAAACAAACAATAACACACATGAAGAACCTGCTTCTTAGTTCAGTCAAGTATATGAGACCTAATGGGCAACACCTGCCCCAAAGCAAAGAGGAGAAAGCAGGAAGGCAGAGGAAACCTGGACAAACGGGCAAGGGGAATCCGGGGTATAAAGGGAAAAGGGAGAGTGCTGACACATTGCAAGGGTTGCAACCAATACTATAAAACAATTTGTGTATAAATTTTTGAAAGAGAAACTAATTTGAGCTGTAATAAAACAAAACAAAAAAAGCACCAAGCTTTAGGTTAGCAGCCAAGCACTTCACCATTGTGCCAGCAGGGATCCTTATGAAAACACTAATCACATGTTATTTTTTGGTACCTGCTGCCTGGATGGATAAAGTGAGGCATGTATCTGACACAGAGAGAGGGAAAGACCAAAATGCTGGGAGAGTCTGGAAGATGTGCTTTGATCTATCAGAGCTGTTTATGATTCTGAGACTTGGTGAATGCCACTGTTTATTTTGCCTTTGAAATAGACCATATTGGTTTAGATGCAAATACAATGGCTATCCTGGTGATGCCCAGAGCCAAATCTTGCTAGTTGATTTGTGTTTCTAATCATTCTGTTGATGGGCTGGCTTTAGCAGAGTGTGCCCTGGTTAATATTCAGCGTGATTGATTTTACAGTCTGACCTCCATCTCAGCAGCCTGATGGTTGTGAAAATGAAAGGTATTTAGGAAACCAGCCAAAATATCTATGAAAAATGGAACCCCAAATGCCCTGATATCCACTCTAATTTGCGTGGTTTACCTGGTGTTAATTGCTTCCTGGCCTTATCCCTTGGAATGGACCTTTAAATGTCATATCCCTCTCACTTGGAAGTCCAGCATTTTAACCCTTTCCACAGTTCGGAAGTGGATGCGTTTTCATTTTGTATTTTGGGATTTACTAAAGACAGTTCAATTAACCTCTGAGCAGTGAGTTTGACAATTCTAACTTAACGTCTAACCATTTAAAAAATTTTTTTTTCTTCCCCTACTGGGCTTTTGGAGGTAAGATAGGAAATTATCACAACGATTTATTTATTTCCTACATTAAATCAAATAAAGGAATGGGGGTTTGTGCAAGAGGGGCCACAGAACTGATTTTTAAAGAAAAGACTTTGTTTTTCTTTGGCTAATATACCTATTGTCCTTTTTGTTACAGATTCACCTTGTATGCATTTTCCACTCATTTTGTCTCTCCATAGAAAATTCCTCTGTAGACTGTAAAAAACAAAAATAGAAAGCATGCAAATTAGTCCAAAGGCCCTTAGACCACCCTTTTACATGGAGCGGTTTGTTCCCTGGAGCTGTTGGAAACTGCACTACTGCCCTTCCCTGTATTTAATGAGACCTGTGGGCAAACACATGATTCAGTGGAATCTAAGAGGCAGAGTTTAAATATGCTCCGATGACAGCTGGCTTACTTGCTGGAGCAGTTGCAAAAGAACTCTACTAATGATTCAAGCAGATGGACAGACGGAAGAAAGCTGAATGTTAGAATGTGTGAGAGGCCAAAGGTCAAGGTGAATGAGTTGGGCGATTTCCTGAGGTCCGTGGATGTTTTGTGTTGCAGCCTAAATTGAGGATTGTTTTTAATTTGGTGCATTTTTCTAAACTTTAAATAGGTTCATTAAATCAAAAAAAAAAAAAAAGTCTCTGCTCTTCATTTAGTTTCCACTTAAAAAAACAAAAAAAAACTTCCAAGGTAATACTGCATTCATTTGTAAAGTATAGGCATTTATAGCACATGTTTAAAGGTAAGTTTAGGACAGTTTATTTAACAAAATTTCTTTCTTTTTTTTTACGAAATATGATCCTTTAAGTTTTTTTAATATCAAGAATATATATACTATATCTTTTTGCCTTTTTTTTTAAACTGAAAAATAATTTTTCTGCTGGGGCAGCAGAATTACGAAAATAGTTTAAATCTACTGCAGAAAGAATAACTACTGTGTGGCTCTTTCTAGAATATCCTACTTTCCAGACATTTGCTGAGTTTGAGGCTAAAAATCCAATGTCATTTTTCTATTTCTAATGATTTTGCAACTATTAGAATTTTCAACTTTAATCAAGTTTTATTGAAGCCAAGACATTAACTAACCTTTAGTTTGACAACCAAGCCCTTTAAAGAAAGGGGTCGTAAATTTAGAAGGAAGGTTGTTTTTGTTCCATAAAAGAGATGATTTTGAAATTTAAAATATGTGTACTACTTATGGAAAGAAACAAAGTAAAGCTTTGTTGCAAAACACGTATTCTATATATCTCTGGTTCAAGGAATGGAGCAGGTTTTGGGAAGAAGTGAGAAACATCTGCAGAACGAACTCCAGCCGCCCCAGGTACCATGCCTTTCTTCTGACATGGGATGTTGTTGGCACAGGCAATTGACTTGGGGTCAATTATTTATTTATTTAAAAATAAAATTTTAAATATATGAAGCCAAAACTTTATGGGTGTGTAAACTATTAAAGCAGCAATTAGACATATTGTTTATTACCTTGATTTCCAAAACTTTTCAGACAAAAATTCATTTGGGGCTCATAAAAATTTGCCAGGACTGGGCATTAAAAAAATTACCTCTTTGTTGTGGCACTTTATTCACAGTTTTCATACATACATGTAGGTGCTGTTTGTGTTACCGTTTCAGGGATAATTCACCATGAACAACTACACTTTAAAAATGAGTGCCCAAGTAGAGGTTGAGGTCGTTTAAAACCAAACACATTCAAAATTCTAAGGGATTTTTCTTACACCTTGGTTTCTGTTTTTTTTTTAAGTATCAACAATGTATATATACTTTATCATGTCACTTTTTTTAACTTGAGAAAGAGGCTTCCTGGATGAGATATTCAAAGGCTGTAATTAATTATTAAAAAGATTCTTTAGATGTTGGAAAAGGCTGAAAAAGAAACTAATAAAAAAATATAACACGTGCACAAAGAAAAACAAAAAAACTAAACCCTTTGCAGTGGAGTTGATTTTAATTCACAGTAACCCTGTAGGACAGAGAACTGCCCCATAGGGTTTCCAAGGAGTGGCTGGTGGATTCAAACTGCTGACCTTTTGGTTAGTAGCCTGAGCAATTAACCACTATGATATTAATAAAATAGTTACTTCTTTCTCATAATGTTTCCAGCAAAAAATGTTGACTAGGAAATTTTTACTTTAAAATTGTATTTAATAAGTGATACATATGAAGGAGAAAAAATGTCAATTCACTGTTGTAATAAATTTCCAGAGTCTGTGTTAATCTAGCCAATCACTTTTATAAACAAAAAGGCAGAGTCTTTGTTTAAAACAGCAAAGGAATCAATGGAAAAAAAAATACCAGTAAACTTGGCTTGATTATCTAAACTAGCGTAGTGCCCAGCAGTACATACAGCATCCATGAACTTTTCCAGCCTCTGGGGTTTATTGGGAAGCTGCTTTAACAATGATGATGCATGCTGCCGCAAGGCAGGGGCCCTTATGATTGTTTGAAATGGAGGAAACGAGCATGTGCTGCAAATTACTGTTTTTACAGGGTTATTATATGAAGTGTCTGAATTTTAGGTAGGAAAAATAGACATTTTGAAAAATTTTGTTACATGTACATACCAGTAGACCCTGGTAGAGACTCTGGGGTATAATTAGTGTTACTTCATATGTACCACCTACCACTTGTCTGTCAATTTGTCATTCTGTGGTGACCCCTCCACTTGTTTGTCAATTTGTCATACTGTGGGGTCTTGTGTGTTGCTGTGATGCTGAAAGCTAGGCCACCAGTATTTCAAATACCAGCAGGGTCATCCATGGTAGACAGGTTACAGCAAAGCTTCCAGACCAAGACAGGCTAGGAAGAAGGACCTGGCGGTCTACTTCTGAAAAAATTAGCCAGTGAAAATCTTATGACTAGCAGCAGAACATTGTCTGGTATAGTGCCAGAAGATGAGCCCCTCAGGATGGAAGACACTCAAAATACTAAAGAGGAAGAGCTGCCTCCTCAAAGTCGAGTCAACCTTAATGACATGAATGGAGTCAAGCTTTCGAGACCTTTGTTTACTGAGGTAGCATGACTCAAAATGAGAAGAAACAGCTGCAATCATCCATTAATAATCAGAATGTGGAACATATGAAGTACGAATCTAGGAAAATTGGAAGTTGTCAAAAATGAAATGGAATGTATAAAGATCGATATCCTAAGCATTAGTGAGCTGAAATGGACTGGTATTAGCTGTTTTGAACTGAACAATCATATGTACTATGAGGCTGGGAATGACAAATTGCATTCATTGTCAAAAAGAACATTTCAAGATCTATCCTGAACTCAGTGATAGGATACTATCCATACACCTACAAGGAAGACCAGTTAATACGACTATTATTCAAATTTATGTACCAGCTGCTACCACCAAAGATGAATAAACTGAAGATTTTTACCAACTTCCGCAGTCTGAAATTGATCAAACATGCAATCAAAATGCATTTCATGAGTACTGGTGAAGAGAGTACGAAAGTTGAAAACAAAGAAGAAGGTCAGTAGTTGGAAAATACGGCCTTGGTGAGAGAAATGACACCTGAGTCTAGATGATAGAATTTTGCAACACCAATCACTTATTCACTGCAAATACCTTTTTCAACAACATAAATGGCAACTATACATGTGAATTTCACCGGATAGAATACACAGGAATCAAATTGACTACATCTGTGGAAAGAGATGATGGAAAAGCTCAATATCCTCAGTCAGAAAAAAGACAGGGGCCGACTGTGGAACAGACCATGAATTGCTCAGGTGCAAGTTCAAGTTTAAGCTGAATAAAATTAGAACAAACCCATTAGAACCAAAATACAACTTTCAGTATATTCCCACTCAAATTTAGAGACCATCTCAAGGATAGATTTGATGCATTGAACACTAGTTACTGAGGACCAGATGAGTTGTGGAATGACATCAGGGATATCATACATAAAGAAAGCAAGAGGCCATTAAAAAGACAGGAAAGTAGTCAAAACAGCCTGGTACTGGTACAACAACAGGCACATAGACCAATGGAACAGAACTGAGAACCCAGATATAAATCCATCCATGTATGAGCAGCTGATATTTGACACAGGACCAGTGTCAGTTAATTGGGGAAAAGATAGTCTTTTTAACAAATGGTGCTGTCATTCCTGGATATCCATTTGCAAAAGAATGAAACAGGACCCATACCTCACACCATGCACAAAAACTAACTCCAAGTGGATCAAAGACCTAAACATAAAGACTAAAATGATAAAGATCATGGAAGAAAAAATAGGGACAACCCTAGGAGCCCTAATACAAGGCATAAACAGAATACAAAACATTACCAAAAATGATGAAGAGAAACCCGATAACTGGGAGCTCCTAAAAATCAAACACCTATGCTCATCTAAAGACTTCACCAAAAGAGTAAAAAGACCACCTACAGACTGGGAAAGAATTTTCAGCTATGACATCTCAGACCAGCGCCTAATCTCTAAAATCTACATGATTCTGTCAAAACTCAACCACAAAAAGACAAACAACCCAGTCAAGAAGTGGGCAAAGGATATGAACACACACTTCACTAAAGAAGATATTCAGGCAGCCAACAGATACATGAGAAAATGCTCTCGATCATTAGCCATTAGAGAAATGCAAATTAAAACTACGATGAGATTCCATCTCACACCAACAAGGCTGGCATTAATCCAAAAAACACAAAACAATAAATGTTGGAGAGGCTGCGGAGAGATTGGAACTCTTATACACTGCTGGTGGGAATGTCAAATGGTACAACCACTTTGGAAATCTATCTGGCGTTATCTTAAACAGTTAGAAATAGAACTACCATACAACCCAGAAATCCCACTCCTCGCAATATACCCTAGAGATACAAGAGCCTTCACACAAACAGATATATGCACACCCATGTTTATTGCAGCTCTGTTTACAATAGCAAAAACCTGGAAGCAACCAAGGTGTCCATCAACAGATGAATGGGTAAATAAATTGTGGTATATGCACACAATGGAATACTACGCATCGATAAAGAACAGTGACGAATCTCTGAAACATTTCATAACATGGAGGAACCTGGAAGGCATTATGCTGAGCGAAATTAGTCAGAGGCAAAAGGACAAATATTGTATAAGACCACTATTATAAGATCTTGAGAAATAGTAAAAACTGAGAAGAACACATACTTTTGTGGTTACGAAGGGGGGAGGGAGGGAGGGAGGGAGAGGGTTTTTTATTGATTAATCAGTAGATAAGAACTGCTTTGGGTGAAGGGAAAGACAACACTCAATACATGGAAGGTCAGCTCAATTGGACTGGACCAAAAGCAAAGAAGTTTCCGGGATAAAATGAATGCTTCAAAGGTCAGCGGAGCAGGGGCGGGGGTCTGGGGAACATGGTTTGAGGGGACTTCTAAGTCAATTGGCAAAATCTATTATGAAAACATTCTGCATCCCACTTTGAAATGTGGCGTCTGGGGTCTTAAATGCTAACAAGTGGCCATCTAAGAAGCATCAATTGGTCTCAACCCACCTGGAGCAAAGGAAAATGAAGAACACCAAGGCCACACGACAACTAAGAGCCCAAGAGACAGAAAGGGCCACATGAACCAAAGACCTACATCATCCTGAGACCAGAAGAACTAGTTGGTGCCTGGTCACAATCGATGACTGCCCTGACAGGGAGCACAACAGAGAACTCCTGAGGGAACAGGAGATCAGTGGGAGGCAGACCCCAAATTCTCATAAAAAGACCATACTTAATGGTCTGACTGAGACTAGAGGAATCCCGGGGCCATGCTCCCCAGACCTTCTGTCGGCACAGGACAGGAACCATGCCCGAAGACAACTCATCAGACATGAAAGGGACTGGTCAGCGGGTGGGAGAGAGACGCTGATGAAGAGTGAGCTAATTATATCAGGTGGACACTTGAGAGTGTGTTGGCAACTCTTGTCTGGAGGGGGGATGGGAGGATAGAGAGAGAGGGAAGCTGGCAAAATTGTCACGAAAGGAGAGACTGAAAGGGCTGACTCAATAGGGGGAGAACAAGTGGGAGTAGGGAGTAAGATGTATGTAAACTTATATGTGACAGACTGATTGGATTTGTAAACGTTCACTTGAAGCTTAATAAAAGTTAATAAAAAAAAAAAGACAGGAAAGAAAAAAGACCACAATGGATGTCAGAAGAGACTCTGAAACTTGCTCTTGAATGTAGAGTAGCTAAAGTGAAAGGAATAAATAATGAAGTAAAAGGGCTGAACAGAAGATTTCAAAGGATAGCTCAAGAAGACAAAGTAAAGTATTATAATGAAATGTGCAAAGACCTAGAGTGAGAAAACCAAAACGGAAGAACGTGTTTGGCATTTCTCAAGCTGAAAAAACTGAAGAAAAAGTTCAAGCCTTGAGTTGCAATAGTTAAGGATTCTATGGGCAAAATACTGAACGATGCAGGAAGCATCAAAAGAAGATGGAAGAATACACAGAATCACTGTACCAAAAAGAATTGGTCAACATTCAACCATTTCAGGAGGTAGCATACAATCAAGAACCAATGGTACTGAAGGAAGAAGTCCAAGCTGCACTGAAGGCATTGGCGAAAAACGAGATTTTAGGAATTGATAGGATACCAACTAAGATGTTTCAACAAGTGGATGCAATGCTGGAGGTGCATACTTGGCTATGCCAAGAAATTTCGAAGACAGCTACCTGGTCAACTGACAGGAAGAGCTCCATATTTGTGCCCATTCCAAAGAAAGGTGATCGGACAGAATGTGGAAATTTTTTAACAGTATCATTAATATGACACACAAGTAAAATTTTGCTGAGGATTATTTAAAAGTGGTTGCAGCAGTACATCTCTAGGGAGCTGCCAGAAATTCAAGCTGGATTCAGAAGAGGATGTGGAACTAGGGATATCATTGCTGATTTTAGATGGACACTGGTTTTTACTGGCTGAAAGCAGAGAATATCAGAGAGATGTTTACCTGTGTTTTATTGACTATGCAAAAGCATTCGACTGTGTAGATCATAACAAATTTTGCAAACATTTTAAAGTATGGGACTTCCAGAATACTTAATTGTGCTCATGAAGAACCTGTACATAGACCACGAAGCAGTCCTTCGACTAGAACAAGGGCATACTGTGTGGTTTAAAGTTAAGAAAGGTGTGGGTGAGGGTTGTATCCTTTTGCCACCTTTGTTCATATTTTGTATGCTGAATATATAATCTGAGAAATCAGACTATATGAAGAAGAACAGGCATCAGATTTGGAGGAAGACTCATTAACAACCTGCGATATACAGATGACATATCCTTGCTTGCTGAAAGTGAAGAGGTCTTGAAGCACTTACTGATGAAGATCAAAGACTACAGCCTTCAGCATGGATTACACTCAGCATAAAAAAGACAATATCCTCACAATTGGACCAATAGCAACATCATGATAAATGGAGAAAAGACTGATGTTGTCTAAGATTTCATTTTACTTGGAACCACAATCAATACCCACGAAAGCAGCAGTCGAGAAATCAAATAACATATTGCACTGGACAAATCTGCTGCAAAAGACCTCTTTGAAGTGTTAAAAAGCAAAGATGTCGCCTTGAGGACTAAGATGGTATTTTCAATCACCTCATATGCATGTGAGGGCTGGAAAATGAATAAAGAAGAATTTATGCCTCTGCCAAGAGACAGAAAGGGCCACATAAACCAGATACTCAATCAGCCTGACACCAGAAGAACTAACTAGATGGTGCCCGGCTACCACCAGTGACAGCCCTGATAGGGAACACAACAGAGAGTCCCTGACGGAGCAGGAGAAAAGTGGGGTACAGAACTTAAATTCTAGTAAAAAGACCAGACTTAACAGTCTGACTGAGGCTGGAGGGACCCTGGAATACACAGCCATTGGACTCTCTGATATCCCCAAACGAAAACCATTCCCAAAGCCAGCTCTTCAGACAAAGAATAGACTGGACTATAAGACATAAAATACTAGTGAGACATATGCTTCTTAGCTCAGGTAGATACATGAGACTAACTGGGCAGCTCTTGTCCGGAGGCGGGATGAGAAAGGAGAAAGGGACAGGAGGTGGTTGAATGGACTCGGGAAATTTGGGGTGGAAAGGAGGAACGTGCTGTCACATTATAGGGAGAGCAACTAGGACCACATAACAATGTATGTATAAATTTTTGTATAAGAAACTAACTTGAACTGTAAACTTTCACTTAAAGCACAAATAAAAAAAAAAGAATTGATGCCTTTGAATTATGATGTTGGTGAAGAATATTGGCTATACCATAGCCTGCCAGAAGAACAAAGTCTTGGAAGAAGTATAGCCAGAATGCTCCTTAGAAGCAAGGATGATGAGACTTCGTCTTCTATACTTTAGAGGCGTTATTAGGAGGGACCAGTGTCTGGAGAAGGACGGCATGCTTGGTAAAGTTGAGGATCAGCAAAAAAGAGGAAGATCCTCAAGAAGATGGATTGAAACAGTGGCTGCAAGGATGGGCCAAAACATAACAATGATTGTGAGGATGGCACATGACCAGGCAGTGTTTCATTCTGATATATACAGGTTTGCTCTGATTTGGAACCAATATGTTGTTGGCACCTAACGACAACAACAACAACATGTGTGCCACTAAACTCTTAGGGTAGGCTTGTGGGAGAAGGCGTGAAAAAAATATCCATACTACCTACCAAAATTCAGCAACACTCAATGATTCAGCATCCTTCCATTAACGAACACACATTGTATCAACCAAAGATTCAGAGCTAAAGATAAGTGGATTTAACAACTGTCTAGTCATCCTGGGTGGTTTTTTACAATGATTTTTGTCAGTTCTTAACGCTTTTGAAGAGACATTTGTTTCCCATCTTGTATTACTTTGGCCCCTGTGTCAAATCATTTGACTGATATGTATGTGGGTCTATCTCTGGACTGTTCTTTTCCATTAATTCTTGTGTTTATTATTTTGCCAGGGGAGCCCTGGTGGCACAACATTTAAGTGCTTGGCTGCTAACTGAAAGGTTGTCGGTTCGAGCCCCCTCTACATCTCCATGGAAGAAAGACCTGGCAACCTGCTTCCATAAAGATTACAGCCTAGAAAAACCTATGCGGCAGTTCTACTTTGTCACATGGAGTCATTATGTGTCGAAAATTGACTCGATGGTACCCAAAAACAATGACAATAATGTCTTTAAAAAGTGTGTACACAATGGATTTTCACTCTCATTTTATATATGACTATGAGAGAAGATCTCTGATGTCATGAAAGGAGCAGAGGGTTTGCATCTGACTCACTGCTCCATCACTAATTGGTTTGTGAGCTTGGGCAAGTTTCTTAACCTCTGTGAGTCTTAGTTTCTTTATTTGTAAAATGGGTATATTACCTATCCTGCAGGGCTGTTATGAGTTTTAAATGAGATAATTGATTTAAAGCAGCAATCTCTGTTCACAGGACCTAGTGGGCATATAGCAAATTCTAGCCTTCCTCCTCTCTAAATTACTTGAAGAAACATTTATTCAGGCACTGTGTTAAATGCACGGAGCCGGTTTTGCAGTGGTTAAGCGTTTGGTTGCTAACTGGAAGGTCAGTGGTTTGAACCCACCAGGTGCTCCTTGGGAGAAAGATGTGACAGCCTGCTTCCATAAAGATTTAGTCTTGGAAACCTTAAGGGGGCAGTTCTACTCTGTTATATAGGGTGGCTATGTGTCGGAATCGACTTGATGGCAGTGGGGTTTTGTTGGTGCTAAATGCTTCACCTGTATTTGCCTTGTTTAACTTAAAAAGCAAACAAACAAACAAAAAAAAACACAAAAACTTATGAGGTAGGTTTTCTGATCATTTTTGTTCCACACTGAGGAAACTGAGACACAAAAATAGCTAGTAAGTGGCTTGAATCTGGGCCTACTTGATTCTAAAGCTTGTATTCTTAATCACTGAATATGTTGTTGTTATGGATTGAATTGTGTTCCCCCAAAATGTGTGTCAACTTGGCTAGGCCATGATTCCCAGTATTGTGTGATTGTTCATCATTTTGTCATTTACATGTTGTAAATCCTACCTCTATGATATTAATGAAGCAGGATTAGAGGCAGTTATATTAATGATACAGGACTCAATCTACAGGATTAGGTTATATCTTGAGTCAATCTCTTTTGAGATATGAAAGAGAGAAGTGAGCAGAGAGAGACGGACCTCATTACCACCAAGAAAGAAGTACCAGGAACAGTGTGTCCTTTGGACCCAGGGTCCCTGTGCTGAGATACTACTAGACCAGCGGGTGATTGATGACAAAGACTTTTCCCCAGAGCTAACAGAGAGAAAGCCTTTCCTGAAGCTGATGCCTTGAATTTGGACTTCCAGTCTCCGAAACTGTGAGAGAACAAATTCCTCTTTGTTAAAGTCATCCACTTGTATTTCTGTTGTAGCAGCACTAGATAACTAAGACAGCTATGAAAGGACATTGTTGTATCAGCGTAGAGAAAAAAGAGATTACTAATGGTACAGAGAATCAAGGAATAATAGACTAGAAGCTTTTAACACTTTTTGTAACCATTAAAAAAAAAAAATTTTTTTTTAACATGCATAAAATCTGGGACTAATTAACCAGTAAGTATGGTCTGCACTGCCTTGCACTGAGCAAGGTATGCATGGGCTTATTTGCATTTACTTGCTAATCTGTGGTGAGCAGTTTCACATGGGTTTCATCACGTCTTTGACGTGGTGGGTGGGGTGAAATTGCGCACTGCATATTGGTGAGAAGGTACAATTGGATCCATGGGTGGTACCTTTCTTATTGGGTAATCCAGCCCTGCATAAAGTGAATCCTGTTTGGAAATGATAATGAGAAAAACATATAGTAAATGCTTGGCCACAATCCACGCATACAAAACAGAACAAGTCATCCGAAAAGGAAGTGAGTGGGTAAGGCTCAACTGGAATCTCTGGGTAACACAAACATTTAAGTGCTCAACCACTAACTGAAAGGTTGGTAGTTCAAACCCACCCAGAGATGCCTGGGAAGAAAGGCTTGCAATTTGCTTCTGAAATATCACAGCTTTAAAAACCCTATGGAGCGGTTCTACTCTGTAACACATGGGGTCACCGTGAGTCAGAATTGATTCAACAGCAACTGGTTTAGGGTCCAAAGGGACAACATATCTGTTGGTGAATCAGCTTCAGTGAGGTTATTGAGATGTGGGCTTGTTGGAATTATTTGAGTTTATTTCTTCAGGACATCCTGGATTAGTCCTGCTGGGCTAGCCTATGATTCAATAACAAACACCACTCAAATGCCAGTGACAATGTGAAAAAAGTTTTAGTTTTCATTTAGGCAAAGTCTGCTGCATGTCTGATTCCATATGGTCACCCAGCAATCCAGTTATTTCAATATCAGGGCTCCATCACCTCAACAGGAAACCTGCTCTATGATCGCCCCAACAGGGGGAGGGAATACTGCAGAGATTTCACAGGCAATTACATTCTTCCATTCCCAATTCATCAACCAAAACTAGGCACATGCCTGCTTAGCTGCAGGGGAGGAGGACTGGGCATTGATGAGTCCCACAAGGACTGAGTGTCGGTGTGAACCACATACTCAAGACCGTAGGTAGGCTGTTTATTTGTGACTTTTATGATAATTTAATTGAGATAATTTCTATTAACTAAAAGTCCTTCAGCTGGGAGTAAAGTTTTTTTTTTTTTTTTTTTAAATTTCAGCCATTACTGATTAAAACACATTGTTGTTGTTAGTTGCCTGGAGTCTGCTGTGACTTATGGAGACTTTATGTATCTCAAAAGCAATGGCTTTTTTTTTTTTTTTTTGGTTATGTATAACAGAACAAAATGTTGCCCGATCCTGCACCATCTCTATGATTTTTTATATATTTCCGTCCATTGTTGAGGCTATTGTTTCAATGCATCTCATTGAGGGTTTGTCTAGTTTTCACTAACCCCTGCTAAACATGATGTTATTTTTTAGCTATTTGTCTTTCCTGACGATGGGTCTAGTGTAAGCAAGACAAAGTCTTGCCATCCCTGCTCCTAAGGAGCGTTCTGGTTGTGTTTCTTCTAAGACCAATTTTTTCATTATTCTGGCTACTTAAAATAACTGTAAGTGGGAAATATTATCTGGAAGAGATTTTGGGAACTGGATATGGATATTCAATGAGTAAGTATTATAAAATGCTCTGCTCTGTTTCAAGTAGCAGAATGATTTTACAGTTGCAAATCTGTAAAACGAAATACAAAAGAAAAAAAGCAAAGAACTTTTTTACTCCGCCATTGTGAGTGAGTGGGATTTAGTCTACTTTAGAGATTGGCCATGGATCATTATGCCAGTGTGCAGCAGGACGGGTGGTGGGAGGAGCCTGAGGATTATAACTGCTCCAAGGCACAAATGTCCTCAAAGTTCTTACATAATGTGAAGGAAAACAGTGAACTCTTGCAGCTCTGGCCTCCTCCCTCTCGGTATTTGAACAATAAAGGGAGGTTACTTACAGCTCCTTTGTAGCAAATACTCCCACTCAGAGTAAGCAGCAGCATGCCAGTGATCCAAAAAGCAAAGTGATCCAATGATCATTTTACAAGATAAAGCATTTTTGGTAAAGAAACATTAGCATGTATGTCAGTCTGTATAGTCTTTTTAAATTGTTTTTAAAATTGCTGTTCATGGTGTTCCTTGGGAGCTTATTAATTCCTGAAAAAGTACAATTCACCTCTTCTCTGTTATGGGGAAATTACATGCATAGAAGGTGGTGAAAACTTTCTAGTGGTTTAAATCCTTGGCTTCAGATTTTTGTTTTTAACGGGTAAACTCTCGGCTTTATTACAAGTAGGAAGTGGACCACAAACAAATGTTCAGCCAAACCATCTACTGAGGACTCAATAGCTTGTTGTTGTTAACTGCCATCCAGTCGCCCCCAGCTCATTATGACCCTATGTATTGCAGAGTAGGACTGCTCCATAGGGTTTTCTTGGCTGTAATCTTCATGGAAGCAGATCAACAGGCCTTTTCTTCCTCAGAGCTGCTGGGTGGGTTCGGACTGCCAACTTCTCGGTTTGCAGCTGGTTGCAATCCACTTGTACCACCTAGGCTCCTACTCAATAGTTATGATCGAAAAATATAAGGGTAAATGAATAAAGAAATGAATTAATGGACCACCCAACCAAGGCGCACTTACGGCATTTATTTTTGTTCCTTAATTTGTTGGTATGTATATACCATGTAGGAGCCCTGGAGGCACAGTGAGTGGTTAAGAGCTACAGCTGCTAACTAAAAGGTTGGTAGTTTGAATCTACCAGCCACTTCTTGGAAACCCTATGGGGCAGTTCTACTCTGTCTTATAGGGTAGCTATGAGTTGGAATCGACTCAACTGCAATGATTTTTTTTTTTTTTTTTTACTCCACATAAAAAAAAATCCCTAGGTGGTGCAAATGGTGTGCACTTGACTACTGACCTAAATATTGGTGATTTGAACCCACCAAGCAGCACCAGGGAAGAAAGCCCTGGTGATCTGCTTCCTATACAGTCAAGGAAACTTTTTGCAACAGTTCTACTCTGTAACACATGGGGTTGTCATGAGCTGGAATTAACCCATGGCAATTTTTTTTTTTTTTTTTTAAATAACCTAGTCAAGTTGGCTCATAAAACTAACCATTACAGGAACCCTAATTTTTTGGTTCAGTAGTCTGAGTTGGGGCTCTGAAATTAGTATTTTTAAAAAGTCCCCAAACCAATTCACATACATGCCTATCTTGGAAACCATGAATTTAGAGTGTTCCAGTGCAGTTGGCATTTGGGGTTGAAGAGAGAGATAAATACTTTACAGGAACACTTTCTAACAACCATTTCACAGAGGGACTGTTTTTAGTCAGCTCTGAAATTCTGCGAGTTGCACACTATCCAGGGCTCCTGATTCTCGCCTGCCTTTCAGCATGCTTAGGCTCAAGCTCTGGCCGGCAAAGACTCTGGGGTTTGAATTCTTGGCTCTTCCATTTTATAGCTGTTTGATCTTAGGCAAGTTTATTTATTTATTTTATTTTATTTTGAGCTCCAGTTGCTTCGTCGTATAAATGAGCAAATTGTATCTGCTTGGTAGCATTAGGGATACTATTTGTAAGTAAGCACCCATTCAATGCCTGGAACATAGTTGGTAATCCATTTCCATGTCACTTAGAGTAAAAGTAAAGAGGCCGTCCAGTAGCCTTAATGGTGTCACTAGGGTTAGTGTCACCTAGTGCAGTAACTCATGGTGTCACCTCCCTCCATGTGAATTACCACAATATCGTAGCTAAAACGCCAGGAAATTTAACAAAATCACAACTATAACCACCCTGGCAGCAACGAAAACAAAGCATCTGCTCGCTGCGTGTGCAGACAGAATCACGTGATTTGAAGCATCATTGTAATTAGGTAATAATGACAGCTCTGACCGGAGTGCATTAGAAGGTTCAAAAGGTAAATTAGCAGAAAGTTTTAGCCTTGTAGGTCTATTGATACATGCAAGCTGGGCTTACAAAAAATTTTTTTGTTGTTATAATGATCTACAGGGATATTTTTATGAAACTATTAAATTTCTGCTGAAACACTGCACAAAAATTTTATAAAAGTCATTTTGGCATCATCCCCTCTGACAGTGTCACCAGGTGTGGTGTACAAACCCTGCACCCCCAGTGGCCCCACTGTATAGCCTCTGTTCCCGCTTCCCATACTGCTACCTCATCTATTATTCTCTTCTTTGCTCACTTCGCATTGGCCTCTCTGTGGTTACTCAAACCCTCCAGCCACACCTCTACCTCAGACGCTGCACCTACACTTGCCTCTGCCTGATGTGAGCTCCCCAGTTACCTACAGGCTTCATCCTTCACTTCTCCACACCAAAAAATGCAAACATGTTGCTGTAGAGTTGATTCTGACTCAGTGCAACCCCATGTGTTACAGAGTAGAACTGCTACACAGGGCTTTCTTGGCTGTAAGCCTTAGTGGGGCAGTGATTAAGTGCCCAGCTGCTAGCTGAAAGGTTGGTAGTTCAAACCACTAGCTGCTTCATGGGAGAAAGTTGTGGCAATTTGCTTCCTTCAAGATTAAAGATTACAGCCTTGGAAACCCTATGGACCAGTTCTCTGTCCTATAGGGTTACTATGAGTCAAGCTTGGTTTTGGTTTTTGGTTTAATCTTTATGGAAACAGATCACCAGGCCTTTCTTCTGTGGTATTACTGGGCAGGTTCCAGTCACCAACCTTTCAGTTAGTAGATGAGCACAAACCATTTGCACCATCCAGGGAGAGACCTCCTCACTTCACAGCCTGGTGCAAGCCTGCTTTGCTCAGTGTTAGGGGACAGCCCAGCAAGGAAAGACCCTCACTGTGCATCTTGGCAGATAATCCAAAAAACTGACACGTAGCCCTTTCCAGATTCATGAGTTTATTCAGGGAAACTTACTGACATGGGCAAACAGCTGCTCTCCAGTGGCGGCCGGCTGGAATATTTTCCGCAGCCACCTAGCAAGGGACCCAAGCTTATATATATACTATTCTAGCTGGGATCAAGGCTCATTGTGTTCTCTCATGTCCTTGGGCAGTCAGTGTTCCCAGGGACTTGACATCCAGGCCCAGATGTTTTCCTTCTTGTTGCTAAGGCATTCTTTGGCCTTGGCCACAGGCCCAGTAATGCCACTCCTGGCATTGTACCTTAGCCTGAGTCCATCCTGAATTCACCCCCAGTATGCCTTTTTTTTATGCCTTGGGAAAGAGCAAAGCTGATTCCATTAGGAGGGAATACATCTAGCTGAATAGCATTACCCTACACTCAGGGGTGCCTTCCCTGACCTTTCTGACATAGGTTGAAACACTCTTTTTACTCTCCCCCTTTTCTACACTTATCGCTACCCACTATGTATTTTATTTTTTTAGCTGATTTATTATCTTTCTATCAGTTCCATGAGAGCAGAGATGACGAGGAGGAGGATAATGAGGATGATGAGTATTCTGATTTTGATTACTTCCTGATTTCTAACAGCAATTACAGTGTCCTGCAGATAGTAGGTGTTCAGTTTTTTGGATGAATTACATAAGCGATGGTAGGTCTAGCCTTGGGCTATATTTGAGTAAAACCAAACCAAACTCATTGCCATTGATTCAGACTCATAGCAATCCTACATGACAGTGTAGAACTGCCCCGTACGGTTTCCAGTGAGTGGCTGGTGGGTTTGAACTTCTGACCTCTTGGTTAGCTGCCGATCTCTAAACCACTGCACCACGAGGGCTCCCTATTTGAATGGGGGGGGGGGGTTCATTAGACCAGAGCAGGTCTGGGCCAGACATGAGTCTAGTTTGCTTTCAAATTGTCCTGGGTTTTGAACCTGAGCTGGGAATTATCATTTATGACAGAAATGTCAATTTTGTGAAAAATGTAGTTTTGCCAGATGCTTCTGGTCTTGGCTGCCTAATCCAATTGCTCTCTCAACAGCTGCAAGCCCTTTGTTGGATCCCACCCCCTCTCCCATGTGCTGTCTCCATCAGTTGGAACCCAATTGGTGCCTGCTGCAGGCACTAAACGTTAGGCCCATAAAATAGCAGGGGTGAATTATGAACAAGACTAGTAAAAATCGCCTTCCCCTATGCCTATAAATTACAACATCACAACTACACTCCTAAACTCTCTGAGAAAGCTGAATCAGTGATTAAGGGAGTTAATTTGTTTTCAGTTGGGGAGTCCAAAGATATTGCTAAAAAAGGAAGAGAACTCAGATTTATGGAAGTATATCGCTACAGGCTGTGCCATGCAAAATTAGATTCAGTGCATTTTACTTAAGCCGGACACATTCTGTGAGCCGGACACATCCTGTGAGATGAGCTTTGGAGCCCGTATTCTACAGATGAAGGAACTGAGCCTCAGAGAAGTGAACAAAGTGACCCAAAGTCACGTATCTAGTATCTGCAAGATTCTAGATTTGCACCTGGGTCTGACTGATTATCACGCTTGCACTCTTGTTGGCATATTATGCTGTCCTGGGATAAGACCTGAAGTACCTAACAGGTACTCTTGCCCTTGCCCTCACTTCTCATTCTCTTGAATATTTCCAAACACCCTGAACTTAATAATATCCAAGTAAGTGTGGCTATTGCAAGGGGCCATGATGGGAATTTTGTGTACTCACAAGAGGGTGTGACTTTTGCAAGCAGGGTATCTTGAGAACTTTCAAACCTCCAAATTCCTGGGTTGTTGTGGTATAAACTTTTCTTCACAAATGCCGCAAAGCTGTACTGAAATGGGCTTGCTGGGAGGCCATAAAATCATGGGTATCAAATGCTTAGAACAGCGCTTGGCACATAGTAAAAACTCAAGTCTTAGCTATTTTCATTGTACATCACAATGCAAAATTTCTTAACTGCATTCGTTTATTCGTGGCCCCATTAAACTTTGCTCAAAATCCAATTCCTCAGTTTTATCACTCACTCCATTCACCAGAATTGTGGCTGTACAACATTAGCCGTTTTCAAAAATCAAGTTTACCCTCAAAGATGAGGCTTTTCCATTTTCGAGGAAAGTCTGTTGTGAGTTTCGGCAGCAACAAGTGGACAGCTGTAGACTCTCCAGTGTGGTTGTTTTCAAGGAGAGGACATTCAACTTGAATGTGTAAGTTCTAAATTAGTTTAAAATAATCAGTTATATTACTTTATAGTCAGAACTCATAAACGGTGATACCTTTGACTTACTTCATGAGATTTCCAACTCAATTTGTAATTTCGTGAGCATACCAAGATCTGTCCAAAATGTTACCCACTGCTCTGAATTAAACACAAGCTGCAAAGTGTTTGAAGTTCACTCCATCTGTAATTGCTATCAGAGCCTCCAGGAATTGAATATAGCACTTATATTTGCCACCAGCTGGAAGAGACCAATAATCTTTGACCAATAACCCTTCTCTAAGTGGCTTACATGAACAGGATTTACAGGTCTGAAAAAGTATTTTAAACCTCCTCCACCTTTATTTCACTTCAGCACACAACCAGAAGAATCAGGCAGAGACAAAAGGGTTATGTATCCTTTTCATACAGCGCTATGTCTCAGTGTCACGTTTCCATAGCGATTATATTAATAACTAAAGTCTCCAAAAAACCTTATACAAACGTTTACAATTCTAGAGAATATTTAACAATATTCCTTTATTCACATAGACAGATGGGTGAAAATGTTATATATTCTTGAAAATTAAAAATATTCACTAACATGACTGATTTTGCTAATTCTGCAGGGCTCTTCTGCAAAACAGAAGCTGAAGAAATACAAGTGTGACAAATTGTAGCTACATTTTAGTTCTTTCCTTACGCTGCTCAAAACTACAAAAGAAGAAATTTCTTTCTGACATTTTCTGATTTGCAGTTTCAATTCCCTTCTCGATCTCTTGCCACCTCTTCTTCTGCCCCTTTTATTGTAACCTTTCTTTCTCTCTTCCCTTGTGTTTGACAAGATCTACCTGTCTCTGTTATTTCCCACCAAGTGAGAGATGTAGTCATCCTGGTAGTCCTCACAGTACCTCGAAGAATGCCTGAAAAGCTCATGAGTGTTTAATTATTAGTAATTATTATTATTGTTTATAGTGTATATTTATATGTAAATTATGTAACTTTATTGTATTGATTTTATTTATCAGATATTACTATAAATGATATAATTTAATATATTATATCATTTACATTAATAAGTACAAATAAATTATATGCTGCATATTTTTCATAGCAGAAATATTCTACAGTATAAATAGTATAAAATTATTTTTAATCAAATTTAAATTCTTTCTTAATACGCTGTTAACCACTATGAGCAAAGTATGTTAGCTCTTTAGGGTGGTAGTGGGAGTAGTTCATGAACCCACAAACTCTGGCTTTAGGGTATTTTCTTCTGAATTAAGAACTATTAAAGACAAAATGACCAACAAAGAAGGATTCATTTTTTTAGTAGAACCTCAGGCCTGGCCTAATGGTGGGCCAGTGAGGAGGAAACATATAGTTTCAGATGAAGACGACTTTTCCTGAATTCTTTCAGTTGTTCCATGAGTGCGTGGGTGTCTATGTGTGTGAGAGAAGGAGAAAGAGCAAGCAAGAGAAAGGTATACATGCATCTTTTGATGAAAAAAAAAAAAATATTTCCATTTCTGGGTTTTCAGAAAACTTAAGGACCTCTAGGAACTCTATTTCATTTGCTGGAACAAAATCAATGTGTCCAAAAAGCAGCTTTCTCAGTAGTTTGAATTAAAAAAAAAAAAAATTGAAATAACCTGAGTTTTGTATGGATGCTACGGAAGTTGAGAATTTATGAAGAATGTTATAATTCTTTTTTTCTATTCATTTTGTTTTATTTTCAGACAGAATTATAACCATGAAATAACATTAATTCTGTAGAATTATCCTTAATATTATTTCACATGAAGAATATGACTGCAAATTTCAGGTATTATAGATAGGCAATGCCAATGTTTTCTAACATATTGATAAAATCTGATTGTTGGATTTAATTATACGTCTTTTAGCTTGAATAATAAGAAAAGCAAGCCCCGGAAGGAACAAGAACTTATTTTGATACGGTATTTTAGGCTTTATTTCTACAGAATGCATTCAAAAGTAACACTATTAAGAGAGTGATTTCATCCATTTCAGTTTAAATAATGAAACTACAAAAAAGTTTTCATGTCATGGTATATAATGTCCTTCTATTAGAGTCTTATTTTCTTGTCAATATTTTGACCTAAAGCTTAATCTTTTGATGCAAGGGAGATTTCAAATTAAATCAGAGACAGTGGTTTTCATTTTCTTACTTTAGCATGACACACATATTTCTAGCTCTAAAGAGACTGCCAAGAAAATGCTTAACTCCCCTAATTCAGTTGTTTAAAGTGCCACGGTAGATTTGACTCCCAAATCACGCCGTGGTTAAAGTTCACCTTGCAGCGCATTTTGAAGTAGGTGTTTAGAAATGAAAACTAAAACTTTTGGTGTTTCAAGTTTTCAGACTCCAAGTTAATTGTTTTCCTTGAATACTGGAAGAATTAAAGATATTAAAAGCCGGCTGTTAAGAGCATGTAACTGGGGCCTCCCGTCTGTCCTTTTTGTGGAAAAGAATGTTGAAAGTGTTCTATTTTATAACGTGGGAGGTGGCCTAGCATTTACAGCTCTATATACTCCTCCCGCCGAGTTCTTCTAAACCTCAGGCCTGGCCGGCAGGTTTCTCCCAGACGATTTTCATTTTCATAACATTCACATCCAATAAACTGCACACAACGGAGTGCGAGAGAAAAAAGGGGGACAGGAAATGGCTCTGCTGCATGGTTATTACATCCTATTGCCTGTGGGTTGCTTGTTATGAGTTTTAACTATGTAAATATGACGTATATGACATCAGAATTTAACCTAAAGCTTCTATGTGGGAGATAAAGTGTGACTTTATTGTTAGGGCTAAAATCAGCTGGGTGTTGACAGGCCTCAAAAGTCACTGAGTAAAAGCTTAAAAAGAAAAAGCGGAGACTGATAAGCTGTTCTTTGATTGACAACTTCAGGCTTGACTGCAACTATTGAAAACAGTCGGGTGAAAGTTTTGTGCGGGGAGGGGGGAATGTTATTTCATAAGAAACTATACTGGGAAATATAGGAAGATTTATAAGCTGATGCAGCACAAAACCCAAAGAAAAACAGGTGTGAGGTTTAGAAAATCTGGAAACTGGGAGAAAGGACACTGTCTATGAATGATTTAATTGATATTATAAAAGGACTTGATGCAAAAGAATGCCATCCTGAGGAGAAAAATAAAACATTGCTGTCCACCAGCTTTGGCTTTCAACAAATCATGTGTCAACAGCTTGTGGTGAAACAATCTTCTGTGTGTGAGTGTGTGTGTGTGTGTGTGTGTGTGTGTGTGTGAGGGGGTAGGGAATAAAATGCACAAGCAAAATATTACAATGGGAAATAAATGTAGGAGGGAAAATAATATGGTCCTTTTTTCATCTTTCTGGTGAAGTAGAACCAGTTCTGGCACAGTAAAATCCATTATGGAAACAATAAAATAGATGTATCCTGAAGTAGCCATCCTAGGTTGATCGAAATGTTATGCCGTATCTTATCAAATATTATCCATAAGGAAGTATTCAATTTCTGTTGTGCCAATTATCCTACTATGTGCATCATAAACTTTTATGGCTTGTTATGGAATGTCACTAGGCTAACTATTTTTCCCTTCAAATATTGCATCATCGCTTTCAGATGGAAAACATATTCTAATGTGGCAAAGTGTTAAAGAAATTTAATACTCTAGGGCTAAATGAAACTGCTATGGTTCATCTCCTGGATAAGAACAACAATTTATGAATGCAATGTTCATTTCCTGAGGTGAGCGCAAGCAAAAACCTCATCTGAAATTTAAAACCTAGATGTTTGGCCTCTGGTAGTTTCCTCATTTAACTCATTGATGTCATGTATGAAGCCCACTGGTAGGAGCACATTTGGGGAGTGTTCATTTTTTCAGCTAATTACTTTTACAGGGAACTCCTGGCATAATTGCATCGGCCAAGACCAGGCCACAGAGCCTACCAGTTCATCTTTCTCTTTTAATGTATCGCCAAAAAATGTCAAAGGAATCTACTTGTTTTCTTTTGATAGTGAAAACTGATTAACAGTCTGGCATTTTAGTTCATAGAGGCATTCATTCTGAGCTAACGTTCTAGAATAGTACACATGTTATATAGGCAAGCTGTGAAATTATAAACTGAGGTCTTCTATGTCTCTCACACCAGGAAACCAAGAGAACAATTGTCAGGAACCATGATTTTTATCCTTCTAAAGCTAAAGTTCTGCACTATATATTTTGGTATATTAAAAATAATAAATTTAACTCCCAGGGAACCCCGTTTTCATCTTATCTATGAGTACCAGGCAGTGGAAGAGGAGGCAACCAGAAGACAATTTTTTGAGCTTTTAATGTATCCCTCTTGCATTAAAAATATATACATGTATATTTAAATACAGAAATTCTAGGAATACAAAAATATATACATATATATTTAAATACAGAGTGAAGCAATAGCTCAATGTATGAAAATCTGATGGTTTCTCTGAGACTTGCACAGAATCAGGAGCAAGTTTTGCTAAAAGCAAAAATTTGTGGAGCAGTCAGTGACATGGAAACCCACAGCTGGGGGAAAACGAGATAGAAACACACAGCAGATTTTCATACAAAAAGCCTCCTTACACTTTCATAAACTTATCTTCTCTGGCCAGTAAGCCAATTGAAATACTGAGGTGAAAGCTGCTTTCACCTTGTTAATATCCAGCATTTGCAGAGTTCGGTTTTGGTGGGAAAGCTGCTCAGGGTGAGATATGTACTAAGAATAAAAATGAGGGCATGGAAATAAAAGGATTATCGTAAGAAATCATTTTTAGGTGAAGGCTGGAAAAAGCAATCTTGATGCAGACTCTCTAGCAGAAAATTAGAACCTGAACCTGGCATATGCTTTCACGACACGAGGGCAACATGGAGGCAACGTGGATAGAGAAGGATGAATGCAACAGAGAGAAAGAAAGAAATCCAGCCCCTTTAGGAAGAAGCCGTGTCTAGGATGCTTAGCATAATGTGTGTCCTACAGTTATTCTCCCATCTTTTGATTCTTACTCTAATGCTGTGCTTGAAATTCCTTGTCGTTCCTCCCTTTTTAAACTCACCTTAAAAAATGCCCAAATTAACTCACTTATCAGATCTACAAAGGAAAGAAAAAGCACCTTTTTCTGCACAACAGTCATGGAATAATGTTTCACCTTAGCTGGAAGTGGCTTTCAGGAGAATGAACCCACTGTTATCTTTCCTTTGAATGCCGACACCCTCTTCATCCCTGCACGCTACAAGTAAACTTGATCTCTGGGCCCAGAATGTGTATTCCAGTGAGACGCTTAGCAGAAGTAAGTGCCTTCTCCTTGGTTATACTCTAACTCAGAGAAGAAAAGCAGGTGAGTGGAGGGTGGGGAAAACGAACTGGGTCGTTACTAATGCCTCCTCTACTGCACCAAGTGCTTTATATACCTGCATTATCTAGCTGAGGAGCCCTGATGGTGCAGTAGTTAAGGGCTTGGCTGCTTACTGAAAGACTGGCAGTTTGAACACACCAGTGGCTCCATGGAAGAAAGATGTGTTATTTTGCTTCCATAAAGATTAAAAAAAAAAAAAATCAAATTCATTGCTATCGAGTCAATTCCTACTCGACCCTATAGGACAGAGTAGGACTGCCCCATAGGGTTTCCAAGAGGCTGTTGGTGGATTTGAACTGTCGACCCTTTGGTCAGCAGACAAACTCTTAACCAGTGTGCCACCAAGGCTCCAAATCCGTAAAGATTACAGCTCTGGAAACCCTGTGGAGGCAGTTCTACTCTGTCCCATGGGGTCACTATGAGCCGAAATTGACTTCAAGGCAATGGGTGTTTGTTTTTTTACTCTTGCTCCATCCACATCACAATCCTACACTGTAGGTATGTTTACCCTCCTTTAACAAGTGAGGAAACAGGTGCAGATCTCACAGCTTGCAAGAGATTGATCTGACTCCCAGTGTGTACTTCTACTTACTTCATTCTGCCATGAGTTCCTCTGGGACTTCTCAAGTCTTACAAAGAATTTTTCTTTGAAACATCTGATTTTCAACTAATGAAGATAATTGAAAAATCAAAAGAAGTCCTTTTCCTAGCAGGTAATCAAACAAACAGTTCTTCTGTTGAAATGCTACATAAACACCAACCAGGATGTCCTAGGCCAAGATCAAATGAAAAGACTTGGATGAAGAAAAAGAATGTTGTGTAAGTAAGGCGGGTAGTGATATAAACCCCACCTACAGTTAGAGCAGAGTTTACCGAAATTCTGAGCATTGGCAGTTTGTCAGGCTTGCAGATCCAGTCACGTGCCAAGAAAATGGCTCACAATATGGCTAGGTGGTAGGTTCGAGTTGTTGATGATGCCAGGTGACTTTCTTAAGTGTGGTCAAGGGACATATGGCTACTCTTTCTCACACTCCCTTGAGTGAAGGAGGCATCTTACAACCAGGAGCAGTGGCTGTTTGGCTGACGATGTGACTTTTGGAAAAGAGCACCACTGGTTAATGAAGTAAAGAGACATACGTGCAGACAACTGCAAGCCACCACATCAATCCTGGTGATGGATGAGGTGACAGATGTCAAAGACAGTTGACCTTTACATGTGTGGGTGCTAACTGGAAACCCATTGGATGACTTGCTAGTTCCAGAGCTTCTGGGAAAGAGAATAGTGTTATAAGTGAAAGAACTAGGTGAAATCAGGGAAGTTTGGGTGTTGCAAATGGTTAACACACTCAGCTGCTAACTGAAAAGTTGCAGGTTCTGAATATACCCAGAGGCACCTCGGAAGAAAGACCTGGATACCTACTTCCAAAAACATCTGCCATTGAAAGCCCTATGGAGCACAGTTATACTCTGACACATGAGTTGCCACGAGTTGGGCTCAACTCAAGAACAACTGGTTAACTGGTTAAACGAGCAGGGGATTTATTAGAATACAATTTTAGATGTAGCTGAAATAAAGGGTTAATGGGAGGGAAGTATGGCAAAAGAATATTTATCATCACAGTAAACCAAAGGCATAATAAAGTACCTAAGAGATGTTTTGCTAAATACTGTCTGAGAGAGAGCTTCTTTCTTCTAGGAGTTTACAAAGAAAGTACAGAACATAATTACAACTGACTTTGCAGGGGAGATTACCAAAATCCACAAAGGGCTTTACATGCAACATTTTATTCAATCCTCACACAACCTGATATGCTGTATGTAATATTGTTTTCCCCATTTGATTTCTGTGGAAACTCAGGCTTCTAGATGCAGGCAACTTCCCAGAATAACAGATAATGTTTAAGAGCCAGAATTAGAATCCAGGCCTATTGGGTTCCAGAAACCAAGGCCATTGTCACTGGGCAATGTTGCCTCCCACTTGGCTGCTCTCTACTTCATTTCATTATACTATATTGTAGCTATCAGAGGCTACTGCATTTTTCAGATAAAGACTTTAAGAGATGATGAAAATATCTTTAAATCATTATTAACAGAAGAATGGCCATATGCTTACCACTGGGCTAAGTTTTTTTTTTTTTTTTTTCTAGTGCCATCGAGTAGTTTGGTTTAATTCAAAATGGGAGACTTAATCAAATGTTTCCACGCGAATGTGTCAGCTAAGTTTGAAATTATAGTGTGAAATGCAAAGCCTATGATATTTAAACATAATTATTGAATCAAAAGTGTGCATGCATTATCATTGTCTTATTTCAAAGCAGAACAATTGGTTTTCAGAATTGAAGTTTACACCGAGCAATATTTTGCCAAATTGGTAATTAAATTCCTTGCTGAAATTAGGATCCTGGCCGTCAGACACAGGGTAGCTACTGAAACCAGATGCTTCTAGATATGTGCATATATGAAGTTGATGGGAGTGTCACATAATTGAGGAGAATATTGGAGAGACTGGCTCAGGTGGGGAAACAGAATGAAACACCAAATCAAAGGCAGGATGTTAGTCACATAAGGCATTGCGTAAATCAAAAAGGCACCAGGTGATACAGCTATGACTTTAGTTGTGGAAATGAAGAGGAAAAGGAAATATTTTAGGAATAATAAGAAAAACTGACAGCTTACTAGAGAGAAGAAAAATATAATTTTAAGAGTGTGCTTTAAATAATCAAGAAGATAACTATAAAATTGAATATTCAATGAAACTATGAAGATAGCATTATTTTTATAATGCATACTGAAGCTCACAGGATTTCCCAAAAGTTGAATACTATTTTTCTTGAATTTACCATATGTGTAATCTATCAAAAGTGTTCTACCACTTATTCATATATTTTTTGTCTAAGACATGCAACAATTTAAACTTTAAACTTCAGTGAGAACTTATAAATTTACATGTAGAATCCTCATATAACCTTAGTGTTTATTCTTTTCTTTTTAGCACTTTAGATTCTGGCCTAGAGAAAATTCATTTCTTTTAACTGAAAGATTGCAACACCTTCCCCCAAAATTTACAATAAGATTAAAAATTGTATTTTATTTGTCCATCTGGAGATCACCAAATGCGTAAAGTTTGCCCTTGTGGAAACCGTCTGTTGTGAATGGAAACGCACAAGGAAACGTAATCCTTGAACTTCTTTTTTAACTTCCTCTTTTGCTTGCCTGAAGTAGAAGGCAATTCAGACCTCTGGTCACTTGTGATACAAATTGTTGGCCAGGATAGGTTGCTGCCTTTTAATGTCACCAAAACTTTCACTCACCCAACTGCAAACATCTCTCTGCAAAGATCTAAAGAGCGAAAAATTCTTGGCACTGCCTTCCCCCAACCAAACAAAAACCAAACCAAACCCAGTGCCATCGAGTCGGTTCCGACTCATAGCAACCCTCTAGGACAGTAGAACTGCTTCATAGTTTCCAAGGAGCGCCTGGAGGATTTGAACTGCTGACCCTTTGGTTAGCAGCCATAGCACTTAACCACTATGCCACCAGGATTTCCAAAACAGCATGACACAAATCGAAGGTCATAGTCAGAGCTATCCCTTGCGGGCTGTTACTTGGGCTGTACTCAGAATGAGGGAAGAATCTCTGGGTATTATATCCGGTTCCTTTTCTTTAAATATATCCGTGGTCTCTCAAAGCAATTCTAAATATACTGAACATGGAGAAAACGTTTCTTGGCTCAATATTTTATTGTTTTACATCCTTGCATGTTCCCATTTAAAGATGGGCCTAATTCTTCTCTGGGTTAAAAGTCATTTTAAAATGATGTGACTTATAAAAAACAAAAACAAAAAAAACCGTTGCTGTGTAGTCTATTCCAACTCATAGAACTGTGTTCCAGAGCGTTTTGAATGGCCGGTTTTTTGGCAGTAGATTGCCAGGTGTTTCTTTTGAGGTGCCTCTGGGTGGGGTTGAATGGCCAACTTTTGGGTTAGTAGTCGACTGCTTAACAGTTTGTACCACCCAGGGACTCCTGGTATTACTCTTACGGTAGGGCAAATGGATCACGTGGGACTGGATTTTCCAGATACAGTTTGGATGCTGATAAAACTTTGCAGATTTGTACTGTTTTTGCCTTACTCAGTTTATCTGCAGATACAATTTTATGCCTGTAAATGCCACAAGTGAGTTCATTAACTCGGTTGGTTTGATTCTAACACCCAATGCACAGCTGTGAGCACTGAGGCCACAGAGTCCTTGTCTGGAAGCTGCCTACAACACACTGCCTCACGGTCCTCCCATCGACTTTAGTGCCTGTATTTGCTATTAAAGTGAACATAACAGTAAGCTTGCCATTAAAGTCAACAAAACTACGTATTAAAAATCATTTTAAAATCTCTGCTTTACATTCTCCATTGTCTTGTTCTTCAATCCTCCTTTATATTTCTTTGCAACATTTCTGTATTGATGCTTTCTTTGCTCTCATCTCTTACAGCCTTAGCCTGAGAGCCGGTTGTCTGTCCCAATGGTGATTAGAGCTTCTTGCTTGATGGGATATTGCCCTCAGTTTAACCAGCCTCTAAAAATTCTCAACCCCGCCGCCAAAGTGATCCTCTCTTTCTGGCTTTTTTACTTCCCAAACTGTTAGCGTGAATTAAATTTGTGTACTCTTCTGAGAAAATATACTGGTAATGACAATAGCAATTTCTTTATTACTTTTTTAAAAAGTGCTCTTAATAATAGCACAAAATTGAAAACAAATGTTGAACCATAGGGACTTGGAATAAGAAATCATGGCATATGAACATAATTGAATCTGGAGCAACCATTAAGAATTATTTTAGGAGCATGCTTAATGATATGGAAAATGTTCACAATAAATTAATGGTGGGAAGTGGCTTAGAAAATAGCATGTGAAGTATCAACCAATATTTCTAAAATAAGAAATTTACATCTTTATGTAGAGAAAAAAAAAGACTAAATACATACATCAAAATGCTAATGGTGGTCATTCTGAGTAGTGGAATTATAGTTGATTTTATTTTTGAACTATTTTCTTTTTCAAATACTCTACAATAAAAATGTTTTATTTTACTAACCAGGAAAAAAAAAAAAACACTAATTCAAAAATATATCATGTAAGAAGTTTTGCTTATATTCTAGTATTTCAAAACATTTATCTAAATACAGACCTAATAACTTGAATAGCTAGAAATGGTGTTACACCTCTAAACCAAGGAGCTCATGAAAATTGCATATGATGTGTATCAAATCAGCCAAACATCCAGAGTTCTAGGACACTCTCTGAGGCCAGTAGGTGATTTGATGACATTCAAATCCATTTCTGTTTCAATCTTTCTAGAAATAAAAAAAAAAAAAGAAATAATAGGATGTACTATATTTCCTCCTCTCTACATAAAAACCCATGGCAGCATCTTTCATTAGAGATCATGTTCAGTACCCTTAGTGTCTCTGTCAATATCCTTCAGCAGAGCTCATCTTCTTCAACTTTTTCAGTATTCCACCATAGTCCCTTACTTTGTTCGGTCTCAGATAAAACCTACCAGATAAGCAATAGTCAGCCAGGTGAAGCTGCTAGAGAGAGTTGTCAGGAAGAGGAAAGAAGCCTGTGTGGTGACCGAACGCAAGTGGGGGCTTGGGACATTCCAGAGGGAAAAAGACCTGGAGGATGGTGAAGAAAAACCGGATAGGTAAACCAGGCACAATACATGTTATTTAGGATCCTTCTGTGCAGCTCAAAATAAAAAGATTGACAAGCTAAGAATAACCTTATCCCAAATCCACTTCTTTTGCTGCCATCCCCAGTCCTTGATATTATACACCTCTTTTCTGAATTCACCCAAAACAGTTTGATATTTTTTAAACTCGTGTTGTTTTAAAGCTTCCTGACAGACGAGTGTTAGTTATGTTTAAGTTTTTCCATAAACTTGGGTCTGCACCAACTGCATAGACTTTGCCACATATGCCAATATTGTCTTCACCTCTGTTTCACGCGTCTTCTCCCTCCCACTTATCATAGCTAATATGAGCGTGAGTCAAGCCTACACCTAACATGAAATCAACTCTTTAAGGGTGTGTGGTGAAACCACTTTAAATCTGTATTGGCTTTCTGTTTAAATGCTAATCTAGATAAGTCATCATGACAATTATGTCATGAATCTATTTGGAATACTACTGAGAAAGCTACTGGATTTATTTTTTTCAAAAATTGATTTGCTACTCAGCAAGTGGTTCTTTAAAATGTTACATTAAAATGGGAAACAACTGAAAAATGATGCTTGGATTATGTTAAGCTTTATAACTATGGCCAGAGCCACCCTGTAAACAGTAGTAGTATAATTTTCTCCCTTCTCTGTCAATCTATTAGTGTCCTATTTAATCTGCAAGACTTGACTATAATCTCAATATCTTTATAAAGCCTTTTTTCACTACTTCAGCCACTAGTTCTCTGATGTCTCTTCTGGTTTACCAGTTCAAAGATTCTTTCAAAAATATTTATTAAATCTTGTGCTTATTATAAATAAGTGAAAAAAACAGGTCAACATCTTGCTTTCATGGAGCACACAGTCAACTCTGTTAAGCTATATGAAGTAAAAGTAGAAGGTACTATGAGAAAGGATAATGGGGAACATTCTATAACGAGGATCATGGAAAGCCTCCTGGAGGCAGTGGTGTTTATGTCCTGAGTGATAAGTAGGATGAAGTGGGAGGGGAGGAGAAATTGGTTCCAGTCAGAGGGAACAATATGGTCCCCAAGATCCTGAAGCTTGTAAGAACTCGTAGCATTCCTGGAGTAGAGAAAGCCCAGTATGTCTGGAGCACAGTGAGTGAGGGAGAGAGCATTAGATGACATTGAGAGGTAAAGCATGGCTAGATCATGCAGGGCTAAATAGACCATGGTAAGGATGTTGGACTTCATCTTGAAAGCAGTAGGAGGCTTTTGAAAAACTTCAAGCAGACCAGTGAAAGAGTCAGATTTGGCTTTTGCAAAAGATCTCTTTGACTTCCAAGAGGAGAATAGATTGGACGAGGCAAGAGAGGATGAGGGAAGTCCAGTCAGTAGGCTTCTGCATTAGTCAAGGCAAGAGATGATAGTGGCTGATCCTAGGAAGGTGGCAATGGAGATAAAGGCATGTAGGCACATTTGAGATGTAACTGATTAACTGTATCACTCACTTGGTACTTACGATATGCTGCCTTGAAATGTAAAATTGTATAAAAAAAAAAAAGGTAAAATTGTATACTTCCCCCCTAATTCTACATTCTTTCCTTGGAGGCAGGGGCTATGATTACATCTTTTATACTTTGTGATGACTTGAACATATCATACACTCTGTAAAGATCAGTGGATTAATTAACACATGTAACAGAAGAGCAGATTTTATATCACTGTTATTATAGCTGCCTGATTTCTTTTTAGCCTAAGCCTGATTTCTGTTAGGATGCTATAGCCTGCACTTTCTCATGGCCTAGCTCCTGCCCTTTCCCTGGCAGCGCTTCCAAAAGAAAAAAAAATAGCTTGGAAGAAAGAAAAATAAATTTAAACATGGTAGCAGCTAAAGATGCCAACAAATTTCCACTAATCTGTCCTTCTATACATTGTAAAAGTATATTTATTTAAACTCTCAGGATAAAAGAATGCCTTTCTTTTAGGAGTTCTCCCAGAAAACCCAAAAGATCTTACCACATCAGAAGTAGAACGCAGACCGTCATCTTGTGTTTCACTTTTTCTGCAGCAAGAAAAGGCATGAGCTCTGCCAGAGAGGTTGTTGGTAGGGTACCTGCTGGAGGCAGAGTTTTCTGTGCAGAAGGGGCAGCATCTGTTTGGTGCTACCTGAGAAGCACCCAAACATATTCCGTCCCGAAAGATCTCCACCAGCCTGTCAGGCTCTAGGAGTCCCGGAATTTACCCTCATTTGGACTAGGGCTCTGAACATGTTGTTGCTGGGTGCTGTTGAGTCTATTTGGACTCGTAGTGACCCCCTGTAACACAGTAACACTGCCCCGTAGGGTTTTCTAGGCTGCGATCTTCATGGCAGCAAATGGCCAAATCTTTCTCCCACGGAGCTGCTGGATAGTGTGGAACTCTCAACCTTTCAGTGAGCAGCGGAGAGCTTAACTGTTGTGCCACTAAGAGCTCCTTTTTGAGCATGTTATTAGAACACAAGCACTACCCAATATTCAGTGTTTTGCTGCATTGCAACCTTGTAAAACTCTCTTTGACTTCATGCCTCAATCTTTTTTCATATCTTAAAAAAAAAAAAAGGATTGTACTAGATCAAGTCTAATTTCCCTTTAAGTACTGATTCTATTTTATTAATATCTTACCATGTATTAATGTGGTGTCTCGGAAGAAAGGCCTGGTGATCTACTTCTGAAAAACCAGCCACTGCAAACCCTATGGAGCACAGTTCTACACTGACACGAACAGGGTTGCCAGGAGTTGGAATCGACTTGATGGCAACTGGTTTGGTTTGGTTTTATTAATATAGTGAAGGAACTTCAAATATCCAGGTAGATTTCTTAGAGAAGGCCCTAGAGCATGGTGCATTGTTGTGAGCCCGGTTGCTTACCACTGTCATTGGTGATCCAGACTCCACAGACCTTTCAGGGAACAACCTTCCACTTTGCTAATAACTCACGTGATGTTCAGCATCAAAAAGGTTGTTAGTCATGAAGACAGGGGCATTTAGGTACAATAAAACCTCAGAAAAGGAACAGGAATTTCTAAATATAGGCATGTGATAGCAAGAAGATGGAACATTTCTTATTCCAAAGCTCCAAACTGAAATAAATGAGCAAATAAAACTCAGAAGGGCAAATGAACTCTCTGCTATACACACAGCAGGCTGAGCCCTGGGTGGACATGAACTTTGGATTCTTCTCTCTCTCCCCAGCACCCTGCACAGACTGGCATACCATAAGCACACTGTAAATGTTTATTGAATGAATGAAAGACACATTCCAGTGTCAGCAGGGTGGGTGTTCCTTAACTTGTGTGCACATCAACTAGAGTGGCTAAGGAATAGTCCCATTTAGGCTTTAAATGTAACACCTTCTTAAGGTGGTTTGGTTGTTGCTGGCCTTTGTTTGACCCCGGGAGTGCTGTTCACATGGGGTGACGCCCTAAAGAAGCTTGGGAGAAATGCACCCTTTTCAGTGGAAGTTGTCATAAAGAACACTTGGAAGCGAAAAAAAAAGGAATCTGCCACTTTCCTTCTTGTGAGTGCCTGGCTGTCTAGAAAATCCCAAAGCCTGTACTTTGAGCATTAGCTCTGCCCAGGTGCAGCCTCGTCTTTCATCCCCATTAAAATCCACAAAGGGGACTTATAATGTGCCGCAGACAGAATATAGATGTAAGGTGGAATTTACACATCTGGAGGGCTTTTAATGAATGGGAAAGAGGGGGATGGTTACCTGGCAACGCTGAGTAAGTGCAAATTAATCCATTTATTTGATGTCAGCAGGGCAGCCCAAATCCTCCTCTCTGTTGGGACAAAATTAAAGCTGATGATGCTCTAGTGAAGTTTCAGGATTTTTGTTTAGTTCTAATTTCACCCACGTGTCTATGCCTGGCAATCTTCTCCCTTGCACAAAATTACAACTCTTTCACACTATTATAGCCCTTTGTTTGGAGCAGGTATTCTAACTCATGAATCCCCACAAAATGCTTGTGAGATAGGCCAGCTGAGCTCTGTTTCCCAGTGTGAAGCTGGTGAAGATTAAGGACCTCAGTGTTAAGTTACTCTTCTGGAGTTGGCCAGGATGAAGGCAGGATTGTCAGCCTGGTAACTTTGTTTATGGTTCCTTTTAATTATGCCCTGTTCACACAGGTGCTAGTGGTCTCATGGTGTCCTGGCTTTGATCTGAAGACAATTTACATTGAGGTTCCACTTGTCTGTCAGTTTGTCATACTGAGAGGGCTTGTGCGTTTCTGTGATGCTGTAAGCTACGCCACCAGTACTGAAACACCAACAGGGTCACCCATGGCAGACAGGTTTCAGCTGAGCTTCCAGACTAAGACAGACTAGGAAGAAGGGCCTGGCAGTCTACTTCTGAAAAGAATTAGCCAGTGAAAACCTTATGAATAGCAGTGGAACCTTGTCTGATATAATGTCGGAAGATGAGCCCCTCAGGTTGGAAGGCACTCAAAATACTACTGGGGAAGAACTGCCTCCTCAAAGTAGAGTTAACCTTAATGACGTGGATAGAATCAAGTGTTTGGGACCTTCATTTGCTGATGTGGCATGAGTCAAAACGGGAAGAAAAAGCTGTAAGCATCCATTAATAATCAGAAACTGGAATGTACAAAATATGAATCTAGGAAAACTGGACATCAACAAAAATTAAATGAAACACAATAAATGTCTATATCCTAGGCATTAGTGAGCTGAAATGGACTAGTATTAGTTATTTTGAATCAGACAAGCATATAGTCTACTATGCTGGGAATGACAACTTGAAGAGGAATGGTGTTGCATTCATCATCAAAAAAGAACACTTCAAGATGTGTACTGAACTACAAAGCTGCCAGTGACACGATAATTTCCATATGCCTACAAGGAAGACCAGTTAATACAACTATTGCTCAAATTTACACACAAACCACTCAGGCCAAAGGTGAAGAAATTGAATATTTTTACCAACTTCGGCAGTCCGAAATTGATTGAATATGCAATCAAGGTACATTGATGATTGCTGGTGATTGGAATGGGAAAGTTGGAAACAAGGAAGAAGAACTGGTAGTTGGAAAATATGGCCTTGGTGATAGAAACAATGCCAGGGATCACATGATAGAATTTTGCAAGACCAATGACTTCGTCATTGCAAATACCTTTTTTCACCAACATATACTCGTGAACCTCACCACATGGAGTACAGAGGAATAAAATGGACTACATCTGTGGAAAGAGACAATGGAAAAGCTTAATAACATCAGTTAAAACAAGGCCAGGGCCAACTGCGGAACAGATCATCAATTGCTCATATGCAAGTTCAAGTTGAAAGTGAAGAAAATTAGAACAAGTCCACAAGAGCCAAAGTACGACCTTGAGTATATGTCACCTGAATTTAGAGACTATCTCAAGAACAGATTTGACAATTTGAACACTAATGACCGAAGACCAGACAAGTTGTGGAATGACATCAAGGACATCATACATGAAGAAAGGAAAAGGTCGTTAAAAAGACAGGAAAGAAAGAAAAGACCAAATTGAATGTCAGAAAAGACTCTGAAACTTGCTCTTGAATGTTGAGTAGCTGAAGTAAAAGGAAGAAATGATGAAATAAAAGAGCTGAACAAAAGATCTCAAAGAGCGGCTTAAAAAGGCAAAGTAAAGTATTATAATGACATGTGCAAAGAGCTAGAGATAGATAACCAAAAGGGAAGAACATGCTGAGCATTTCTCAAGCTGAAAGAACTGAAGAAAACATTCAAGCCTTGAGTTTGCAATACTAAAAGATTGTATGGGTAAAATATTAAATAACGCAGGAAGCATCAAAAGAAGATGGAAGGAATACACAGAATCACTATACCAAAAAGAATTGGTTGGCATTCAACCATTTCAGGAGGTAGCAGCATATGATCAGAAACCAATGGTACTGAAGGAAGAAGTCCAAGATGCACTGAAGGCATTGGTGAAAAATGAGTATTCAGGAATTGACAGAATACCAATTGATATTTTTCAACAAACAGATGAAGTGCTGGAGGTGCTCACTTGTCTATGTCAAGAAATTTGGAAGACAACTACCTGGCCAAGTGACTGGAAGAGATCTATATTTATACCTATTCCCAAGAAAGGTGATCCAACCAAATGTGGAAATTATTGAACAATATCATTAATATCATACACAAGTAAAGTTTTGTTGAAGAACCGGCTACAGCAGTACATTGACAGAGAACTGCCAGAAATTCAAGATGGATTCAGAAGAGAACAAGGAACAAGGACTATCAATGCTCATGTCAGATGGGTCTTGGCTGAAAGCAGAGAATACCAGAAAGATGTTTACCTGTGTCTTATTGACTATGCAAAGGCGTTAGACCGTGTGGATCATAACAAATTATGGATAACATTGTGAAGAATGTGAATTCCAGAATACTTAATTGTGCCCGTGAAGAACCTGTGCATAGACAAAGAGGCAGTTCTTTGACCAGAGCAAGGGGATACTGTGTAGTTTAAAGTTAGGAAAGGTATGCATCAGGGTTCTATGCTTTCACCATTCAATCTATATGCTGAGCCAATAATCTGAGAGGCTGGACTATATGAAGAAGAACGAGGCATCAGAATTGGAGGAAGACTCATTAACAACCTGCGATATGCAGATGACACAACATTGATTGCTGAAAGTGAGGCACTGATGAAGATCAAAGACTACTGCCTTCAGCATGGATTGCACCTCAATGCAAAGAAAACAAAAATCCTCACAACTAGACCAATGAGCAACATCATGATAAATGTAGAAAGTACTGAAGTTGTCAAGATTTCATTTTATTAGAATCCAGAATCAACACCCATGGAAGCAGCAGTCAAGAAATCAAACGACACATTGCATTGGGAAAATCTGGTGCAAAAGACCTCTTTAAAGTGTTAAAAAGCAAAGATGTCATTTTAAGGACTAAGGTGCCCCATTATGGATTGAATTATGTCCCCCCAAAAATGTGTGTATTAACTTGGTTAGGCCATGATTCTCAGTGTTCTGTGGTTCTCTTCCATGTTTTGATTGTAATTTCATGTTAAAGAGGATTAGGGTGGGATTGTAACACCACCCTTACCCAAGTCACCTCCTTGATCCAAAGCAAAGGGAGTTTCCCTGGGGTGTGGCCTACACCACCTTTTATCTCTCAAGAGATAAAAGGAAAGGGAAGCAAGCAGAGAGTTGGGGACCTCATACCACCAAGAAAGCAGCACCAGGAGCAGAGGTGCGTCCTGTTAGACATGAGGTCCCTGCTTCTGAGAAGCTCTTTGGCCAGGGAAGGGTTGAAGCCAAGGACCTCCTTCCTCCAGGCCAGATAGAGAAAGAAAGCCTTCCCCTGGAGCTGATACCCTGAATTTGGACTTGTAACCTACTAGACTGTGAGAAAATTAATTTCTCACTGTTAAAGTCATCCTCCTGTGGTATTTTTGCTATGGCAGCACTAGATGACTAAGACAGCGCCTGACCCAAGCCATGGTATTTTCTTTTAATTTTTATTGTGCTTTAAGTGAAAGTTTACAAATCATGTCAGTCTCTCATAACCTTGCTATATACTCCTAGTTGCTCTTCCCCTAATGAGACAGCACACTCTGTCCCTCCACTCTCTATTTTCATGTCCATTTGGCCAGATTCTGACCCCCTCTGCAATCTCATCTTCCCTCCAGACAGGAGCTGCCCACATAGTCTTATGTGTCTACTTGATCCAAGAAGCTCACTCCCCACCAGTATCATTTTCTGTCCCATAGTCCAGTCCAATCCCTGTCTGAAGAGTTGGCTTTGGGAATGGTTCCTATGTCGAGCTAACAGAAGATCTGGGGACCATGACCTCCGGGGTCCTTCTAGTCTCAGTCAGACCATCACGTCTGGTCTTTTTATGAGAATTTGAGGCCTGCATTGCACTGCTCTCCTGCTCCCTCAGGGGTTCTCTGTTGTGTACCCTGTCAGGGCAGTCATTGGTGGTAGCCGGGCACCATCTAGTTCTTCTGGTCTCAGGCTGTAGTCTCCAATTTATATGGCCCTTTCTGTCTCTTGGGCTCCTATTACCTTGTGCCTTTGGTGTTCTTCATTCCCTTTGCTCCAGGTGGGTTGAAACCAATTGATGGATCTTAGATGGCTGCTTGCTAGCGTTTAAGACCCCAGACGCCACTCTCCAAAGTGGGATGCAGAATGTTTTCTTAATAGATTTTATTATGCCAATTGACCTAGATATCCCCTGAAACCATGGTCCCCAATCCACTGCCCCTGCTACACTGGCCTTTGAAGTGTCAGCTTATTCAGGAAACTTCTTTGCTCTTGGTTTAGTCTAGTTGTGCTGACCTCTCCTGTTTTGTGTGTTGTCTTTCCATTCACCTAAAATAGCTCTTGTCTGCTATCTAATTAGTGAAAACCCCTCTCCCTCCCTCCCTACTCTCATAACCATCAGAGAATATTTTCTTCTCTGTTTAAACTATTTCTCGAATTCTTATAATAGTGATCTCATACAATATTTGTCCTTTTGCAGCTGACTAATTTCACTTAGCATAATGCCTTCCAGGTTCCTCCATATTACGAAATGTTTCACGATTCATCATTGTTCTTTATCAATGCATAGATTCCATTGTGTGACTATACCATGATTTTTTTATCCATTCATCTGTTGATGGGCACCTTGGTTGCTTCCATCTTTTTGCTATTGCAACCAGTGCTGCAATGAACATGGGTGTGTATATGTCTGTTCGTGTGAAGGGTCTTATTTCTCTAGAATATATTCCAAGGACTGGGATTTCTGGATCGTACGGTAGTTCTATTTCTAGTTTTTTAAGGAAGCACCAAATGGATTTCCAAAGTGGTTGTACCATTTTACGTTCCTGCCAGCAGTGTATAAGTGTTCCAGTCTCTCCACAACCTCTCCAACATCTATTATTTTGTGTTTTTTGGATTAATGCCAGCCTTGTGGGAATGAGATGGAATCTTATTATAGTTTTGGTTTACATTTCTCTAATGGCTAATGATCGTGAGCATTTCCTCACGTATCTGTTAGCTACCTGAATGTCTTCTTTAGTGAAGGATCTGTTCATATCCTTTGCCCATTTTTTTAATTGGGTTATTTGTCTTTTTGTTGTTGGGTTTTTGCAGTAACGTGTAGATTTTATAGATCAGACACTGATTGGACATGTCATAGCTAAAAACTGTTCCCCAGTCTGTAAGTAATCTTTTTACTCTTTTGGTGAAGTCTTTGGATGAGCACAGGTGTTTGACTTTTAGGAGCTCCCAGTTATCTAGTTTCTTTTCTGCATTGTTAGTAATGTTTTGTATACAGTTTATGCTCCTAGCATGGTCCCTATTTTTTGTTCTGTGATCTTTATTGTTTTAGATTTTATATTTAAGTCTTTGATCCATTTTGAGTTAGTTTTTGTGCATGGTGTGAGGTGTGGGTCTTGTTTCGTTTTTTTGCAGATGGATATCCAGTTATGCCAGCACTACTTGCTAAAGAGGCTGTCTTTTCCCCATTTAACTGACTTTGGGCCTTCGTCAAATATCAGCTGCTCATATGTGGATGGATTTATGTCTGGATTCTCAATTCTGTTGCATTGGTCTATGTAACTGTTGTTGTACCATTACCAGGCTGTTTTGACTGCAGTGGCGGTATAATATGTTCTAAAATCAGGTAGAGTGAGGCCTCCCAGTTTATTCTTCTTTTTACTTATCTGGGGCCTCTTTCCCTTCCATATGAAGTTGGTGATTTGTTTCTCTATCTCATTAAAAAATGTCATTGAAAGTTGCTTGGAATTGCATTGTATCTATAGATCGCTTTTGGTAGAATAGACATTTTCACAATGTTAAGTTTTCCTATCCATGAGCAAGGTATGTTTTTCCACTTATGTAGGTCTCTTTTGGTTTCTTGCAGTAGTTTTCTTTGAATATGTCTTTTACGTCTCTGGTAAGATTTATTCCTAAGTATTTTATCTTCTTGGGTCTACTGTAAATGGTATTGATTTAGTGATTTCCTCTTCAATGTTCTTTTTGTGGCTACAGAGGAATCCAGCTGATTTTTGTGTGTTTATCTTGTATCCTGACACTCTGCTCTACTCTTCTATTAGTTTTAGTAGTTTTCTAGAGTATTCTTTAGGGTTTTCTGTCTATAAGATCATCTCATCTGCAAATACAGATGCTTTTACTTCTTCCTTACCAATCTGGATGCCCATTATTTCTTTATCTAGCCTAATTGCTCTGGCTAGGACCTCCAGCACAATGTTGAAAAAGAGTGGTAATAAAGGGCATCCTTGTCTGGCTACGGATCTCAAGGGGAATACTTTTAGACTCTCTCTATTTAGGATGATATTGGCTGTTGACTTTGTATAAATGCCCTTTGTTATGTTGAGTTTTCCTTCTACTCTTATTTTGCTGAGAGTTTTTATCATGAATGGGTGTTGAACTTTGTCAAATGTTTTTCTGTATCAATTGATAAGATCATGTGGGTCTTGCCTTTTATTTATACGATGGATTACATTAACTGTTTTTCTAATGTTGAACCAATGCTGCATACCTGGTATGAATCCCACTTCCAAACCATGGTATTTTCAATTGCTTCATATGCATGCAAAAGCTGGACAATGAAAAAAGAAGACCTAAGAAGAACTGATTCATTTGAATTATGGTGTTGATGAAGAATGTTGAAGATACCATGGACTGCCAGAAGAATGAACAAATCCATCTTGGAGGACGTATAGCCAGAATGCCTCTTAGAAGTGAGGATGGCAATACTTAGTCTCACATACTTTGGATATGTTATCGGGGGGATCAAACCCCGCAGAGGGACATCGTGCTTGGTAAAAGCAAAAAGGAGAAAGACCCTCAATGAGATGGATTGACACAGTGGCTACAACAACAATGGCCTCAAGCCCATTGAGGATGGTGCAGGACCAGGCAATGTTTCGTTTTGTTGTACTTACACCAAAAAAAAAAAAAAAAACCTGTTGCCATTGAGTCAACTCCAACTCATAGCGACCCTATAGTTGTACATAGGGTCACTGTAATCAGAACCAACTAGATGGCACCTAACAACAATAAGAACAACATTGGTGACTTACAACAGCTAACTCTGAGGAGTTGTCATATTTCATGATATAATATAAAGCACACTAACTTGAGTGGCAGACACCCCGGATTCTTATCCCAACTCTGCTATTCCTTAACCATTGTGAGGCCCAGTAAAAACTGAGAGTTGTCTTTGATAAGCACAAAAGACCTTGTTGTTGTTATTAGGTGCCATGCAGTCAGCTCTGCCCCCTAGCGACGCCATGTATAACTGAACAGAAGACCTACCCAGGTTTAAATTCTATGACTCCGTGGTTATTTAAACTGAGATTAGGAAATACTTAGATCTCTGAACTAACAGAGTTAAATACACGCTTGTGTGCTATAATAGAGCCTTTTTATTTGTTTAAAAAATATTTTTTGGTATTTTTTATTCCTTTGGTGTTTACTCTTTATTAGAAGGCATCCTGGAAGCCCTTAACTCCCAAGTTTATTCATTTTTCCAAATACAAACACTTCTTGGCTTTTTTGATTCCATCAACCACCTGATCAGTCCTGCCCCGTTGTACCACACACCTCTGCCCCCTTCACAAGTTTGACAATTAGACCCGTGTATTGGAATAAGACTTGTAGGAAAACAACACTTTTGTATAGGGACCCAAGTATTGTTTTCCTGGCTAGAATAATGAAGCATTTAGCATAATTTTTCTAATTCCTCTATTGTTATCATGGTTTAAAAACAAAGATGCTTATTTCCAGATGTCTCATTCAACAGTCCCCAGGAACACATGGGAATATTTTGTAGTGGCTGACAGAAAGAATTGGAGAAAAATAAAAACAGATGGACACAGATTAACTCTATCTGTTCCTAGCCTAGGCTTCTTTTATGGATTCTAGTCATGAGTTTTTCTCTCCCAATTTCATATCATTAGGCTAATAATAAGCATGGCAGTGAATCATCTGGTTGAGCTTGTTCAGGCTTCCTGTTTATAAAGTTATGTTACTTTGTACACTGCACAGTGTTAGGCAGTATTTTGTATTAGTTGATCTCTACATGGCAAGAGAGAGATTTGGCCAGAAATCTGAAAAACAGACTCTTTGACCAACTCTTACTATTCAATAATCACAAAGGAGAGTTAGCACTCAAAGATCCTCTGGGAAAATTCACCCTTCTTATTGTTAGTCAGAGTTTGAATTCCAAATCTGTTTGTGGTCTCCTTCTCTATTAAACTGAGATGGACCATATAAGACCCTTTTTTGGCATAAGATCTAAAGATAAATCAAGTGGCTTTCCTGGCCCCATTTCTTTGAGTTCATATCCTGATGTCAACCTTCTGGATCTTTACGCTGTTATTGTGAGAAGAGGCATGAGGAATGAACTCAAATAGACCCCTTCTCACATAGCTCTAGAGCCTCGGCATCCTTTCCTTGGACATCACTGGCCCAGCTATACTTCTGAGGTAAGGAGGCCCCCATACACAACTAGAAGACTGCCCCAACTTGTCAACCTCATAGGTGTTACTTAGGTTGAGTTCCCTAGACATAGAACTTGAGTTGGGGATTCTTATCAAAAGACTTGGAGTGCTCTCAGAAGAAAAGAAATGAAAGGAGAAAAGTAGAGTGAGGAAGAAACCTAGGGATGGAAGCAACCTAGCCTGGAAACTTGCTTCAGCCTAGTTCCCTGAAGAAGCCCTGAAGCATATAGTTCACTACAGAGTTGTTCTCAATGTGAAGCAAGGGGACTGGTAACAACTTCTTAAAAAGAAGCATAGGCTTGTGCTTATTGTATTACTTCAGGGTCACTGTATTTCATAGATTATCAATGTAATGTTGTAATTATAGTCAGAAAATCTTAGGTCCCTGGGTAGTGCAAGTGGTTTGTGCTCAATTACTAGCCTAGAGGTTGGCAGTTTAAAACCACACAGCGGTGCCACAAAAGAAAGGCCTGGCAATCTGCTCCCATAAAGGTCACAGCCAAGAAAACCCTATGGGGCAGTTCTACTCTGTAATACATGGGGTTTCCCATGACTTGGCATTGACTCAATGACAACGAGTAATTGGAAAATCATAGACTCTTAGAGCTAGAGCAAAACTCAAACCAAACCTATTGCCTTTGAGTCGATTCTGACTCATAGCAATCCTAGAAGACAGAGCACAACTGTCCCATAGGGTTTCCAAGGAGCAGCTGGCAGAGTCAAACTGCCAACATTTTGCTTAGCAGCCGAACTCTTAACCACTGTGCCACTAGAAATCCTAAAGCTAGAACAGTTCTTAAAAATTAGTTTGCAGAATTCTTTAATTTCAAAAATGAGATTTTTAAAGCCCAAAAGTTAAATCACTTGCTCAGGTAATAGAATTAATTAGTCCCAGAACTACAACAGGAAACTGGTCTCCCTGCTATTGGTTTTAAATTGCCACATTGCTACTCACTGGGTTATTGTCATCCAGTATTCTTTTCTTGTCAGCGATGAATATGAAGTCATCACTTTTTTGATACTATTAGTCACAGGCCTCTTAGGGGGAGGAGAGTTTTCGACTTCCTCCTCATAACAAGAGAATTTCCCTCCTTCCTCTTTCTTCTATCTGTGAAGAAGGGATTATAATCCAATTATTGAGAAAGCAGAAAACTGACTGGGTCAGTTTATAGTGGGTGGGGGTTATTGTGTGTTAAGTGGTCATGTGATTTCTTTTCATTCTTTTTCTCCCCATGGATTGTCATTAAGTGGATTTTGGCTTGGGGAAGGCCACACATCTTTCTCCTTTTCCGTGCATGCTAGATCCTTGTTTTATGTTTTATATAATGTAGCTAGTTACAGGGTCCTAAGATCCCACGATTGAGATTCTGGCATAAAGGAGATAGAGTCTTCACTTAAAATTCAAGTTTAAACTGCACGTTCCAATCCAACTTTACTGCAGCTCAGCACTGAATGATTTGGGACATGGGCCCATCAAACAAGAAAGTGATTCTTTGATTCTCCTTTCCTTGCGTGTATAACACTGTTGGGAAACTGGTGGAAGAAGGAGGTGAATTTTTTTCTAGGATTCAGGGATTTCTGTGTCCTAAGCCTAATATTACAAAATACTATCAAAATCACCATGAGTGTTATTATGGTAATGCTCTGGCTGATGCACCTTCTGCATTAAAGTTTAGAGTTTAGTAATAGATAGCTGTATCTATTATAATAACTAGTAAAACAAAAATTTGTCATTATTGAGTTAATGAATGTATGAAAGGCACTAAAGTATAGTAGAATAAGCCTCCTCCTTTTGAATTAGACAATGGGTTCAAATCCTGGTTCTGTCCCTTAGTAGTTGTATGACCCTGGGCAAGTAGCTTGCCTTTTTATTATTATTATTATTATTTTTTATTGAACTTTAGATGAAGGTTCATAGAACATACTAGTTTCTCATCAAACAGGTAGTACACACATTATTGTATGACATTGGTTAACAACTCCACAACATGTCAACACTCTCCCTTCTCAACCCTGGGTTCCTTACTACCACCTTTCCTGTTCCCTCCTGCCTTCCAGTCCCCGCCCCACAGCTGGTGTGCCCCTTTAGTCTTATTTTGTTCCATGGGTCTGTTTAATCTTTGGCTGAAGGGTGAACCTCAGGAATGACCTCACTACTGAGCTGAAAGAGTGTCTGGGGCCATACTCTCAGGGTTTCTCCAGTCTCTGTCAGGCCAGCATGTCTGGTCTTTCTTTTTGAGTTAGAATTTTGTTCTACATTTTTCTCCAGCTCTGTCTGGGACCCTCTATTGTGATCCCTCTCAGAGCAGTCAGTGGTGGTAGCCGGGGACCGTCTAGTTGTACTGGACTCAGTCTAAGTAACCTACCTTTGTTATGACTCAGTAAACTTTTCTGTGAAACAGAGAAAATAATAGTATTAAATATCTGTGAAATGGAGAAAAATACAGTAAAATTATAGTAATTTATAATATTGTTATGAAAAGTAAATGGTATCATATACACAAAAAAGCACTAAGCATAAATGGTATCTATCATTAGTTTGATTCAAAGGGTTGTGTCCTTCTCTCAGGCTAACCTGTGTACCATGATTTTGGTGCATATATTAGATTTTGGGGGGGAGTTCTGGGTCAAAGGGTAAACAGGCCATCATGTACTTCACCACCGTCAGTTACAGTGGCTTCGAAGGCTTCACAGTGGAGACCATGTATTCTTTTTCTAGATTTTACGAAACCATTTTCTTCTCAGGGAGACCTGGGATTAAGCAACAGACTGGCAAGTATGTCTGATTTGGGAGTTCACAGACTTCCTGAGTCTACCCCTGTGTGGTAATGGCTGGCCCTCTTTCTCTATCATTTGTGAGAAAAGAAGAATTGCAAGTTGCATAACAACTTCATTTTAATTGAGTCTCTTTTCTTTGTGTTGCAATGTGTGATATATTAAAGCTTGGGAGGAAGGGGGAGTTTTTTAGCCAATTCTTCATATAAAAACCAAAACTGGCTGCCAACAAGTCAATTCCAACTCATGGTAATTCCATATGTTACAGAGTAGAACTGAGCTCCACAGGATTTTCTTAAAAGGCTGTAATTGTTATGAAAGCAGACCACCAGGCCTTCCTTCAATTAACTTTCAATTAGTAGTGAATGCAAACCATCTGCAGCACCTAGGGATCTCAATTCTTCACATAGGTCAATTGATTTTCCCTCAAAGTCTATTAAATTAATATGCAGATACCAGGAAGATATAACCATATTAAATATTTATGCACCAAAGGACAGGGCTGCAAGATACATAAAACAAACTTTAACAGAATTGAAAAGTGAAATAGACACCTCCACAATTACACTAGGAGACTTCAACACACCACTTTCGGAGAAGGTTAGGACTTCCAGTAAGAAGCTGAATAGAGACACGGAAGAACTAATTGCTACAATCAACCAACTTGACCTCATAGGCTTATACTGAATACTCCACTCAACAGCTGCAAACTATACTTTTTTTTCTAGTGCACATGGAACATTCTCTAGAATAGATCACATATTAGGTCATAAAACAAACCTTTGCAGAATCCAAAACATCGAAATATTACAAAGCATCTTCTCAGACCATAAGGCCATGAAAGTAGAAATCAATAACAGAAAAATCAGGGAAAAGAAATCAAATACTTGGAAACTGAACAATACCCTGCTCAAAAAAGAGTGGGTTATAGAAGACATTAAAAAAAAAAAAAAATTTTTTTTTTTTTTTAAGGGGAGAATAAAGAAATTCATAGAGTCCAATGAGAATGAAAACACTTCCTATCAAAACCTCTAAGACACAGCAAAAGCAGTGCTCAGAGGTCAATTTATATCAATAAATGCACACATACATAAAGAAGAAAGAGCCAAAATCAGAGAACTGTCCCTGCAACTTGAACAAATAGAGAGCGAGCAACAAAAGAATCCATCAGGTACCAGAAGAAAACAAATAAAAAAAATTAGAGCAGAATTAAATGAATTAGAGAAGAGAAAAACAATTGAAAGAATTAACAAAGTGAAACGCTGGTTCATTGAAAAAATTAACAAAATTGATAAACCATTGGCCAGACTGACTAAAGAAATACAGGAAAGGAAACAAATAACCTGAATAAGAAATGAGATGCCCATATCACAACAGACCCAACTGAAATTAAAAGAATCATATCAGATTACTATGAAAAATTGTACTCTAACAAATTTTGAAAACCTAGAAGAAATGGATGAATTCCTGGAAACACGCTATCTACCTAAACTAATACAATCAGAAGTAGAACAACTAAATAGACCCATAACAAAAAAAGAGATTGAAAAGGTAATCAAAAAACTCCCAACAAAAAAAGCCCTGACCCGGACGGCTTCACTACAGAGTTCTACCAAATTTTCAGAGGAGTTAACACCACTACTACTAAAGGTATTTCAAAGCATAGAAAAGGATGGAATACTACCTAACTCATTCAATGAAGCCAGCATATCCCTGATACTAAAACCAGGTAAAAAAAAAAAAAAAGGCACCACAAAAAAAGAAAATTACAGACCTATATCCCTCATGAACCAGGTAAAAAAAAAAAAAAAGGCACCACAAAAAAAGAAAATTACAGACCTATATCCCTCATGAACATAGATGCAAAAATCCTCAACAAAATTCTAGCCAATAGAATTCAACAACATATCAAAAAAATAATCCACCACGACTAAGTGGAATTTATATTTTTATATGCAAGGTTGGTTCAATATTGGTTCAATATTAGAAAAACAATTAATGTAATCCACCATATAAATAAAACAAAAGACAAAAACCACATGAGCTTATCAATTGATGCAGAAAAGGCACTTGACAAAATCCAACACCCATTCATGATAAAAACTCTCAGCAAAATAGGAATAGAAGGAAAATTCCTCAACATAATAAAGGGCATTTATACAAAGCCAACAGCCAACATCATCCTAAATGGAGAGAGTCTGAAAGCATTCCCCTTGAGAACAGGAACCAGACAAGGATGTCCTTTATCACCACTCTTATTCAACATTGTGCTGGAGGTCCTAGCCAGAGCAATTAGGCTAGACAAAGAAATAAAAGGGCATCTGGATTGGCAAGGAAGAAGTAAAATTATTTCTATTTGCAGATGACATGATCTTATACACAGAAAGCCCTAAGGAATCCTGAAGAAAACTACTGAACCTAATAGAAGAGTTTGGCAGAGTTTCAGGTTACAAGAAAAACATACTTGGATTCCTCTACATCAACAAAAAGAACATCGAAGAGGAAATCACCAAATCAATACCATTCACAGTAGCTCCCAAGAAGATAAAATGTTGTTGTTGTTGTTAGGTGCTGTCGAGTTGGTTCTGACTCATAGCAACCCTATGCACAACAGAACGAAACACTGCCCAGTCCTGCACAATCCTTACAATCGTTATGCTTGAGCCCATTGTTGCAGCCACTGTGTCAATCCACCTTGTCAAGGGTCTTCCTCTTTTCCACTGACCCTGTAGTCTGCCAAGCATGATGTCCTGCAGGGACTCATCCCTCCTGATGACATGTCCAAAGTATGTAAGATGCAGTCTCCCCATCTTTGCCTCTAAGGAGCATTCGGGCCGCATTTCTTCCAAGACAGATTTGTTCATTCTTTTGGCACTCCATGGTATATTCAATATTCTTCGCCAACACCACAATTCGAAGGCATGAACTCTTCTTCGGTCTTCCTTATTCATTGTCCGGCTTTCACACGCATATGATACGATTGAAAATACCGCGGCTTGGGTCAGGCGCACCTTAATCTTCAAGGTGATATCTTTGCTCTTCAACACTGTGAAGAGGTCCTTTGCAGCAGATTTGCCCAAAGCAATGCGTCTTTTGACTTCTTGACTGCTGCTTCCATGGGTGTTGATTGTGGATCCAAGTAAAATGAAATCCTTGACAACTTCAATCTTTTCACCACTTACCATGATGTTGTTCATTGGTCCAGTTGTGAGGATTTTTGTTTTCTTTATGTTGAGGTGTAATCCATACTGAAGGCTGTGGTCTTTGATCTTCATTAGTAAGTGCTTCAAGTCCTCTTCACTTTCAACAAGCTAGGTTGTGTCATCTGCATAACGCAGGTTGTTAATGAGTCTTCCTCCAATCCTGTTGCCCCGGTCTTCTTCATATAGTCCAGCTTCTCGGATTACTTGTTCAGCATACAGATTAAATAGGTACGGTGAAAGAATACAGCCCTGACACACACCTTTCCTGACTTTAAACCAATCAGTATCCCCTTGTTCTGTCTGAACAACTGCCTCTTGATCCATGTAAAGGTTCCTCATGAGCACAATTAAGTGTTCTGGAATTCCCATTCTTCGCAGTGTTATCCATAGTTTGTTATGATCTACACAGTCGAATGCCTTTGCATAGTCAATAAAACACAGGTAAACATCCTTCTGGTATTCCCTGCTTTCAGCCAGGATCCATCTGACATCAGCAATGATATCCCTGGTTCCATGTCCTCTTCTGAAACCAGCCTGAATTTCTGGCAGTTCCCTGTCAATATACTGCTGCAGCTGTTTTTGAATGATCTTCAGCAAAATTATGCGTGCGTGTGACATTAATGATATTGTTCTATAATTTCTGAATTTGGCTGGATCACCTTTCTTGGGAATAGGCATAAATATGGATGTCTTCCAGTCCGTTGGCCAGGAAGCTGTCTTCCATATTTCTTGGCATAGATGAGTGAGCACATCCAGCGCTGCATCTGTTTGTTGAAACATCTCAATTGATATTCCATCAATTCCTGGAGCCTTGTTTTTCACCAATGCCTTCTGAGCTGCTTGGACTTCTTCCTTCAGTTCCTGATCATATGCCACCTCTTGAAATGGTTGAATATCGAATAATTCTTTTTGGTATAATGACTCTGTGTATTCCTTCCATCTTCTTTTGATGCTTCCTGGGTCATTTAATATTTTCTCCATGGAATCCTTCACTATTGCAACTTGAGGCTTGAATTTTTTCTTCAGTTCTTTCAGCTTGAGAAACGCCGAGCGTGTTCTTCCCTTTTGGTTTTCCATCTCCAGCTCTTTGCACATGACGTTATAATACTTTACTTTGTCTTCTCGAGACGCCCTTTGAAATCTTCTGTTCAGATCTTTTACTTCATCATTTCTTCCTTTTGCTTTAGCTGCTCGAAGTTTGAGAGCAAGTTTCAGAGTCTCCTCTGACATCCACCTTGGTCTTTTCTTTCTTTCCTGTCTTTTCAGTGACCTCTTGCTTTCCTCATGGATGATGTCCTTGATGTCATTCCACAACTCGTCTGGTCTTCGTTCACTAGTGTTCAACGCATCAAATCTATTCTTCAGATGGTCTCTAAATTCAGGTGAGATATACTCAAGGTCATGTTTTGGCTCTCGTGAACTTTCTCTGATTTTCTTCAGTTTCAGCTTGAACTTGCATATGAGTGATTGATGGTCTGTTCCACAGTCGGCCCCTGTCCTTGTTCTGACTGATGATATTGAGCTTTTCCATCATCTCTTTCCACAGATGTAGTCAATTTGATTTCTGCGTGTTCCATCTAGAGAGGTCCACGTGTATAGTCTCCGTTTATGTTGGCGAAAGAAGGTATTTGCAATGAAGAAGTCGTTGGTCTTGTAAAATTCTATCATTCGATCTCTGGTATTGTTTCTATCCCCAAGGCCATATTTTCCAACTACTGTTCCTTCTTCTTTGTTTCCAACTTTTGCATTCCAATTGCCAGTAATTACCAATGCATCTTGATTGCATGTTTGATCAATTTCAGACTGTAGCAGCTGATAAAAATCTATTTCTTCATCTTTGGCCCTAGTGGTTGGTGTGTAAATTTGAATAATAGTTGTATTAACTGTTCTTCCTTGTAGGCGTATGTATATTATCCTATCACTGACAGTGTTGTACTTCAGGATAGATTTTGAAACGTTCTTTTTGACGATGAATGCAACACCATTCCTCTTCAAGTTGTCATTCCCAGCATAGTAGACTATATGATTGTCCGATTCAAAATGGCCAATACCAGTCCATTTCAGCTCACTAATGCCTAGGATATTGATGTTTATGCATTCCATTTCATTGTTGACTATTTCCAATATTCATACTTCATACATTCCAGGTTCTGATTATTAATAATTATTAATGGATGTTTGCAGTTGTTTCTTCTCATTTTGAGTCATGCCACATCAGCAAATGATGGTCCCGGAAGCTTTACTCCATCCGCGTCATTAAGGTCGACTCTACTTTGAGGAGGCAGCTCTTCCCTGGTGATCTTTTGAGTGCCTTCCAACCTGGGGAGCTCATCTTCCAGCACTATATCAGACAGTGTTCTACTGCTATTTGTAAAATTTTCACTGGCTAATGCTTTTCAGAAGTAGACTGCCGGGTCCTTCTTCCTAGTCTGTCTTAGTCTGGAAGCTCAGCTGAAACCCGTCCTCCATGGGTAACCCTGCTGTTATCTGAATACCGGTGACAGCTTACAGCATCACAGCGACACACAAGCCCCCACAGTACGACAAACTGACAGACACATGGGGGGAAGATAAAATACTTAGGAATAAATCTTGCCAAAGATGTGAAAGACCTATACAAAGAAAACTACAAAGTACTACTGCAAGAAACTAAAAGGGACCTACATAACTGGAAAAACATACCTTGCTCATAGAAAAGAAGACTTAACACAGTAAAAATGTCTATTCTACCAAAAGCCATCTATATATACCATGCACTTCTGATCCAAACCCCAATGACATTTTTTAACGTGATGGAGAAACAAATCACCACCTTCATATGGAAGGGAAAGAAGCCCGGATAAGTAAACCACTACTGAAAAAGAAGAAGAAAGTGGGAGGCCTCACTCTACCTGATTTGAGAACCTATTATACAGCCACAGTAGTCAAAACAGCCTGGTACTGGTACAACAACAGACACATAGACCAATGGAACAGAATTGAGAACCCAGATATAAACCCATCCACATATAAGCAGCTGATATTTGACAAAGTCCCAGTGTCAGTTAATTGGGGAAAAGATAGTCTTTTTAACAAATGATGCTGGCATAACTGGATACCCATCTGCAAAAAAATGAAACAGGACCCATACCTCACACCATGCACAAAAACTAACTCCAAGTGGATCAAAGACCTAAACATAAGACTAAAATGATAAAGATCATGGAAGAAAAAATAAGGACAACCCTAGGAGCCCTAATATAAGGCATAAACAGAATACAAAACATTACCAAAAATGACGAGGAGAAACCAGATAACTGGGAGCTACTAAAAATCATCCACCTGTGCTCATCTAAAGACTTCACCAAAAGAGTAAACAGACCACCTACAGATTGGGAAGAAATTTTCAGCTATGACATCTCCGATCAGCGCCTGATCTCTAAAATCTGTATGATTCTGTTAAAACTCAACCACAAAAAGACAAACAACCCAATCAAAAATTGGGCAAAGGATATGAACTTCACTAAAGAGGATATTCAAATGGCTAACAGATACATGAGGAAATACTCTCGATCATTAGCCATTAGAGAAATGCAAATTAAAACTATGATAAGATTCCATCTCACTCCAACAAAAAAAACAAGGCTGGCATTAATCCCAAAAACACAAAATAATAAATGCTGGAGAGGCTGTGGAGAGATTGGAACACTTATACACTGCTGGTGGGAATGTAGAATGGTACAACCACTTTGGAAATCGATCTGCTGTTTCCTTAAAAAGCTAGAAATAGAACTACCTTACGACCCAGAAATCCCTCTCCTTGGAATGTATCCTAGATAAATAAGAGCCTTTACACGAACAGATATATGCACACCCATGTTTATGGCAGCACTGTTTACAATAGCAAAAAGCTGGAAGCAACCAATGTGTCCATCAATGGATGAATGGATAAATAAATTATGGTATATTCACACAATGGAATACTACGCATCAATAAAGAACAATGATCAATCTGTGAAACATTTCATAACATGGAGGAACCTGGAAGGCATTATGCTGAGTGAAATTAGTCAGATGCAAAAGGACAAATATTGTATAAGATCACTATTATAAGATCTTAAGAAATAGTTTAAACTGAGAAGAACACATTCTTTTGTGGTTACAAGAGGGGGGAGGGAGGGAGGGTGGGAGAGGGTTATTTACTGATTAGGTAGTAGATAAAAACTACTTTAGGTGAAGGGAAGGACAACACACAATACAAGGGAAGTCTGCACAACTGGACTGGACCAAAAGCAAAGAATTTTCCTGAACAAACTGAATACTTCGAAGGACAGTGGAGCAAGGGTGGGGGTTTGGGGACTATGGCTTCAGGGGACATCTAAGTCAATTGGCAAAATAAATTCTATTAAGAAAACTTCTGCATCACACTTTGAAGTGTGCCGTCTGGAGCCTTAAACGCTAGGAAGCAGCCATCTAAGATGCATCAATTGGTCTCAACCTACCTGGATCAAAGGAGAATGAAGAACACCAAGGACACAAGGTAATTATGAACCCAAGAGACAGAAAGGCCACATGAACTAGAGACTACATCATCCTGAGACCAGAAGAACTAGATGGTGCCCGGCTACAACCGATAACTGCCCTGACAGGGAGCACAACAGAGAACCCCTGAGGGAGCAGGAGAACAGTGTCATGCAGACCCCAAGTTCTCATAAAAAAAATCAGACTTAATGGTCTGGCTAAGACTAGAAGAATCCCGGCAGTCATGGCCCCCAAACCTTCTGTTGGCCCAGGACAGGAACCATTCCCGAAACCAACTCATCAGACATGGATTGGACTGGACAATGGGTTGGAGAGAGATGCTGATGAAGAGTGAGCTACTTGCATCAGGTGGACACTTGAGACTATGTTGGCATCTCCTGTCTGGAGGGGAGAGGGGAGGGTAGAGGGGGTTAGACACTGGCAAAACGGTCATGAAAGGTGAGACTGCAAGGGGGGAACGGGCTGACTCATTAGGGGGAGAGTAAGTGGGAGTACGTAGTAAGGTGTATATAAGTTTATATGTGAGAGACTGACTTGATTTGCAAACTTTCACTTAAAGCACAATAAAAATTATTTAAAAAAAAAAGTATCTCAGCTTAGACAATCCATTATATAGTTACATCAGAAAGTTTCTGACTAATTTTGTGACCCAACATCTCAGACTTTGTGGTATAGAAATCTCTTACAGACTTTATGTAATTTTATTACTGTTGTTAAACTTTGTATCTCGGTTTACAGGGGCGCTATGAGTCGGAATCGACGGCACTGGGGTTTTGGTGGTAAGCTAACACGATCAGTATGTTATTAGGAGCCCCAGAGTTGATTATTTCACTGCTGTTTATAGTGCCGAATTATGTTTTATTGACATTTGTTAAGCGATTAAATACTAATGAAGAATACGTAACTGATCCAAATTGTTGTTGTGATATTTCCTTCCAAGTACTCTTCTAACTCCGGTTAATTCTTGCCCAGCAGAATTTTAAGTAGTCACCTGACCAGAGCAGGAGCTTTCTCTCATGTTAAAGGATGTGAATGACAAATAAGAATCCTGGTGCTGACCTTCATGAAGCTAATAATAAACAGGAACATAATGAGATAAACAAGAATATTCATTTTGCTATCAAGGGATTTGCTATTTGAGTACTTATTTATTTAGAATTTCATCGAGTGGTACTCAAGGCATACACTGTTGAATGATTTAATTAATTAGAATATAAACTTCTTTCCTAAGGACAGAAGAGCATGTGTGCAACCCCTCCCAAAAAAAGTAATCTCCTGTTTCTCTTCATGTTTTGACTGTTGTAATTACATTGTATGGAAATTATTATGATGATGCACAGTAGTCTCTTAAATATTAAATCAGAATATTGTAACAAAGGATTTTTTTTCCCTTATCAGTTCTAGGCAATTAAGTATTACCCTTTTACTTCTGGGATCTTAAAAGCTTGCAAGCAGCCACCTAAGATACATCAATTGGTCTCACCCCTCTTGGAGAAAAGGAAAATGAAGAAATCAAAGGCACAAGGAAAATATTAAACCAAAGAACTAAAGGACCACATGAACCAGAGACTCTACCAGCCTGAGACAAGAAGAACTAGCTACCACTAATGACTGCCTTGACAGGAAACACAACAGACAGTCCTGAACAGAGCAGGTGAAAAATGTAGAATAGAACTCAAATTCATGTAAAAAGACCCTACTTAATGGTCTGGGAGAGACTGGAGGAACCCCCGAAGCTATGGCCCCCGATGCACTGTTAACTCAGAACTGAAACCATTCTGAAGCCCACTCTTGAGATAAAGATTAGACAGGAATATCAAACAACAACAAAAAAAAATAATGCACATGAGGAATGTGCTTCTTAGTGCAATCAGATACACGAGACCAAATGGGCAGCTCCTGTCCAAAAGCAGGATGAGAAGGCAGGAAGGGACAGGAACTGGTCAGATGGACACAGGGAATCGGGGTGGAAAGGGGGAGTATGCCGTCACATTGTGGGGATTGCAACTAATGTCACAAAACAATATGTGTATAAATTTTTGTCTGAGAAATTAACTTGAGCTGTAAACTTTCACCTAAAGCACAATAAAAAAGGAAAAAAAATTAATATGCAGAATGTTTGCTGAGTGGAAAACTATTACCATTAAAAAAAATAAAATTGAGACAGTTAAAATGTCTTAAGCAATGAATTTTCCCCCAAAGCAGTTTAACCAAGCCTCAAATTACAATGAAATTATTAAGTGTCATCTTTTCTAGCCTAATAAATGTTTTAAAAGAGCATTTCGAAGAAATTCTAAAAATCTAGATTTACAAAATCTAGATTTTAAAAGTGAGGTCTAGTAAAGTGATCACTACCTAAAATATCCACATTGAAGCATTCGTTTTTTGTTCGTTTGTTTAGAATGCGATTGTTTTAAAAGTCTCATTTAGAAAACCTCGTAAGAGGCCACTAAGGACATTAGATGCCAGCAGTGGTGCCATTAGGTTGGTGTCACCAGTGTGGTAACTCGTGGTGTCACCTTCTACCCCCATGGACCTCCTCCTGTACCACACCATACAGAATCTTTAGTGATTTTTTTTGTACTTATATTACTTGTAGTATATTGTAATTCCCATTTATTGCTCCTTCTTTTCCTTTAACTCTTTTGTAACTATTGGATTAATGGTATACCAGCCACTTCTTATGCCTCCGGACCTCAGACATAAGGCTAATGCATTTAGCTTCAAGCTGGTTCTCTTTGGAAATGTGTGAAGCTCAGCAGACCAGAGTTAGAGCCTCATTGTTCTGTAGGTTGAGCATTCTATCAGGTGAGACTTCCTGGATGTGTTAGTTTTGTAAACTCTTGCCTTTTTTTGCTTTATTTCTATGAGATAAGGATTGCAAGCATAATTATGGCTTTACTGTGTGATAGTTAGGGATCCCTGATGGGTTTGTTTTGGTTTTTCTGTGTCTTATTTGGAAAACCAGAGGTTCCCCACATAACCTAAGGGAAAGGCACCTGTAGTAAATCTATATAGCTTTCACTGGTATATTGTCACACCACAGATTGGTGGCGCCACTTGCCACTTGCCTCATTGGTGGCTTGTATTACCAGATCTTATTTCTCAAAATCCACATTACCAACCAAAAATTTAAACACAGTAAGTATGCATTCCAATACTGAAAACACATGCCATCAAAAAAAAAAAAGAGAAAAAATGTAGCAATGAAAGGGTTTTTAAAAAAATTTTTTTACTGGGCTTCAGATGAAGGTTTATAGAGCAAATTAGCTTCTCATTAAACAATTAATACACATATTGTTTTGTGACATTGGTTGCCAAACCCAAGATGTGTCAACACTCTCCCCTTCTCGACCTCTGGTTTCCCATTTCCATTCGTCCAGCTTTCCTGTCCCCTCCTGCCTTCTCTTCCTTGCGCCTGGGCTGGTGTTCCCATTTAGTCTTGAATACATGATTGAGCTACATGTATTATTGTTTTATGGGCCTGTCTAATCTTTGGCTGAAGGGTGAACCTCAGGAGTGACTTCAGTACTGAGTTAAAAGTGTGTCTGTGGACCATACTCTTGGGGTTTCTCCAGTTTCTGTCAGACCAATAAGTCTTTTTTTTATGAGCTGGAATTTTGCTGTACATTTTTCTGCAACTCTGTCTGGGACCCTCTATTGTGATCCCTGTCAGAGCAGTCAGTAGTGATAGCCAGGCACCATCTAGTTGTGCTGGACTCAATTTGGTGGAGGCTGTGGTAGTTGTGGTCCATTAGTCCTTTGGACTAATCTTTCCCTTGTGTCTTTGGTTTTCTTCATTCTCCCTGGCTCTAGATGGGGGGGGGGGGGTGTCCAATGGAGTATTATAGATGGCCGTTTATAATCTTTTAAGGCCCCAGACAAAAGGGTTTTTAATTACTACTTCATTCTGAAGAAAGTTCTTGATATAGGTCCACAAATACTAATTACCACAATATTTTAGATAAAACACCAGAAAATTTGACAAAATCAGTAACTATAAAAAACACTGGCAGCAAAAACAAAACAAAACAGTACATGCTTGTACTGCCTGCAGATGAAACCTTGTGATTCAAAGGTCATTATAACTGGGTAATAATGACAGCTCTGTCCAGCACATATTAGAAAGTTCAAAAAGAAAATTAGCATAGAGTTTTAGCCTTGTGGTTATATTGCTACATGTAAGCTGGGCTTATGAAAAATATTTTTCTTGTTATAACTAACTACAGGGATACTTTTATAGATAGTTGTTTTGGTGTCACGCCCTCTGACAATGTCACCTGGTGTGGTCCTCACCCCCACACCTCCCTAGTGAGGGCACTGGGTGCCAGGTTTTGAAGTCACATAAATTGAGTAAAGGAAAAGACTTTCTACTTTCTTCTTAGGTCTTTGAATTAAATGAAACAGCACACGGGTCCCCAATATTTTTAACTAATACTATTTTTTTTTATATTACTGCATTACGTTCAGTATTAGAAACTTTAGATATAATTAACCATTGGAAGTTTATGGTTCATCTTGACTACAGCACTAGAGGGCCCTGTGCCAGTTCTTGGCCTTTTTGCTCTCAGGCCTGCTCTGTGTTTCAGGGGAACTAATCCTCACAGGCTGCATTTCTCAGGCTCCAACATCTGTCTTTGGTCAGTGGAAGACACTGGCTGGATATTAGAGGCTACCCATTTATGCTTTTTGTAGTGTTGATAGAAAGGATCATGCTGACAATAAGAGGCTGAATTAAATGGGAAATAACTAACTCTATTTGTAAATTGTAACTCTTTGTGTTTACTTAGTTCATGTACATCTTCTAACTAGTTTATAACCATCATGAGGATAAGGATTATGTTTGTGATGTTAAATATTATTTACCCAGTGCCTAGCACAACGCTTGGCAAACGCTTGTTGTTGTTAGGTGCCATTGAGTCAGCTCCAACTTTATTATTGAATGAATGAAAGAATAGGAACAACCATTTCTTCAAGGTGATTTAATTAGTTAGTGATAGTTCTGGGTTTAAAAATTTCTGTGTCAAACTTCAAAATCTGTGAGCTTTCTGTTAAGGAATACTGTCTCTGATAACCTTAAGATAATCTTGTAAGTCAGTATTACAATGTAGGAAATGAGCTTAATATTCAACAAGAAATTAATGTCTCTTCTGTTTAACTTCATTGTCATGAGTGTGGCTATCGTGTTTAGTTGTTCACATTTTAGAAGAGTCCACCTGCCAACTTAGACAGAATATGGTACCTGCATGAATGATGCATTAAAAAAACTATTTATTAAGCACTTTTTACATGCAAAACTTTGTGCTAGAACTTTCAAAGACAATAAAGAATTTTAAAACATGATTTATCTCTTCTTCAAATAACTTATAATTTAGTCACAGAGTAATTCATCCATATCTAAAAGCTAACATTATGATTAGGTATTTTTTATCTGATGAGACCAAATAGGATGAATTGAAGTGGAAAAGGAAGACTAAGTGACTTGTGACTTCTATTCCAGTTTGTCAGAAGAGATATCCTGAAGGATCCTCCTCAAAAAACAAACAAAAAATTCTGGCTGAAGTATTAACAATCATATCTTAAAATATACCACTGAGGTGGTGTGAAAGGAAGAAATGGGAAGAGCCTAAAAATAGAGAAAGCAGAAACTTAGGAAGAGAAAAAAGTCTAAAGCTTGCTCTTGCCCTAAAGATTTATGCTAAATTCTGGCAACACAAAGCTTCAGCTTTGATAAAAAAAAAAAAAAAAAAAAATTTTGATAGCTGCAGGAAAAGAAGAAAACCCTAGAGCCTGTGCAAGTTGAGAATTTTGCTAGGAGGAGACAATATCAAACTGAGACACCAAAGGATAAAATTTGTAGTACAAAAGAATTTAGCAAATAAACTTACCTGCTTCAATCTTGACACTCATGGTACACAACAAAGAAAGTCCCTAATGAGAATTCATAACCTAAATCTGACCCTCACTTAAGTCTGCTGTCATGATTCACACAATCTTTGCGGTCTCAAACATCTCAAACACCTAAAATAAAATAAATAATAATAATTTAACATGGCCCTGAATTGAAAATGTCCCAAGCAATTAGCAGAAGCAAGCACAAATTCTTCCTTGAACAGCTCAATATCAACCCAGGCCTTGAAAATTTCTTGTAGGTGAATTTCCAAGGAAATCAGCCTCTCATGGTTAAAAATTAAAAAAAGAAAAAGATACGAGAACAAATGGCACCATGAGAAAGAATATTGAGCTGATAGACGAGGAACTTCATTGACTGAAATTAGAAAACACAGAATTAAAAAAATAACTTTATGTTTGAAAAATATAAGATGTTTAGATATATAAGCAGATAACAAGAGACAATAAAACAAGCAGAGTTCTAAAAATAAATAGAGCTAGAGATTTTTTTCAAAAGGAATAAAAACTGAATGAATGGATTTAACAGTGGATTCTCCCTCCCTGGCCAAAAAAAAAAAACCCACTGGTGTCATGCCGATTCTGACCCACAGCCACCCTATGGGACAGAGTAAAACTACCTGGAGTGGCTGTGGATTCGAACTGACGACCTTTTGGTTAGCAACTGTATCACTGTGCCATCAGAGCTCCAATACGAAGAAATTGTCCAGAATGCAACCTGAAGAGACAAAGAAAAAGAAAATATGGAAGAAAGGTCCAAAGTTATGAAGACTAGAATAAGAAGTTCTAATACACATCTAAGCAAAACAGGAAATATGTTAAAAGAAAAATGGGATAAAGAGAAAATGAGTGTAAGAAAAAGACAATGAAATCAGGACCAAGATTAATTTTTAGAAAGTACCCCATGGGATATCACAGACTGTTACAAATCAGCAAAGTGGAACATAAATTTGACTCTAAGCTACCTAGCAGTCACAATAAAGAGGGAGATGGATTTATTATGTCTAAAAGATAAAGAGATTGGTAGTCCAAGAGAAGCACAGATATGGAGAGTCCTGAAAAAAGAGAAATGCCTTCCTTGTGTCTTCATGATGAGATGAATAATGTCCATACGGTGAACACAGTCATGAGATTTCTTAGTTATTTCTGGTAAGAGTCCTTTATGTAGGCCCTCATAATGTTTTTCTGGTTTAATTCAAGTGTAGATTTTTAGAATAACAAGAGGAATTAATATCTCCCAGGAAGTTTTCTAAATTTCACCTTTCAGGAAATTCTCTAAAAATATTATTTCTTTAAACTGAGCTTCTGATAAATATCACGTGACAATAAATTTGAGCTCATACTCCTTGATAACTACCTGTAGTGTAGCTATCTGCATAGCTAGGAGAATGAAGAACCATTGGCTTTAACAGTCTCCAGAGTCCTGGGGAGGAATGACATCCTTTTATGACTACTGCAGAGCTGGCAAGGGCACATGTCTGGAGAGAATTTACCCTTAACTACCTCAGAAGGTAGCAGAAGAGAAACCTTTGGTCAAGACCAAAGAGTTTTGGGTCCTTCCTAGTTCTCTAATGAAAGGGTATTTGAGCTTCTAAGGTTCTTCTACACCACAGAACATGACCACATGGAAACTGTAAAGGCAATTATAACCAACAATAAGTAAGTAAGTAAATAAAACAAAGCATCCATAGAAATTGATTCTTGAATGTTATAATTGCCTGGTACTCCTTCAAAGATAGACTGGTTGAAAAATATATACCTAGCTAACCAATTGTTTTAACATGCTGTAGAGGAATTGTTATATGACTGTTAATGGAGAAGAGTAGGGCGATACCTATCATTTAAAGTTATTGCTTTAAATTTGGAAACGCCATTGTTCCATAACTGTTTCATTTTTCCTAGCAGTAATCAAATAGTAAAGTCTTCTCTTTAAGACCAGTACTAGTTCTTGATAGTAAGGGAGGTATCTGTATGTTGGATATTTATCTGTCTAGTCTTTATGGTGGGAATGGAGTGGGCGAGAGGGGTGAAGGCAAGTGTCCATCTAATGCAAGAGTAATATAAAGTAACTGAACTGCAAATTAAAAAAAAAGAAAGGCCAGGTTAAGAAAAAAAATCTTCATTCTTCCCACCTGGAAAATGCTGTTAAATTTATAAAAAATATTTCTACGAATCTTGACTTCCGAAGTGGGACTAAGGTGATTACTCTGTGAAAACATCAATATACTATCTGTTCTGAACTTATACCAGTTCTTTTCCATTCATAGAGTGAAGGACACATAAGCAGGAAAAAAAAAAAGTAGATTTCAAAGCAGTATATGATTCAAACTTTCTTTATAAAATACATATTATGTATGAGAAATACACCAAATTATTTATCCCTGGATAAGGAGATTGTGGGTGGTTTTTATTTTCTCTTTATATTTATTGTGTAGGTTTCTAGTTTCCTGCAATAAACATGTATTTCTTATATAACCAAAAATATATGTTTAGGGTTTCCAATATCTGCTTAGAATTTAAAAAGCTAGAAAGAGCACATATCCCATTCATACAATCAAAAAACAATGTAAGCCAGAAAAACTGTAAATTCACAGCCTTTTCTTGACCCACGAGAGAGCTGAGATCACAGGCACTACAAGGAGAAATGGGACACAAACATTTGTTTACCTGGGGCAAACATAGTTGGACACCAATCATAATCAGCTAAAATTGTTAAATTAGCGGTGTGGATTGAATTTTATCCCTCAAAAAAAATGTTGAAGTCCTAAGCCCTGTAATTGTGCATATGACCTTGCTTGGGGAAGCAGGGTCTCTCTTTAAAGATACTATCAGTTAAATCACACAGGAGTAGGGTGAGTCTGAGTCCTAGTCCCTTCTTAGTGGTGCTCTTCTCCACAGACCTCACCAAGTGCTCTCAAAAAAGACTGTCAAAACTCCCAAGAAAATGTTCCTTGTAGTACAAGACTAGGGTAGGGAACAGTAATACTATGGAAAGGCATGAAACTTACCCAAATCCTTCTCCCTTATCTCTCCTATGGGGGAAAAATGCCTTAATCTATGACTATTGTCTTTAGGGCACTACTGAAAAACCCATTGCAGATGGTGAGAATTTAAGAAAGAGATAAAAACAAAAAACAAACAAACAAAAACCTTGCCCTGAGGGAAGAGCCGGAATAAAGTACTAGGCCGAAAACTACAGTTGGAAGAGGAGCAGGAGCACTGAGACAGGCCATACCCCCAAGACTCAGGTATAAATACCTGATTAAGACTTAGGCTTCACTTGTGATCAGCCGTCTAGGATACTCCACTTGTCTCACCCCTTCAGGAGCAAGGAAGAATGAAGAAAACTAAAGATACAAGGGAAAGATCAGTCCAAAGGACTAATGGACTACAACTACCATGGCCTCCACCAGACTGAGTCCAGTACAACTAGATGGTGTCCGGCTACTGCCACTGACTGCTCTGACAGGCGTCACAATAGAGGGTCCCAGACAGAGCTGGAGAAACATGTAGAACAAAATTCTAACTCAAAAAGAAAGACCAGACTTTCTGGCCTGAAAGAGACTGTGGAAACCCTAAGAATGTGGCCCCCGGAAACCCTTTCAGCTGAGTAATAAAGTCACTCCTGAGGTTTACCCTTCAGCCAAAGATTGGGCAGGCCCACTAAAAACAAAACAAAACAAAAAAACACAGACTAAAGGGGCACAGCAGCCCAGGGGCAAGAACTAGAAGGAATTAAAGGAAAAAAAAAAAAGACTGAGGCTTCATCAGATCAGTAAAGGTACTCTCACCCCCACCACTAGATTAACAAACATTGAGTAAAAAGTAATTTGTTGTTGTTGTTAGGTGCTGTCGAGTCGATTCCGACTCAAAGCGACCCTATGTACAACAGACTGAAACACTGCCTGGTCCTGCTCCATGTCCACAATCGTTGTTATGCTTGAGCCCATTATTGCAACCACTGTGTCAATCCATCTTACTGACGGTCTTCCTCTTTTTCACTGACCCTGCATTTTACCCATCATGATGTCCTTCCCCAGGGACTGATCTCTCCTGACAACACCTCCAAAGTATGTAAGATGTAGTCTCGCTGTCCTTGCTTCTAAGGAGAATTCTGGCTGTACTTCTTCTGAGACAGACTTGTTTGTTCTTTTGGCAGTCCACAGTATATTCAATATTCTTTGCCAACACCACAATTCGAGGGCATCAGTTCTTTTTCTGTCTTCCTTATTCATTGTCCAGCTTTCACATGCATATGATGTGACTGAAAACACCATGGCTTGGGTCAGGAGCACCTTAGTCTTCAAGGTGACATCTTTGCTTTTTAACAGTTTAAAGAGGTCCTTTGTGGCAGATTCACCCAATGCAATGCGTCTTTTGATTTCTTGACTGCTGCTTCCATGGCTGTTGATTGTGGATCCAAGTAAAATGAAATCCTTGACAACTTCAATCTTTTCTCCGTTTATCATGATGTTGTTCATTGGTCCAGTTGTGAGGATTTTTGTTTTTTTATGTTGAGGTGCAATCCCTACTGAAGGCTGTGGTCTTTGGTCTTCATTAGTAAGTGCTTCAAGTCCTTTTCATTTTCAGCAAGGAAGGTTGTGTCATCTGATAACACAGGTTGTTAATGAGTCTTCCTCCAATCCTGATGCCCCATTCTTCTTCATATAGTCCAGCTTCTCAGATTATTTGCTAAGCATACAGATTGAATAGGTATGATGGTAAACCAATCAGTTTCCCCTTGTTCTGCCCAAACAACTGCCTCTTGATCTATGCAAAGTTTCCTCATGAGCACAATTAAGTGTTCTGGAATTCCCATTCTTCTCAATGTTATCCATAATTTGTTATGATCCACACAGTCAAATGCCTTTACAGAGTCAATAAAACCCAGGTAAACATTCTTTTGGTATTCTCTGCTTTCAGCCAAGATCCATCTGACATCAGCAATGATATCCCTTGTTCCATGCCCTCTTCTGAATCCAGCCTGAATTTCTGGCAGTTCTCTGTTGATATACTGCTGCAGCCGCTTTTGAATGATCTTTAGCAAAATTTTACTTGCATGTGGTATTAATGATATTGTTTGATAATTTCCTTATTCAATTGGATCACCTTTCTTGGGAATAGGTATATATATGGATCTTTTCCAGTCGGTTGTCCAGGTAGCTGTCTTCCAAATTTCTTGGCATAGATAAGTGAGCACTTCCAGGGCTGCTTCGGTTTGTTGAAACATCCCGATTGATATTCCGTCAAATTCCAGAGCCTTGTTTTTCACCAACGCCTTCGGTGCAGCTTGGGCTTCTTCCTTCAGTGCCAATGGTTCCTGATCATACGCTATCTCTAAAAAGTAATAATGGCATATTATAGGGAGAGTGGCAAAAGCAAGGAGAGAGACTCTCTCTTGAAGTGAGGTACAAAGAAACAACTTATAGCTGAGAAGGAGGAAATGAAAAAAAAAAAAGCCCTGGGAAACCAGCTCTCACCCCAAAATGGCATCACTAGAAGGACTTGCAATACATATTATACAATTGTATATGATTTTTAGGAGAGCATTTGTCAACTTCAACACCAATGTTCCTACACCACTTTTGGCTTTAGAATGACTCAATTACTGGCAGTGGCCTTGGAGATAGGATTTGAAAAAGTCCCTGTGCCTTGTCAAAATATACATGGGTAAAACACGGACTTAAAAAGTTGCCATTAGTTACAAGGCCAGAAAAAAAAAAAAATTTGTTTTGGAATCCACAAAGTAACAGAGCAGTTGTCTTATAATGTTAATATGTCCAAGTCTGACCCTGGTTTTAAGAAGCAGCACAGTGAATTTCACTGAGGACAACCAAAGCCAAAGACTAGAGTTCAGCTGGAGGAGCAAAATTGAGAGAAATATTGTTGAAAAAGGACTTAAGAGTGTGAATTTGAGGGTTGGTCTGAATTCCAAGATCAATCATACAGAGAGAAGCTGGTCAGATATAGAATAATTAATCAAAACTCCAACCAAGTCAAAATCTGAGATGTCCTTACCTGTTGGGGTAGGGGGTTGTTGACTGGTGATTGATAGAGGTCCACACTGAGCAATTACTGAAGCTTCAGATATTTGATTAACCCAGAAAGAACCTTGGACCCAGGCATGGTGTTTAAGGACAGAAAGTCAGTTACTGGGGAGAGTGAGGTTCCATAAGGGCAAGTGTGTGGCTGGAAGGACTGGTGGACATAGTGAGAACTAAGCTACTAAGAAACAAGGAACAGAACATGAAATTCAGAACTATCAATCTGGTAGATGAGACAAAACTTTGTCACTAAGAGATAATATTTGTAATAATAATAATGAAGTAGTTGAGATTATACAAGTGTTTGCCATTTGTTGGGCACCATGCTGAGTACTTCACATGGATTATCTCATTTAATCTTTAAAACAAACTTAGGAAGAAGAGGCTATCATTATACCAAATTTACAAAACTGAGGCTTAGACTCGTCTCCTAACTTGACAATAACTTGGTGCTTTTTAAGTGCTGGAGCTATGAGTCAGGACCATCAGAGTGCCTGACTCATGGTGGAGGGGTCAGGAGAGGGCCCCAGATCTGGGACCCCTAAAGAGGGGCTGGAATTAGTTTACGGGTAGGAGGACATGGCTGTGGGGAGCTCAGACACAGCACACTCACCCTCCTGTGACTTGAGGATTTACATCCTGTATTAGACCTGTATCACAAACAAATGAATGACTCTTAATTTACACATATTGATTTGATTAACATAAGTTGTGCTTGAATTAGCTTTGTGTCTGAAGGTTCACAGAAAGTCTTAAATTTTCAAATATTAGCAACAAATGGTGCTTACTGTCTTTTAAAATTTCTTAACAATTGTACCAGTTATATTTATAATGTATTTATTTTTAATCAAGACATTTATTTCTGTGAGGTAGAAGAAAGGTTAACGCCATTATTTTAGAAAGAGGAATTTTGACAGAGAGGTTCAGTGACTTATACGTATCCAAATTCCTGATCTATAAACAGTAGCACTAAATTCAAGAGAATTCAAATGTTGTATATTTAGTTTTATCACCTTCTTCTCATAAAAAAAAAAAAAAAAAAAAATTTTTTTTTTAGGGCACTATAAAAGTCTAGAAGTCTGTTGTTTCTAAATCTCCATTATTTGAAGGTGAATGTTTACCTTTTTTTTTTTTTTTTTAATATAATCTATATTCAAGACTAGATAGTGACCTGTTTGATATCTGATTTTGTTTGGAAGACATTTGCTTTCTAGAGTACAATGTTTTGAAATGTACTCACTCAATTATATAAATAACCAGTTCCAAATATGAAACATAGCCAAGTTACCCAAGTAATAAGACAGGGGAAAAATTCAATTAATATAAGCTCCCCTATTCTGAAGTGTTAAATAGCTGTTTTATAACCTTGCGACAGTCACCACCGTTATATCACCAGTGTTTCTTTATAACACCTTAAAAAACTTGCCTGTTCCAAAAAATGGTATTATAAATATATTTCTTTATTCTACTCTCATTATAACAAGAGAAGGTCAATGGTCTAAAGGGTGGTTTCCTATTAAAAGAGGGATAAAAGCTAAAATCAATAAATCTTCAGATCATAAATGTTGCTACAGTCTGGCAAGGTTGAGAAAATTATGAGCCAAGCTTCATGATGTCTGGCTATTGTAGCTTGTAAATTTCTACATACATATGTATGTGGTTATATACATGCTTGCTGCTGGGCACTTCCTAGAGTTTGCTGAGAAATGTGGTGGGATTTTGTTCAGTATTGGTTCTGGGATTATTGAGAAAATGTTGGTAGAGTACACTGTGTATTCAAAAATGAAGATATGACATTAATTCATTTGGAAAAAGATTCCTAAGATAATAAAGTCATATATTTTCCTTTTGGCTTAAGTAGTTTGATCAGGGAACTCAAATAGGATATCATCTGCCTCCATTGTTCAATAAATTATGAATGTTGAAATTAATTGGCAAAGCTTTGACCTCTGTTACAAATGTTCACACTGAATGGTGATAATTCTAATAGTTCTACCAAAATAAGATAGATTATCAGAAGCATAATAAATTGGTTCAAAAGAAGACAATGTATAACAAATTACTATGCAGCACAGCATGGCATTTTAGTCAGTGTAGACTAATGGTTAATTGCAAAGACGCTGAAGCCAGATTGTCTGTGTCAATTCCTGCCTCTGCCACTTAACAGCTGTATCTTTGGCAAGATACATAATCTCTGTATGCCTCATTTTCTTCATTTATAAAATGGTAAAAAAAAAAAAAAAAAGTTCCTACTCAGAAAGTTGCTGTGAGGGTTAAATGAGTAAACACATATAAAGAGTTTATATCCGTAGTAAGCACTATATACAAATTGGCTACCTTACACTGACATCTTACAAGTAACCCCAAATGCCAATAAAAGAATGGCTGTTGAGTTCATGATCTGAATTTCTGCAAAGCAGAGCATGAAAATTCATCTTAGAAGTGCCTTCAAGAATGTGATGGGGATCACTATAAATAAATTAATTAAATGAATAATGTAAATAATAGAGAACTATGTGCTAGATTTTTTTTCTAGGTGCTAGGCCTATAGCAGTAAATGAAAAATACCTATATAACACATTAGATGGCAAGTGCTAAGAAGAAAAATCAATCAGGTTATGGGCCAAAGTATAGTGAGGGTGCATAAATTTAGATAAGGAAAAAATACAGAAGCAGATTCACTATCTAAGAATATACCAACTTCCTTTGGGCCCCATTTTTATATTATCCTCACCCCCAGTGCACACACACATACATCCATTAAAGGTCTTGCTACTCTAAGAAAATACAGTGGAAAATGGCAGGGCAAAATATGAAAGGAGAGAAAAAGGAAAAAAGGAGACAGACCAAGGAAGAGTGAAAGGGGTGTAATTAAACTAGAAAAACGTAAAATTCTCCCTCGCTGTGCATTCTATATAACAGGGCTATGGAAGAGAAAAACAGTAGAATCAAGAAATGCTTTTTAGAGAAAATTGGAACTACAGTAGATGAAGTCTTTACCTGTTCACAACTCAGCTATATGATAAAGTCACCTATATGGAATTTAGTTGAGAACAAGGAACTGAGTCCCAGTCCTCCCCACCCATCACCACAAAAATGCTGTTGAAAAGCAGTCCCAGGAGCCCCAGAATCCACATATTAAAATTCTTGTTTATTCATAAAGGAACCTATTGACTTTACCCTGAAGATAACTCTGACAAAACAGAGAGGTATCTCAACCCGCAACAGGTTTGGTGTAGCAATTAAAGATGAAGATGAGGGGCAGGCATTACTACCAGACTGACAGCTTAAGAAATGATAGAAAGTGTTGAGAATGAAAAATAGCAAAAAACAAAAACAGGCACTCCCAAAGCACAATTGTGCAGGTGAAACACTTCCATATTCCTTCAAAGTAGTTTTCTTACTCTATAGCACATTATTGGAAACCTTGGTGGCGTAATGGTTAATTGCTACGGCTGCTAACCAAAGGGTCAGCAGTTGGCATCTGCCAGGGACTTCTTGGAAACTCTATGGGGCAGTTCTACTCTGTCCTATAGGGCTGCTATGAATCTGAATTGATTCGATGGCACTGGATTTGGTTTTATGGCACATTAACTGATATTCGTGTGGGTAATTCTTTTCATTTTTAGTTGCCATTGAGTTGATTCTGACTCTTGGTGACTCCATGTGTGCAAAGTAGGACTGCTCCATAGGGTTTTCAAAGCTGTGACCTCTTAGAGCGGATTGCCAGGCCTGTCTTCCAAGGCGCCTCAGGGTGGGTTCTAACTGCCAGCCTTTCAGCTAGCTGTTGAGTGCTTAACCATTTACGCCACCCAGGGACTCCTATGGGTAATTCTAAATCCTTGAAAAAAATGTTGACTATACCCAAAATTCTTTGCCTAAATAGGCAAATGATTATATTAAGCAATAAAAGGATAGACCCTTCTATCTAGATCCAAATCAAGTCGCATGAGTTCTGGATATATGAAGATTTTGTGTAAATATCAAGAGATATTGGAAGCAAACACCTTCCATAGTCTGGTTGGAATTTTTGCAGACATTGTTATACATATGGCATATTATATATGGAAAAGTGTATAGATCTTTTATAATAGCTTCAATAAAACTCGCTGTTAATATAATAAAAGGAATAGGAGGGCTTTTGCATATTGTGGGGTTGCTTTGTTCATTTGGGAACTGCTAAAGTCAATTATCAACAAGCCTCTACCCCATACCCCATCTTCTCTCATAACCTCAACCCCTCTGATTTCTATCAGACCGTATTTTCATAATATTGAAGTTTTCAAGGATTTCATTTTACTCAGATTCACAATCAGTGCCCATGGAAGCAGCAGTCAAGAAATCAAATGACGTGTTGCATTGGGCAAATCTGCTGCAAAAGATGTCTTTAAAGTGTTAAAACCCAAAGATGTCACTTTAAGGACTAGGGTGTGCCTGACCCAAACCATGGTATTGTCAATTACCTCATATGTAAGTGAAAGGTGGACTATGAATAAGGAAGACTGAAGAAGAATCGATGTCTTTTAATTATGGTGTTGCCAAAGAATATTAAGTATACCATGAACTTCCAGAAGAACAAAGAAATCTATTATGGAAGAAGTGCACCCGGAATTCTCCTTAGAAGCAAAGTACTTCTCACATACTTTGGATATACTATCAGGAGGGACTAGTCCCTGAAGGAGGACATAATGCTTGATAAAATAGAGGGTCAATGAAAAAGAGGAAGACCCTCAATGAGATGGATTGACACAGTGGCTGTAACAATGGACTCAAGCATAACAACTACTGTGAGGATGGCACAGAACTGGGCAGTATTTCGTTCTACTGTACATAGGGTCACTATGAGTCAGAACTGAATTAATGACACCTAACAACGACAACAACAACAACGTACTTTCATGCTCTGGTGGTCTGAGGGAGGGTTGGTCAGGACTGGTTTACTAACTTGCTGTCTCAAAGGCCTACAGGAACTGCTCAGACATTGCATTCTTATTATATTAGTTTAGAAGTTGAGAGTGGGGTAAAAAACCAGGAGCATAACAACCAGAAACAGTCATCCTTCCCCAGGGATTTGTCATCATTATCCATTAAATGCTCAGCCATAGTATTTCCTGAGAGTGCTTTTTGCAAAGTACCTTTCCTCTTGGAACGCCAAAAGTGGTCAGTTTTGCAATGATTGCTGAAGACATAGGTGCTCATATTTCTTAAAACTAAAATGCACCTTCTGTGATCATATTAGAGTCTCAAAAAGCCAAAGTTTCATAGAAACCTTCAATGAATCCATTATAATGGACTTTTTTTTAAGTGCTGCAGTTACTACAAATGTCTTCCCTGCCCCCACAACTATATTAAGAACACTAACCTTCTAGATCCTTAATCACACGTCTAGTCACTATTTTTACAAATGCATGAAGGAAAGCTAGAATTTATTTTTGTTAAGGCTGAACTGTGGTCCCCAGTGGTTCCCTAACATGCAGTGGGCTGGCAGAAGAACCAAGAGGGTCAAGGCAAAGCCAGATGCTCTAACCCAGCCTAGAATATGTCCATCCTATGTAAGTATCCAGTGGCAGGAGTTCTAATGGAATCCAGTATGAGAAGGTAGGCAAGTGGTCCAAAAATTGAACACACAGGTGTTTGAGGTCTGGAGACAGAATGAACAGCCTAATGCAGGGACAATTCAGGTACTTGTTTGAAAAACTAAGCAGTAGATCCAAATTAGGCAACAGCCAAAGGGCAAACAGAAGTTACAGGTCAAAGCAATACAGTAAGTCTTTCTCTTCCAACCATCCAAATACCTTATTTCAATGGCTGACAGATGCATGTCTGTGCTTTGGTTCTTTCCCCCGTATGTTCCCCCTTTTTGGCATGAAAAATAAGTCTTCTGTGAGACAGTGATGTAGTTGGCAAGCGGGAGTGGGCAGACAGCATCTCATGGGAACTTTTCAGAAGATTATCCATTTTCACAAATTATTCTCAAATTGCTCTATCCATTTTAAGGAGTGAAGAGTCATTTGGGAATGTATTTGATCATCAAAAAATGTTTTTTGGTGCTTTGTGTTTAAAATGAAAAAAAGTTAGTGGAAAATTTATTAAGGCTGACAGTCCACTATGAACTTCAATGTACTGCAAGCTGAGCTGGCAAAATACTCCTTAACAGGAAAGAGAAATGGGACAATGGATCTAACCTATCATATCACTTTTCGATGGCAGCTCTCATGGGAGAGGCTTTGTCAAAACCTGTTTGTCATGTGCTCTGGGCTCTTTGATGGTTTTCTTTCTTAGCTTTGGGTCCCAGGAACATATTCAAGATATCATTTAACTCTACTACATAACATCTGCTATGGGGTTTCAAAACCACAAAGCAAGCACACTTAATGATTCAAAGTTCACAGCTTTATCAACAGCAACAACTGTTCACAATCAGAGTCAACATGCCATCACCACATGTTATTGACGTGATTATAAATGATGCTGATGATTACCACATTCACAAGTTACCTTTCCCAATGGTCTGTTTTTCAAACAGTAATTAATGAATCCTCTCTGGACTGTAGTAAAGAAACACTATAGCACTTTAGTTGGTTGATATTAGAAGCAGGCGTGCTAAATGACTCTGCTAACTTTCTCCACTCACCACCCTTGTTATCTTTCAACTCTCTCCATGGCCCCCGCCTCACGAGTTTCCTGAAGGCTATAGTATTGAATGTGAAAAGAAGAAAAAAAAAAACAACATATATAGTATGACATTCAGATGGAGCATTTCTGAAATGTCTAATCACAGTATAATGAGATGCTCTGTTCAAAGATTAGTTCAGTAAGCTTGCGGATAATGTATCCTATATCTTCCTTGGAGATTCATAATTAACATTACCATATGAAAGGCTTTGGGTATTTCTATAGCATGGGTCTCTTTTCAGATGGCAGGGTTCATTGAAGGTAGATGTCAGGAGGAGAAAGGGATTAAAAAATGGAGAAGTGGGAGATGATATGGCAGAGTCGGAAGATGATGATTGTGTTTGAAACCATAGGCAAATGCAAGGGAATGCAGAGTCAAATGAAATCCACCTATGTTCTCAAATGCTTAGAGCAGCTAGTATTTCCTTGGAGAATATGAATGCCTTACATAGGGGGCAAATTTGAAGTGTTGAGATTTAAAAAAGTAGAAAAGGTGCCTTGAGAAAGCAAGGTTTTGGCATTTTCCTTAGTGGCTTTATCACAGTCCAGACTGGAGTCCTCAAGTCTGCAGCCCTAGGATCTTGATAGCAGGTCCGTGTTTAGAAGCATACTCACACTCATGGAACTAGCTGTGATGGATGTATAAAGGAGACAATTATTATTATACATCTAGATCTATAAGCATCTACAGCAGCTCTGTAGTATGTTCTCTGCTGGAAGGCATCTGGGAAGGATACCACATTTCTGTCAGAAGAGGTCTTTTGGCCTATGGAATCAGAAAGCATGGAGTTTATTTTGTAAGTCAAATGTTTGTTGCCGAGAACCTTGATTACCACAAATATACGTAAACTTACATTGGCCTATGTCGCATCCTGGGGCCAGTAGTTTCTTTTCCCAAATTGGCACCCCTATAAATCTTCTCTTCCTGGGCTTTCATGGCTGCCCAATCTCTCTATTGACTCTCATTTTTTCCTGATGCATATTAATTCTTGTAATAAAGTCTTGCTTTGGCTGTGATTGACGGGAGGACGTCAGGTGAAGGATTAAAAAACAAAACAAACAACAACAAAAAAAAACCTGTTGCTGTCCAGAACTGCTCCGTGGTGTTTCCAAGGAATGGCTGGTGGATTCAAACTGAAAACTTTAGGGCTCTGAACAAGAATAAAGGGACTAAAAAATGGAGAAGTGGAAGGTGAAGGAGAAGGAGACCAACTACCTTCCTTAAAGTTTTATTTTATGACTATCTCTAAGCTTTTCCATTATTTTTTGGTTTTACAGTTTAACTCTCAGAAGACAACTGTACCTACTCTGACAGCCATGATCTTCGGTGAGGCAGATTTATTGTTGTCCTCATGCATTACCTATGCAGAAGTCCACATTTGCTATCTTCTAGAGGAAAATAACTGAAGAACTTCTATAAACCCCCATCAAGTTCTTCACTTGTTTAATGCTTACATGTGATGGTGTGGGCAAAAGTCTTTGCTTCAAGCCTGGAACACAGTACTTAATGTCAAACTAAAAAAGAAAATACAATAAAAAAAAAAAATACAAGTAAACAAGAACCACTAGCAGAGATCTGAAGTTTAAAGGGATAAATTATTTGCCTGGTCTGTTACATTAATATCAAAAAGAACATTTTCTGATTGGTTTCCTTATCTCTAAACTAATAATGCCTGTTTTAATGAATTATTCTAAGGAACAAATGGAATACTACATGGCGTATTAAAGTGCTTTTTAACTTGTAAGATGCTTTTTCAAGCATAAGATAACATAAGAGTTATTAAACTGGTTGTAGCTTATTTAAGATTTTTCTACTTAAAAAGGTAAGTACAAGAACATCTAAAATGTAGATGGCACTGGGAACTTGCAAATGGTAAGAAAATTCAGTTTGTGTTAGGCCAGACCAATACGTTGAATATTAAGGACAATTATAGCCCAATGCACAGTAGGTTGAAATATCAAATCAACGTTATGACCTGAGTTGGTCTTTCTGGTAAACTCTTAACAGGAGGGTGAAAACAAGTGAGGTATGTTGTCTGTGGGCGGCCTTGTTATTGGACTGTGATGAATGTGGCTGTTAAACATTTAGGTAAAAAACATTTGCAGCTTTCAGTGCCATGGGGAGCTACTTTCTCTGTGTCTTTACCCAGTCAAGTGATACAAAGCAAACTTGGCTGCTGAATAATTTGGTGTAATTGTACCCCGGAGAACTGAGGTATACAGGAAGGAGGTCTTTTGTGTACAAGTACCCATTTAAGAAACTACAATGGAAAACGAATACATCTGTTGGTGGACCCTTACTTGCAATTATCTTCAGCTGAAATTTCCAAATGTTGAACATAACGAAAATTCCCCCGGTAGAAAAATGTCCCTGGTTAGCTTCAGTATCTACTCGTTACTTTCTAAATGGTCTTACCAGGCAAACTAAGCAAAAAGAAATCTCTTTTATAAAAATATTACCTGCAAAGCACAGGGCCAGGTTGGCTGGTCTGTTGCAGGCAGTAATTCCTCCAAAGGACCTTGTGATTTTGTTGGTGGGGGGATTTCACTCCCTCACCTGACTAAGCCTTTCATACGCATGTGCTTGCTTTGGTGGAACTGTCCGTGTCAATCTCCCAAACTGGAATTAATTGGTGAGGGAGACAGCTTCAGGTGGACAATTAGGATTTTCTTTCTCAAGAGAGGTGTTAAATATTTTATACTCTACATTACGCTTATGTTATACTTTACAACCCCTCATTAGCCCACACAATATGCCCAGGGAAAATGCCAAGGTAGTCCCTTCATGGGATAGTTGAGAGGAAATTAATAGTAAAGAAGTTGGCCTTGTCCATATTCTGCCAAAGGTAGAAGTGGAATTAACTAGTTTTTTTTTTTTTTAACTTACTCATGAAATAAGAGCAAAAGATTTGGACAACTAAATAAGCACTTAAATGCTAACAGAGAAAGGTATTCTTGCAGTGTCCTCTCATCAAACTCTTTCCCTGAATGCTTTGTGGGAGCCTCTCCCAACCACTGCCTAGAGTTGGTCCCTCTGTGAAATTTCTAGAGTTCCTCCTTTCTTACTGCTGTACCTGGCACTGTTATTCAAGTTGGTTGCCAAAGTTCTTTGCTTACGCTAGGCTTTTCTATTGTATCTGTTGTTCTCTTCCTCCTGACACCCTGCCTTTGGGAGACTATGGGAATCCCTTCATGCTTTATTCCTCTATCCTCCCTTTTTGCCACCTCGCCTCATCATTTATTACCATATTCCTCCTTCTGCCTTCCTCACCTCCCTCATCAAAACCCTTCAGTGGTACTAGAGACACTACCTGTAGGACATTTTATTTTACATTCATTTATTTAAGCCTCTTATCATTCCCATCTGAAAAGCTGACTTTAGAATAGGTACTACAAATGAATCATCATAGAAAATTCACAACCTAAGAGTCCAACAATTAGAGAGTGGTTAACTTTAGCATACTCCAATTCAGTGGAACATTTTAAGTAATCATACTAAAGATAGTAGAGAAATATGTAAAAGTAATTTTGAGAAAGTGTTAAGTGAAAAAACACAAATCCAAAATGTTATGTTTACTATGATTTAATTAAGTCATATGCCTATGGACAAAGATGGAAGTGGAATATGTGAAAAAAGAACATAGATGACTTGGGTGGTGAGATTAGGGGAAATTTCACCAATTTAAAACAAGTTTTATAAAGTTGTGAAAATCTGCTGTTTTGACCTGGTCTCTGATTTATTCCTCTTTTCCCTCAAAAAAAAAATTATTGTACCTTTAGTATCATGGCTTCCTCAAACTTTAGATCAAGGCCGCATTCATTTAGTTCATAATTATGAAAATCTGTAATTTCCATTCCTGAACCAAAGTGATGCTCAGGATACAAGATGAATTGCCAGACAAAAAAGGTTATCAATTAGTTTAAACTTGGGAATAGAGTTTCTAATTGGTTTTCATTCTTTAAATAATGCAGACTTTTTTGTTATTGTGCTTTAAGTGAAAGTTTATAATTCACATCAGTTTCTCATACATAAACTTATACACACTTTGCCATGTGACCCTAGCTACTCTCCCTACAATGTGACAGCACACACTCCTTCTCTCCACCCTGTATTTCCCATGTCCATTCAACTAGCTCCTGCCCTCCTCTGTCTTCTCATCTTACCACCAGACAGGAGCTGCCCACAAGACCTCATGTGTCCACTTGAGCTAAGAAGCACCCTCCTCACCAGTATCATTTTATTTCTTATAGTCCAGTCTAATCTTTGTCTGAAAAGTTGGCTTCAGGAATGAATAACTCAGACTTTTTAAAGTAAATTTGTCAAACTTAATAGTTGCCTGAGTGGGAAATAATTTTTTTTTTTATTTTCATTGCCTTTTTCTCCATCTAGAAAACTACATATTCTGTAAGTGAAAAAGAGCCCTGAAACATCAGAAAGGTTAGCAGCACTGCTCTCTAAGTAAGAAGATGTTCTGTGAAACCCTTATGTTTCATTTGTTCTGTATCTGTCAGATTAGGTGTCTTTCAAGGTACATAGCTGTTTAAAAAACAAATGCCCCAGTTTTGGACAGTATGAAAGAAACTTCCTGAGACAAAAGTACTAGTGCTTTGCTTTTCCTTCCATAGAAAACTGGCATAAAATGCTTCAGAACTAATTTTGTCCAGTTATTATTTTGCTGTTGTCATATACCCTTCTCATATTAGCCTTCTCTGACCCTGCAGTTTGGTCTCTGGAAGTGTGCATTGAGGCTGTCCCTGGTGTTTGCTCCAGAAAACTTCAGTGACCCCTGTCAACAGGTCTTCCTTTCTCCAGTTCTGTGTCTAGTGAGTCATTCAAAAAACCAAAAACCAAACCCACTGCTGTCGAGTCGATTCCGACTCATAGCGACCCCATAGGACAGAGTAGAACTGCCTTGTAGAGTTTCCAAGGAGCGCCTGGCGGATTCGAACTGCCAACCTCTTGGTTAGCAGCCACATTAGAGGTGCTGAATTTGATGCTGACATCGATCTGTCTCTAAGCTGACAGACAGAAGAAGAACTGATTTGTTTGAATATGGTGTTGGCAAAGGATCTGAAGAATAGTGAATATATCGTGGCCTGCCAAAAGAATGAAAAACTAGAGCTTAAAAGAACTACAACCCAAATGTTCCTTAGGAGCAAGAATGGCGAGACTTTGATTCACCTACTTTGGTCACATCAGCAGGAAAGACTAATTGTTAGAAAAGAACATCATGTTTGGTGAAATAGGGGGCCAATGAAAAATGAGGGAAATCCTTCATGAGATGGATTGACACAATAGCCTCAACAAGGGGCTCAGACTCACCAATGATCATAAAATGGAGGAGGACCACTGGGAAATATTTTGGTCTATTATACATAACTTTGCCATGAGTTGGAGCCAACTTGATGACATCTAGCAACAATAACAACAAGCTGAAGAAAGGGGCAGGACAAAACTCTAGTTGAGCTCTGGTTTTTAAGCTTTCTCAGAGGGTTGAGATTTTAGCCCGAGATCTAGCCTTGTTGGATTGTTATTTCTGGGAATGCAAGAGTGGCTTCTACGACTAGTCCAGTGTCTCAGTGCCAGAGCTGAGCCTGCCCTGGGCTGAAAACAGAATGGCTCAACGTTGCATGCAGGTTATTATAGATTCTGCTTACTTTACAACGGTCTGTTAACAGCTCTAATGTCTTTAACATGTGCAGCCTATTGACTTTTAAGTAACATTTTATTGAAGTAACTGCCGTGCTTATTAGCCCGTAAGATTTACGCTTCATTTTCAGTCCTGAATCTGGAGGAGAGGACAACCTTCCCTTAAAAGGTAAGGTGGGAGCGTTGCGAGATAAGGGATGCTCAGTGTGAATGAGAACATATGTGGTGCAGTAGGGTTAGGAAGAGAGAAGCAGCTTTTCTCCCAGGATTTGGAATGTGCTAAAAGATCATAAAGAAACAATCATGTCTTCATTAATGGGACTAAAATTTGGAGGAAAAAATATTTTCAGATGTGGCCAGTGTAGATGACTAATGTTATAGCTGTACTATTTTATAGTATCAGGTAGAGAGCTAATTTCAATGAGTGCAAAATTCCACATTAGTGAACATACAGAGAACCCTCAGAATTGACACCTGAATATCATATGCTGCTTTTACTTTGGTGTTTTGAAAAAAATAAAAGATTTGCCTAGATGATATCTTTTCATTGCTGCTGTTAGCTCTTGAAAACACTACATGCATAGATCACTGTTCACAAAATACACCAACATGTAAATTTTCTTTATGTACAAAAGACATACTGAGAAGGAGTAGTCGGGCATTCACCTGACCCTGAGATTTTTGGATTTATCAAATAGTTAACTATTAAATAAAAATGAATATTTAGGAGCCTCCAGATGTTGCAAATGGTTAAATACTGGGCTACTAAGCAAAAAGTTAGTGATTCAAACCCACCCAGAGCCACCTCAGAAAAAAAGGCCTGGTGATCTGCTTCCAAAAGGTCACAGCCATGAACACCAGAGGGAGTGCAGTTCTACTCTGCACACATGGGGTTGCCATAAATTGGAATTGACTCTATGGCAACTGGGTTTTGGGTTTTTTTTTTGTTTGTTTGTTTTTTTTGGTGTATGTTTGTTTTAGGACATTCAAAATAAATGAGGAAAACAGCTATATTATGTACAAATGTAAGTTTATTAAATAAAAGGGAATCTTTCCATTCAACTGTATATTAATAGCTCAGTATGATGAGGTACAAATTAAGACTTCCAAGGACTCTTCCAAAGAGCATAGAGTGGAGAGACAAGGAGAAGCAGTTCATAAGGATAGGTGCAAATATGACTAATCACAATGATCTGACGTTTTATGGCTTAAGGAAAGCAATGTTTCTTGTTTCATTTTTCGAGCCATGGCTCAGAAATAAACTGAAGAACCGGGCCCAAAGCATGGTTCTCCCGTAACTTTTCCAGACCAGAGGTAAAGTTTTCTTGAACATTTATGGTAAAAACTAAAAGAAAGATAAGAACCCACAGCTAACTGTGGGCCAGCACTATTTCTTCTGCCTTAGAGACACCAGCTCCTCCTTTCTGAGAAATCTCATCACCCAGAGCTTAAACTGATGGAAGAAGATTGTCGTAGCCAAAGGGCTTAAATTCCTAGATTTTGGGGTGTACAGAGACTTTGAGAAACGTACTAATATATTCACAACGGGAGGAAAGTGCCAACAGAAACAGATCCTGAACTGGATCCCAAACAGGATGACAAAAAAAGTCCACCCAGACCACACACAAATCAGCCGCACTGCACGGGAGCCTGCAACATACACTTGTTTTGTTTCACCCACATATCTGCCGACTGAAAGCTCTTCACATGAGGACTTGATCGCTCCTGCCTCTTAATTAAATTTTGCACTTAGCTCAGTGACTCAGAATCTGTGTTGGTAAAAAAATATATATTTCTTCCAAGTAGTTCAGTCTCCAAGGGATGTGCCCTTTAAGAAAAATTCAGGGGGAGGGAGGGAACAAAGGGGCAGTATGCAAACAAGAAAGTTAAGTTTATGTTCTAAAATTACACACTAGTATATATCATTTAAGGAGCCCTGGTAGCACAGTGGTTAAGTGCTCAGCTGCTAAGCAAAAGGTCAGGGATTAGAACCCAACAGCTGCTCCTCGGAAAAAAGATGTGGCAGTCTGCTTCAGTGAAGATTACCGTCTTGGAAAACCTAAGGGGCAGTCAGTCCTCCTCTGTCCTACAGGGTTGCTATGAGTCAGAATTGACTCAATGGCAATGGATTTGGTTTGGGTTTTTGGTATATCATCTGTGCACAAATTGACTATACATCTCTCAAATGTTTTTGTTGTAATGTGGTTTTAAGAAAATTTTTGTATGAATATTGTTTAAGATAACAAAGTACTAAAGCCCAACTAAGACGCCCCTCTTGCAAAAGCCTGGAAAGTCAATACAGACTTAATAAAATTTGTGTCTAGCTTGCTGGCTTCTGGAAATAGAACCTTTTTAAGAGATTGCAAAATTACTGGAGTTGGCATCAAGTGAGAGGACTTTTTATAATCAGACTGTATTCCCTGAAAACTTGTTCCTAACCAGAGCAACCAAGGGAAAATTCTACCTAAAAGGACTAAAATGGACCCAAATTTAGCTGCCCTGCATAAAACCTTAAAAATGCAGACAAAAAATGAAATGTTAAGTAGATGAAAACATCTGTGGTGTCTTATTTAATGTCTGATTAATTGTAGATAAGCTTCATGCAAAAACAATTGATAAAAGACTGAAAGAGATCAGTGATTATAAATTCCAAACATTTCAGAACTTTATAGGAGTTTTTTTTCAACTTGGGTTAATGCTTTAGTCCCAACACCTTTAATAAAATCAAGGTGACAGACCATGAAAACATTTACTTGAGTTCCACAAGCAAATCTGATACTGTTGTTGAAAGATGCCTCAGGGCATATGTACAAGTGTTCTGTAGCAAAGACGGCGGTGGAGGCGGTGGAGGTGTGAGGCGTTCTGCCTCGGGAACTGTGTGAGTCTTCAGAACAATCGCAGGGCTATGATAATTTAAACCTGTTAAAACAGAAGAAACTGGAGCCCAAACCCTGCACAGATCACAGGAAAGAGGGTGTCATCCAAAGGCAAATTTATTTTCAAGCAAAAATTATGTATTTTTTCCTGGTTATAAGTAAAATGTGGTTTCATAAATTAATGCCTATGCAACATGAAGGCAGCTGAAAAATGAGCTTGAAATAATTTCACCCTGCAGTTCACAACTCACACTTCATCTCACATCAAGCCCAGATCCTGAAAATGGAAATTGGCAATTTCACAGGTTACTTAAATACTGATGGTGAAATTATATAACCTTTTCAGAGTTCCAAGTAGTGAATTTCATAAAACAGCAAGAAGGAGTTTTGTAATGCCTGGGTAAGAATCATGGACTAATAAAACTTAAATCATTTTGGAGACCTGAGAGATCTCTGTTTAGCAATCCTAACTTTATCTAGGGAAAGAAGAGGCTCTGATTCATGTTTCCCTTCTTTTATTGCCTGAAACTATATACAAAATAAGAACATATTTATTTCGTACCGTTGTGATCTGAGTTTATTTCTGATAATAACAGAAATGATCTGTTGTGATAACTTTCTGAAAATATCTCCATATATAGCGAAGGTTGAAAATACTGCACTCCACGAACACCAGAACAGCAAATATTTGGATATTTCCCCAAGCATGATTACATGAGAGAGAAAATTGAGACCTGACGTACAATTAAAAATAAAGTGATTGCTTAGGGGGAGAAAAACCTCAAAATCATGTTTCTCAAGAAAGAGACCAGTTTCTTATTTTGCTTTGTCAAATTAGCCTAAAAGTTGCTGATGCGTTTGTTCTCAGAGGACAAGAAAAATAATTTTTCTTGTAATATTACTATGGGGAAAATCAGTCCAATTGTATAATGTGAGCTGTACCTGAAATACAAATGAATTACATGCAAATGAAAAAGTCATTTGAAACAGAAATAAGAAGTTACTTTATAGGGATTCTTATTTTTTAACTTTTGTCAAAATGTAGTAGATTATTTTTAAGTTTAAGAAGATGCTTCAGAACTGTTGTAAAGAAATGTAAACTACCACATATGTTTATAGATCTTAGCCCGTCTCTCCTCTCATACTAGCTTGGAGCATTTTACTTAATTCTAACAGTAGCTTTGCTCTTCGTTATTTAGATGTTATGTATCTAGTTAAAACTCTTTCAATTTAACACAATAGTATTTTAAGCAAGCCCCATTTCAGATGGCTAACTTTATTAATAAAATTATGTACTACCATCTCCTTTCTCTGATGTGTCTGTCAGTTTGTCGCGCTGTGGGGGCTTGCATGTTGCTGTGATGCTGGAAGCTATGCCACTGGTATTCAGATACCAGCAGGGTAACCCATGGTGGACAGGTTTCAGCTGAGCTTCCAGACTAAGACAAGGAAGAAGGACCCCACAGTCTACTTCTGAAAAGAATTACCCAGTGAAAACCTTATGAATACCACCGGAACATTGTCTGATATAGTGCCAAAAGATGAGCCCCAACGGTTGGAAGTCACTCAGAATATGATTGGGGAAGAGCTATCTCCTCAAAGTAGAGTTGACCACCTTAATGACATGGATGGAGTCAAGTGTCCAGGACCCTCATTTGCTGATGTGGCACAACTCAAAACGAGAAGAAACAACCACAAACATACATTAATAATCAGAACCTGGAATGTATGAAGTGTGAATCTAGAAAAATTGAAAATCGTCAAAAATGAAATGGAATGCATAAACGTCAACACCCTAGGCCTTAGTGAGCTCAAAGGGACAGGTACTGGCCATTTTGGATAGGACAATCATATGGTCTACTATGCCAGGGAGGACAACTTCAAGAGAAATGGTGTTGCATTCATCGTCAAAAAGAACATCTCAAGATCTATTCTGAAGTGCAATACTGTCAGCGATAGGATAATATCCATATGACTACAAGGAAGACCAGTTAATATGACTATTATTCAAATTTACACACCAACCACTAAAGCCAAAGATGCAGAAATTGAAGATTTTTACCAGCTCCTGCAGTCTGAAATTGATGAAACATGCAATCAGCCTGCATTGATAATTACTGGTGATTGGGATGCAAAAGTCGGAAACAAAGAAGAAGGATCGGTAGTTGGAAAATATGGCCTTGATAGAAACAATGGAATACATCTGTGGAAAGAGATGATGGAAAAGCTCAATAACATCAGTCAGAACAAGGCCAGGGGCCGACTGTGGAACAGACCATCAATTGCTCATATGCAAGTTCAAGTTGAAAGTGAAGAAAATTAGAACAAGTCCATAAGAGCCAAAGCACAACCATGAGTATATTCCACCTGAATTTAAAGACCATCTCAAGAATAGATTTGACGAGTTGAACACTAATGACCGAAGTCCAGATGAGTTGTGGAATGACATCAAGGACATCATACATGAAGAAAGCAAGAGGTCATTAAAAAACCAGGAAAGAAAGAAAAGACCAAAATGGATGTCGGAAGAGCTCTGAAACCTGCTTTTGAATGTCAAGCAGCTAAAGTAAAAGGAAGAAATGATGAAGTAAAAGAACTGAACAGAAGGTTTCAAGGGGAAGCTGGAGAAGATGAAGCATTATAATGACATGTGTAAAGAGCTGGAGATAGAAAACCAAAAGGGAAGGACATGCTCAGCATTTCTCATGCTGAAAGAACTGAAGAAAAAATTCAAGCCTCAAGTTGCAACACTCAAGTATTCTATGGGGAAAATATTAAACGACACAGGAAACATCAAAGGAAGATGAAAGGAATACACAGAGTTACTGTACCAAATCTGTCTTGGAAGAAGTACAACTAGAACGCTCCTTAGAAGCAAGGATGACAAGACTGCATCTTACATACTTCGGACATGTTGTTAGGAGGGATCAGCCCCTGGAGATGGACACCATGCTTGGTAAAGTACAGGGTCAGAGAAAAAGAGGAAGACCCTCAATAAGATGGATTGACACAGTGGCTGCAACAATAGGCTCAAGCGTAACGATTGTGAGCATAACGCCGGCCAAGGCCGTGTTTTGTTCTGTGGTACATAGGGTCGCTGTAAGTTCGAATGGACTCAATGGCACCTAACAGCAACAACCATCTCCTCTTGTGTCAACCAAATTCTGTAAAAATTTTGTCAAAATTGTAATCAAATTTTCAATAAAATTATGCTGATGCTACTGTTTACAGTTACAATAAACCCATTGCCATCAAGTCAATTCTGACTCATAGTGACCTACAGGACAGAGTAAAACTGTGGCATAGGGTTTCCAAGGCTGTAAATCTTTATGGAAGCCAACTGCCACATCTTTCTCCTTTGGAGTGGCTGGTGGTTTTGAACTGCTGACCTTTTCTTAACAGCCGAATGCCTTAACCTCTGTGCCAGTAGGGCTCCTTACGGTTGCATTAAAAAAAACACAAAATTAAAACTGAAGTGGTGTAGGTACTATTAATTAAGGAAAACTTGGTTCTTTCATCATTGTAACTACTTTCTAATTTGAAGATTATTTTTAAATTCCTTTTTTGGGGAGAGCATATAAACCATGCTGTTTTCTGTATCTAAGGACAGAGCACCCTGTTTAATTTATCTAAGAATTCAACAGATCTGTTGGCTTTAAGCTCAAAGTAGATGAGAATGTTATGCTGTATTGGAAGAAAAAAACTAATAAAAATAAATTTCTTACACAAACTGTTAGAACTATGACAATTCGTTTTCAGACGAGTTTTATTTGCATTGTTTATCATATGCAAGAAGTTGCATGAATCTCTCTAGAGATCATATCCTTTTATAGGCTAAAAAGACTCTGCAGAATCCAATGTGTTCCTTACCATTTCAACACCCAGTTAAAATTAAGAAGAGCTATGGAATTTCTCCACTCTCCATAGTTACTTAAATCACCAGGACTGAAGGGCTCCCAGCAGTAACCATGACAAACACAATCAAAACAAAAATCTGTAGAGAACTTTATCTTTTTCAAAGTATTTTCACACTGATAATCTTGAGAGGTAAGCACAGTTTCCGTGACTGTCCTACAAATGAGGACTCCAAAATTCCGAAAAATCCAGTGGTCTCTGCTAGATCCCAGATCTTAGTTACTGAACTGGGAAATACAATTCAAGTTTTAAGATGGCCCTGGGAGGCACAAATGGTTAAACTCTTGACTACTAGCCTAAACATTGGTGGTTCAAACTCACCGAGAGGCACCTAGGAAGACAGGCGTTGCAATCTGCTTCTGAAAGGTCACAGCCTTGAAAACCACGTGGAGCAGTTTTACTCTGCACGTACGGCGTCGCCATGGACTGGAATTGACTCAATGGCAGCAAATAACAACAATAACAGCCCAGATTCAGTCATTTTAAAGACCACTAAATATGCATAGATGAGCCTACTCCCCAAGATGGAGAATCTCTGTAACAAGCAATGCTATAAATTAATTTTAACATCCTTCTTCCAGTTATCTGATTCCAACTACATATTTTTATGCGTATGAGCAGAGAAGAATCATTCACGTAAAGTGTGTTTGAAAGCTTTTTAAAAGATGGAGCATATTGACCTTAGGGGTGAGGAGCGGGGCTGGAACCAGGATGTGCTTGGACATACTGAATCCAAGTCAAAAAAAGTGACCATAAATATTCCGAAGGGGTCACGTTCTGAGTTTTATCCCAACCACCATGGCTCTGGGTGGGTTTATATGCAGTTGTACCACTACTAGCGCTACATCTGAACCAAGCTGTTCAGTCATTCTAAGCCTTAGTTTCCTCATCTCTAAAATGGGGAAAATAATACCTAACTTACAGGGGGTATGGTGAGGATTAAATGAACTAATGTGAGTAAAGCATTTGAACAGTGCTTGCGACCAAACCCTTATGTCCCCTACTTCTATCATCCTTGCTTGAGACCTTAAATTTGGTCAATTCTGGGTAATTAGCCCAGTGGTTCCCACCTCTGACTGCATGTTAAAATCACCGTGGGCAGCTGTTATAATCCCAATGCCTGAGTTGCGTTGTTGTTGTTGTTAGGTGCCATCGAGTCAGGTCCAACTCATAACGACCCTGTGCACAACAGAACGAAACCCTGCCCTGTCCTGCGCCATCCTAAAAATCGTTGTTATGCTTGAGCTCATTGTTGCAGCCACTGTGTCAGTCCACCCCGTTGAGGGTCTTCCTCTCTTCTGCTGACCCTGTACTCTGCCAAGCATGATGTCCTTCTCCAGGGACTGATCTCTCCTGACAACATGTCCAAAGAATGTAAGACTTAGTCTTGCCATCCTTGCCTCTAAGGAGCATTCTGGCTGTACTTCTTCTAAGGCAGATTTGTTCCTTCTTTTAGCAGCCCATGGTATATTCAATATTCTTCACCGACACCACAATTCGAAGGTGTCAGTTCTTCTTCAGTCTTCCTTATTCATTGTCCAGCTTTCACATACGTATGATATGATTGAAAATACCATGGCTGGGGTCAAGCACGCCTTAGTCTTCAGGGTGACATCTTTGCTCTTCAACACTTTGAACAGGTCCTTTGCAGCAGATTTACCCAATGCAATGTGTCTTGATTTCTTGACTGGTGCTTCCATGGCTGTTGATTGTGGATCCAAGTAAAATGAAATTTTTGACAACTTTAATATTTTCTCCATTTATCATGATGTTGCTTATTGGTCCAGTTATGAGGATTTTTGTTTTCTTTATGTGGAGGCACAATCCATACTGAAGGCTGTGGTCTTTGATCTTCATTAGTAAGTGCTTCAAGTCCTCTTCACTTTCAGCAAGCAAGGTTGTGTCATCTGCATAACACAGGTTGTTAATGAGTCTTCCTCCAATCCTGATGCCCCATTCTTCTTCATATAGTCCAGCTTCTCGTATTATTTGCTCAGCATGCAGATTAAATAGGTGTGGTGAAAGAATACAACCCGGACACATACCTTTCCTGACTTTAAACCAATCAGTATCCTTTTGTCCAGTCAGAACAACTGCCTCTTGATCTATGTGAAGGTTCCTCATGAGCACAATAAAGTGTTCTGGAATTCCCATTCTTCGCAATGTTATCCAGTTTGTTATGATCCGCACAGTCAGATGCCTTTGCGTAGTCAATAAAACACAGGTAAACATCTTTCTGGCATTCTCTGCTTTCAGCCGGGATCCATCTGACAACAGCAATGATATCCCTGGTTCCATGTCCTCTTCTGAAACTGCCCTGAATTTCTGGCAGTTCCCTGTTGATACACTGCTGTAGCCATTTTTGAATGATCTTCAGCAAAATTTTGCTTACATGTGATATTAATGATATTGTTCTATAATTTCCACCTTCGGTTGGATCACCTTTCTTGGGAATAGGCATAAATATGGATCTCTTCCAGTCAGTTGGCCAGGAAGCTGTCTTCCATATTTCTTGGCATAGACAAGTGAGCACTTCCAGCGATGCATCTGTTTGTTGAAACATCTCAATTGATATTCCATCAATTCCTGGATCCTTGTTTTTCACCAATGCCTTCAGAGCATCTTGGGCTTATTCCTTCAGTACCATCGGTTCCTGATCATATGCCACCTCTTGAAATGGTTGAACATCGACTAATTCTTTTTGGTATAATGACTTTGTGTATTCCTTCCGTCTTCTTTTGATGCTTCCTGCGTCGTTCAATATTTTCCCCATGGGATCCTTCAGTATTGCAACTCGAGGCTTGAATTTTTTCTTCAGTTCTTTCAGCTTGAGAAACATGGAACTTGTTCTTCCCTTTTGATTTTCCATCTCCAGATCTTTGCACATGTCATTATAATACTTTACTTTGTCTTGTTGAGAGGCCCTTTGAAATCTTCTGTTCAGTACTTTTACTTCATCATTTCTTTCTTTTGCTTTAGCTGCTCGACGCTCAAGAGCATGTTTCAGTCTCCTCTGACATACATCTTGGTCTTTTCTGTCTTTTCAATGACCTCTTGCTTTCTTCATGTATGATGTCCTCGATGTCATTCCACAACTCGTTTGGTCTTTGGTCACTAGTGTTCAACGTGTCAAATCTATTCTTCAGATGGTCTCCAAATTCAGGTGGAATATACTCAAGGTCATATTTTGGCTCTCGGGACTTGCTCTGATTTTCTTCAGTTTCAGCTTGAACTTGCATGTGAGCAATTGATGGTCTGTTCTACAGTCGGCCCCTGTCTTTGTTCTGACTGATGTTATTGAGCTTTTCCATCATCTCTTTCCACAGATGTAGTCAGTTTGATTTCTGTGTGTTCCACCTGGCGAAGTCCATGTGTGTAGTCACCATTTATGCTGGTGAAAGGAAGCATTTGCAATGAAGTCGTTGGTCTTGCAAAATTCTATCATTCGATCTCCAGCATTGTTTATATCATCAAGGCCATATTTTCCAACTACTGATCCTTCTTCTTTGTTTCTAACTTTTGCATTCCAATCACCAGTAATTATCAATGCATCTTGATTGCATGTTTGATCAATTTCAGACTGTAGCAGCTGATAAAAATCTTCTATTTCTTCAACTTTGGCCCTAGTGGTTGGTGAGTAAATTTGAACAAGAGTCGTATTAGCTGGTCTTCCTTGTAGGTATATGGATATTATCCCATCACCGACAGCGTTGTACTTTAGGATAGATTTTGAAATGTTCTTTTTGACGATGAATGCAACACCATTCCTCTTCAAGTTGTCATTCCCAGCATAGTAGACTATATGATTGTTTGATTCAAAATGCCCAATATCAGTCCATTTCAGCTCACTAATGCCTAGGATATCAATGTTTATGCATTCCATTTCATTTTTGACGATTTCCAATTTTCCTAGATTCATACTTTGTACATTCCAGGTTCTGATTATTAATGGATGTTTGCAGCTGTTTCATCTCATTTTGAGTCATGCCACATCAGCAAATGAAGGTCCCAAAAGCTTTACTCTTCCCCAGTCATCTTTTGAGTGCCTTCCAACCTGGGGGGCTCATCTTCCAGCACTGTATCAGACAATGTTCCGCTGCTATTCATGAGGTTTTCACTGGCTAATGGTTTTCAGAAGTAGAATGCCGGGTCCTTCTTCCTAGTCTGTCTTAGTCTGGAAGCTCTACTGAAGCCTGTCCTCCATGGGTGACCCTGCTGGTATCTGAATACCAGTGGCATAGCTTCCAGCATCACAGCAACACACAAGCCCCCACAGTACAACAAACTGACCAACATGTGGGGTGAGTTGCATTACAGACCCATTAAGTCTGAATCTCTGGGTGTGAGTCACAAGCAGCTGTACATTTAATGTTGCTGAGGTGATTCTAATGTGCAGTCAAGGTTGGGAACCTCTGTACAAGAGCACAGTTGGAGGCAGGTTCATAGAGGGTTTGGGTTTCAGATTAAATCAGAATCTTTGTGTTTACCTGTTCAAGAGACAGAGTCATCTGGGGTAGAGCAATATAGAGGAATTTATTGCTTTATCAGCTCATCCACCCAAATCATGGTGCTTGACTTTTCCACGCTATTTCCACCTGTGCTTTAGGAGTAGGGTTTAAGAGAAGGGTTTAAGGCAGGACTTGTTGGGAAGCTTACAAGCTTACAAGTTCCAAACTCAATGACATTGTTGATTCAAAAGGACTTTGTTGGGGGGCTGGATATGGACATAATCATTTGTCTCCAAATCTAAATTAAGCCAAGGCCCCTGGGAAGTACTAGGGACTGAGCGAATTCTTTTCTAAAGTACCTAAGCACATGCTGGTAAAAAACAAAAACAAAAAACACTCTTCTGTTTCTTGGAAGGGTTGTGAAGGTGCTAACCAGAGTAGGTGATGTTTGCTACTGAGCTGTCCAAACATCCAGGTTGGGCTGTCCAAAGTGTTGGCACACTTGTGTTTCAGTTATTTTCTTTCAAGACTTTCACATGCTAACCTCCTGCATGATTACAGGTGTCTTTCATAGCAAAGCTCCAGAAGGAATTTGGGAAGAAAATTTGGTATCGTGCCACCCACATCAGGAACCCAGCATATATCACAAACACAATCACAATCAACATGCCCCTGCTAGCATGCGTTTTACCTTCAAAGCACTGCTGTTTTCTAACCTGGCATGGCTATTCATCATCAAACGAAGGTCTTCAAGAAGTACAATTAGTGATTCTTCCCATCCTAATGACCTCACCTTTGCCCCTGAGAAACATGATCCCAGACGCCAGGCTAATACCTTCTTTTACAATAAAGGATGCACAGTTCATAAAGCAGTCTAGGATGCTTATTCCAGAGTTACTTGCTTTCCAAGCACAGTCTTAGTTCAAATTAGCAAAGTTCCAAATTTAAGCGTTAGGCCCTAGCCTGATTTTGAAGCATGTTTTGAGATAACAGAATGATGGGCCTGATGCCTTGAAATAGCACAACGTATCTGTCCACCTATTCTTCCCACACTTAATTGTGCTCGTGAGGAGCCTATACATAGATCAAGAAGCAGTCGTGCGAACAGAACACAGGGATACTGCATGGTTTAAAGTCAGGAAAGGAGTGCGTGAAGGTTGTATCCTTTCACCATACCTATTCATTCTGTATGCTGAGCAAATAATCTGAGAAACGATTATAGGAAGAATAATTGGGCACCAGGATTGGAGGAAGACTCATTTAAAACTCCTGTTATATATGCAGATGACACAACCTTGCTTACTGAAAGTGAAGAGGACTTGAAGCATTTACTGATGAAGATCAAAGATCACAGCCTTCAGTATAGATTACACCTCAATGTAAAGACAACAAAAATCCTCACAACTGAACCAATAAGCAACATCATGATAAACGGAGAAAAGATTGAAGTTATCAAGGATTTCATTTTACTTGGATCCACAATCAATACCCATGGAAGCAAAAGTCAAGAAATCAAAAGATACATTGCATTGGACCAATCTGCTGCAAAAGACCTCTTTATTTATTTATTTTTATTGTACTTTAGTTGAAGGTTTACAGAACAAACTAATTTCTCACCTAAGAGTATACACATTGTTCTATGACATTGGTTAACAACCCCATGACATGTCAACACTCTTCCTTCTCAACTTTGGGTTCCCTATTACCAGCTTTCCCATTCCCGCCTGCTTTCCAGTCCCTGCCCCTGCTCTTGGTGCACCTCTTTAGTCTTGTTTTGTTCCATGGGCCTTTTCAATCTTTGGCTGCATGGTGAACCTCAAGAGTGACATCATTACTGAGCTGAAAGGGTGTCTGGGGGCCATACTCTCAGAGTTTCTCCAGTCTCTGTCAGGCCAGCAAGTCTGGTCTTTCTTTTTGAGTTAGAATTTTGTTCTACAGTTTTCTCCGGCTCTGTCTAGGACCTTTTATTGTGATCCTTGTCCGAGCAGTCAGTGGTGGTAGCTGGGCACCATCTCGTTGTACTGGACTCAGTCTGGTGGAGGCCATGGTAGATGTGGTCCATTGGTCCTTTGGACTAATCTTTCCCTTGTATCTTTAGTTTTATTCATTCTTCCTTACTCCTGAAGGGGCGAGACCAGTGGAGTATCCTAGATGGCCGCTCACATGCTTTTAAGACCTCAGACGCTACTCACCAAAGTAGAATTAGAACATATTCTTTATAAACTATGTTAAGCCAGTTGAGCTAGATATTCCCAATGATCATGGCCCCCACAGCCCTCAGCCCAGCAATTCAGTCTCTCAGGGAGTTTGGATTTGTCTATGGAGCTACCATGACCTTGCCTTGTACAGGTTGCACTGGCTTCCCCTGTATTGTGTACTGTCTTATCCTTCACCAAAGTTTCCACTTATCTATTGTGCAAATGACCTCTTTAAAATGAAGAGCAAAGATGTCGCCTTGAAGACTAAGTTGTGTCTGACCCAAGCCACGGTGTTTTCAATCGCATCCTATGCATGTGAAAGCTGGACAATGAATAAGGTAGACCAAAGAGGAATTGGCACCTTTGAATTGTGGTGTTGGTGAAGAATATTGAATATACCATGGACTTCTAAAAGAATGAACAAATCTGTCTTGGAAGAAGTGCAACTGGAATGCTCCTTAGAAGCAAGAATGGCAAGACTATGTCTCACATACCTTGGACATGTTGTCAGGAGGGATCAGTCCCATGCTTGGTAAAGTAGAGGGTCAGGAAAAAAGAGAAAGACCCTCAATGAGATGGGTTGACACAGTGGCTTCAACAACCAACCAGCTTGAGTATAACAACGATTGTGAGGATTGCACAGGACCAGGTAGTGTTTTGTTCTGTTGTACATAGGGTCACTATGAATTGGAACTGACTTGATGGCACCTAACAACAACAATTCTTCCCACGTATTAGCCTGGGAAGCCTTGTGAGCCCATGCTACCAAGGCATCTTCAGAGAGTCCAGAGCACTGGTTATTAGCTCTCCAATGTACATGGTCGTGCACAGCCCAACGTCTCATAGAATAAACTGGAATCAAAGAGACTGAAGTCTGCTTGGGAAGGGAATATGTTGCTGAGAAACTTGAGTCTTTTGGCTAATGCAAAGAAGTGGGAGTGTGTGAGCTCTCTACAATTTCCACTCTGTGGAAGATGGACTTCTCCTTCCAAGCAGCATTGTAAGGTCAGCAGATAAAAATATGCAAAATCATTCAGTTTATACTTACACAGATAGTAAAACTATATTTAAAAGAAAAAAAATAAAATGAATATCACAGAAGTCAGGATAAAGGATACTTCTGTGGGACAGGAGGTAATATGATCAAGAAAGGGCAACAGAGGACTTCTAAAATAGAGCAATGTTCTTTCCCTGAATTAATACATGGTTACGCATGTGTTTGTTTTATTATCCTTCTTTGCACTGTAAATGCTTTATATATTCTTCTTTAAGTATGTGGATGTCACAATAAAAAAGACAGCAGTCTTAAACTGGACTATAAAGTATAAAAAGACTTTAATTTTTGCATTTATTTTAGATCATCTTTTATTTCCAGACAGTAGACTCCCTTTGCACAAGTATGTATCAATTTTAAACAACAGTTCTGTGAATATCTTTAAGTTGAAAAGTTTTCATAATCCATCTTTAAAAACACAAGGAAAGTTCTATTCAGGATAAGCAGAGAGCAGAACAAACAATGGCTCTGCTCATTAAAAATACTTTATTATTACCATCAGTTCTGAAAAAGAAATCCTGAGAGATAAGAGTGGCAGTTCTGTTGACACAAAAGAAGTCATTGGAAGAGAAGGTTGGTTGGAACACGGGCAAAAAAGTGTTATTTAAACTAGTCTTCCGGACAAATTTTCCAAGTGCTTTTCCTGGCAAGTTCTCCATTATACATAACTTGCTTTTCTTCAGAGTTTGTATCTGGTCCCCCAACGGCTGCTGGTTCCCACCCCAATTATGCCTGCAAAAGCCGTTTGTGACGTCCATAGGAAGATTTTGGAAGAAAGTGGGTAAATGGGTCTAGAAATGCTGAATCAATACCTGAGAGTCTGTCCCCTGGTCCCCAGTCCTTTCCTTGTAAATCGCCTAAAGAAACTCCTCTGCCAGCACTTATTACATTTGCAAACGGACTTTTTCCATCTCGTGTTGGAGTCCTGAGGACTTGTTAATGTTGGAAAATGCAAAAGGATAATGAAATATAAAAAGTACACACAAACAAATAACCTTACAGTTGGGATTATTAAAATATTTTTTTCTATTTTATTAATTTGGATACAAAAGTGGCAGGTAGAATTTTAAGCAGATTCTGTCATTTTACCCTAAAAAATGAATTTTGGAAACACTGGAAAGCTAATTTTCTTTTCACTTTATACAAAGATTACCCCCGTGAAAATGGAGGTAAAGTATAGCTGTAAAAGACACATTCTAATTCCTCCTGGGAGGCGAGGGGGAAAAGAAGTTTGTAATCCATGCAAAAATTTAATTGCCATTTCAGAGTAGCTTGCCTTTGTTGTTAATTTTCTAATCCACGGATTTAATGACTCACACATTTAAATTTTGTTTTAAAATCCAAGAGGTTTTCATTGCTGCTTTTGGCAATTTTAGCAAATTATGATTCGTTTGCAAAGTAATGATATAGAAATATTATGAATATTGATTCTAGGTATTGAAGCTAATAATTAAACTAGAATTTGTGCAAGGGAGAATTTAGTAGTATGGGCTCACAAGGCTTTCTTTGTCGTGGCAATATTTATTTAATCAGATCCCCACACATTTTCTACTCCAGGGAAAAAAAAAAAAAAAGGAAGGCTTCTCCTTAAGTTGAAGTAAGAAGTACTCAAATTCAGCAACTGCTTGGCCACCGGTGCAGAGAAAGTAAGTTATTTAGAGTTGCTGACGTTTTAAATAGACTCAATGAACATACGTTCAAGTAGACGAACTAAGTGGAGAGTATTGGGTGAAAGATCAGAGTACACCCCAAGGGCGCCCTTCGCCCATCTCACCATGGGGTGGCGCTCTAAGGCCCAGATTTGCCCGCGTCGCCCTCTGCGCTATTGTAGGGAAGAGAGAATGAACTTTTCTCAAGCTCTCAACTCTGTGGCTCTTTCTCATTGTACATGTAAAATATTTACATTAAAAACCCACTGACCGTTCAGCACTGATGAAAATAACAAAGTAATTAGGAATCGGCTGGACATTTGTATACTTAGCTATCACAAGTATGTTTATACAGGTGATAGAAATGAAGGTTTGGGATATAAGAAATAGTAGCACTATCGTATAATTTCAAAGTTTGAATTAAATTTTCCTGAAAATATCTTAGTATTTATGTATTTTTAAATCTCATATCTAAACTCCCAGGGGTCCACTTTTAACTTTTTATAAACCGTACCATATAGTTTTAAAATCCAATGACTAAAAGTGTTTTCAAGTTATTAGTGAAGTCAAAGCTAGTGTGTGTACTTTTTTTGTGATAAAAGAAGATAGGTGGCTACATTTTAAATAAATGAAGATTTCAAAGCAGCATCATTGTTTTAGTTTAGCATTCTGGACTATCCCCTATGGGAAGTATTAAAGAAAAACTACAGTCTTAGAATAAACTACAAATTAAACTCTGTTCCCCAAATAATCTGAATCACTTTTATTATTTAATTGGGCAGATATATTGCTCTGTGCAAAGGGGAAAAAGAGAGCACTCCATTTTCAAAGGGCAAGAAGCATAGAAGATAAGGTTCAGAGCTACAAAAATATATATGATTCATTTTAAAAGGAAGCCTTCTTAAAGACAGTGGTCTGATCATCCGCCGACATCTCCCACAGCTGTTGCCAAGAGACAAATGACCTCCCACACGCACAATTAGGATCGTGCCATAGCTACCGTTTTTCATCTTACTCTTTTTACATAAGGTCATATCATAGGCACTTTCCCAAATTATTAAATGTCCTTAGAAAAACTTATTTTGATATCTGTATCATAAATGTTTTAACAATTTGTATTTTTAGTTTTTCTAAATAATGATTTAATAATTATTATAAATAAAATTGTGGAGATATCTGTACTTAAATTCTTAAGCGACTGTCTAAGTTGTTAAAGTTCTGTTGTATTGTAAAAGTAATAAATCTGCTCTTAACTTTTAAAATTTAAATTATGCAGAATTTGATAAATGTCAGTTTATACGGTATGTAATTGATTGCATATAGAGAGGGGGTTTGGTCTGGAGTTTAAACTCCCTAATAAGAGTAAGCTGGTATCTGACCAATTATGTAGAAAATTAGCTTTTAAAAATCACAGGTTCTTAATGACCTGCTTGAGTAAAGTAAGCTGATGGATTAATTTTGAGATGCTACATTTTGAGAAATAGAAAAGCCACTTCTGGAACTATCGTTAACTTCTCAATAAATGTCAGGTTTGCCTACTAAACAGATCAGAAGTAGTAAATCTAATTTAATATTTAGATGTTGATGTTTTATGTTATTTTCTACAGAAATGGATGGACTTGAAAAGGAAACCAAGAGCTATCCTGGGAAAAATGTTGATGCTCCCAAGCCTAAGAAAATGTCCTTTTTGAGAGGATCATGTATTTTCTTTTTTGCTTTGAAAATGAGTTCTTCACATGAAGGCTGCTAACGGAAGATGTTTGTCTATGATCTCAAAATAATGGGCGAAAACCTAAAGAAATAAAAGGTTATGCTCAAATATACAGTTGAACACATGGTGTCTGCTTTGAAATTCTCTTTCTATATTTGGACATAAACTTTTTCAAAGAAATTCAAGCATAGTCTCTTTGACTTTCTGTTTACGCACATCATAGTCAAAATTTCTTAGGCAAGAAAACGTTTTCCTGTTACAAAAATTCACCAGTGAGAACATAAAACAGAAGATTCATAATATAAAACTGATTTTCACACTTAGGCAATTAAAACTAAAGGCTATGGTTTAAAGCAAGTATCTCAAAATCTGATTATTTTCATTGAAACAAGTTTCATCTTTAGCTTTTTTTCCCCCCCTTTCATTGTTACTGAAGTAACTGTGAAATGCATTCAGATAACGACTTGGAAAGCTGAAACGTTATACTGACACATCAAGAAAGGTATTCCTTCAATACGGTAATTTTCAATGTTCTGCCTTAAAAGGAACAAAACAAAAAACCAAACCCACCACCAGTGAGTCAGTTCGACCCTATAGGACAGGGTAGAACTGCCCCATAGCGTTTCTGACTGAGGCTGTAAATCTTTAAGAAAGCAGACTGCCACATCTTGCTCCTGCAAAGGGGCTAGTAGGTTCGAACCACTGACCTTTCAGATAGCAGAGGAGAGCTTAACCACTGCACCACCAGGACTCCTTTTAAAGAGAACAATACCTCTTTAACTGAGAATTTTCCTTACTTGCACAATGAAGGCAAGGAAAGTTACATAGGGCTTTTCTTCCACTATCATTATGAAAAGGAAGACATACACAGAAAAATTATCTAAAATTCTAGAGGTCGGTAACCACGATGAAGGGTTTGTTTTTTTTCTTATGGTAGCCAGGCCAGAACCTGATGTAGGTGTTTTAGAAACAGAATTTGCTGGTGGAGTGAGCAGGACTGTGGAGTCAGACATTCTTGTTCTCCATCTGTGGATGTCTGTCATTTAGTGACAAGAACCTGCACTATATTTTCTTAACCCAATATGGACAGAGAATGTGTTTGGATTGTATTGTGTGACATCTCCTTCCCTACTGCACAGGCCCAAGAGGTGACGGGGGTGGGGTCTGGCTTTTTAAGGATGGGTCTAATGCATTCAGCTGTTATCACACTTTGCTGATTGCAATCACTCGTTTTATGGTTTCTTTTCCAGCTGCTCCAAAAATTCATTGCAATGTCTTTTAGGTTTGTTTTTAATATCCTGTAATTCAAAGATCTAAGAAAGAAGAGTTGAAATAGAAATCCAGGTCCTGATTCCCTCCCCATTTTTTCTCATGGGTAAGAAATTTAGGATTTGGACACATTCCTCAAAATTCTTTCTGGAGAGATGTGTTCTTTTCTGCAGGGAAGAAGGCAGCTTGGAGTCCATTCACGGGTTTATTCAATAGACAGGGAGTTGGGAAAAGATCCTATGTAAATATACAGAAATTTTTAAATTAAAATTAAAAAAATCAATATTTCCTTCAGAGCACTCACAATTAAAATGTTTCTTTTTCCAGAGTAGTGGCAAAGTAGTGGCACTCTGTTGGCGTTTAGGATTTCTAGAATCTCTAAATAAAAAGTGAGTATTTCATCTAAAACTTGTTCTAAAACTTGATTAGTACAACTTAAAAACATATAGCTCCGTAAGCTCTTTTTATTTTATTTTTTTTAATTGTGGTGAAACTACACATAACAATACATTTGCCAATTCAACAATTTCTGCGTGGATAATTCAGTAGCATTGATTCCATTCTTCATGTGGTGTGGCCATTATCACCTTCCTTTTTCACATTATTTCACCACCATCAACGTAAACCCAATGCCCCCTAAGCAAAAACTCCCTTAGCTCTATAAGCTTTTACCCTTAGAAAAAATTAAAAGGAAAGGGGGAATCCCCACATGTGCCTTCTCTGATAATATCTGACTTACGCTTTTAAATCGATTTATTTCAGGCAAAGTATAAGGTATCAGTTTTCTCTGTTTTCCCCTGTCCTCTGTTACCTCTGAAGAGCTGGGTCCAAGAAATGATTTGGCCAGAATTATAGGTTGCCATTTCCACATGTTTCACTGCATAGCGGTGGCTCCTTTCAGTCACTTGGAAGTCCTTTTAAAGTCCATAGAAAAGAAAAAACTCTGCCTGTAAATCAGAAGGACCCAGTTTCTTGGTTTCAGTGAAGGGTGGTTTTACTATCTGCTGTCACCACAGCTGTCAGCAGGATGCCTTAAACATCCTAATTGTCACCAGGGATCGGATTGTTCCTTAACTAATTGTTTAGATCAGCTAATCTATATCCATCATCTGCAAAGGGTCAGCAGCCCCAAGCATCCTGTAATTTAGATAAAACCCCTATCCTGGGTCCAAACACACTTGTTTGGGTGGCCAAGGGTCAGGGGACCAAAAAGCCAACCCACAGTTGGAACAAGAGTGTGGATTGTTAATATAGGAGTGGATAAGCCTGCAGGTTTAGACCCCCAGTCCATCTGCATGTGTCCCACCCAAATGATGCTAATCGGTAGAAGATTCTATTTCATTGATGGCAATATGCTCAGAACCCGAACACAGCAGACAGCCAAGATCACCGCCAATGTCAGCCTTTATGTCTGCACTTGTATGGGCTTTGGGCGTACTTTTTATGATATGAACATACCACTGTATTTTTGAGTTATTTAGAAGTCTTTTCTTTTTTCTTGAGTTGAAGTTCTAAAAACATGTAAACAGAAGTAGTGGAGTAGTAATTATACGTGTAATGCACAGGTTCCATATTAGAACATAGGCTACCTTCCAGAGCCATTTCCTTAGTCGGTTCTCCAAAATAATTAGTTAATTTGTTATTTTAGACTGTGGGATAGTTTGGCTTGCATTCTTCTGGCGTTTATTCTTCCATTCAATAAAAATACATTTCAAAACCATGTGAGTCAGGCAAGAAAGTTTTTATACCTCAGAAATGTGAACCATTTAGAAATAAGCCCACCATCTTACATTTATATAATGCTTACTTCAAAGTTCTTTTAAAAGAATTAAAGACTCAATTGGATAGAAATAAATAAATGAATAAATAAATAAACAAACAAATAAATAAATAAAAGCAACCAGGTCTTTTCCCCCAATTTACTAAGCAGAAGTGAATAGGGGGAGAAAGACAGGCAAGTCTATGATACACAAGAAGCAAACAAACAAAAAAACAAATACAACAGCCTTTAGAAAAGTGAAATGTATTCATTAAGATGCTTTAAGCAAAAGGACCTGCCTGGGGATTTTTTCTTTTTAAATAGAAATTTGGAAAATCCTCCATGCCCTATGTCCTTCTTTTAGACTTAGTAAGATCTTATTAATTTTTCAGTAAAGAACCTTATCGATTTTGTGTAGGCCAGTATTTCCCTCACTTACTTGGATTATTATTATTTTTATAACTGTACACCTAAGCCTTATAGAATCAGGGTGCTGTGGAATAGACTTTGGGAAAAGAATCAACAAAGTACAATTGCTACATGATACCAACAGCCAGCATTTATTGTGACTTACCTGTTTACCAGGCATTATTTCAAACACTTTATGTGTATCAACTCATTTAATCATCACAACAACCCTATGATGTAGGTACACTTCTTATTCCCATTTTGTATATAGGAAAACTTCACGGAGAGGTTAGTTAATTTACCCAAGATCACAGATTGTGCTAGGAGGTTAGCACAGAACGGTTTGGCGAACTCAGGAAAACATTTTAGAGAAAACAGGCTTTGAACCAGGAACTGAAGGCAAACACAAGAGTGGGCAGGGCCAGTTGCACAGATGTGAATGGGTCAAGGAGCTGAGCCTTCAGATGCTGTGGGCTTCTGTAAAACTGGATTGGAAGGAACTAGAAACCCAGCCTGGGAGAGGGGAGAAATGACAGCAATAGAGACAAGAGGGACGCCAAGGCAGCTGCAGACCCTGTTGAGCCTCCAGCACTTAGCAACTTGGTTTTGTCATTTTGACCTATTACATTGATTAAGAGGACTTGGCAAATCTGTAGACCACTTTTCTGTCTTGCTCCCCATCCAGCCATATTTTAAGTAATTTTTTTATTAAAAAGTAGTATATGTTTACTGTAGAAAATATGAAAAACATGAAACACACACAAAAGAGAAAACAAAATTTATAATCCCACTTCCCAGAGACAGCCACTTTTAGCCTTCTAGCATATATAACTCTAGACTTTTTAAATAAGTCATAAATAAGAAAACGGAGTCATAATGAAAAACAAACCCATTGCCGTCAAGTCAATTTCAACTCATAGCGACCCTATAGGACAGGGTAGAACTGCCCCATAGGGTTTCCAAGAAGCAGCTGGTGAATTCAAATTGCCGACATTTTGGTTAGCAGCCGAGCTCTTAACCACTGCGCCACCAGGGCTTCATTATAATGGACATAGTGCTTTGTAATTTTCTTCCTGTCCCCACACTTATCTTGGTTAAATGAATATTTTTTATGTTTTTATACGTCCCACTTTAATGAATGCCTCATATTCGATTTATTAATTTAACAGATATCCTATTGATAGACCCTTAGGTTCTTTCCACTTTTTTTTACTATTTTATGTGTTATTGCAATAGATACTTTCAGATCAATATTTTGTTCCACTTGAGATTATTCTTTATTATTATTTTATATTATTTATATTACTCTTTATTATTGTGTTATAGAAACTGATCGATTAAATCAAAGTGTGTGTATACATATTTGAATGCATACATGTCTCGTGTGTGTGTGTGTGTGTGTGTATATATATAAACCAGTTGCCATCAGTGGGGCCCAACATCTGAAAAATGGCTGATTTTTTGGAAGTAGGTCACCAGGCCTTTCTTCCAAGGCACCTGTGGGTGGACTCGAACCTACAATTTTCTGGTTAGCAGCTGCCTCATTAACCGTTTGCACCACCCAGGGATTCCCTTATGTATATACATACATGTATGTTGTTGTTGTTGTTAGGTGCCATCAAGTCAATTTTGACTCATAGCAAATCCAAGTGATAGACTAGAACTGCCCCATAGGGTTTTCCAGGCTGTAATCTTTAAGGAGCAGATGACCAGGTCTTTCTCCCACGGAGCCCCTGGGCGGGTTGGAACTGCCAACTTTTTGGTTAGCAGCCAAGCACTTAACTGTTATGCCACCAGGATTCCATCCATACACTTCTAAATCCATTTATGTGGATTTTGAAACTTATTCCTAAATGCCTTCCAAAGGTTGTATCATTTTATCTCCCTCACAGCCTAGGATTAGAAAGCCATTTCCCACACACACCACACAGGCACAGAAGTTCTCCAACTTCCAAAGGCTTGATTCACAAATTTTCCTGGACAGGAAGGAACAAAGCCATGCCCCAGAGCAAAGATGGATCACCTCTACTTGTCACCAACAGATGGCAGTGGCTGCCATTTGAATGGCATCCGCTGTACTTAGGAACAAATCAAGTTAAAGCCATCTTGTGAAGTTAACCTTTTAAATACTTTTTGACAAAAATTTAAAAGATTCTTATCAAAATTATAATAATCTCAAATTAAGGAGAATGTTGACCTGAAAGTAAAAGCAGTATGTCCTTGTTGTTTGAATTTAAATATCTTTAATTACTAAACATTACTGACTATTCTTTTGTACGTTCAACTGCACTTCTTTGGTAGACTGTCCCGTAACTTCTTTGGCCCATTCTTTTTGTACCAGGATGTGCACCTTTTCCATATTATTCCTACATTACCTTTTTATGTAAGGATATGAATCCATGCATAAGAGAGAAATATTGTTGCAGGTTTTTATGTCTTTTAATCCACAGATTTTTGTTTTTTGATGAGGAGGATGGGGAAATGTACAGCAGTTTTCAATGTTTATATAGACAAAATAGCCAATTCTATTTCACCGTTTATGATTTGTTTGTTTTTATGCTGAAAAAGGCTTTCTTTGCCTCAAGATTAGAAAAATATTCCTCTATACTTTCTTCATTTTTTCCAGGCATGTAGCTCTTTGATACATCTAGTATTTATTTTAGTGTAAGATGTTGAAGGGAATTCAACATTATTTTTTTCAAAGCCCTGACCAATTGTTTCCGTACCATTTTAAAAAAATAATCACATGTTCTTGTAATGATTAGAAATACCACCCTTAACCTGTAGTGAAATTTTACAACTGCAGGGTTTATTTCAGACTTTTCTGTTTTATTCCATGGGTCTGTTTAATTACCAGAGCCACTGTGCTATCTCAATACTTGTTCTCGCTTTGCTTTTAATTTTTAAAATGTTTTCTTGGAGTTGATTTTTAAATCATTACATTAACATGCACCTCTTGTAACAAATGGAACTGTAGAGTATGATGTCTACATAAAGCTAACAATTTCTCCCTTACTCTTCTAGTCCCACTCTTCTGTGGAAATAATGCCTACTGTTTGATGAATACGGTTGTATACTTTTGTTTATGTTCTTGCAACCAAACAATAATAATAATAACCATAATAATGCAAATGTTTATCAAGTGCTTACTTGTGCAAGGCATTGTTCTAAGCACTCTACCTGAATTACTTCATTTGTTTTTTTATCACAAACCTACAAGGTAGATATTATCATCACCAATATACAGATAAATAAGCCGAGTCACTGGAAGGCTAAATAATTTGTCCAAGTCACACAGTTAGTAAGTGGGGAACGGGGATCCAAATCCAAAGTGTGAGTTCTATCCCATTCTTTAGCATCTCCCTCTCCCCGTCCTTCTTCCGTTCCTCCTCCTTCATCTCCTCTATTAAAAACACAGAAATATTTCATATACATTGCTTTGAAACTTGCCTTTTTCACTTAAAATACATTAGGTTCTCCTTTCTAGCTGAATACACATAGATGCATCAATTTTTTTTTTGATATATCAGCGTATCAGATATGCTAGTATTCTACAGTACAACATAACATAATAGACCATTCTCCTTTTTTAGAAATAACATTTTATTGTGTTTTTGGTGAAGGTTTACACAGCAGTTTTGGTTCCCATTCAACAGTTTCTATACAAATTGCTCAGTGACATTGGTTGCAATCTTCACAATGTGTGAACATTCTCATTATTTCTGTTCTGGTATTCTATTTCCATTAATCTAGTTTCCTTGCCCTTTACAGTCTCATCTTTGTTTTAAAGCAATTGTTGAGAGTTTGGCCTTATATAGGTGATTTTTTTTAAAGGAGCATATTGCTTATGAGTATATTCATTATTTTGTGAGCCAATCTGTTACTTAGCTACAAGGTGACCTCAGAGTTAGTTTCAGCTCAAGGTTTGAAGAGTATCTCAGGGCAACAGTCTCAAAGAATCTTCCAGCCTCAATCAGTACAGTAAGTCTGTTTTTGTTTCGTTTGCTTGTTTTAGTAATTTGAGGTTGTGTTTCACATTTTCCTCCCATTCTGTCAGGGTTCATCTTTTGTGGCCCTGATTGGAATGGTTGATAGTGGTAACCAGGAACCATCTAGTTCTTTTAGTCTCAGGGTACTTGAGGTTGTGGTTTGTGTAGACTGTTTGTCCTATAGACTAGTTTCTTCTTTGAGTCTGTGGTTTCCTTCTTTCTCTTTTGTTTCAGGTGAGTACAGACCAATAGTTGCTAAACCATTCTCCTTTTGATAGGCATTCAAATTGTTCTTATTTCCTGGCTGTCACCCAATAATACTGCTATTAACAGTTTTGTACTCAAATTCTTTCATACTGGTAATTTTATTTTTGGCAAATAGTTTCTCAAAAGTGAAATTGCTGGATCTAAGGGCATATGTGATTTTTTTTTTTTAACAGTTACTACCAGATTATTTTCCACAATGAGTGTTCTAATTAATATCCCACCAGCAATGTACAAAACTACCCCACGCCTTTCCTTTCATTCACTCTTTCTCTTTTATTGAAACTCCAAACATGCCCAGCTGTTCTCAGAACTGGGATCCCGTGGTAGACAAGGTAAACATGGTTCTTGCTTTTGAGAGGAAAAGGTGTTGGTTCACACTGGACACTGCTCCTCTTCCTCAGTTCCCTAAAAGCACCACGACTTAACATAACACAGAGCACTTTACAGGAAACAATCTAAAGTTGAATACAAGCCATCTCTATTCTTTAATTGCCCTGGTCTTCAATATTGCTGCTTATACAATCTTCCTTCCACACAACCACACTCTTCCTCAAGAGCCCTCCTCCATATCTCCAAGACTTCATACCTTAGAAGTCACAAAGGAATGGCTTTTCAAAGGAATGATAATTTACCTTTCTCTTTGTTTCATGTCTTTCCTTTCAGACCCTGCCCAGGGAACCCTCTTTCAACAACAATAACATCAAAAACAAATACAGCTTCTCCAAAGAAAAGAACTTGGAAAAGGAGATCAAGAATACAGTATCATTTATAATAGCCTTTAAAAAGATAAAGTACTTAGAAATAAACCTACCAGGCATGTAAAAGACCTATACAAACAAGATTACAAAACACTACTGCAAGAAACCAAAAGACACCTACATAAATGGAAAACATACCAAGTTCATAGATAGGAAGACTCACCATCGTGAAAATGTCAATTATACCCAAAGTGATCTACAGATATAATGCAATCCTGATCCAAATACCAATAGTATTCTTTAATGAGATGTAAAAACTAGTCACAAACTTTATATGGAAAGGAAAGAGGCCTGGATAAGCAAAGAATTATTGAAGAGAAAGAACAAAGTAGGAGGCCTCAAACTACCTGATCTCAAAACCTACTATACAGCCATGATAGGCAAGACAGCCTGGTACTGGTACAATGACAGACACATAGACCAATGGAACAGAATCAAGAACCCAGATGTAAATTCATCCATCCATCTACGGCCAGCTGATCTTTGACAAAGGACCAAGGCCCGTTAAATGGGTAAAAGACAGTCTTTTCAACAAATTGTGCTGGCAAAACTGCATAACCATCTATTAAAAAAAAAAAAGAGAGAAATACAACCCACACCTCAAACCATACACAAAAACTGATTCAAAATGGATCAAAGACCTAATTGTAAAATGATAAAGATAATGGAAGAAAAAATAATGACAACACTAAGGACCCTAATACATGGCATAGATAGAACACAAACCATAATTAAGAACGCACAAACACCAGAAGATAATCTAGATAACTGGGAGCTCCTAAGAATTAAACACATATGCTTATCAAAAGACTTCACCAAAAAAGTAAAAAGAGAACCTGTAGATTGGAAAAAAGTGTTTTGCTACGACATATCTGACAAGGGTCTAATATCTAAAACCTATAAAATATTTCGACACTTCAACAACAAAATGACAATCCAGTTAAAAATAGACAGAGGATATGAATAGACATTTCACTAAAGAAGACATTCAGGCAGCTAACAGGCACATGAGGAAATGCTCGTGATCATTAGCCATTTCAGGCAGCTAACAGGCACATGAGGAAATGCTCGTGATCATTAGCCATTAGAGAAATGCAAATCAAAACTACAATGACATACCATCTCACCCCAACATTACTGGCATGAATCAAAAAAAACAGAAAATAACAAATGTTGGAGAGGTTGTTGGAAGACTGGAACTCTTATGCATTGCTGATAGGAATGTAAAATGGTACAACCACTATAGAGAACGATATGGCACCTCCTTAAAAAGCTAGAAATAGAAATACTATACAATCCAGCAACCCCACTCCTAGGAATATATCCTAGAGAAATAAGAGCCATCAATGAGTAGACATATTCACGCCCATGTTTATTGCAGCATTATTCTCAAACACAAAAAAACGGAAACAATCTAAGTGCCCATCAATGGATGAACGGATAAACCAAGCACAGTATACACAATGGAATACTAAACAACAATAAAGAATGATGATAAATCCATAAAACTTCTCATAACATGGATGAATCTGGGGCATTATGCTAAGTAAAATAAGTCAATCACAAAAGGACAAATATTGTGTGAGACCACTATTACAAAAGCTCAAGAAAAGGTTTACACAGAGGAAAAGGAACAACAATTTTTAATGCTTACCAGGGAGGGACGAGATGGGGAAGAGGAATTGCTAACTAGATAATAGACAAGTATTAACTTTGGTGAAGGGAAAAAACACACAATATAGGGGAAGTCAGCACTACTTGACCAAAGCAAATCGTAGATGCTTCCTAGACACATCCAAACACCTTGAGGGACTGAGTTACTGGGGCTGAGGCCTGGGAACCAAAGTCTCAGGGTATACCTAGGCCAATTGGTATAACATAGTTCTTCAAGAAAATGTTCCACATCATACTTTGGTGAGTAGTGTCTGGGGCCTTAAAAGCTTGAGAGCAGCCATCTAAGATACATCTATTGGTCATATCCAGTCCAGAGCAAAGGAGAATGAGAAAAAAACCAAAGAAACAAGGAAAATTAGTCCAAAGGACTAATGGTCCACATGAACCACAGCCTCCACCAGCCTGAGTCCAGAGAACTAGATGGTGCCCAGCTACCACCACCGACTGTTCTGACAGGGATCAAAATAGAGGGTCCTGGACAGAGCAGGAGAAATATGTAGAAAAAAATTCAAATTCACAAAAAAGACCAGACTTACTGATCTGACATAGCCTGGGGGAACCCAGACTATAGCCCCTGGATACCCTGCTAACTCAGAACTGAAGCCACTCCAGAAGTCCACCTTTCAGCCAAAGATTATAAAAGAAAAAATAGAACCTGTAACGAATGTGCTTCTTAGTTCAATCAAGGATGAGACCAAATGGGCAAGACCTGCCCAAAAGGAAAAATGAGAAGGCAGGAAGGGACAATTAAACTGTGTGAATGGGCATGGGGAACCCAGGGTGGAAAAGGGGAGAGTGCTGACCCATTGCAGGGATTGCAACCAATGTCACAAAACAATTTGTGTAAAAATTTTTGAATGAGAAATGAATTTGCACTGTAAACTTTCACCTAAAAAAAAAAAAGCACAACAAAATTAAAAAAAAAAAATCAGATTATGCAAGCAAGCAAGCACATATAGAGGGAGAAGATAAGCATGATGGCCAAGGAACCTAGGAATAGAAGCTGAAAAGAGACAAGGACCTTCCACCAGAATCAATAGAAAGTCTTTCCCTAGAGCCAGCTCCCTGAATTCAGACTTCTGGTTTGCTGAACTGTGAGAAAATAGATTTCTGTCCATTAAGAACAAAACAAGTATAGTGTTCTTCCTTCCGCCCTTCCTTTCTTTCTTTCTCCCTCTTCACTTCCTCCCTCCCTCCCTCCCTCCCTCCATCTACCCCCCTTCTTACATTCATTTCTTTTAAAATAAAAAATGCATTTCTTTCAAAACAGTCATTCTGAATACCTTCTAGGTTTCCAACTCAAACTCCAATTAAAAAAAAAAAAAAAAAAAAGCTTATTTCCTCATTATATCCATTTGCTTTTCCCAAGATTGCACTTGCATGCTGGTATAGAATGGGATTTTCGGAATCTTGTAATGCCTATTTCACATCTCTTAAGGATCTCAGAGTGTCATATTCACTTTGACTTTTGTTAATGGTCTTATTCACCAATGATAACTTTCATTGGTAGACTAAACTGTTCGTTTGGCATCTTAGAAAATAAATAGATTTCACCTCACCTTTAAAAGCAGATGTAGATAAGACCATTTTCCTTTACTTAATTCAGAAAAAGAAAACAAGAGAAGCTTTTTTCCCCCCATAAAGAATGGCCCATGTAAATGGACTGTCCACATCCTTTCAGACTCAGATCAGAGGTCATTGCTTCTATGAAGCCTTTTATGTCTCGTCCAGATGATCAGTTGTTTGACCCTCTATGATCCCATCTTGCTTATTCCTTCCTTTATCTTGGCCCTTGCCACTAAGTGTTTTAATTCGCTTTTGGTTCGTCTATCTCTCTCATTTGATCATAGCTACCCGAGGACAGGGACATTTCTGAATCATAGCAAACATAACAAATGTTTGTTGAGTGAATGGTGGTGGATAGATGGATGTACCACACTGTGAAGTTAACTTGGAGACTATTAAAATGAAGCAGCTATAGTGGACTCTCTTTATATGTTTATATATTAATATCACATCAAAGAATAAAGGGGTCTGCTAACAAATTAGTGCACTTTTTTTTTTTATGGTTCGATAAATAACCCAGATAGGGGCAGTTTATGGTTTCACTGCCCTGTGGACAGGGACACCCATTCTGTCTATTTCACCTGAGAGATAATAATCTTCATGTCACTGGTTTCATATAGCATCATTCAGGCAAGACTTGTCAGTGCTTCTATTAGTGAGGTGATTTCTCCAAGCACTGCTGATTTGGAAGACTAAAACGCCTGGAAAGAAATTGGACTAAGTTTTGAAAGAAACCTTTACGTAAAGGATGGCTTTTCTCTGACATGCAAACACCAGGAAGTAAATGGCTTTAATCTCAACACTTCCAGTGTTTTCAGCACTTTCATCATCTCTATTTGTATAATCTCCTATTTATCCTCAGAGAGGCAGTGTTGTTCAGTGGTTAAGACCGTTAATCCTCAAGCCAGACTGTTGGATTCGAATCCCAGCTTCCTACCTTGGGAGCATCACTTCACACAGTCGGCTGAGTTGCACAACTTCAGGAGGAACCACTCAAGTAGGACCTAACATGAGATGATGAATGTAGAGCATTTTAGCCCATTTAAACCTACCAAGCAGCACTCATTAAATAAGCAAATAGTATTATCATTTTCCTGGCACCCCTGTGAGTAGATGTTATTAACATCATCTCAATAATAGAGACATTATGGACTAAGGAGCTTAAACGACTTGTTCAAAGTTAAACAGGAAGTCAGAAGCAGACTCCTGACATCCCAGTCTCCAGATTCCCAGGCTGGCACATTTATTTCCACCTTTATTATTATGAAGGAGCTCTGGTGACACAGTGGTTAGCACTTGGCTGCTAACCAAAAGGTCAACAGTTCGAACCCACCAGCCTATCCTTGGGTGAAAGATGTGGCAGTTTGCTTCAGTAAAGATTTACAGCCTTGGAAGCCCTATTGGGCAGCTCTACTCTGTCCCATAGGGTTGCTGTGAGTCAGAATCGACCCAATGGCAACAGGTGTGGTTTTGGCTTTTTACTATTATGAATTACCCCTGAGCAAATATATGTGACCTGTTATTGTTGTTTTGTTTTTTGCTGTCTTGGATAGGGTTTTTAAAACTGAGCATGGGACAGGAATTTACAATGATCTACACCGTAACATAACCAACAACCACCACAGCAAAAACCAACTTAAAATCTTAAGACTGGTTACTCCATATTCAACCCTAAACTCTTCCTCCACCGAGCCTTTGCCCCCTTCCACACACCTTGTTCATTGCCTTCTATCATTACTAGATTTTTAGGTCCCTGAGGACTGGGACTCTGCTTTATTTATCTCTGACTTTCACTCAAGGACTTACAATAATGTTTCATATATAATGTTGTTGTTAGGTGCCATTGAGTCAGTTCTGACTCCTAGCGACCCTGTGCACAACAGAATGAAACACTGCCCAGTCCTACGCCATCCTCATGATCATTATTTTGCTTGAAGCCACTCTTGCAGCCACTGTGTCAGTCCATCTCATTGATAGTCTTCCTCTCCTTCACTGACCCTCCACTTTACCAAACATGACATCCTTCTTCAGGGACTGGGGTCCCTGCTGGCATTTGAATACCGGTGTCATGGCTTCCAGGATCGCAGCAACATGCAAGCCCCCACAGTACAACAAACTGACAGACGTGTTTTCATACATAATAGATGCCTAATAAATGTTTGTTATATAAAATAAATAGGAGTTTACTATCCAATAAAAAATTCACATTTCTATTATTTACTGCTTTCAACTTGTGGAGACAGAACCTGACTGAATCTATGGGAGTGGGCACTTTTATAACGAGATAATATTTAAAGGGCTACTGTAAAAAACCAAAAACCAAACCCGTTGCCGTTGAGTTGATTTCGACTCATAGCGAACCTACAGGACAGAGTAGAATTGCCCCATAGAGTTTCCAAGGAACACCAGGTGGATTCGAACTGCCTACCTTTTGGTTAGCAGCCTTAGCACTTAACCACTACGCCAACAGGGTTTCCGTATAGCAATTTCTTATTCAGAAAGTATAGGCTCTAAACTGTAGTCATCTTTGAGCATCTTGAAATTTTTATTTGAGTTTCCTAAACATGCAAATTGATTTTGAGACTAATGTACTATCCTGCTATCATCTTGAAAGATGAGCAATGTATGTATTAAAATTTAGTGTTGGCCTAAGGGGGCAAAGTCTAGTAATTTGGGAAAAAGAGGTGTGTATTCTTGCTGACAATAAAAATATGTATACTTGTTATGATAAATGAATCTTACTTTGAATTCATGCTGCTGACGGAGCCTACAGGTGGCACAACGGTTAAGTGTTTGGCTGCTAACCGCAGGGCTGGCAGTTTCAATCCACACAGCGGCTCCTTGGGAGAAAGTCCTGGCAGTCTGCTCCTGTAAAAACTACAGCCTAGAAAACCCTGTGGGGCAGTTCTACTGTCATATGGGGTCGCTATGAGTTGGAATCGACTCTACAGCAAACAACAAAGAAGCCCACCATATAAAATTATAAGAGTAAGTGAAAAACAAATTCATGTCTTAGAATAACAGCTAGGGTTAGAATGAGTTTTCATATACATGCAAGCCAGTCAGCATTTTAATAATAAAAATTAAGTTAAATAAAGATCTGTAAACTTACTAATGTTACAACTATTGTATCTATGAGACTATATCTTAACAGCTGTGTTTCAATACTGAACTACTTTTAGCTCATTTGTCTCATCGATAAAATCCTTTCAGTTAAAATCATAGAAAAAAGAATATGTAGAAGAAATCTTACTTTGAAATAAAAAATAATGCTTATCTTCCTTACTTAAGAATATCATACATGCATTGTAATGCCCAAACGCATGGGGAAAGTTTCCGATAACTGTCTTTTCTAATGCATTTATGACTGCAAAGGTTTGCACATTTCTTCTTCCTACCATCAATGTCCTTCTAGTGCAAGCCAGCAGACACTCTGCTGGCAGTCATTGATTTTTACAATTTCTCTTTAATTGCCGTGGAGTCAATTCAGAATCCTCGCAACCATATAGGACAGAATAGAAATGACCCAGAGGATTTCCAAGGCTATAATCTTTACGGAAGCAGACTGCCACGTCTTTCTCCCAAGGAGCAGCTGGTGGGTTCAAACTGCCGCCCTTTCAGTTAGCAGCTGACTGCTTTAACCACTGCCACCAGGACTCCTTTGGGAATAAATAATCATGCTTATTTCTTGGCATGAAAATGTCTACTCATTCACCAAATATTCGATTTCACTTCCACCATTTGCAGATTTTCTTTGTAAGTAAAAAGGTAGCTCCCATGTCTCCTCAACTTCAGCTGCATCCCAGCTGTGTTTATGAAACAGAGATTTCACATTGTCTGGTCTTTTGTCTTCTGTTCCATCATCTTCCCCATCTGGCTCCCCTCCCCACCACCCCCATATCCTAGTGAACATATCCATATTTTTACTGACAGTAGGGTGTTTTTTTTTTCATATATATATCTTTCCCTGATGATAGCAGTTAACATTCCTTTAAAAGCTTAAATTTCACCTCTGTTCCCTTGTTCACATTTCAACTATGTGAAATTGGGTGATTTGAAACAATTTTAGCAGCTTCTCACTCAACTATAATCCCTTACGACTTGTGATGGTTTTGAATTCTTGGCAACCATTTTCTATGCCACTAAGTTTCCCTGTAAAGGAAGGATTGTTAAGAGTTACAAGCACAGAGGCAGTGCATTAAACAACAAAGAAGACACATGTCACTTCAAGAAGAATAAAAGAGAATGTACTGTCACTTGTCCAGATTTCCCTACTTTCCTAGGTGGAAATAGAAAGCGGGTAGAAAAATACACCCCAGCATTTCAGGGGCAGGGACTTTCCTGGGTGGGGTATTCCTTTCTGAAGGAAGTCAAAGATATTAATCTCAAAGTTCTCCTGTCACTGTTAGTAACGTTTGCAATTCCATTTTCCTTGAGGCTTAGCCAATTAGGTAGATAAATCAAATTCTCTCTTTTTCTCTTTATAGAAAAACCAAAAAACCAGCCTGACTCATGGTGACCCCACATGTGTCACAATAGAACTATGCTCCATAGGGCTTCCAATGGCTGATTTTTCAGAAGTAGATCTCCAGTCCTTTCTTCCCAGTCATCTCTGGGTAGACTCAAACCTCCAACCTTTCCATTGGCAGCAGCCATGTGTACCACCCAATGTATTTTGAGGTAATTTATATACCCTGTATAAATTACCCCAAAAGTCAAGTGTAATCATAAGTAAGCAAAGAACTTTGATTCATTTGTGCAAACAAATATAATTTAATTTATTTAACTTCATTTTAAAATTATTGGCTAATCTCTCATTTTTCAAAATCAAATGATATTTCTCTGAAGATTGTGAAATAGAAGATGACCATTCACTTTTGGGAACTTATATGGAGAAATCTGTTTTAAAAGAAAAAAAATTAACTATTAATTCAAAATTTAATTGCATAATTTGTTTTTCAGCTGCAATAACAAATCACATTGAAGTATAATGGTCCCTAGTATAGTGCAGTGATTAAGAGACTGAAGGTAGATGCCCTGAGTTCAATTCCCAGCTCTGCTACTTCTTAGCTGTTTGATTTTGAGCAAAGTACTCAACTTTTCTTGTCTCAGTTTCCTTTTCTGAAAATAGGGCTGGTAGTAACAGTACTTACCTTATGAAATTGATTTGAGAATTAAATTAGTTAACACAGGTTAAAAAAAAAAAAACCTATTGCCGTTGAGTCTATTTCAACTCACAGTAACCCTATAAGACAGAGTAGAACTGCCCCATAGGGTTTCCAAGGAGTGGCTGGTGGACTCAAGCTGCCGACCTTTTGGTTAGCGGCTGTAGCTCTTAACCACTGTGCCACCAGGGCTCCAGTTATAGTTGTAGCATCCATCAACTTGGCGAGTGGGTTATGCAGGTTTAAAATTAATGGATTTGTACCTTGATCCAGCAAAAGAAAATTTCTATTCTGCTTCAAGGAGCCTTTACTTAACATCAATTATATGTTTAGCACTGTGAAACTGAGGGAGAAACAAACTAATCTATCTAGTTCAAATCAAACTTTTGGCACCCATAGACTTCCAGAATGACAGCAAAACAGGAAATAAGAAAACCAGAAAACAAACAGAAAAAGAAAAAAAAAAAAAGTGTCTTTTGTGAACCAAAAATTAAGCAACTAAATTCCCCTAAAAAGTCAAAGAAATGAAGCAAAGGTTATGCCCAGATGCTATCTTTCATGTTAAAGCAATCGACTGCTAATTGAAAGGTTGGAGTTCCAAACCACCAGTGGCTCCATAGGAGAAAGATGTGGCAGTTTGCTTCCATAGAGATTCATGGTCTTGGAAAACCTATGGGGTCGCTATGAGTTGGCATTGACTTGATGGCAGTGGGTTTTGGCTATCTTTGATTACTTTAATAACATGAACAAAAGTAGTTCTCTGATTGGTACTATGATAGGTGAGCTATTTTAAAGAAAGTTGAGAGGTCAGACAGAAGAGCAGTGTAAAACAGAGAAATTAAAAAAAAAAAGTGGTCTGTAGAAAGAGAGCCTAGTTTGGATACATTTCTTTGGCTTGAATTTAGAACTCCCTCTGACATACTTCAGGGTTTACACTCAGTGGTAAGCACTATGACTGTTGGTAAAGGACACTTCCCACCTCACTCTTGCCTGCCTTTTAGGGTAGGGGATGTGTCCAGTGGAGTAGAGGCAGAGGCAACAGGTGAATTTGATGGGAACTATTGTTCTGTGAGCAGGGGAGCAGAGAACCAGGGATGAAGAGGAAGGAAAACAGCTTTGAGTATGGAAACCCTTTAAGAGAAGCAGATCCTTAGTTGGTGCAAACAGTTTGCAGTGTAGTGGTCAAGAGCGTGGCTGCTAACCTAAAGGTTGGCAGTTCAAATCCACCAGCTGCTCCTTGGAAGCCCTATGGGGCAGTTCTACTCTGTCCTATAGGGTCACTTTGAGTTGGAACTGACTTGACTGCACCTAACAACAACAACTAACCTAAAGGTTGGCAGTTTGAACCCCACAACGATACTGTGGAAGAAGGGCCTGGTGGTCTGCTTGCATTAAGATGACAGCCAAGAAAACCCTATGGCGAAAACTACATGTAACAATGCATGGGGTTGCCATCAATCAGGAATGACTTGATGGCAATGAGTCTGGTTTTGAGTTTTAAGAGAAGCACTGTGGTGCCTCCTCCAAGGCTTTCATTTATTCATCTCTTCGTATTACATCCTTTGTATTTGCTGGGCCTCAGTTTCTTTAAATGTAAAATGTACTTATTTGATTATAAAATCTCTAAACTCTTTTCAGCATTCATGTTTCTGAACATTCATCTTTATAAACCTAGTGTTCTCACATTCATGGTTGATCCTTAGTCATCAAAAAACATCTAATTATCGTCTGCTCATTAACTTTAGAAACAGTTTTTGAAAGATGACTTACCAAAATATTACCAAAACATCCTGTTCACTAGACAAAGCTGAGTTTATTTTTTACTGATGGATCCCCCTCACCCTGTCCTGTTAGAGTCTTGATAGCATATGAGATGAGGAAGGGCAAAGCTGGGATCTTTATAGAGATTTTAAAGTCTGGTTTAAGCTTAGTTTTCAGTGTGGGGAGGTGGGGCTTGGTTAAGATTGGCTAAAGTTTAGGTTTGATGAGCATAGCAAGGTGAGGATTTTAAGCCAAAGGGTTCAAAAAGTCAGTTTGCCATGGTCTTCCATAGGTTTCTCACCGGGGCTGTCAGCATAGCTGCTTGATCCTATCCCTACCTCTCTTCCTGTCAATAAGCCAAAAACCAAACCGGTTGCCATCAAGCTGATTCTGACTCATGGCGACCCCATGTGTTGCAGAGTAGAACTGTGTTCCATAGGGTTTTCGATGGCTGGTTTTTTAAAAAATAGATCAGTAGGCCTTTTTTCCGAGGTGCCTCTGGGTGGACTTGAACCTCTAACTTTTTGGTTTAGTAGCCAAGCACTTAACCATTTTCACCACCAGGGACTCCTCTTCCTCTCAATGTTGTTGTTATTAGTTGCTATCAAGTCAGTTTTGACTCATGGCGACACCATGTGTGTCAGAATAGAATTGCTTCATGTGGTTTTCAAGGTTGTAAACTTTTGGAAGCAGATGACCAGGCCTGCCATCCAAGCTGTCTCTGGATTCGTCCAAACTGCCAACATTTAGGCTAGTAGTAGAGCTTTTAACTGTTTGAGCCATCCAGGGACTCTCTTCCTTTTAATAAAAAAAAAACTGAATTTCTGAATTACTGGGACCTGGTATATGTTCCTTGAACTGTATTTTCTCCACTGAAAAGTTCTTGATTCCATCAATTCTTCTTTACTGCTCTCTTTGAGAAAAAGGCATTCCTATCTATGGTCTTTGTCATATCCTGTTCACCTCAGAGATACTCATCTCTTCATTATCTGCTCTTTCTTACGTGTTAACCATTTTAACTTCACTGACTGCTTTCCCTTGGCCTATAAACATAATTTTGTATTCTTTAGTATAAATAATATCTACTGGGTCTGTGAGCTTCAAGTCATAGTCTTCTGTTCTTTTGCTTCTGCCTAAAATTCTATCCTTGCTTCCATGACAACTCCTGACAGCATTAATCATGGACTTGAAAAAAAGCAAAGATCTTCTTTGACTCCAAACCCCTCTGTAGGCATCACCCTCTCAGTTTACAATCCTTTGGTCCCTACCAAGATTTTAGAATGTATAGCTAATACTGCTTGTTGCCACTTTTCCACTCCCATTTACTTTTCATTGCACCGTAATCTGGCTGCCTTGGTAAGGTTACAAGTGATTTTCTAAGTGCCAAATTCAAGAGAAAATTCAAATTACTTATCTTTGTAGCATTTGACACTACTGACTTCCTTGTCTTTTTCTGACTTCCAAGACTTGTTCTCTCTCTAACTGGTTCTCTTATACATCTGCTTTTTAAATAATACTGTTATTTAAGACTTTGTCCTTGGTTCCTTGCTTTTATTACACTATCTAGTCCCATGGAGTGATTTCATCCCTAAGCATGGCTTTATCACCTACCCATGGATGAGTTCCTACATTTAAAATTTCCAGCATGGTTCTCTCCTTAGTTTCAGATACTGAAATTCAGTTACCTGTTAAATATTTCCACTTAGATCAAATTAACTATTTGCAAAATAAATTCATTATCTTTTTTATGAGAGTTCTTCCTTGTCTTTATTTATGGAAACACTATCCACTTTGTCTTGTGTTTTTCCAACAATATCAAATGAGTATCGCTTGCAGCATTTCTTAAACCATCAGATTACCAGGCTTCTTGCCTAGAAATTCTGATTTGGTTGTCTGATTCAGTTGGGTAGTACAGAAAACACTGACAGGACTCGGCATCATACTTGCCTTCTCCATTGATTCATTCTCACCTCACCCATTTGGCCACCTGGGATCTGTCCATTGCATCTACTAAGTATCTCTCAAACCACACCTCATCTCTCCATCCCCACTGTTACAATTTTAGTTCAGGCCCTCATGAACTGTTCAGTACCTTTAGGTTTAACTCTGTGCAATCTCATTCCCCAACAAGATTCCAGAGAGGTCTTTCTGAAATGTTTATCTTATCCTGTTTCTCACTGGGTAGAAACCTTCAATAGATCCCTATTTCAGGCAGGGAGAAGTCAAAATCTTTAGTCAAACCCCTCAATGATTGTTATCTGCTTATTATGCAAACCCAACCCTTCTATTCTCATCATCTTGAACACCCAGAATTTCCTTTATCCGGCCTTATTTTTCTTATCACTATTTCTTCTTCCTGAAAAACAATCCCCCATCCTAGCTTCCTTTTACTATCGAAATAGTCATTCTTTGAGACCCAAATAAAGTAAGTTAGAACATGGTTACCTGGAACATGGTAAGTACACAGTGATTTTTGAATGAACAAATTCTAATGGACTTCTTTTTTAGTCACATACTGGATGCAACTTTTAATGTTCTTGCCAAGGGAGGAGTGTTTCACCATAAAGATACAGGTTACCTGTAAGCCCAGATTTTGGGTTCAGATAGGTTTGAGTTCTATATGATTTTGGGAAAGTTCTTCAAACTTTCTAAGTCTCAAATTCTCATCTGTAAAAATAGGAATGATAATAGTGAGGATTAAATATCACAATGGAAGCAATGTGTTGAGCACAGTTCCTGCCGCAGTTGGGGCTCTAGAATCTTCATTGTTGTTGTTGTTAGTTGCCATCAAGTTGTCTCCAACTCATAGAAATTTTATGCATCATAGAATGAATTGTTGCCTGGTCCTGTGCCATCTTCATGATCATTGGTAGGTTTCAACATACTGTCGTGCCTACTGTGTCAATCAATAGTACTGAGATTTTCCCCTTGTTTTTGCTGATCCTCCACTTTACCAAACGTGATGCCCTTTTCCAGTGATTGCTCTTTTCTGATGGTGTGTCCAAAGTAAGTGAGCCAAGGTCTCATCATCTTCTCTTCTAAGGAGCATTCTGGTTGCATTTCTTCTAAGACTGATTTGTTCATTCTTCTGGCAGTCCATGGTATATTCAATGTTCTTCACCAACACCACAGTTCAAAGTGCATAAATTCTTCTATCTTTTTTCGTTGTCCAGCTTTTGCATGCATATGAGGTGATTTTGAAAGACCATGGCTTGAGTCAGGACACCTTAGTCATCAAAGTGATTTTTTTGTTTTTAAAACCTTTAAAGAAGTCTTTTTGCAGCAGATTTGCCCAGTGTATTTTGTCATCTGATTTCTTGACTGTTGCTTCCATGGGTGTTGATTTATGATTCACGTAGAGTGAAATCACTGACAATGTGAGTTTTTTTCTCCATTTATATTTTCTTCATGTACAGAAGTAATCTATACTGAAAGCTGTACGTAGTCTCTGACCTTCATCAGTAAGTGCTTCAAATTGTCTTCTTTGGAAGCGAGAATGTGTCATCTGCATATCACAGGTTGTTAATGAATCTTCCTCCGATCTTGTTGCCATGTTTTTTTTCATATAGTCTGGCTTCGTGCATTATATTTGTTCAGTATACAGATTGAATAAGTAAGGTGGAAGGATATAACCCTGCTACACACCTTTTTAATTTTGAACCACACAATATCTCCTTGCTCTGTTTCAATGATTGCCTCTTGATCCATACACAGGCTCTACATGAGCACAATTAAGTGTTCTAGAATTCTCATTCTTCATAATGTTATCCACAATTTGTTATGATCCACACATGACAATAAAACACAGTCTATAAAACATAGGCAAACATCTTTCTGGTATTCCCTGTTTTCAGCCTGGACACGTCTGACATCATCAGTGATCTCCCTTGTTTCATGTCCTCTTCTGAATCTGGTTTGAACTTTTGAAAGTTCTCTGTCAATGTATGGCTGTATTTTTTGAATTGTCCTCAGCAAAATTTTGCTAGCATGTGATATTAATGGTATTATTAGATAATAAGTATCATAGAGAGTATTTGTTACTTTTATTACAGGAAAGGAATAGGTTTTAAAAGCAAAGAGGTTGAGTTCAGTTTTAGACATGTAGATATTGGAAATCTTTGTGAAGACATCTAGTAGGCAGTTGGTTGGATATATTCATCTGGAATTCCAAGGAAAGGACTTGGTTGGAAACATAAAAAAAAAAAAAAATAGGTACTGTTAAATTTCAGCAGGTAAGTATGATTAAAAACATGAGGGTGGATAGAATCTCTTAGGGAATATGTGGAGAGTGAAGAGAGTAGGCCGAGAATAGGAGAGTGATTTTTTTTTTTTAATGAGATTTCTCAGTTTATTTGGCAATGTGTTAGGAATGGGTGGACACCATAATCATTAAAAAACTTGCTGCTTACTTCCTGCTATAAAATGTTTTTTCTTTCTATAACAGTTGGTATTTCAACAGTGAATCATTTCCAAACCTGAATCTTGTTAATGGAAGGATTTCAGTAAGAGAAATTAGTAGATGAAGAAAAAGCAATATTAAAATAAATGATGTGGGTAGATCTCAAGGAGTTCAGCCAAGAAATGTAAAAGCCAGCTCTAGAAAGTAAAAATGCAATCACTGAGGAAGGTTGAAAACTGTGGAACTGGAGTCACTCTAGGAGATATCTACGGCCTGTGGTGAATTCAGAACAATGAGAGTCTGAGGTATAACTGATGTCAGTGGGGAAACTAAGCTTAGCAACATGTCACTGTGGTGACTAGGTTTTCTAAACCAAGGATGGGACACAGGTCTAACCCAGAGAAAATCTTTCACATCATCAGTGTGGTAGAAAATCTAGGATATATCTCAGGCATTTCATGGTCCTTCTTCTTGAAATATGCGATGCCTTGAAATACCTTTCAGTAACCAAAACCAGTTACAATAGAGTCAGCTCTCACTCATGGTGACCCCATGTGTCAGAGTAGAACTGTGATCCATAGAGTTTGCAATGGCTAATTTTTTCAGAAGTAGATTGCCAGGCCTTTTTTTTTTTTCCAAATAATATTTTATTGTGTTTTTTGTGAAAGTTTACAAAAAAAGATAGGTTTCTATTTGACAATCCACACAAATTATTCAGTGACATTAGTTACATTTTTTACAATGTGTCAACATTCTCTTTGTGTTCTGACTTTTCATTTCCAGAATTCTAGTTTCCCTGCCTCCCTTATCTTTTTATCTTTGTTTTAGAGTAATGTTGACATTTTGGTTTCATACAGATGGCTTTTAAGTAGAGTAACGATCTTATGGGTAATATGCTTTATTTTGTGTGCCACTCTGCTATTTCTCTGAAAAGTGATCTCAGGGGATAGATTTGGTTCAAGGTTTAAAGAGTGTCTCAGGGTGGTAGAATCAGGGGGTGTCAGGCCTTTCTTCCAAGGCAGCTCTGAGTGGACTCAAACCTCCAACCTTTCTGTTGGTAGCCAAGAATGGTTGACCATTTGCACCGGCCCCCAACTCCTGAACTACCCCCAGGAATTCCAAAAAAGGAGAAGCCACCATTGGTAAGATTGAGCTACAGACAAGTTGTGAGCAGGGTGACCAAAATGTAAAATTGGCTAGAAAAAGAGGTAACAGGTAGGAGAAGATAACATTTTAGTTAGGTTTAACAATAAACAAGTGAGTTGACTTGGGGCTGTATCTAACCCTCCTTCCCCACAACCCACACCCCCAGTGGTCTCTGTGGGATGACATGGCATCCTCATGAATGGTTTTGGGCAGCAGGACTGAGGGAAGAACACAAACTTCTTTTTATAAACAGGACCCTGTTCTGTGGGCTGTCAATTTAGCTCCTTTAACGGACAGTAAATTCATCAGCAAAATGTTATTTAAACCTTCAATTCAAACATTATGCTACAAAGGGATGGGGGTGGGTAACTCAGGGCCCAAATAATAGGAACCAGATTCGAAGTAACATTATTGATTCTGTATGTATTTATATCTATGTTTCTGAGGAGGTAAGTAATCCACATACTTCCTGCAGCTGAAGACTTGATGTTACAGTATTTGGTATGTAAATAGTGCCTTTCTATGGGGCAACTTTAGAATAAAAAGAACTTTTCTCCCTCCCACAAAGTTCTATTATTGGCCAGAGAATATCATCACACACACTACCACCAACGTGCATGTACATGTGCACAGGCGCATGTGTGTGCACACACACTTGCAAATGCAATTGCTTAAAAGTTACACTTGAAAACATTATGCAGAATGAAATAAGTCAGTCACGAAGGACAAATATTGTATGAGCTCCCTTACATGAAATATCTAGAATAGGCAAGTGTAGAGAGATCAAAGTTTATTAGTGGTTACCAGAAGTGGGCAAGAGGGAGGGGAAAGGAGGGACTCATGGCTTAGGAAACACTGAGCTTCTGTTAAGGGTGATGGAAAAATTTGGAAATGATGATGATCGAACCACATGATAAACATAATCAATGTCACCGAATTTTATCTGTGAAGAATGTTGAAATAGCAAATGTTATGTTACTTACATATTTACCACAACTAAAAAAAAAAGTCATTAAAATATTTATACTAACTAAGATGCGTATAAATACTACCTAACCACTGTTGCGCTGTGGTTAAAGAGATGACTGCTAACCAAAAGGTCAGCAATTCGAATCCACCAGCCAGTCCTTGGAAGCTCTATGGGACATTTCTACTCTATCCTATATGGTCGCTGTAAGTCAGAATTGACTCGATGACAGTGAGTTAAGACTCACTGTAGTTAAACTGCTTTCGAATGGGAAAGGGAGTCCCTCCAAACAGTTTTTATCATGTACTCGAACATTAAAGAGCTTGAAGCTGGTAAAGGTGAAAAGAAGCAGCTGGTTTAGATCATCCAGGTCTCCATTAAGCTATATCTTGATGAAGACATTTTATCTTGGGTCCACTGTCCCAAAAGGAGTCCTTGCGTGACACCAATGGTTAAGTGCTTAGTACTAACCAAAAGGATGGTGGTTTTAATCCACTCAGAGGCACCTCGGGAGAAAGCCCTTGCAAAATACTTCTGAAAGGTCACAGTCGTGAAAACCCTATGGAGTGCAGTTCTACTCCGAAACACATGGGGTTGCCATGAGTTAGAATTGACTCTATGGCAAGTAGTGTTTGGGGTTTATCTTCCTGAAAGAAATGTGATTTTCTTTCTCACCAACATCTCTGAAGAAAGTAATAGTATCCTTTGATGTGTCTCCTCAGGCTCTGGAACAAGCATTTAATGGAGAGCTTCTTAATTGGTAAGTGTTCAAGTCCAAGAGTACGTCACCTGGGCCACTCAGGCCTCCGTGCATTAACAGCATAACTCTTTGCAAATAAACAAAGCTTTGGATTCCTGAGGAAAAATGCAGCTTACACAGCACTTAGGAGGGCTCAAAGAGCCTCTGTTCCCTCTCCATACTAATGTGGTTTCACAAGAAGACTGAGATTATTTTATTGCCCCAGGATGCCAGGAAATTTTCATTTGGCTCCCTCAGATCTTTGGGATAAAAGTGGGACAGTAAGGGAAAGAATTCCCTTTGCTGTCTTAGATTTCTGTTCTCCGGGAAAATATGTTATGTTTGCTAAGATCAGATACTCTGTCGTTTGTTTTTAGCTTTGGTGACTGTATTATTTTACATCCCCCGGTCCCTATTTTTTTCAAAGGAATATCTCTCTCTGCTCCTTCCTGTTTTGGATTGTTTCATGGGATTTCACTTGTGGCAAAAATACAGGTAGTGTCTTTCACACATCGTAGGCTTATTGACTCTATGTTTTCTCAACTTCATAGAAATGAAGGATTCAAGGATTTCCTAAGTAGAAATTATAATCACAACAAAAAATGAACAAAGTAAGTACCTTTTCTGGTACCACCTGAGACAGTTCATTCTAGAAGTTTTTGAGGTGTGGGCTTTTAGAGTCACTTGAAGTCATCCATAAACATTCTCATAAAGTGCTTCCCTGACCATCGCTTGTGACGTCCTCCATCTTTGTCACCTTTGCTCTGTTTAATTTATCTTCACAGCACTCAACACCTTACACAGCATTTGTTTGTTTACTTATTTGTCTGTCTCTACCAAAAATGGAGTCTCCGTAAATGAATAGGGTTTTATATCGTCTGTAATCATGGTGCTCAGGAACTATTGGACGAGTGAATGAATGACTCTGAGGTAGGGAGGAGTATCTTATTTGTGTATGTAAACAAAACCGAACACTCACTTGAAACCTTAAATCAGTCTCAAAAGCTCTATTATTCCATTTCTTAGGCTCTTGCCTTGAATAATTCTGGTTCAGTTTTGTAATAAAATATTTCATAAATTCCATAGCAGTAAGAAAGACTTAAGTAAATAAATAAATAAATAACCTGTAACCTCACTTATGACTCAAGTGAGAGAAAGAAGTCCCTCTCTTCCTCTCTCTCTCGTGAGCAGGTAGCTGCTGACATTCAGTCTCTCACACACGTACTTGATTCTCTCTACTTTATATCCTGGTGCCAGGTGCTCAGTTTTTTTCCTTATGTTTTCCTATAATTTTGCAGCAATATCTGGTTTGGAAACTTTTTCTATGAAATGGTCTTCCAAAGTACATCTGCAAAGTCAGGATCCAAAGCTTTTTACCATTTGTGAAATTAAAAATGTTATAAACATTTCCAAAATGAGAAAGAAAAGTGTTGCCACTTTGAATCCATTTGGGAAGTAAATGGGAGCCTAAATAACAGGTCATGACAAAATTAACATGTGTATGAATTCATGCACACTTTTCCCCTTAATCATTAGGTATTCCCTCTCCTCTTCAACTCTGTTATTCAAAGGCCCAAATGAAAAATCTACTTGCACACTGAATAAACATGTTCTCTAGGGGATTTTTCTAGGGGATATATATAACAAATCTTATTACAAAGGAAATTTCTGTTAACCTGATTTCTTCCCTGGTTCTTTCAAAGATTTTTTCATATGATTTTGACCATAAATTTAATAAAATAGTTTTTTTGACTTTGAAAATTTGCTCCCCATTTTTTTGAATTTTATGGGTTCTCCATCATGGGCTGGGCAGCTCCATACGTATTGCCTCATTTGATGCTCATAGCTAACTTTTGAGTGGACACTACCTACCAAATAGGGGATTCTGAAGTTCAGAGAAGTTGAGCTAAACACCCAAAGTCACATAGAGAACAACACACAGATCCGGGAATCAGACCCACATCATTTTAGCTTTAATTCCCATGTTCTGCTCCCTTACCTATTAAACCTAGCATCTGACTTCCTGCTTACATGCATTTCTTTTTCATCCTATTGGAGGCAGAGAAACCCCACATGGCTAAAAAACATGGACTAGTAAAAACAGCAATGGATAAGAAGAGAAGGTATTCTTTCTAGGGCTTAATTTTCTTGCCTGTAGAATGGACAAGGAGGGCTTTCAGATCTCTTTCAGTTCTGAAATCCTATGGCAATAGAATGGCCTTAATTGGAATCAATAAAAATAAAATAATTTAAAAATGTGTTTCAGTGCATAGAGTTCTATTCCAAGCTCTTTCGCTATTCGAAAATGAGGAATAAAAAAACAGTAAGTTTTAAAAGTGTTTTTATGAAGTATAGATCTATATTTAAATCTGGATTAAATTTGTTTTTATTGAATTCATCTACAGTCTGGATAGTTACAACTGCGAAATGCTTTATTTAAAAAAAAAAGTCTGACGAGATTCTTCTGATTTTTACTATTTTCTGAAAGGCACAGTGTAATTCCCAGGCGCGACTCAAGAAAGGGCGGCAAATACTGCCCCTTCTGTGAAGGGGCTCATCATGACTGACATGGCGCGTGACCAGGGCATTTCCAAACACAAGCGCTGTCCTGGGCTCTGAGAGCCTGCATGCCAGTCCACAAGGCCACCTCCTGGTTTCCATTTTGTTCTCTAAAGTTTGACAAGCAGCCGCCCCTCCTCCCAACTCCTGACACTTTAAAAGTGGTGAGGGGGATATTGTGTCTTACTTAAAAAAGTCCTGTGCCAAACTTTTCCTGATAATTAATCTATTTTAAAATGGAGATTTAATACCAGAGCCTCATTTTCATTTTGAGGTTAATGTTCCCTGATCTGAAGTTTTGCTTTTCCCTTTGAATGGTCTCGATTATTTTCAATGTCCTTTGACTGCCCCGTTCTATAAATCACACGGGTGCTTTCTTTAATCATGCTTATATATACTAGAATGTTTTCCACTAAATATATGCAAATCTGTTACAGCTTTCTTAAAGTACTAACAATCTCTGTAAGCTTTGCTAACCCCAAGTACAAACATCTAATAAGAATACATCAAGCCAAGTTAAAAAAAAAAAAAAAATAGCTAAAATGCATGGCCTTTTTTTTTTTTTTTTGTACGTTTGCTTTGAGAACGTTACTATTCTTGCCTCCTACAAATTTCCCTTTTGAGGAGGTGGTTGGAAGAAAAATCTCAGCAGACTTTTACCATAAACATAGTTTTATGGAGACAATGTGTAGCACAAGGAATGAGAAAAACAGGAGCATCATTTTATCGGCCAGATACATATATTAGTGCCTGGATTTGCCAAAATAGCACTGATATTGTGAAATCTGATATTCAGAATTGCTAAGATCCCAATACACAACTCTTATGTTGTTTAAAGATGGCCCTCGCTTTCAAAGAGCATCCACCCAACTCATACCTTTCATCCGGAAATCCTGCTATCTAAACATTCCAGAGGCTTTGAAATGGAAATTGTCTCCATAAAGAATTTTTTTTTTAAGGGGGAGGGCAAAATCTCTGGAAAAAATTGCCCCTTAAAATCTGTATCCAAGAGAACAAAACCTCAAATCAAAATTCCTGATGCATTTGATGTTAAAGCCAGTTCATACTCTGCCTAAATGCTATAATGCAGAGATTTTAAGTCAGGACGCAGTGTTGACCTTATCTTCTGTTTGAATGATTACATCCAAAAGAAAAGTCAGCGAAGTTCATTGAACAGGTGAGCAAAGTATACCTGAGGCAAATAATTTCATCTACATATATAGCCTGCACTCTGCTAGAAAAAAAAAAAATATATATGATTGGTAAAATAAAACTACAGGTGAATTAAATATTTTAAGAATAGCTTCATTTGAAAATGACAATAAATGAAGAAGTCAGTTATATAAAATTTGCTGAGTGTGTGCACATACACACACGTGCGTACACACATGCATGCCCACACACACACACATACTTTCTGACCCTGCCAGGTTTACCTATGGTGTGAGAGGGTAAGATTTTCATCAGGTTATGGAATTAAGCCTAACCTTACCTTCTCATGTTAAACATTTATTCTGACGTATTTTTTTTTTCCTTCCAACTTTGTTGGATTTTTTTTTTATTTCAATTTTATAGGACAGCTTTGACTCTGCACTAAACCATGCCACTAACACGTTACTTAATCTAGCTGGCACATTGTAAAATTTTACACATGCGCTCATCCAGATAATTACACAATTAATTTTCACTTAGTTCAGCTGAAACAGGGATAATGAAATTTCCACTGGTGTACTGTTACGTCCAGGGGCCAAGGGTCAGTTTCCTGTTTGGATAAGGGTGAGTTTAAAGAGGATTTCTGACAGTCTCCGTACTTTAAATGGTTCTAAAAACATTGCAATGGAATTTCAATTTACAGCTCAGTTCAATGAAAGGAGCAGATGTTGGGAGTGTGCCACCACCATGCAAGAGCTGCCTTGCACCCAGGTGTGCCAAAGGAACCTCCATCAGCTCTTGCTTTAAGGACATGTCCCATCTATCTTGCATTTTGTATTGAAAAAGTGGCCGACAGACACTTGGAGTTCATCTTTCTCTGAAGATTTAGACATCTGCTGAGCAGTGATTTCAAAGCAAAGGTCTCAATTCCCACTGTCTATTGGAAACAGAATCTCAATGACTAGATTGTCACTTAGCTTAGAAGATACTTAAAATCAAAGTCTTGTGAAATGTCTTCACAGTGCAAACGTGGCCTGAGGTCAAGGTTTGCCTGGTAGTAAAAGTGGAGAAATTTTACTTTGAAATAAAGTACATGGAGCCCAGTTCTACTCTCACACACATGGGTTTCTGTGCGTCAGGGTTGACTTGACAGCAACTAGTATTAATCTTGCCTTGATAGTTTGCTTGTTTTGCCATAATTTCAGTGTTTAAATGTCTTCTCTGTGGCACTAATTTGGAATTTTATAAATAGCAGGCAGAAATGCTCAGTAAGGCTAATCCATTTTCTTTCCTCAAAATATGCTGAAGAATCAGACATACTGCTAAAATTCTACATGTGGTTGAAAGAATTGGCTTCTAGTACCAGTCAGCTTTATGTTACATGCATGTAAAATGTTCATGTCTGATGGGTGATAAAAATGCCTGACCAGAGCAATATCTGTAATGAAGAAAACCTCTGTAGATGCTCTGTTTTGATGTTGGTTTCTTAATCTAAGGGTGGAGAACCACTTTTAATAGCTGAATCTGAATGTCTTGCACATTGCCACATTATGGTATGATATATCACTTTTGTGTGGTTTTGCTAGCCATGGTCTTATAACTCTCACACAAGTGATTGGATGGGACTGTGTGATAGGGTAACTGTGGCCCACCAAGGGGACTGGTCAGTTTTGCCATCCCACTGGGCATGAAATGAGCCACCCCAGAGGCAGGAAGGAGAGGATCCTGCCACCACCAAGGAAGAACAGCCAGGAGTGGAGAGTATGTCCTTTGGACTCAGGATCCCTGTACTGAGAAGTTTCTAGAGCCAGGAGACAGAGAGTGAGAGAGAGAGAGCTTGAGAAGTGGTGGCAGTGAAATGACAGCAAGAGGCAGTGTGGTGGGCTTCCCGGCCCACAGAGCTAGAAAGCTAAACGCCTTTGGGTGGGAGGCTTGCTGGCAGAGTAGAGTGCCTCTGGGCACTTATTGGTAGAGCTAAAAGAGCTTGGTAACATTTGCCCTAGCAGGGCAGAGGCTGAGGTTCAGAGAGGCATGCCTCTGAGCACGGCTGGCAAGAGACTGTCCTGAGGGAAGAACTGTATGTACCCTGAGCATTCCTGAATCTGAATTGTAACCTGTTATTTCCCTAATAAACCCCATAATCATGAGTATTGTCTGTGAGTTCTGTATGGCAACTGCAATGAATTATCTAACCCAGTAGAGAAGTAAAAGAGTGCCATGGGAGGTATGTTTGGTGTTAGAATTGGTAAAGATGTTGGAGAGAGGAGGCATGTCTGACCTCTGCCTCATAGGACTCAACCTTGGGCTGTTGATCTTGATCCTCTTTCTCCGTTGGGAAGTTAGCGAAGGTCAGATGCCACTCCATGCTGTTTTTACACATGTGTAGGAAAGGCTCATATGTTTACCCATACAGATTATTTTAAAAATTACTAAAGGGAAATTGAGAAAATACAGTATGTTACTGTTATTGGCCAAATATGTTTTGCATCCAAAATTGCACTGGAAAACTCATGTTAAAACTCAAGAAAGTGAAGTCTTAGATTATAGCAGCATATTAACTTCCATGTTTTCCAAAGAAATATCTTCCCCTTTTAAAATAAGTGAGTCTTGCATAGATTTAAAATTATTTAGAAGAAAAGGTCTGGCACTTAGAGGCCTGGTTTTGTAAAAATGTGTCCAGGTAAAAAACACGTATCTCTTTCATATACAAGGTAGTAAGCTGGACTTTGCTCTTCCTCCAACATGCCAGGCATGACTCGGCCATAGGAGTTTTGCATTGGCTATTTCCTCCACCTGAAGCGCTTATTCTCCAAAAAGCTATGAAATGAACTCTCTCATCTCCTCCAAGTGTTTGCTCACATCTCACCTTTTCAGTGAAGTCTACCCTTACCATCCTAAATGGAAATGACAACTCACACTGCCCTGGCCCTAGCTCTTCCACATTCACCTTTTCCTGATGTAGTTCTCTTTCTTCATAGCATTTATCTCATTCTAATACATAGTAAAATTTACAGATTTATTTTTATCTATTTGATTATCATTCTACAGGAGGATGTAAGGCCCACAATGGCAAGGATCTCTGTTTTGTTCACTGCCATATTCCAAGCTCCTAGAATGGTGCTTGCTAGATGCTCAGTGAATATGTATTGAATGATTGAATGAATGAATAAGCTTCCTGAGAGTAGGAGCTATATCTCTTTTACTCCTTGCTGTGATCACAGAAACTAGCATAGTCCCTGACATAAAGGAAAGGCTCTCTATTACAGAAAGGAAGAATGAATAACCAGGTATAGTTAATTTGCATGTATGTTCTGGAGATACAGAGCATTCTGGGAAGGCTAGTCACGCTAAGACCAATGAGCGATAACTTCACGAGCATAGCAGGTATCACAAAACAAACTTTCCCTTTGGAGGTAATTAAATCTCTTCGTTAAATAGAGCGCACAAGTCTGTCCTGCTCTTGACATCCTCCCTATCACTCAATCTGCTTTGAGTTCAAAATTTTTTACTCTCTTGTAAATATTCAGAGAGGTCAACTGCATCTTAAATATGCTTTTATTCCATGGCAGAAAGTATCTTGCTTCTAGGCTAGACTTGGGGGAGCAATTTAATACAAATTAACATACATAACACACTTCCAAGGAGTGCTGGTGGCGCAGTGGTTAAGAACTCAGCTACAAACCAAAAGATCGGTGGTTTGAACCCACTAAACAACTCTCAGAGAGAAAGATGTGGCAGTCTACTTCTGTAAAGATTAAACCAAAAAACCCACTGCCGTCGAATTGATTCCAACTCAAAGGGGCACTATACAGCCTTGGAAATCCTATAGGACAGCTCTGTTCTGTCCTGTAGGGTCACTATGAGTCAGAAGCAACTTGTTGGCACACGGCAACAGTACACTTCCATACTTTTAAATAAAACCAAACCAAACCCAGTGCCGTCGAGCCTATTATGACTCATAGCAACCCTATAGGACAGAGTAGAACTACCCCATAGAGTTTCTAAGCAGCACCTGGCAGATTCGAACTGCTGACCCGTTGGTTGGCAGCCGTAACACTTAACCACTACACCACCAGGGTTTCCATACTTTTAAAAAAGCACCATAAAATCTTAGTTGTGTTACTTTGCATGAGTAACAGCAGAGTGAACACATTTCTGAAAATAGTAAGCTTACCAAACGTGTCTTTCCTTCTAGGAAAAAAAGTCTTTTGCTTTGAGTGATTCGCAAGCATCCATTAGGTTTGCATGATATTCAGGCTGTTGCTGAGCAAGTCACAGCTCAGGTGCAAGTAGTGGTTATTGAAGGAGCATCTGTTGAAGGGTCGGGGAGGCTCCAGTAACTTTTCATTTGGGAACAAGGAAGAAGCCCTATGACATTTTTTTCTAGGTATATAGTATACAAACATGCTGAAAGTCACATTTTAAAATAAAATCAAGAACATGTGATTTCTCGTCTTTCTAATTTGTTGTGTTGTTTTTACTGAACCCCAGGTGGTGCAAAATTTTAAGCCCTCCACTGCTAACCAAAAGGTTGGAGGTTCAAGTCCACCCAGCAGCACCTTGGAAGAAAAGCCTGGCAACCTACTTCCCAAAAAATCAGCTATTGAAAACCTTATGGAGTACTGTTCTACTCTGACACACATGGGGTTGCCATAAGTTGGAATCAAGTAGATGGCAACTGGTAAGTTGTATAACATCGATCTGAAGTCAAATTAAAAAGGAAACGGATGGCTTTGATGTCTGTGTACCATATCCCACTATCGGCCTGAGCTTTAATGCTTTGTGTTTCATTGCAATGCCACCTTTCTAGAAAAGCTTAGGACAAACTTGAGTTTAGCCAGCTCCACAGTGAGGAAATACAGAAGCCATTAGACCATGATTCTTAGAGTGTTTATTATAACTAGCAGCTCCCTCTACCCCCTACCTCTCAGGAGATACATGACCCACTGGGTTTATTCCTTCTTCCATATTCATCTTTGTATATTTCTTAAGACCTCGAATTTATAACCAGTCCCCCTGGCAAGATCTGTATAGAAAGTTTTCAGTGGTTTGACACCCCCACTTTTTCAATTAATGTCCTGAGCACCAATTCTCCCCATCTCCATTCCTTAAGTCCATTGAATTTTCTGGAATCACACATTCAATTTCCATTGACACTCTATACTGTCAGCCAAGGTTCTTGGGGAATTTAGACAAGGGAAAAAACATCACTTACAAATGAACATTGTTTAGGGTTCTCTGTTCTTTATATATCACTGAAAACTGGGTGATGGATTGGCAGTCCCCATGGCCTTTATCTGTCACTTCTTAATAGAATCACTACATTGCTTCCATATGTTCCGTTATTACACTTTCTCTGTTTCATTTTGGACCTTCCCCATGGTCTGTAACTGAGTGACTTTCCAATGGTATGTCAGACACCTCATAGAAAATTACCATGTTGTGCACTAAGTCCGTCTTTCTTTGTGATTACACCATTTTTACTGATAAAAAGCACTCTACTGAATAGAAACATGGTATCTCCATTTTTTCTTTTTTCTTCACAAGCATTAATTTCAGTTAATTTGTTCATTTCAACCAAAGGTAATAATTCATTTTTGTTTTGTTTTTAAATCACTGAAGGCCTGGGAATCCTCATAGACATCATATACACATGAGAATCTCGAACTCCTCTCCTCCCCTACCTGCCTCCCCCACTCCCTGCATCTGAACAACCAATTCTCTCTTCTCCCTTCGTTTCCACTCTGGTCAGAATGTAATATCACCCCCATTCCTGGGACCACATTTTAAAAGAAAAACCCATTGGAGTGAGTTTTCCCAAGAAACCATGAAATTTTCTTGCTGGAGGCACTTAAGGAGAGATGAGATGAGATGGCCATTGCCTAAATAGCCTATAAATGGCTCAGACATTGACTAGCTGAGTGACCTTGAGCAAGTGACATAACCACTCTGAACCTGTTTTCTAATATGAAAAATAAAATATAAATATCAAGTCATATGGGGTGATTGCTGTGGGGATATAAAAGTGTGTTCTGGGCTTGAAAGCATGATATAAGCAAAGATACTAAAGTTGCTTTCTACTCTAAATGATTCTGCATGACTTCACTTCCCCAATGTCTTTTAGGAAATAATATCACTCCCTCGTGTTTATTTTGCTAGAGATCACAGAGGCGTTCCTAGGAATCCTTGTTGGGTCATTACTAATGCCTCAGTAGCTTGCTATCCTGACCCAGACAGCTTCACTTAATGGTTCTTCACATAGCAGTTCTGTATGATTGATCCTCTAGACACCATGATTGGTACTTTTGTCTGTCTCTGGCTAGGCTACTATAAACTAGCCTTTTCCTTTCTTTTCATTAACAGGCTTTTGCATTTTTGTTTTTCTCACACTTCAAAAGTGATAAGCTAATCCATCATTATTTTTCTTACCTCTTTACCATTGTTTAATATGTTGTCTAGGTTTGTAAAGACTGTTATTTTCAACATTTTTAGGAGCTATTGTCATTTCTTTATATTTTGAGATAGTCTTCATTTGGCTTGGCTTTTAATAAATGGATACATGAAATTTAAGATGTGCTATGCTTGGTTTTATAGTCCTCCAAATTAGTGGGGTTTTGTTTCTTTTATCTTTTTTCAGAATTTTTAACTAATGCCTAAAAATCTCTCAAATGAGATGAAAATTCAGTCTTCATGATGAATTGTAAAAATTGGAGGAGATAAAACACATCAGCTTTACATTTATGTTTAAGTTTATGCATTTTCATACTTGGGACTGTCTAAATATCCAGACTTCCTGTTGTCTTTGACATTTAGCTAATTCAATCAATTCAGCTTCTTGACTAGAAATTCCTAGCAAAAGATTTCATACGACTTAATGATAATTAACCTCAGAGGGACCAGCATGCCTACCTTTTAGGAATAAAAACTTTGTAATGCCCTTTTCTATTACTCTCCTACAAAAAGAAGCTCTTTCACATTTCAAATATTGGTTTTTGCTGCTTCTACACATGGCAAATTAATTTGGCCTTTATAATGAGGTGGAATGTTTCAAATCTAAATTAACACCTTTGGCTTTACTTTGTGAGACGACCTACTCATTACTCTCTAGTAACTTAATGGTTGTGCCATTCTATGAACCAAAATAGTTTAATGTAATCTGACATTTATGACTTCCACATAATATCAACTGCTAAAGTTTGGAAAAGGGTTTCTATTCAGAAAAAAAAAAAAGAAAAAAAAAACTCAAACTAATAAGCATGCACCCAATATTAAAATCGGGTCAGAGATCCTTTTCACTTTCATTACATATAATTTATGCCACTTGAATGTAGTTTAATAAGGTCGTAAAAATGCCAGTTGTGGTATCTCATAATACTTTTTATAAACTGGTTTTACAGTCTTTTCTTTGTTCCAAAGTTCAAAGTGACAATTGAAAGGCACAGGTTGCTTAGGAGTTCTTGAAGTTTCTCCTGGAAAAGCTGAATGGTAAATATATAAATTATATGTATTATATATATATTATACACATGCACACATATATATAATTGCATTTTTGAGTACTAATATAGTATTTACCTTCTATATGCTATTTATTTAAGATACATTTTTAAAATGTAAAACTCTGTTTTTCAAAATCTTGGTAATTATGAAGGCATTCCTTTCTTCCAGGTGTGTTTAAGCGGATCCTTTTCTATTAAAAAAAAAAGGGAGGGAAAAAAACAGAATTCAAGAAAAGGCTAGTTGTATATTATTGCTCTGGCCCTACCCTTTTGTTAAGATGAAATAAAAACTTCCCAACATGTATTTCTAGTTTGGTCAATGTCAAACAATACTCTGAGGTGCTCTTACAATAGTGGCATTGTCAGCTTTCCATGACTTCATTCACTTGCTGACCACTGCCTTACTTCCTGGCTGAGGTAAATAGGGCTTTTTGAGCACTTCCCTTAAGTCATTTCAGAGGAGATAAATAATGATTGCAATGTAATATTGTGATGGTGCTAAAATATTTCCTTCAAGTTTCAACTTTGAGCACAAGTTTCCAATAATATATAATTTTTCACTTGCTAGCTCAAACTTTTGGTTTTATTAAATTCTACAGCTGCACTCAGTATTTATGCATTTGGTGACCAACCTTGATATAATAATGTAGACCTAAGATTTCATATATAAGAATACAAAAAAAATTCCCAAATCACTATTGAATCAAACATGGGTATTGAACATAATTTGCTTAAATATCAATTGGACAAAAGCATGAGCAAGTATTTAAGTTTTGGGGCCAACATTAAAATTGGTATTCACAGAGCTTGCTCCATCTTTCTTTTACAGCTTCATTTGTACTATCAGTTAAGAGAATTAGTCTGAAAGATCACTTATAAAATGTTCCTATTCAGTAGTGAAACACTCTATAGAGGTTTTTCAGTTAAATTGATACTTGGCAAGTAAGAAGATATTTCTTACAAATATATACCTCACTCTGCTAAAAACAAGACAAAAACAAAAGAAGTACTGTATTTATATTGCTTTTTTTTTTTTTTTTGTCAGGGAGAAAAACACAAGGGTTTCAACTGGAAAAGCTGGGTTCAGTTCAGGTCTTATACTTCCTAGCCACTTACTCTTTGCATTTCTACCTCCTCATCTGTGAAATGGGTATAACTACAGCATTCTGGTAAGATCAAAATCATAATAAGATGTATGTGAAATGAAAACTATAATGCATATTACAAAAATAATACATTGTTATTATTAGAGTGAAATGCACATGCCATATTAAACAGTGGGTATAATTCACTCCTGTTTTCTGCAGGATTCAATAAAGACCCTGGCTTATCAAGTCAGGCACTGTTACTTATTGAATATATCAATGCTAGCATACAGGAAGGGCCCTCCCTGGCACACCTGGGACCCAGGAGGAAACATGATTGGAGGGAATTATCAGGAAGCTACCAAGATTTGGGACCAATAGAGCAGAAGTGTAGGCCTCATGAAGAAGGATGGCAAACAGGGAACACTGGTTACAGGGTAGGATTAGGGCTAACAGCACATCATGACTGGGTAGATTTAAGTCAAGGACTGTTTCCACTGGCCCAATTGTGCTAAGCACAGTCTCTTCCTCCAGCCTCTGTCATGGGCCCCTGCATCTGGATTTAAGACATAGCCCTGATTTCACAACAGCACTGGTCTTGAACCTGAAGGGGAGGAACACATCTCCCAACTTCATATAAACTTTCATTTGGGAATGCCTTCTTGGTTTACAGCAGTCTGTTAGTCTACCAGTGGGGAGTGTAGAAAGAAGCCTAGTAAATTTTCATAGGGCAATACACTTTGAGTTATTAGATGAAATCAATACCAATAGCTATGTGAAATATATAATGAGTATTAAATACAAACCACTTGTGCTTACAACTATTATGATTGAAAGGGAATTTTCACTTGATCCTTAAGAATTTTGTATCATTTCAGATATGGCTTTCTTCTTTCTTTGTCATCTCCATACTTAGAGTCAGCATGCCACCCATTTTATTTTTCCATTCTCATTCATTCTCTTTCTCTCCTTCCTCTGATACAGACACTAGAGAGAAGGAAACCTGGCCCTGAGCATCAGGGCTTGCAGTTCACTGTTACCACCAAACTGTGTTGCCAGGTAAAATCCTCAGCACAGCTTTTGGAAGTTACACCTGGAGGCAGACAGCTTGTTATTAAGACAAGACCACAGCAACATTATGAAAAGCCCTTTGCCATATTATTATGTGTTTCTAAAAAGAAAAAAAACAATGCAAACACAACACCCAGAGAGAAGTCACCAGGGCTGTATACCCAAAACCCATTGCCTTCTAGTCAATTCCAACTCATAGCAATACTATAGGACAGAGTAGAATTGCCCCACAGGGTTTCCAAGGAGCAACTGGTGGATTCAAACTGTTGACTTTGGTTAGCAGCTGAGCTCTTAACCACTACTCCACCAGGACTCCAGGGTTGTATGGGGAGTGTTAAATATGAGGAATTATTGTGAATATTGAATGGGCAGGACTGTAGTAAAGCTAAACTTGGGATCCATCCTGTATCCTTGGAAGTTTGTTCTATATTGCAAGAACTTAACAAGAATGAAACAACCCTGTACGATTAGTGACTAGACTAATAACCCCTTGCTGGTTTGTTGCAACTTCCTCATTGTGTAGGTGACTCTCAAGACTTAGTTTTTTTTTATATGAAAATTGTCTAAAAATCCTTTTCAGTAATTCCTCAGCCCAATGTTCAAGGAACTTGGTATTTGGTCTTCAAGCTACATGTTTGGATTGTTCTTGCAGTCATCCCAAGATGTGAAGATGTGTTAGGGGTTAGATATCAAATACTGAAATCCTGTGCACCCTCAAAGCTCCAAATGTCACAACACTAAAGCAAACATTGTGAGGAAGGATCATGAGATCCATCCCAGAAATTGGAAGCTTGACAGAAGTAAGTTCTTTCTTGTGCAGCACCCAGATTTTTTTCCACCTGGCTCTGTTTGAGAGCTTCATTCTGTCCCTAAGCTCAAGGAGAAAGAGTAAAGAAAAGAGGCCTGAACAGGAATCTGAACTGAGAGAATCTGCAGGACTGAGGAGTAAGAATGGAAAATAAGAGGTGCTCAGTGAGAAACCTTATTATCATGAAGTTAATTCATTTATGGTTTGGAGAGCAGTGTAGCACAATTTAAACAGCACTGGATTTGGAGTCAGGGACATATAGGTCAAATCTGAGCTTTAACTCTTGTTAGATGGCACTTCGGCAAGACAATTAATCTCTCTGAGCCTTAATTTCTTATCTTTAAAGTGGAGGAATAAGCCGTTAATTACTATGTTGTTGTTGGTTGCTGTTAAGTCGATTCTTACTCGTAGCGGGCCCCATGTGACAGATTAGAGCTACCCTATAGGGTTTTCTTGGCTATGATCTTTACGGAAATAGGTCCCCAGGTCTTTCTCCTGAAAAGCTACTGGGTGGGTTCAAACTACCAACCTTTTGCTTAAGGCACACAGTAACTACTGTTGCGTGTGGGAAGTGAACTGTTACATGTCTCTTATATAGTGCAAAGAAGAGACTCTGCCCCAGCGACTGCACTAACTTCCTCCCCACACAAAATTTTCCTTTCCAGTCACCAAATCCTTGTCAGTAGATTGTCAAAGTATTGACTCCTCACATCTTTCAGAGCTCATCCCAAGAATTCTCAGATGACTTCGAATTTCCAAACTCTGATAGAGGCTCTCACGCCCAAACACTTTCCTTCAGTTATTACAGATTGCCTAAATCTTGGGATCTTTGTGAGAGGACAAAAAAGAAAAAGGAAGAAAAAAATCTGATCATGTGAAAATGACATAGACAACTAATCTAGTCTGTTTTTCCTCCCCACAGGAAATATTGACATAATGTCCGTTCTTCCTTACATAAGATAATTCACTGTCTTTAAAAAGATCTCCAATTGTTTGAAGTCAAACTGAACGTAGGCAGAAAAAAAAAAAAAAAGACTTTATCTAAAATATCTGAGCTTGAATTGGAAAAGCAATCCTGAGAACATGTTTACACAGTGCTTTAAAATAACAGACCCACGGAATTTTCCAGCTGATTGTCCCTTAAAGATAATGGAACATTTTTTTACACTCGTTGGTGACTTACTGTCAAAAACTATCCACTTGATTCAAAATGTTTATGAAACACAGTAATCCAACATAGCAGAGGGAGTTTTCACACCAATAATAAATGGGTGTGCACTGAGCGGACCTCGTTGGAGATCTCATGATGAACTGAACATCTTTTGTTAAGTCAGAGAATACTAAACAAGTTCTTTCTTCATTAAGTCATGATGGAAAATCTATTTTTAAGTAGAATTTGGTCACTTGCTCTTTTTTTTTTTATTAAATCAATGAAATATTCATGCCTAAACTAAACCAGTTGTCATTGAGTTGATTCTGACTCATAACGACCCCATGTGTGCTGAGGAGAACTGCTCCATAAACTTTTCAAAGCTGTGATCTCTTGAAAGCAGATCACCAGGCCTTTCTTTCAAGCTGCCTCTGGGTGGGTTTAAACTGCCAATCTTGTGGTTAATAGTTGAATGCTTAACCAACTGCACCAGCCGGAGACTCCTATTCAAGTGTAATGGAAAAGAAATTAACTGGAGTTTTAAAAGCTTTTATAAACTCAACACTTATTAGTAGGTGTGGTAGACAGTCTACTCCTTTCTTCAAGAGAAGAATCAATTTACTCACCCCTTGCATCTGAGTTGAACTTCAGCCACAGAATGCAGCTGATGACTCTTCTTTCCTTCTTACTTCTGGGACTAGGCCTTAAGAAACCTGGAAGCTTATACTTTTTCTGTCTTGGGCTTCTTAATGAATAATGAGAGACTGCGTGGAGAGAGAGAGGAGCCATGTGGAGAAAGTGAGACACTTCAGCTGCTAAGAAGCATCGAAACTTCGTATGTGTTAGTGAGGACATATGATAGGCAAAAGATAACAGAACAATAAATACTAATCATGAAAAAATCAGGGAATAGAGGTTAATTGTCCTTAAAATTGGAGTTTTATAAATTGCACAGTCAGTCTTAAACATGATAATCTTAGCAATCCCAAAGATTAATAAGGCCGATTTTTCCAAAGGAAAAATTGTTTGAGTTTGATGGGCTTCTTCTCAACATGACTTGAAGTGTTCTTAGTCACATCCCCAACTTTTGCAGCAGTTCCTTGTGACTCTGGGATTGCCTGCCAACGGCAGGTCTGCTTTTCCTCAGTTAAGTCTAAAAAATGCACAGACGGCAAACATATGCCACGCCTGTATGTCTTAACCCTCATGCAAATAATTAGGTGGAAGAGACGAAGCCCTCCCGCAGATTTGGTGGAGGAACTTGGTGAAGATGATTAGCTAGGTTTCAAATCACTCAGAAATGTAAGGCTGTATGGCAGACAATAATAAGCACTCTAGTGTGCACACACTGCTCAGTTTTATCCGTTAGAAAAAATTTCAGGACATGGTGTCTAGTCAGGTGGCAGGTAACGAGAACCTTAACTGGGGTCATGATAGTGGGGTTGGGAACGAAATTTAACATTGACATTGTTGTGCACATGGCAAATTATGCCTACCAATAAATAAAAATGGGGAAAAGTGTACAGATCTTTATAATAGCTTCAATAAAACTCACTGTTAGTATAATCCAAGGAATAGGAGGGCTTTTGCATATTGTGGGGTTGCTTTGTTCATTTGGGAACTGCTAAAATCAGTTATCAACAAGCCTCCACCCTAAACCCTATCTTCTCCCTTACCCTCACCCACTCTGATTTCCATCAGACCATATTTTCATAATACTGAAGTTGTCGAGGATTTTATTTTACTTGGATCCACTATCAACGCCCATGGAAGCAGCAGTCAAGAAATCAAATGACATATTGCGTTGCGCAAATATGCTGCAAAATACTCTTAAAAGTGTTAAGCAAAGGTGTCACCTTAAGGACTAAGATGCACCTGACCAAAGCCATGCTGTTTTCAATCACCTCATACGCATGCAAAAGCTGAACTCAGAGCATAAGAAACTTCCTGTCTAGTTCGTTTTCCTGACAGAACCACTGAACCACGCTGGCCTAGAAAGAAGACAGGGAATGAGCTTTAAATGGTGCTGTGCTCCTTTGTTTAAGGAGCCCTGGTGGCCCAGTGGTTAAAGCCGCTCAGCTGTTACCAAAGGTTGATGGTTCGAATCCACCAGCTACTCCACAGGAAAAAGATGTGGCAATCTGCTTCCTAAAGATTTACAGCCCTGGAAACTCTATGGGGCAGTACTACTCTTTCTTATAGGGTCACTATGAGTCAGAATTGACTCGACCACAGTGGGTTTTGGTTCCTTTGTTTATCCTGCTCCAGTTTCTGTTCGGAAACCCTGGTGGTGTAGTGGTTAAGAGCTATGGCTGCTAACTGAAAGGTTGGCAGTTTAAATCCATTTGGTGCTCCTTGAAAACTCTATGGAGCAGTTCTGCTCTTTAAAAAAATTTTTTTTTTTTTTTTTAGAGTTGCTATAAGTTGGAATCGACTTGACAGCAATCGGTTTGGTTTTTTGATTTAGTGTCTGTTTGGGTGTGGTTGACCTGGTTGAGCCTGATCCTGCTGGCTTTAGTCACTGGCTCTGATCATTTACCTGACTTCAATGTGCTACGCCAACAACAGGTCGTGGGATGTCACTTCCAGGGGAGACTCTGACCTTTCAGGGTCAGGCAGTGTTAAGGTTAACCCGAGCTCACTGCATTGCAATGTGGTTACGCTGCCCGCTCCCTCAAGGGCCTGCTGTCTTAGCAACTCCCAGTCAAGTGTTGGCAGCGGTCTTCTGGGGATGTAATGTTGTCCTTTCCAGGAACAGTGGCTGAAGAGCTAGACAGGCTTAATGCAGCAAAAATTAACCTAGATTTTGATCTGACAGAGCTAATGGCAAAAAAATAACACAGAAGTTCTGAACTGGGAAATTATCTTGAAGAAGAAATATCAGATTTTACTCTGTCAAAGAGTAGTTTGAAAAAAATATTCTTAAACCAAATTTACAAATGAGAGGGTTTTTTTTTTTTTTTAATATGACAGTTTGATCAAATGGTACGTGCATAGCATACAATAAAGATTGAAAAAAAACAAAAAAACAAAACAGTTGCCATCAAGTCGATTCTGACCCACGGTGACCACTTGTGTGTCAGAATAGAACTATGTTCATAGCTTTGTCAATGGCTGATATTTTGGAAGTAGATCTCCAGCCCCTTCTTCCAAGGTGCCTCAGAGTGGGCTGGCAACTGAGTGTGTTAACTGTTTGTACCACCCAAATCCTCCAATAAAGAGAACAGACTCTAAAAAATAATTATGTAATGAAATAATCTTTTTGTTTGTTTACTTTTTCATTACTTATACTGTTCTTTTTTCTGGCATTATAAGTAAGAATAAATAATCAATGAAAAATCTTAAATGCCCTGTATGGGGATGGATAATAAACTAGTTCAAGATCTATAGGAGTAGAGGGGAAGATGATCCTCTAGCTTTGTGGGAGAAGATTTTTTTTTTTTAATTCTGTAACTTAGAGATACACTGGTAAATAAACACCTATTTCTTAATACATATTTAGGAGGAATACACTAAATAAACTTTTTTTTATTGTATTTATGCAATAAGGATTTGATTTTATGTCAGTGTTTACGTGGTAAGTCTACTACCATTCTACTGATATAGTTTCTTCTAGTGATAACGTATTGCACTTTTTTTATTCCCCAAAGCCCATTGTCTCAGTGTACATCTGGCATGGAGAAGCTTTGGTGTCTACCCTCAAACTGCCAATACCAAAAGGAACACCAGTGTCCCTAAATCATAAGAACGCATTGTCTCTAGAGGGAGTAAGCTCTCCTCTTCCTCTCTCTTCACCCTCCCCAGTGGACAGGAAGGAACTCCTTGGTCTATTTAACTAGTGGGAAGGGAACAATCATATATTAATCACTTATGTACTAGGCCACATTTATAATGAACATTTCATATAACCATGTAAAATTTCTTTTAATTCACATAGTAATTCTTTACAATAGGTTACTATTTTCTCTGTAGTACAGATGAGGAAATTGAGACTTAGACGTGCTAAATAATTTGCCAAAGGTCTCACAGCTGTATGTGAACAGATATGTCTGTCTGCAAGGTAGAATCTTTCTTCTACACACCCATTATGCTGCTGCCAAAAGCTCCTTTCTCTTTAGAGATCACAAAGAGATATCCCTCCATCCACAGAACAGTAACTCCACCAACCTGCTCAGGGTACGTATAGTAACCATTTTCTATTGAAAGAAACCCATGAGCCTTGGGGAAGTGACTATCCTTTACTACTACGAATAGACAAACCCCATTTTCACTTCATTATAACTGTGGCCCAGATCCCAGAGCCAGAAATCACTAACATGTTAGCTTTTTGCACTTTCCCTGGAAAGGGGGAAGAGAGTGGAGAAAGGGAGGCATGCAATCACTGATGCCAGCAACTGCCAACTTTAAGATGTAGGAACTAGTGGAGGTCAAATATGAATGCTTTGTGGATTTCCTAGGAGAACAACAATGCTAAGACATCACCTGTTCTACACACTTAGTGCTTAACAGAGACAGCCATCAAGCACAACAACACAGACATAGCCCTATTAGACTGGGGAAATATGGCTGGATAATGCCCATGGTGAGACCAACACCATAGCTATTAGCTGAAGTTTGCCATTAACAGCCAACTTTTAGGAAGCTCATTGATAAACCTAGGACTGCATCATTGATGGGGAGTAGGGAATGGATTAAACTTTTCCAAATATGGTTTACTAGTGTCTGAGATTTGCTGAAGAACAACATTTCCTAAGGGGAAATGGCCAGAATGAGTCCTATGTCTATAAATAATTTCACAAAGCCTACTTCTTGCTCCTAACCACACAGCTACTGCCTCCCTACCCACAGACCTTGAACACCCTGACAGTGTTCACTTTCCTAAAATTCTTGTTGTAATATGAACCCCTGTGATAGTTCTCTGGCTTGTTTCCTCTGTGATAGGAACTTCCCCTTCTGGATAAATTGCCATCACTCTCCTGGTGGAACCTGGACAATCACTATCCAAGGCTCCCAAAACTGTCATAGGTCAGTAGCCCAAGGCAGTCATATTTTCATTGTGAGTGATTTGTGTAAACTTTGTCAAGTTAATTATCCCCTCAGCTTCCTCCTTTGTCGATGGAGCTTGACCTAGTTGATGAAGTCCTTTTCAGGTGTAATTTATAATAATTCTTGCATATAAATAAATTTAATGCTGATGAAACTTCTGTACTGCCTCAAAGGGTGGGGCTCTGGTAGTACAAATTTTGACTTAACCTGTAAGTGCAAATATTTTCCTAGGTTTGCCCCTCTGCCCAAAAGATCCTTGAGGTTTACGGTGAGTTAATACCAAGTCAGAGGGCTAAGCTGTAAATTACTTAGTTGACCAAAATCAACTATAGGTCAGTTATTTCAAGACTTGCTCAATTTTGGTGTTTGAAAAACATCAACACCTCCATTATATTGTTACTATTGAAAGGGGGGAAAAAGTACAGTGAACGCTCTTCTAAGGACATCAGGCTTGGGAGGTAGGACAGCCCTCAGTGAGCCTGCACACAGAGGGTGTTTTAATAAAGACAGTAGAACAAGGCCTTTGGAAGGAAAGTGTTGATTGCAAAGCATGTATAGTGGAATTCAAAAAACAAAGCAGACCCTATGTGGCTAAATGATTAGTGATGTTATTTGAGAACTAGAAACTTAAAGACTGGAATGAAGAATCTTATTCATGTCAATCTGTTCATCAGTTAGCTGAATTTGGAAGTCATCTCAAATACATTTTGGATGTGCTGTGAGAAATTTATACTAAGAAAGTGCCACTGTGACTTTGCCAATAAATTGTATATTTCACCATGTGCTAATGATTTTTTTTTTTCCAAAAAAGAATGCACTGTGACCTCAATAAACTTTTATTATTTCAAAATAATGAAACATAACCTTATTTTCTGGTGCCAACTTTCTATAAAACCACTCTTTAAAAAAATATGAAACTCACTGCAGCATGTAGAATTTTATACGCAGCTTCAGAATGGGTCTGGCGTGACACATCTTTATAAAGTGAAAAGATTTGGAATGTATTCTAGATTCAAATGCCAAGGTTCATATCTGTGTCTTTGATTTCTTATTCCTTTTAAAAAATGCATGTAATATATGCTTACTACTGTATCACATAACACAGTAACATCTTAGACAATGTTAGTTGGCTGATGTTGCTCCTTCATGACATTTTCCACACTGGACATTTTTATGGCACAATCAAGTTTCTTTTTGTTCAGCCAAAGTTGTTGTAGCCTTAAAAATAGCAAAACTTAATAGCATTGCGTTTAAAAAATCTAAATGTCAACCTTTAGACTGATTAACTTGTCTTCAGTATAGTGTCCTGGTTAAGAGCTAAGGCTTCTTGAGTTCAAGTCTCAGCACTGCCTATTATGAGCAGTGTGACCTTAGGCACACTAGTTAATCTTTCTGTGGCTCAGTTTCTTCATGTGTACAACAGGGATAATAATAACATCTACATCATAGGTTGCAATGAGTTAATATTTGTGAAGTATCTTAGATAATACACGGCAAAAATAAAATGCTATAAATTGCTGTTTCTGTTGTTATTATTCTTAGATGCTCATAGAGGGCTGAAGAGAGAAAAAAAATCCACATTCCATCTGGGGAGAAAAAAATCAAAGAATGACTTGACAGAAAGTGAGAAGAATACAGTTACAGATGCTCAATTATTATGCAAATTATTTAATTATTTACAAATAATTTGAGATCTTCACGGCCAAGATTTTTCTGAACAATAATTTTAGGTCAAGAACATTCTATCACAAGGCAATAGGAGAAGGATATCAGTGCACTGGTGCAGTAAGGACCTTCAAAAAGCTGGTCCACCATAAAAACAATGATAATATTGGTGAAAATTGTCAAAATAAATATTTTTAGAACTCTGGAAATTAATCAAAGGCTTGCAACCATTTGAGGAGGGTTTATTTAACAACAACAACAACAAAAAGGTGGTGGTAGAGGTGGTTAAATCTCAGTACGAACAGCAGGTTTTGTGCTGTTTTAACTCATCTTCTTCCCAGTGGCCCCTCCCCAGTTCTGTGACAGCCTTGAAAAGAAACAGCCTCACAGTCATCGTGGCTACGAAAACCAGCAGCCTAGCAGCTACTAAAGGTGTGGAATGGGTTTAGAGCTCCTTGAAAGTGCCCATCTCAAGGAATTGTCACTTTTGAACTGCCTGGTAGTTCCCTGGAAGTCCTCACTCACAGAGCTTGTCCTCACTCAGTGGAACATCCTTTTCCTTGAGGGCGTTTTATTAAAACAATCAGTGGCAATTGTTTAACACTGCAGTTGCCTGAGATGGTGATAATAATTGGAGCAAACAAGAAGCTGACAAAGAAACTTAAAAAGAGAAGTTGAGGAACGAGATGTCTAGAGGGACCTTTGAACAGATCTGATAAACCCTAGGACTCTAGAAGGCTCTGACCATGTAGGTTGTATGCCAGCCCAAGAAAGACCTAAGAAAGTCCTAAGTTCTCACCTCTGGTAGACTTGAGGTATCACACAAGCAGGAAATGAAGACTAAGACCATAATGTGATTATCACTTTACATGAACTAGGGTGGCTATAATCAAAGAGACAGACCACAAGTATTGGAGAGGATGTGGAGAAATTGGAAGCTTTATACATTTCTGGTAGACTGTAAAATTTTGCAACATCTTGGGGAAAAAAGATTGGCAGTTCCTTAAAAATTAAACAATTATTATAGGACATAACAATTCCATTCCTAGATAGATAGCTAAGAGAAATGAACACATGTACATGCATAAACTTGTACATGAATGTTCATAGTAGCACTACCCCCAAAAGCCAAGATGTGGAAACAATCCAAATGTCTATCAATTGATTAGTGGGTGAACAAGGTGTGGTGTATCCATACAATAGAATATTATTGAGCCATAAGAAAGAGTGAAGTACTGCTACATGTTACAATGTGGATGAACTTTAGAAAAATTGAAGTGAAGGAAATCAGACAAAAAAGTCCACATATTGTATGATTCCATATGCATGAAATGTTCAGAATTAGCAAATTCATAGGAATAGAAAGATGTTTAGTGGTTACTAGGACCGGAGGTGGGGAGGAGCAGCATGTGGTGTGGGGAGAGACTGCTAATGGGGATGAGGAAAATGTTCTGAAATTAGATAGTGGTGATGGTTCCACAGTTATGTGACTATACTAAATAATACTGAATTACGTACTTTAAAATGATGATTTAAAAAAAAAAATTTTATTGTGCTTTAAGTGAAAGTTTACAAATCAAGTCAGTCTCTAATGCAAAAATTTATATACACCTTGCTATATACTCCTAATTGCTCTCCACCTAATGAGACAGCACACTCCTTCCCTCCACTCTATATTTTTTTTGTCCATTCAGTCAGCTTCTGACGTCCTCTACCCTCTCATATCCCCTCCAGAGAGGAGATGCCAACATAGTGTAATGTGTCTACTTGAAAAAGGATGAATTTTATGGATTGTAAATTATACAGTAATCCCACCTTATCTGTCATTTTGCTTTCTGCAGTTTCAGTCACCTAAGGTCAACCATGTTTGAAAATGTTAAATGAATACATAGTGTGATGAAGATTTGCACCATCCCACTCCATTATTCACCTAACTTTTATTACAGTATATTTCTATAATTGTTATATTTTTATTAGTTATTATTGTTAATCTCTTACTGTGCCCAGTTTATAAATTGAGCCTTATCGTAGGTATATACTTATGAAACAAAATATAGTGTATAAAGGGTTCAATACTATCTCTGGTTTCAGGCATCCAAGGGGGTTTTGGAATGTATCCCATGAGGATAAGGGGGGGAAGGTAACTGTACTTCAATTTTTTTAAAAAGGGAATAGATAACTTTAGCTCTGTATGTACCCCCACGTGTCTGTCAGTTTCTTGTATCATGGGGGCTTTTGTGTTGCTGTGTTGCTGGAAGCTATGCCACTGATATTCAAATACCTGCCACCCGTGGCAGACAGGTTTCGGTTGAGCTTCCAGACTAAGACAGACTAGGAAGAAGGGTCCAGCAGTCTCCTTCTGAAAAGAATTAGCCAGTGAAAACCTTAAGAATAGCAGTAGAACATTGTCTGATATAATGCCGGAAGATGAGCCCCTCAGGTTGGAAGGCACTCAAAATATGACTGGGGAAGAGCTGCCTCCTCAAAGTGGAGTCGACCTTAATGACATAGATGGAGTCAAGCTTTTGAGGCCTTCATTTGCTGATGTGGCATGACTCAAAATGAGAAGAAACAGCTGCAAATATCCACTAATAATTGGAACGTGGAATGTAAGAAGTATGAATCTAGGAAAACTAGAAATTGTCAAAAATGAAATGGAACACAAAACATCAATATCCTAGGTATTAGTGACCTGAAACGGACTGGTTTCGGCCATTTTAAAATGGACAATCATATGGTCTACTACGCTGGGAATGGAAACTTGAAGAGGAATAGTGTTGTATTCATCATCAAAAAGAATATTTCAAGATCTATCCTGAAGTACAATGGTGTCAGTGATAGGATAATATCCACACACCTACAAGGAAGGCCAGTTAATGTGACTATTATTCAAATGCATGCACCAATCACTAAGGCCAAAGATGAGGAAACTGAAGATTTTTACCAGCTTCTGCAGTCTGAAATTGATCAGAATTGATCAGGATGCATTGATAATTACTGGCAATTGGAATGAGAAAGTTGGAAACAAAGAAGAAGGCTCAGTAGTTGGAAAATATGGCCTTGGTGGTAGAAATGATGTTGGAGATTGCAATATAAAATTTTTCAAGACCAATGAGTTCTTCATTGCAAATACCTTTTTTTTTTTTTTTACCAACATAAACGTCAGCTGTGCATTTGACCAGAGGGAATATATAGGAATCAAATGGACTAAAAGGAACCATGGAAAAGCTCAGTATCATCAGTCAGAACAAGGCCAGGGGCCGACTGTGGAACAAACCATCAATTGCTCACATGCAAGTTCAAGTTGAAACTGAAGAAAATTAGAGCAAGTCCACGAGAGCCAAAGTACAACCGTGAGTATATCCCATCTGAATTTAGAGACCATTTCAAGAATAGATTTGACAAGTTGAACATTGATGGCCAAAGACCAGATGAGCTGTGGAATGACATCAAGGGCATAACACATGAGGAAAGCAAAAGATCATTAAAAAGACAGGAAAGAAAGAAAAAGACCAAAATGGATGTCAGAAAAGACTCTGAAACTTGCTCTTGATCTCAGAGTAGTTAAAGTGAGAGGAAGAAATGATGAAGTAAAAGAGCCGAACAGAAGATTTCAAATGGCAGCTCGAGAAGACAAAATAAAGTATTATAATAACATATGCAAAGACCTGGAGATAGAAAACCAAAAGGGAAGAACATGCTCAGCATTTCTCAAGCTAAAAGAACTGAAGAAAAAATTCAAGCCTCAAGTTGCAATATTGAAAAAGTCTATGGGGAAAATACTAAATGATGCAGGAAGCATCAAAGGAAGATGGAAGGAATACACACAGTTACTGTACCGAAAAGAATTGGTTGACATTCAACCATTTCAGGCAGTAGCATATGATCGGGAACCGATGGTACTGAAGGAAGAAGTCCTAGCTGTACCGAAGGCGCTGGTGAAAAACAAGGCTCCAGGAAGTGAGATTAGCAATTGAGATGTTTCAGCAAATGAAAGCTGCACTGACAGTGCTCACTAGTCCATGCCTAGAAATTTGGAAGACAGCTACCTGGCCAACCAACTGGAAGAGGTCCATATTTATGCCCGTTCCCAAAAAAGGTGATCCAATCGAAAGTGGAAGTTATGGAACAATATTATTGATATCCCACATAAGTAAAATTTTGCTGAAGATCATTCAAAAGCGACTACAGCAGTGTATCGACAGAGAACTGCCAGAAATTCATGCCAGATTCAGAAGAGGATGTGGAATTAAAGATATCATTGCTGATGTCAGATGGATCTGGCTGAAAGCAGAGACTACTAGAAAGATGTTTACCTGTGTTTCATTGGATATGCAAAGGCATTCGACCTTGTGGATCATAAAAAATTATGCATAACATTGCAAAGAATGGGAATTCCAGAATACTTAAATTTGCTCATGAGGAACCTGTACATAGATCAAGAGGCAGTTGTTCGAACAGAACAAGGGGCTACTGTGTGGTTTAAAGTCAGGAAAGGCATGCTTCAGGGTTGTATCCTTTCACTATACATATTCAATCTGTATGCTGAGAAAATAATCCAAGAAGCTGGACTACATGAAGAAGAACAGGGCATCAGAATTGGAGGAAGACTCATTAACAACCTGTGTTACACAGATGACACAAAGTTGCTTGCTGAAAGTGAAGAGGATTGAAGCACTTACTGATGAAGACTATAGCCTTCAATATGGATTGCACCTCAACATAAAGAAAACAAAAATCCTCACAACTGGACAAATAAGCAAACCACGATAAATGGAGAAAAGATTGAAGTTATCAAGGATTTTATTTTACTTGTATCCACAATCAACACCCATGGAAGCAGCAATCAAGAAATCAAAAGATGCATGGCATTGGGCAAATCTGCCGCAAAAGACCTCTCTGAAGTTCTGAAGAACAAAGACGTCACCTTGAAGACTAAGGTACGCCTGACCCAAGCCATCATATTCTCAATCACCTCATATGTGTGTGAAAGCTGGACAATGAATAAGGAAGATAGAAGATGAATTGATGCCTTTGAGTTGTGGTATTGGTGAAGAATATTGACTATACCATGGACTGCCAAAAGAGTGAATAAATCTGCCTTGGACGAAGTACAGCCAGGGTGCTCCTTAGAAGTGAGGAAGGCGAGGTTTCATCTTGTGTATCTTGGACATGTTATTAGCAGGGAACAGTCCCTGGAGAAGGACATCATACTCGGCAAAATAGAGGCTGAGTGAAAAAGAAAACAACCCTCAGTGAGATGGATTGACAAAATTGCCGCAACAATGGGCTCAAACATAGCAATGATTATACGGACCAGACAGCATTTCATTCTGTTGTACACAGGGTCACTATGAATCGGAACTGACTCGATGGCACCTAATGACAAGTAAAGTGGACGATGAGCATACCTACAATCCAGGAATTTCACTTGTAAACATAAACCCAAAGACGTTCTAGCACATGTGCACAAGGATGTTCCTTCAAGCATTGCTTGTAGTAGCAAAAATTAAAAAAAAAAAAAAAATTAGAAATAGTCAAATGTCCAGTACCAGAAAATACATAAATAAATTGTGGTTTATCCTTGCTGGAATACAGTAGAGCACTTAGGAACTAGATTTACAGCCATAAACCTGGAAAGGATAACACTGAGTTCTAAAATGATATCTAGAGGATAAACTCACACATACACACAGCTATGTTCTAAAAGTATATAACATGGATGGAAAAGATCCACACAAACTTCAGAACATTGGTAACCTCTGGGGAGGAAGGAGGAAAAGTGAATGGGGTCTGGGTTCAAGTAAAGGTTTATCTGTGTTTGTAACATTTGATTTCTTTTTTGAAAATCTTTGAAATAATGATTAAGGAATGTCCTAAGGACTAAATGAAATATTTTTACACATAATAGCATATAAGAAAGTGCTTGACAATCTGCCTGAAAATAAGTGATAAACAAATGTTAGTTGTTAATTATAATTAATAGAATTAGCTATTATATCATTAAGAATGAAAAAACAAAGGAAGAAATAACTAAATTTTCTTTGGAGGGTTAGGAAAGATTTCATAGAGTATTTGACAATTAATATAGGTCCCTAGAGGAGTGAGCAGTCCCTGTGCCAAGTGAAAAGAGGAGGAAAACATGAAGTGCCACGGGGGTCATATTTGTAAACTGCTGGTCCCTCCCTGCATTACTCAGATGAATAAACAGATCCCTAAGCTACACAACCCCCTACTGGATATGACATAAAGTTTCACTTGTGAGAAGGAGGTTGATTACAGGCTTTCTTTTTAGAAAATCTGCCGTTGTGATTTTAGTCAGGGGCACATGGTAAATACCATTGATTTATTTCTCTTTCAAGGGCATCTCTAATAGCCTGGCCTCTCGATGAACTTTGGTTCAGCTGTCCTGGAGGGTGACTGCATGCCTTTTTAGGTACCTCCTCAGGGCAATTCCTCATAGGATGCACAGTCTATATTTTAAATCAAGTATCCCAAACATATCCTCTAAATTTGGTGCGAATTCCTCCAACTGTTTTCAGGAAGCACAGAAATTCAATACAATTTATGCTAAAAATGCTTCACTTTTTACCCAATATGGTAGACAATAGGAAGACTGTTATGGAAAAAGCTTCCAGGTATATCTGTGGCTAAGAAAGCCCAGAAAAATACATGTGGCTGCCATAACAAAATACCACAAAATGGGTGGCTTTAAAGAAAAGAAATTTGTTCTCTAGGAGGTTTGGAGGTGAGGAGTAGAAATCAGGGCATTAGCAGAGCTAGGGTCTCTCCGTTGGCACTAGGGGAAGACCCTTACTTGTCTCTTTCGGCTTCTGTAACCCCAGGAGTTCCTTGGCATTCTTTGATTTGTAGAAGGATCCTCACATGCTGTCTTCCCCCCGTGTATGTGACTCAGTTTCAGTGCCTATCCTCTTTTATAAAACACCAGTCATATAGGATCAGGATTAGGTGACCCAGTGGTTAAAATGCTTGGCAACTAACCGAAAGGTCAGCAGCTGGAACCCACCAGCTGTTCCTCGGGAAAAAGATGTGGCGTGTGCTTCCATAAAGATTACATCCTTAGAAACCCTATGGGGCAGTTCTACTCTGTCCTATAGGGTCACTATGAGTTGAAATTGACTTGATGGAAGTGGGTTTGGTACTCTGGTAGGATCTCATTAACATAAAAAAAGAAAACCCCTATTTCCAAAAAAGGTGACATTTAGAAGTACAGGGGTTAGGACTTCCACGTGTCTTCTTGGGAGACACAATTCAATCCATTACAAGCCTACTCAGACAGTCAGTCCTAAATTGGGTCAAAACCTGAAGAACCAGGCTGAAGAGATGTACCTTGTTGGTAAACAAAGGGGATAGAGGAAGAAAACGTGGGCTGAAGAACAGAAGCTAATCCAAACAGCAAAACCTTCTTGTATGGCCAGGGAGATAAAAATCTTGATGGGAGAAGAGTTTAGGCTACTGGCTGTTATCTGAGGGGTCCTGGTGAGGAGCAGTTAAGCATTAGGCTGCTAACCAAAAAGGTCGGCAGTTCGAATCCACCAGTTGCCCCTTGGAAACCCTATGGGGCAGTTCTACTCTGTCCTATATGGTCGCTATGAGTCAGAATCATCTTGATGGCAACAGGTTTGGTTTTTTTTAGCAGTTATCTGAACAATAAGACTTCCCCTCTCACATTCCTCTAATTGCTCTCCACTTGTGGACAAAGTCACAGACATGGAGCAATCACTTTTCTGCATTCAGCGCAACTCTCTTGAATGCTTGTGACCATTGATGCCACCCCTAAGAGTGTCAAGCAAGTTATGAGTGAAATAATTTTCCCCTGACTTTGTTGTAGTTAGGAGCCGTCCAGTCAGTTCCTACTCATAGCAACTCTCTGTGAAACAGGAAGAAACACTGCCCCATCCTGTGCCATCCTCACAACCATTGCTATGTTTGAGCCCATTGTTGCACTCACTGTGTCAACCTTTCTCATTGAGGACCTTTCTATTTTTTACTTACCCTCTACTTTACCAAACATGATGTCCTTCCCCAGGGACTGGTCCATCCCGATAACACATCCAAAGTACATTGGATGAAGTCTTGTCATCCTTGCTTCTAAGGAGCATTCTGGCTGTATTTCTTCCAAGACAGATTTGTTCGTTCTTCTGGCAGTCCATGTTATATTCAATATTCTTTGTTAACATCATAATTCAAAGGCATCAATTCTTCTTCAATTTTCCTTATTAATTGCATCATTTTTGCATGCATATGGAGGCAATTGAAAATACCATGGCTTGGGTCAGGGGCACCTTATCCTCAAAGTGACATTTTTTATTTTTAACACTATAAAGAGGCCTTTTCCAGCAGATTTGCCCAATATGGTTTGATTTCTTGACAGCTGCCTCCATGGGTGTTGACTGTGGATCCAAGTAAAATGAAATCCTTGACAACTTCAATCTTTATCTGTTTATCACGATGTTGCTTATTGGTCCACTTGTGAGGATTTTTGTTTTCTTTATGTTAAGGCATAATCCATGCTGAAAGCTGTGTTATTTGATCTTCACCACTAAGTGCGTCAAGTTCGCTTTCAGTAAGCAAGATTGTGCCATCTGCATATCGCAGGTTGTTAATGAGTCTTTCGCTAATCCTGATGCCGTGTTCTTCTTTGCATAGTTCAGATTCTCTGATTATTTGCTCAACATACAGATTAAATAGGTATGGTGAAATAACACAACCCAGACACACACTTTTTCTCATTTTAAACCACACAATATCCCCTTGTCCTGTTCGATTAACTGCCTCTTGGTCTATGTACAGGTTTGACATGAGCACAATTAAGTGTTCTGGAATTCCCATTCTTTACAGTGTTATCCATAATTTGTTATGATGCACACAGTCAAATGCCTTTGCATAGCCGATAAAACACAGGCAAACATCTTTCTGGTATTCTCTGCTTTTAGCCAAGATCCATCTGACATCAACAATGATATCCCTGATTCTACTTCCTTTTCTGAATATGGCTTGAGTTTCTGGCAGATCCCTGTCAATGTACTGCTGCAACTGTTTTTGAATTATCTTCAGCAAAATTTTACTTGCCTGTGATATTAATGATATTGTTCGATAATTTCCACATTCATTGGGTCACCTTTCTTGAGAACAGGCATAAATATGGATCTCTACTAATCAGTTGGCCAAGTAGCTGTTTTCCAAATTTCTTGGCAGAGATGAGTGAATGCCTCCAGTGTTGCAACCGTTTGTTGAAATATCTCGGTTGGCATTCCATCAATTCCTGGAGCCTTGTTTTTTGCCAATGCCTTCAGTGCAGCTTGGACTTCTTCCTTCAATACCATCGGTTCTTCTCCAGCCTTAGCCCCCCTTAAAAAGAAAATGCCAAAGCCTTTACACTATGGCACAGAGACTGGTATTTCATAACATAGCCTATTTGTGGGTGTTTCTCTACCACTGTGATTATTAATATGTCTGTTTCCTCTAAGACTTAAACTTAGAACACCAGGCCCAAGTTTATTTACAGTTCAGCATGTGTAGGGCCTAAGCCACACAGCAAGGCAACAGGAAATGTGTGTGTAGGTCATCTCTGCACTCCACATCGAAAGCATCACCCGTGGCGTATTTAGACAGGAGAGTCCAGAAAAATGAGCACACCGTAAAAGTTTCCAGTAATTCAGAAACTAAGATATCTGGAATCGATAAAATCTGCAATTGATAAAAGCTTCCCTTGTTATATTTAGGCCACACATACTCTAAATAACATATACCACTTAGAAATGATTTGTGTTGATAAAACTAGATGGAGTTGTTTTTCCAAATGTCTTCTCCCTGCTGGGAATTTCACACTTTGGCAGGCCCTCCTTGGGCCTCCCCAGTTGCCAGTCTCCTTCCATGACCTGACCCAGTGTTGTTTATACGGCTGTTTACACATTTCTTAACAACCTTTGCAAAGAGTCTCTAATGACTTTCACTCCTGGCAGTGCTTAGCTTGAGGCAGGGCTCCAAAGGCTGCCAGTGTTGTTCTGTTTATTTGTGCAGTGCCCTCCTCCAGCCTCCCCTCAGTCCCTCAGAGAGGGGCCTGGAAAGCATGTTGCAGGTTAGATAGCTGCAGATGAGTTTTAAGACTTGGGCTATAGTTGTTAGTAATGAAGTATGGTAAGCCCATTTAAACAATTAGGGACAGTCATCAAGTTTCAAGTAGGCCCTCCTTGAGGACTGAGCCATTAATATTTCAGTTTGCTTGAAGGAGCAGCATGAAGAGGTCCCGACTCCAGCTCTTATCTGTTATGATGGAGGGCAGGCCCATTATCTTTCTTGGGCTTTGTTTCCCTCATCTGCTAAATGAGGGAGTGAATTAGATGATTGCCAAGTTCCAACAACCTTGCGTAGGCTAAACTCAGTGAATTCCTACGTAACCTTAGACAAGTGGCTCAGACTTGGCTATGGATTAGGAAAGATTAAAAACATCCTCTTGGAGAGCTCTCAAAGAATGACTAGTATGATAGATAAAGCATTTGACTTTTACGCTGGATTGATAGTTTAGGGTGTGAAGAAGATAATTGGCATTTACATAGTTAATTTAGATAGGCAGCCAAATTATATAATCCAGGCCACAAAAATACAAATAGGATCTAGATTACCTAGAATGACTTTTTAACCTAGACATTGCCAGCTCTTCTTTTCTACTTTGTAAAGACAAGTATAAGTAACGGAGAAGCCAGGGATCCACCATGAGATGAGTGGGAGTTTTAAGAGTGAGAGGAGAGACCAGGAGCCTCTGGTGAACAGAACAAAAGTGTGAAAATGAGAAGCCCGGTGTGTCAGGCTGAGTGCCACGTTCACCTAACTGAGGTGGTGCCCCAGCTTCCTCATCATTCACACGGGAAGAATAGGACACTGCTGAAATCAGCAGCATTCACACTAGCAAAATTCTGACACCGAAAAGCATGCCCCTTATAGAAACAGTAAATAAAAATATCAAAACTTAATCCATTTGGCATTAAAGCAGCGTCAAATGCTTCTCATTTTGAAGCAAAAGTAACACGTGTTGGAGTCACAGGATGTCTTAAAACATGGTCACTGGTTACTGTGACAAATGGATTCACAAATAGATTCAGAGCTCTTCTAAAAGCAGAGAAAAGTGTGTTCAAAACAAATTAATTGTGGAGAGCTCTCCCTTTTGCATATCCATTACTAGAGGAAGAGTTAGCCCCCTCTGACATTTTCTTTTTAAAATTTTTGTGATCTCACAGTAGATTATGTTGGTCTAAGTTTCTTAAAACAATTTAGAGAGTTGCTAGAAATATTCCTTTCTCATACATTTTCATGAATACTCAGTTCAGTTCCCAGCATATGTTTATTAGACATCTACCGTTGTGCTGGCGGAAACCCTGGTAGCATAGTGGTTAAGTCCTATGGCTGCTAACCAAAAGGTCAGTAGTTTGAATCCACCGGGTACTTCTTGGAAACTCTATGGGACAGTTCTACTCTTCCTATAGGGTCTCTATGAGTCAGAATTAACTTGACGACAACAGGTTTGGTTTTTGGGTAGTTGTGCTAGACCTGGGAACATCAAAATGAATAAGGTACAAATATAGTATGCCTGCCTCAAAGAGCTAAAAGTCTAAAGACAGGAAATGCTAGATAAGTTTGCGATGCAATGGAAACTATAACAGAAAAGCATAAGTATATTCATGAGCTGTTTTCCTTGATGGTTCTCTTTTATATCATTTGGGGGAACACAGGTTCGCATGCAGTCTAAATTGCTACATCACATACACTTGGGCTTTTGGTGGTATGCAAATATGGCAGGTAGTCAGAAAACCTTTAAGAGGAAGCTAATCTCATTACTCAGGTGGATGATCCTTTCGATACGTGGACATCTCAGGTCCTTGAACTCCTCTTTTCCAGTGATCTTCTCTCTACCTTAACTTACCCTCTGGGTCATATCTTAAACCTTGTCTTCACTAACAATTACAAACTATTCATAACTTCTCCCCAGCAGAATGTCAACAATTTTATGGACCAGTGACTGCTACATATCTTCTGGTTTTTTCCTCCCTTTTTCAAAGGGGAGTTTTCTTGTAGGTCCACTGTGTTTGCTTCACCGTTGTATAGCCTGTGTGTGTGTGTATGTGTGTGTGTGTGGTTGGAAGTGGGATGGGGTGTCAGATACCATGTCTTTCTGTTTAAAGGTTGATGGTTCACAAAGAATCACACCAGATCTAATAGAGGAGACTGTGCAGTGTGCTTTAGGAATAGAAGTCAAGTAAATATATATTTATTAAATTTGCTTATACATACAGTAAGTTAAAAAGGGATAAGGAGAAAATAAATCAGAGAAGGGGGATGCATTTTGTGGAGGATGCAATTTTGGGGTGGCTAGTGAAGGCCTCATTGAAAGAAGAAGGTAAAAATCATGGGAGAAAATACCAATACAGAAGAATAATGCTTAAGATCCAACGACTGAAGAACAGGAGCTACAGTAAAGAATTGACCAAATGGAGAGGAAAGGCTTACTGGAGAAAATTGCCCAGAATTTCAGGGAGAGACTGAAGTAGGACACCTTAGAAAGGATGAGAATTAGGCTGGTATCAGATTTCCCATCAAAACATTGAATGCAAGAAGCAATGTCTTTAGAGTTTTGAGGGACAGTAATTTTTTTTTTTAGTTTTTGTTTTTTGTACCTTTAGACGAAGGTTTACAGAGCAAACTCACTTCTCATTAAACAATTAATATACCTATTGTTTTATGACATTGGTTGCCAACCCCACAACATGTCAACATTCTCCCCTTCTCTTCCTTATTACCAGCTTTCCAGTTCCCTCCTACTTTCTCCTCCTTGCCCCTGGGCTGGTGTGCCCATTTAGTCCTGTTTTGTTTTATGGCCCTGTCTAATCTTTGGCTGAAGGGTGAACCTCAGGAGTGAATTCATTACTGAGCTAGAAGGGTGTCCGGAGGCCATACTCTCAGGTTTTCTCTAGTCTCTGTCAGACCAGTAAGTCTGGTCTTTTTTTTTTTTTAGTTAGAATTTTGTTCTACATTTTTCTCCAGCTCTGTCCAGGATCCTCTATTGTGATCCCTGTCAGAGCAATCGATGGTGCTAGCCAGGCACCATCTAGTTGTGTTGGACTCAGTCTGGTGGAGGCTGTGGTAGTTGTGGTCCATTAGACCTTTGGACTAATCTTTCCCTTGTGTCTTTGGTTTTCTTCATCCTCCCTTGCTTTGAGGAAAAGTAATTTTCAGTCTAGACAGCAAGTCCAGGAAAACTATCAGTTAAGTGTGAAGCTAAAATAAAGACTTGTATAACTCAGAGTTTACCTCCCAAGGATCCTTTATTAGTTGGGTAGTAAAGCTGGAAAGAGGAAAGCAGGAGCTTCAGTAAATATTAGATGCTATTGATAAGGCAATGAAGGGGAATCTAAGGATGACCACTACACAGCAGACTTAGAAGGCATTTTAGTCAATACAGCAAGAAGACAGGACCACAGAGGCCTCTGGAAGAAAAAAAAAAATTGTTAATTCCAAATTTAGGGAATATGCGGAGATCTCAGAAATATTTAAGGATATGATACAGGTATGTATTGCAAGAGCTAAGGGGAAAAGGCCTCTGTAAATTCTAGGGAAAACACACCTAAGTTATTAGAAAGAAAATGTACTCACAACATGTTACTTGATATGGCAGTTAACAATATTTGCACAGTCATAAAAATATAAAAGTTATTTATTTTCAGCTTTTAGAATTGATTTATATGCAAATACAGGAGACTTAAGGATCACTAGTGGCATAGTGGTCAAGCACTCAGCTGCTAACCAAAAGGTCGGTGGTTTGAACCCATTAGCCGCTCCACAGGAGAAAGATATGGCAGTCTGCTTCCCTAAAAATTACAGCCTTGGAAACCCTATGAGGCAGTTCTACTCTCTCCTATAGGATCCAAAGGAGTTGGAATCAACTTGACAGCAACCGTTTTTTTTTTTTTTGTTGTTGTTGTTTATAGAGAAATTAACTATGAGCATAGAGCTCAGAATTAGAGTTATTAATCTTGAGACTGCAACAGTAAAAACATGCATGCCAGGAGTTGAGAAGTGAAGGCTGAAGGAGAAGTTGAGGTAAGCATGGAGGTGCTATCATCCTCTTCTTACAAATTTACAAATGGGGTGCCTGGAGATTTGGTAGATGCGATGTAAATAGATGATGAGGGACAGCATTTAAAGGATGGAGGGAGAATATGCAAGATCTATTCTGAGCATATAGTTAACAGGATTTTACCATCTAAATGAATAGATGTAAGGAGTGTGGAGATGGACTAGAATGAAATGTGGCTCCAAAATCTTGCCCTTGGGTGAGGGAGACTGATTGTACCATTAAATCTGATGATTAGGCTTCTTGAGGCCAAGAACCAACTATTATTGAACTTGTAGGCCAAGGGGAAAGGATCATTGGAAAGACAGAAATTGAATGTGTGAGTGTAAGAGAGACAGAGTAATTGGACAAGGACATGGAATCCTCATGAAGGGAAAGGCTCAAAGGCACAGTGGAAAATACAACCTTGAAAAGGAGGAAGAATAGAGTATTCATTAAGAAACCAATAAATTTGGCTGATAGATTAAGTTAGAAAAAATTTGAAGACATGTAGACTGATCATATCAATGGTTCTTTACTTTGGCTGCAGTTAGAATTCCTGGGGAGATTTTATTCCTGACACACCCAAGAAGAATTAAATCAGACTCCCTAGAGGTAGAGCCTAGGTATCAGCATTTTCAAAGCTTCCAAAGTGACCACAATAGCAGCCAAGGTTTAGAAACGATAGCTCAGATGATCTAGCTTATGATGGTAGGAGGTAAGGGCACCTGCTAAGGGTGGGTAAATTGGAAAATTTGGAGACCGGAGGAGAAGAAAAACATTTGCAACACCTGCAATGGGGAAATTCAAATGGATTTTAGCAGAGGTTAATAAATAGCTTGGTCAGCAGTAGTGAGGTCCCTCTCATTGCACTCCTCAACCCCAATCGCAATCAACTCAAAGGTGGATACATGGGTTTGGGATGAACTCAATCATTAGAAAATGTGTTTGTTTGTTTTTCGCTGCCAGTGACAGTGCATATAAAGAAAAGTGGCTTTAACCAGATTGACCAGGAGGGTATTACGAATGTGAAGGTGATATGTGGTTCTAGGGAATTGCTAGAGAAATACAGAAAGATTAACAATAAGGTCCAAGTTGATAGGGGATACACAAGGTCAAAGGGAACTGGGGGTAAAGGTTTGGAAGTCATGTGACATGATGAGACTGAAGAAAAGAAAGATGAAGGAAGATGATGGATTATGATTCAAGGGGTATAATTCAGAGCTTCAGATGTTAACACAATAGGTCAATTCTAGATCTCAGGTATACTGTTGAGTGGCTAAAATAGAGTGAAAATAAAAGCTATAGGAAATGAGGAAACAAAGGAGTTGTTAGGGTCTTCGACATAATGTTAGAGCAACAAAGAACATTAGGGTACACAGTGGAGAGAAGAGCTAGACGTGAACCAGACGCTAAATGAAGATTTTGGAAATATGTAGAAGATGCTAATAGAAATGGGAAGATGATAGTTTGCCAATGCTTCGGGGACCATAGAACATGCTTTTCACGTAGAATTAAAATCCAGTGATAAATTCTGTTACCAATCTAATAAAGCCATCTTTAGGAATTTTGGAAAAATGCAATTTAGAAGCCATATGAGAATTTACCATCACACATGAATTATGGGTCTGTAACTTAAAAAAAAAAAATTTTTTTAACTTAAATATAAACAAGAAATATACTCTGTAAATTGAGGCATTTAGGACTATGAACTATTATTGTACATGATGTTCATTGTTCTGTAGCAAAAAAAGAAACACGTTAAATGTTTATCAATAGTAAAAATCTATTGCCATCAAGTTGACTCCGACTCGTAGTGACCATATACAGGGTAGAACTGCCCCATAGGGTTTCCAAGGCTATAACCTTTATGGAAACAGACTGTCACATCTTTCTCCTGTGGAGCAGCTGGTGGGGTTGAGCCCCCGATCATTCGGTTAACAGCAGAGCACTTAACCACTGTGCCACCAGGGCTCCTTTTTCTTCAGTATCGAAATGGATAAATTAAATACAGTATATTCATCAGATAAAATATTACACAGCAGGTATACTTGTCTAAATATGAGATATCTCTCATAACCATAATGTTTTATTTTAAAAAAAAGCAAGTATCAGAATAGCACATAGAGTAAGACACCATTTACGTATCTTTTAGGAAACACATTTTAGGTAACAGACAAATTGAGGACTAGAAAAATATATCAACTCATGATACTGGTTGCTTCTGGAAAGCAGTAGGGATGATGCTGGTTGAAGGGTACAAATAGGACTTAAATTGTACCTACGATGTTTTTACTTTTTTAAAAAAGTAAATAATTTGAAGAAAATATAATAGAGTGATAACGTTTGTTAATTCTGGGGTATCATCACATGAGTGTTTTTAAATACATTTTTCTGTATTTTTTGACCAATAAATACATGAATAACATGGAGGTATTTGTAGAAACATTTTCATTCAAACAAAACTCCTTTTATAGTCACCTTTGCATTCACAAACGTTGTCTTTATATCCTTTCTAATATCCTTGAGGAAGATGGTATCCTACTTTGTCCTACTTTACAGGTGACAAAATTAACCCTTTAGCAATAGAGGTCAAGGAGGAGGGAGAGGTGAGGCAAGATGCCAAACATCTGAATAGTGTCCAGTCTAATACTCCTTTCACCACAGAAATGTCCTTTGTGTCACACTTTCATAAAATAATATATATGCCCATTTACTAGTAAGCCATCTTCTTCTATGATTTGTGCTTTCTGAGTTTGGTTAAATAAATGATTCAAAATAGTCACAGGCTGTGCTACTGGAGAATATTTCGAAAAAGAAAATGAAACCTGTTTGAGGTCATTTTCTTTATCTCTTTTTCCAGGACCTGTAATTTTTCAGGAGCCCTGGTGGTACAGTGGTTAAGAGCTCAGCTGCTAACTAAAATGTTGGCAGTTTGAATCCACCAGCTGTTCCCTGGAAACCAAAATTCTAATTTCTACATAAACAACTATCTCTTAAAGTTTTTCTTTCTTTTGGTCTTTCACTGTCATTCACACAGGAAAGCGTTTATGTTCATTTTTAAATATCTCAACTGCCCTAGCAAACAACGAGTCTCTTTACCAGTCAGCAATAAGTCAGGATGGTAAGATTTAAAGAACATCCCGCTGACCCAGGGAAGTAGGCCGAGTGAAGCTTTTATCTCCAAGTTGAAGCTACCCCCTTTCTATGGCAATTATTTGTGGATCTGTATTTCAAACCATCATCAGCAAAAGGAGTGAACTTTCAAGAGGCATCAAATTAAAGAACGAATGCCTCAGTGAATGCCTTGCTGCACTTACAGGCCAGTAGCCATTTGTAAGATCAAAATCAGTGCACTAGCAACTAAGCCTGCTTTTCCTTAGTTCTGTCTGTACGAAATCACACAATAGCTATTTACAACGCACTGCAGTTTAAAAAAAAGAGTCAAGTTTTAGGGAAACAATTAAAAGGATTCCCAGTACAGAAAATTCTTACAGATTCATTATACTGAAAAGAGAATCCCATCTGGTGTAGCCGAAAGAATATTGAATTAGGGTGAAAAGATCTGGAATTCTAAGCCTGGCTTATTCTACCTCTGTCTTCTGGATGTAGCTTAAAAACCTATTTTCTTTTTCCTACCTCTAACATGGAAACCCTGGTGGTGTAGTGGTTAAGTGCTACGGCTGCTAACCAAAGGGTCAGCAGCTGAAATCCTCCAGGTGCTCCTTGGAAACTCTATGGGGCAGTTCTACTCTGTCCTATAGGGTTGCTATGAGTCGGAATCGACTCAATGGTGCTGGGTTTGGTTTTTTGGTTTTACCTCTAACATAACAACAACCAAAAACCACGCACCTCTTCAGCCTCATTTTTCCCACTTGTCTTTCTCTGACATGCCGAAGCAGTCTATGCATCTTCCTTCTTGGAGCAGATTGCATTTTCCATAGATGGCCTCCACAATATATCCCAACTCACATGCACTTCTTAGAATGGAACATTGACGATTCTCTCGTGGAGATGTGAGGTCTGTGTCACTTCCTTCTTGAATCTTGGAAGGCTTATGGTTACAGCAGAAGTGATGTTACGGGATTTCGAAAAGTGAGGTCATAAAGAGCAACATAACTTCTGCCTGGTTCTCATGGGATTATGACTCTTAAAATCTAGTCACTGTGCCATGAGAGAACAGAGCGATCACATGCAGAGGTGTAAGTAGGTGTTTCAGTCTACAGCCAAGCTGAGGACCCAGCTGAGAATCATATTTCAGACAATGAATGAAGAATTTTTTGAGATGACTGCAGCCACAGCCACTGTCTGACCACAACAAAGTAAGAGACCCTGAGGAAGAATTGCCTATCTGTGCCCAGTCAGCCCCTAAACTATGGAGAAAAAAAAAAATCAAATGATTTTATCCCAAGTGCCCAACCAGTACCTGACAATGGCGTGCTCTAGACACATTTGTAATATAAGCAAACGAATAATAAATATTGATTGAATGAATTTACTGAAACTTCCTTGGCCCCCAAATCTTCTTTACAAGTTTTCCATTTCTTCCTCAGATTCTATTCATGCACCCCCCTTCTCCTATTTTTCCTAGCTCATCTTTGACTCCTCCTTATTTTCCCAACAAATTCAGTTACTAAGTCTTACCAATCTACGTCCACCAAGTCAGTCACAGACACTCTTTCTTTGCCTTTCACCTGTGTTCAAACTGTCTTCACCAATTTTCTCCTGGACTCTTGCAGAAGTTTAACTGTTCTTTCAACCTCTCCTCTCTCCTTGCTCTCTTTCTTCTACCCTGGAGCAGAATGATGTAGGCTTTGGTGCCAAAGAGACATGGATTTGGCTTCTGGTTCAGCTACCAGGATGCTCTTGGGTTAAGTTATCAGCCTCCCTTAGCCTCTGTTTTCTTATTTGAATCCTGGGGTTAAACCATTCTTGTGAGGATTTGATATAACATTCGAAAAATGCCTAGCACTGTGCCTGCCAAAAGTAGGGACCAATGATGGTGGCCACTTTTGCTATCTACACCCATCACCTCAATTGGCTTCCCTAAGCTATTACTCCCCCTACTCTCACTAGAATGTAAGCTCCATGAGGGCAGGGAATTGTGTCTGTTTTCTCACTGTTGTATCTTCAGTGGTTACTATTATAACCATCATATGTTGGCATTTTAGGATCCATCTGATTTGGGCCCTGCCTGCTTTTCTTGACTTATCTCCCTGACCCTCTGTTTGTGCCTCTTGTTTTAGTCAAAATGAACGACTTGTCTTTCCATAAACACTTCCTCTACTTTTCGATCTTTCAATCCTTTATCATTTGTTCCATCTACCTCCAGTGGAACCTGATTCCTTTCCGTTGGAATAGTATTCATCCTCTTATGCCCAACTCACAAGCTACTGTGTACATCAAGTCTTCTCTGATTCCCCCCATGCTGCTCTAGTGTTATTGTTGATAACTCCCCTTTCATGACACTGTCTGGCTTGTGACAACATTATTGGTTTCAAATTACTTTTGGAGCGTCAAGGACAATGACTAATTAATTTTCATAAGTCCTTGATACATGATCTAGCCCATAAAACTCATCCAACAGCTCTTGGAATATGTTTATGAATGAATAAATGCATCCTTGTTCCCCCACTCTGGGACAAGGGAATTACCTTAAAAGGAAAAAACTCTGGCAAGAAACTATACATTATTTTGGAAGTGACCCAAAATTATAGCCCTAAAGTAGAAACTAGACTCCCCAAGAGCCAGTGGCAAAGACAAACTGTATGGAGAACAAATTCACCTTGTTTGTAAACAGAGTTTGCAAAGATAAACCTGCTAGTCTCCCATATGTGTTTTCCAGCTGGAGCTCATAAGGAATTTCCCCAGGGTTTAGCCTTCCATGTGCTGGGGAGTCCCCCCTGCAGATTAAGCCCTGGTTGTGTTAATGCTTAACACACCTCTAGATTAGGTTACAATGTGGAGGCTGCACATGTCATTGGAAAGGGGTTTGCATGGAAAAAGTATAACCAGAAAGACCCTACTATACCCCTATCCCATGTCTTGTCTCCTATTGATAATTATTGTAACACTTTTGAATATAACTATAAAAGTGGTCCATAGATTCCTTACTCTTCTTTATTCCTGGGGAATGCCTTTTAAAACAGCCACTTCATAAGAGCTTTTCTTATAATCATCCAACTGCCTGTTATGTATAAATTGTTTAATAAAAAAAATAATTATCATAAATATAAGAAGAGAAGAGAAAGATGAAGAGGAGGAGGAAGTGGTTGAACTATTTATCAGACAACTACTGTGTATTGGGCATATATTGTCTCATTTAGTCCTTGGATATTGGTACTATTGTCGCTTTTTAAAACATATTTAAAACTGAAGGAAGAAGTCCAAGCTGCTCCGAAGGCATTGGCAAAAAACAAGGCTCCAGGAATTGATGGAATATCAATTGAGATGTTTCAACAAACAGATGCAGCACTGGAGGTGCTCACTAGTCTATGCCAAGAAATATGGAAGACAGCTTCCTGGCCAACTGACTGGAAGAGATCCATATTTATGCCTGTTCCCAAGAAAGGTGATACAACCGAATGTGGAAATTATAGAACAATATCATTAATATCACACGCTAGCAAAATTTTGCTGAAGATCATTCAAAAACGGCTGCAGCAGTATATCAACAGGGAACTGCCAGAAATTCAGGCTGGTTTCAGAAGAGGACGTGGAGCCAGGGATATCATTGCTGACGTCAGATGGATCCTGGCTGGAAGCAGAGAATACCAGAAGGATGTTTACCTGTGTTTCATTGACTATGCAAAGGCATTCGACTGTGTGGGTCATAACAAACTATGGATAACATTGCGAAGAATGGGAATTCAAGAACACAATTGTGCTCATGAGGAACCTTTACATAGATCAAGAGGCAGCTGTTCAGACAGAACAAGGGGATACTGATTGGTTTAAAGTCAGGAAAGATGTGCGTCAGAGTTGTATTCTTTCACCATACCTATTTAATCTGTATGCTGAACAAATAATACGAGAAGCTGGACTATATGAAGAAGAACGGGGTATCAAGATTGGAGAAAAACTCATTAACAACCTGCGTTATGCAGATGACACAACCTTGCTTGCTGAAATCGAAGAGGACTTGAAGCATTTACTAATGAAGATCGAAGACCACAGCCTTCAGTATGGACTGCACCTCAACATAAAGAAAAACAAAAATCCTCACAACTGGACCAATGAGCAACATCATGGTAAACGGAGAAAAGATTGAAGTTGTCAAGGATTTCATTTTACTTGGATCCACAATCAACAGCCATGGTAGCAGCAGTCAAGAAATCAAAGGACACATTGCATTGGGTAAATCTGCTGCAAAGGACCTGTTCAAAGTGTTGAAGAGCAAAGATGTCATCCTGAAGACTAAGGTGTGCCTGACCCAAGCCACGGTATTTTCAATCGCATCATATGCATGTGAAAGCTGGACAATGAATAAGGAAGACTGAAGAAGAGTTGACACCTTTGAATTGTGGTTTTGGTGAAGAATATTGAATACACCATGGACTGCCAAAAGAACGAACAAGTCTGCCTTGGAAGAAGTGCGGCCAGAATGCTCCTTAGAGGCAAGGATGGCAAGACTGCGTCTTACATACTTTGAACATGTTGTCAGGAGGGATCAGTCTCTGGAGAAGGACATCATGCCTGGCAGAGTACAGGGTCAGCAGAAAAGAGGAAGACCCTCAACGAGGTGGACTGACACAGTGGCTGCGACAATGAGCTCATGCATAACAACGATTATAAGGACGGCTTAGGACTGGGCAGTGTTTCGTTCTGCTGTGCATAGGGTTGCTATGAGTCAGAACTGACTTGACAGCACCTAACAACAACAATAACATTTAAAACATGAGAAACTAAGTATTCAGAAAGGGAAAGTAACATGCCCAAGTCCAGCCACTAGTAAGTAGCGGAGTCGGGAGTGCCTGACTATAAAACCCGTGTCCAAGCACCAAGTGATAATAAAAAAAAAACCAAGTGATACTGTCCCCTATAATTCCATATTACACACTATTAGCTAAAATAAACTGAGCCAAATAGATCCTGTGGCTCAGAGAAATAACATTAAAGATTAGTAATATTTTACCAATACTAAATTAGAAGGTCTTCCAGGAAACCTATGAGAAATGAGGCATGTATGAGTCCATGGGTGGTGCAAATGGTTCAGTGCTGGGCTACCAACTGAAAGGTTGGCAGTTTGAGTCCACCCAGAGGCACCATGGAAAAAAAGTCTGGAGATCTACTTCTGAAAAGGTCAGAGGCATTGAAAACCCTATGGATCACAGTTCTACTCTGACACACATGGGGTTGCCATGGGTTGGAATAGACTCCACAGCAACTGGCACTGGCTTGGGTGTAAAAATTCTTTTTAGCTGGAAAATAGATATCTCCTATACTTTTCTATGATATATTTATAACACCGAATTACCACGAAGCACCTAAAATAGGAAACTAGCCTACTTGTATACTGGTTATGGAAATAGTTTTTGAATAACCTAAGGTGGCCAACACAAAGGAACCTCGACATAAAGAAAACAAAAATCTTCACAACAGGACCAATAAATAACATCATGATAAACAAGAAAATATTGATATTGTCAAGGATTTCATTTTACTTGGATCCACAAATGATGCCAGCAGTCAAAAAATCCAACAACGTATTACATTGGGCAAATCTGCTGTAAAAGACTTCTTTAAAGTGTAAAAAAGCAAAGACGGTGCTTTAAGGACTAAGGACATTTTAAGGAACCTGATCCAAGCCATGGTATTTTCAATCATCTCATATGCATGTGAAAGCTGGACAATGAATAAGGAAGCCGAAGGAAGAACTGACACATTTAAATTATAGTGTTGGTGAAGAATATTGAATATATCATGGACTGCCAGAAGAACTTTCAGGTGGTATATACTCAAGATCATACTTTGGCTCTTGTGGACTTGTCTTAATATTTTTCAGCATCACCTTGAACTTGCATATGAGCAATTGATGGTCTATTCCACAGTCAGCCCCTGGCCTTGTTCTGGTTAATAATATTGAGCTTCTCCAACGCCCTTTTTCACAGATGTAGTCAATCTGATTCCTGTGTATTGCATCCAGTGAGGTTCAGGTGTGTAGTCACTGGTTATGCCCTTGAAAAAAAGATATTTCCAATAAATAAGTCATTGGTCTTGCAAAATTCTATTATGCTATCTCTGGTGTCCTTTCTATTACCAAGGCCATGTTTTCCATCTACTGAACCTTCTTCTTTGTTTCCAACTTTTGCATTTCAGTAACCAGTAATTATTAATGCATCTTGATTGCATGTTTGATCAATTTCAGACTGCAGAAATTAGTAAAAATCTTCATTGTCTTCATCATCATTAGTGGTTGGTGCGTAAATTCGACAAGTTGTGGGATGACATCAAGGACATCGTACATAAAGAGAGCAAAAGATCATTTAAAAGACAGGAAAGAAAGAAAAGACCAAAAGGGATATCAGAAGAGACTCTCAAACTTGCTCTTGAACATAGAGTAGCAAAGCAAATGGAAGAAATGAAGAAATAAAAAGAGATGAACAGTTTTCAAAGGGTGGCTCGAGAAGATAAAGTATTACAACGAAATGTGCAAAGACGAAGAGTTAGAAAACCAAAAGGGAAGAATATGTTCAGCATTTCTCAAGCTGAAAGAACTGAAGAAAAAATTCAAGCCTGAAGTTGCAATATTGAAGGGTTCTATGGGCAAAATGTTGAACAATGCAGGAAGCATCAAAAGAAAATGGAAAGAATACAGAGTTGCTATACCAAAAAGAATTGGTCAATGTTCAACCATTTCAGGAGGTAGCATATGATCAAGAACTGATGGTACTGAAGGAAGAAGTCCAAGATACACTGAAAATATTGGTGAAAAACAAGGCTCCAGGAACTGACAGAATACCAATTGAGACACTTCAAAAAACAGGTGCAATGCTGGAAGTGTTCACTTTTCTATGCCAATAAATTTGGAAGACAGCTACTTGGCCAACTGACTGGGGGAGATTCATATTTGTGCCCATTCCAAAGAAAGGTGAGCCAACAGAATGCAGAAATTATCTAACAATATCATTAATATCACAGGCAAGTAATATTTTGCTGAAGATAATTCATAAATGATTGCAGCAGTACATTGAAAGGGAACTGTCAGAAACTCAAGCCAGATTCAGAAGAGGGTGTGGAACGAGCGATATCATTGCTGATGTCAGGTGGATCTTGGATGAAAGCAGAAAATAGATGTTTACCTGTGTTTTATTGACTATGCAAAGGCATTCGACTGTGTGGGTCATAACAAATTATGGATAACATTGTGAAGAATGGGAATTCCAGAGCACTTAATTGTGCTCACAAGGAACCTGTACATAGATCAAGTGGCAGTCATTTGAAAAGAACAAGGGAATACTGGGTGGCTTAAGGTTAGGAAAGGTGTGCATCAGGGTTGTATCATTTCACTGTACCTATTCAATCTGTATGCTGAGCAAATAATCTGAGAAACTGGTCTATATGAAGAACAGGGCATCAGGGTTGGAGGAAGATTCATTAACAACCTGCATTATGCAGATGACACAACTCTGCAGAAAGTGAAGAGGACTTAAGTACTTACTGATGAAGATCAAAGACCACTTACTAATGAAGATCAAAGACCACAGCCTTCAGAACACAAAAATCCTCACAACAATAAGCAACATCATGATAAATGGAGAAAACATTGAAGTTGTCAAGAATTTCATTTTACTTGGATCCACAATCAATGACCATGGAAGCAGCAGTCAAGAAATCAAATGATGCATTGCATTGGGTACATCTTCTGCAAAAGACCTCTTTAAATTGTTAAAACGTAAACATATCACTTTAAGGACTAAGGTATCCCTTACCCAAGCCATGGTGTTTTCAGTCGCCTCATATGCATGGGAAAGCTGGAAAATGAATAAAGAAGACTGAGGAAGAATTGATGCCTTTGAATTATGGTGTTAATGAAGAATATTGAATATACCATGGACAGCCAGAAGAACTAACAAATCTGTCTTGGAAGAAGTATAGCCAGAATGCTCCTTAGAAGCAAGGACTGCAAGACTTCATTTCACATACTTTGGACATGTTATCTGGAGGGACCAGTTCCTGGGGAAGGACATCATGCTTGGCAAAGTAAAGGGTCATCGAAAAAGAAGAAGACCCTCAACAAGATGGATTGACACAGTGGCTGCAACCATGGGCTCAGGCAGAACAACAACTGCAAGGCTGATGCAGGATTGGGCAGCGTTTCGTCCTGTTGTACATAGGGTTGCTCTGATTCGGAACCAAATTGACTTCGCCTAACAACAACAGCAACAACAACAAGACTATGAGGTGTCCCTTCGTGGTGCAAATAGTTAATGTGATCAGCTGCTAACAGTAAAGTTTGAGTCGATCTTGAGGTGCTTTGGAAGAATGATCTGGTAATCTATACTTCCAAAAAAAAATCAGCCTCTGAAAACCCTGTGGAGCATAGTTCCACTCTCACACAAAAGGAGTCACCATGAGTCAAAGTCGACTCGATAGCAACTTGAAATGAGGCATTGCTGATTCAGTGGTAGAATTCTCTTCCTTCCATGTGGGAGACCCAGGTATGATTCCTGGTCAGTGCACCTCATGTGCAGACATTGCTCGTCTGTCAGTGGAGGCTGGCTTATGTTTTTATGATACTGAAAAGGTTTCAGTGGGGCTCTGGGAGCCATTTTCAGTTCTTCCCTTTGTGCCTGGTACTCTGTTTTTCCACAAGCTCTTAGGAGATTGACCCCGTCCTGTCCCAGAGGGTCACTTTCCTGAACAAGGGCCATGTGATCACTCCAAGTGATCAATCTCTGATCACCAAGCTAGACACAGGCTTGTTGATCATTCGCCTTCTTCAGACTGGGTGACAGGAGTCCCAGAGATAACCTGTCAGCCGCAGGCCTCACCCAACACCATCTCAGGCTGTGATATACTAGTCAATAAACAATAGTTCTCACCTTGGTGGAGAAAATGACACTTCAAGGTGGGAAGAGATGGCAGAGCCCGTGAGAGGCAACAGATTGTGGCATAAGCTAAACGTGAAAGCTGGCCAGCAATTAGCAGTTCCATCCCAGGTGACCTGTGCCCTATCAAGAACTACTTAGTTAGCAAAGGAGTAGTTTGTTAAAGCTGTCCAAGTGTCATCAGTCGTGGTTGGGCCATCGTGTTCATGACTTCAATTGTTCTGATCAACTCTTACTCACCCTGTTGGTGAACAAGGGAGGGATCCCCCACCCTAAATAATGCAAGATCCTGAGCCTCTGACCCTCAGCATCAGACAGATGATATTGACAACAGTTTATTAGTCAAACATACTCACAGGTTGAAGGAGGACACCACATGCCACACAAGGCCACACAGGGGATTGTGCTTGGGAATAGAGGGAACCAATAGGGATTATGGGAGGTAGGTTTTATAGTAACAAAAGAAGGAGATACTCCCCAGTTACTGCAGGAGGATGTAATTGATTTATTTGAATCTTTTTAATCGAACTAAAGCCCATTAGGTTGATGACCAGATGGAGTGTAGCTAGTTTGGTTGATAGTAGAACTAGCTGGGTGGAGGGACTTTCCTGCCTTGTGTGTTGGGGAGGAGGGAGCATGTCTGTCAAAAGCAGGAGCAGAGGAACCCATTGTTAGGCCTTTGGAGCCTTGTGAGGCTCAAAGATGTCAAGGCAGCACTTGAAATTTTAGGTCTTACAATATACATCCCCTTTTGCTTTTACAGAAATACAAATTACATCTTTATACATTAAATGCCCATCAACACAGTTTTATAATTATTTCTTTATGCATTTTTTTTTTCTTTATGCAGTTGTCTTTTAAATAAGATAGGATAAAAAATGAGTTAGACACAACAATACCTTTATATTCTCTTTTGTATTTACCTGCATATTTACCTTTAATAGTTCTCTTTATTTCTTTACGTAGATTCAAATTACAATAAAAAAAATTGCCATCGAGTTGATTCTGACTCATAACAACCCTATAGGACAGAGTAGAACTGCCCCATAGTTTCCAAGAAGTGCCTGGTGGATTTGAGCTGCCAACTTTTGGTTAGTAGCTGTAGCTCTTAACCACTACACCACCAGGGTTTCCACAAATAGTGTCTTTCCACTATTTCTACAGTAGCGTCTTTCATTTTAGCCTGAAGGACGTGCTTTAGTATTTCTTTTAAGAAAAGTCTGCTAGCAGTGAATTTTCTCAATTTTTGGTTTTCTGGTAATATCCTGATTTCCCCTTTATCTTTTTTTTTTTTTAATTTTTATTGTGCTTTAAGTGAAAGTTTACAAACCAAGTCGGTCTCTCATACAAAAACTTGTATACATCTTGCTATATACTCCTAGTTGCTCTCCCTCTAATGAGACCCCACACTCCTTCCCTCCACTCTCTATTTTCCTGTCCACATGACCAGCTTCTGTCCCCCTCTGCCCTCTCATCTCTTCTCCAGACAGGAGCTGCCCACATAGTCTCATGTGTCTACTTGATCCAAGGAGCTCACTCTTCACCAGTATTCCCCTTTATGTTTTGAAGTATAGGTTTGTTAGGTATAAAATTCTTTTTGACAGCACTTTGAATATTTCATTCCAGTGCCTTCTAGCCTCTGTGGTTTCTGAAGAAAAGTCAGCTACTAATTTATTGAGGATCACTTGTATTTGATGAGTCATTTTACTCTTGTTGTTTTCAAGATTATCTCTTTGTCTTTCAACAGTTTGATTATGATGTGTCTAGGGTTGGATTTCTCTGAGGTTATCCTACTTGAAGTGCATTGAGCTTCTAGAATGTGTAGTTTAATGTTTTTCATCATATTTGGGATGTTTTCAGCCATTATTTCTTTAAATGTCCTTTTTTACCCTGTCTCTTTCCATGTCTTTCTGGACTATCATTCTGTATATGTTGGTATGCTTAATGATTTCCCACAAGTTTTTAAGGTCCTGTTCTTTTCATTATTATTATTATTTCTGTTCCCAAGACGGTATAATTTCTATTGGCCTATCGTCAAGTTTTGAGTCCCTGGGTGGTACAAACAGTTAATGTTTTTGACCACTATCCCTCAGTTTGGAGGTGCAAGTCCATCCAGAATCCCCCTGAAGAAAGCTTGGTGATCTATTTCCAAAAAATGAGTCATTGAAAACTCTATAGAGTATACTACTTGTTTAATGAGAAGCTAATTTGTTCTGTAAACCTTCACCTAAAGTGCAATAATAAAACAAAAAAGAAAGAAAAATACATAGGGCATTATGAGGAAGAAAGAGTCAAGGATGTTATTCACATGTCTGTTTTTAATAGCTAAGAGGATGGTGGTGCCATTCCCTGAAATAAAGTTCAGAAAGATCAGTAGAGGGAGTCAGCTCAGTTTTGGAATGTTGTATAGCAGTGCTTTTTGCAACCTACTTTACCCCTGGTGGTTTACCACTGATTTCAGTGCAGCTGTGGAATAAGGTCCATGCACTCTGACAAAAGAAAAGAAAAGAAAACCCTATGGAGCACAGTTCTACTCTGCCACACATATAGTCCCAGTAGTTGGAATCAACTCGACTGCCAACTGGTGGATAGATCCTCAAGTTCCTTGATTCTTTTTCTGCCAGCTCAAATCTGTTGCTGATATCCTCTACTGAATGTTTCATTTGTGCTTTTATACTTTTCAACTGCATAATTTCTATTTGGTGGTTTTTTATAATTTCTACCTCTTTATTGGTGTGATATTGTTCTCATGCTTTCCTTTTGTTCTTTGGACGTGGTTTTCTTTGGTTCTTTGAATATATTTAAAACAGCTGAATTCAAGTCTCCATCTAGTTAGTCCAGATCTGGCCTTCCTCAGGAAGAGTTTTTACCGATTGCTTTTTTTTTACCTGGGTATCGTTCAAACATTTTGTTTCTTTGCATGTCTTTTTTTTTTTTTTAATTTGAAACTAGACATTTAAAAATATATATAATGTAGAAAGTCTGGAAATCATATATCCCCTCTCATCAGGGCTTGTCATTGTTTTTGTTGTTGCTGTTTGTTTGCTTGGTGACCTCCCTAGACTAATTGTGTAAAGCCTGCATTACTTGTTGCATATCTGAAGTCTCTGTTCAGTTAGCTTACTGGTCAGCTACTGATTAGACTGATTTCCTTATATGTCTTCATCCAATATGTCTCACTTTTTGCCAAGGGGCTTTGGGTGTATGCTAGGGAAGTTTTCAGAGGTCCTTACTCTACCATTCTGAAAGTCCTTCTGCTTAAATTAATTTTTGTGTTGATGCGAGACGGGAGTCAAGGTTCTTTTCATTTTCTATGTGGATATCCAGTTGTCCCAGGACTATTTGTTGAAAATAATCCTTTCCCCTTTGGATTATTTTGGAACTTTTGTAGAAAATCAAATGACCATATAATTGTGGGTCTTAAATTCAGTTTTGAATATTGAGTATTTCCTGTCCTTGTTTCTGCTGTTCTTTTCCTCCTATAACTCTTTTGTCTTCACGTGTTTCTCTTTAGTAGTCACTCATTTCTGCATCAGAGCACATTACTGAATGCGAGCTGCCAACCCATCCTTTCAGGGAAACCACGAGTTTTATTTATTATTCTTTACAATTGTTATGTTCTTCAGTTTACCCAAATTTTAGTCTCTGCATGCTACCCCGTTAGCTGGACTATTTCCCTTCTGTTTCCGTTCTTTCACTTGTTTCTCAGTTTCCTAATGGAAGGACTCAGGCCTCTTGGTCTTCTCAAGGTCTCTACCTGGGAAGTATCAGATTAATGATGTTACTGGTCACTTCTTTCTGATCTTGCTCACCCCTTTGACTACCCTGAAATGCAACCACACTTACTATGCTAGCTTATGTTTAACACTATTCACACCCTCTATACTCCTTTATTCATTTCTTAGTTTTAAGTACCTTTAATACCTTTTAATTCACTGGGAGGAGCTGTTATTCTTCCTCAATCATTTTGATCAGAAAGGACAATCTGGTCCCTTCTCAATCACAGGCACTTTTCTGTGTGGAATTTTATCATTTCTCTTTCCAAATGTCTTCTTTCTTTCACAATTGTAAGGCAAGAAGAAGAACGTTTGCATTTTACATGCAGAAGTTCCTACTTACATTTGTATTGCTGCTGCCTCAGCTGAAAAACCCAATTTTGAATATTTTTGATTACTCACTCCACTCTGTGTGCATCTTCTAAGTCTATATATACAAACTGAAACCCAGCAGTGGGTAGAATTAAAGTCCATTTTCAGAACTGGTAATTTTAAGTTGTTAGCAAAAAACTCCAAACTAATAAGAGCTTTTTCTTTTTCTTATTTGAAGATGTGTCATATAACGCATATCTCAGATAGTGTGGGAGCAGCCTGGGTATGATAACTAACTGTATGTTCAACAACAAAGACATCATGTAGCACTTTGGTTTAGATAAGTGAATATTCGGGCTGAGGATGAGAAGTAGGCTGAGGATACTAAAGATCCAACTAATTAGAGAGTTATCACTTGAAAAGTTACATAGCTCTGAATCACTGAAGTAACAGCTATCAAAGGAAACTTCTGGGAGCCAACTTGTTTTCATTTCACAATCTTCTGATGACAGAATAAGCAATATGATTTTGTAGCACAGTTCTTGAAGTATCACTACCCTTTCCAATTTAGTTCAGAGTAAAAAGTTCACAAAGAAATGAATATTTTAGGGGAACAAAAAACTCTCCAATAATTTGAATTTTAACTGGATTTAGAAGGATTAAGTAGACACAAAAAGTTGAATTTATTTAAAATTAGACTCCACATGGATGACAAAGGCAAACAGTGCTTATTGATCAATAAAGTTCCATCAAATATCCTTTTTGACCCTCCATCTCTCTTCTCTCTTTCTGGGACTCCCATTCTGTATATGTTGACGTGTTTGATGATGTCTCACGAGTGTCTGAGGCCCCAGGCCTGTTTCCTCACCTATAAAACTGGAATAATTATATAATAGTACTGAATTAGTAACGCTACCTTAAGGATTAAAATCCATATGAAATGCTTAGCACCCTGCCTGACAATTGATACCAAAAAAATCTAAACCAGTTGCCATCAATGTGATTTTGACTCATAGTGACCCATATGTTTCAGGGTAAAGCTGTTCCACAGGGCTTTTGTAATCTTTCAAAAGTAGGTTGCCGGGTCTTTATTCTGAGGTGTCTTTGGTTGGACTTGAACCACTAACTTAACCATTTGTGCCACCCAGGGACTCCTGACAATTGATAAGTGCTCAATAAATAATAGCTATTAGCTATTTTAGTTACTGAATAGAAATTTCAGGAAAGTACACACACACAAAACAAATGTAGGTATTGACCAACAACCTGGAATATAGCAGAAAAATCTCCTGTTACAACTTGGTGACCTACAACATAAATGGAGACAAGAGCATTGCTTACTAGCCGGTGGTTTTCAGATTGTTTTTTAAACTGCGATTCCCAGTCAGAAATATAATTTACATCATAGCCTGCTATACACAGACTTGTGCACACACACACATATTGAAATAAAACTTCACAAAACATAATTAATCCTTATTATGTACTTCACTTGGGCTGACATGCAGCCTTGGTGGTACAGTGGTTAAGAGTTAGGCTGTTAACCAAAACTTTGGCAGTTCAAATCTACCAGCTGCTCTTTGGAAACCCTATGGGGCAGTTCTACTCTGTCCTATAGGATTGCTATGAGTCAGAATTGACTTGATGGCAACAGTTTTTTTTTTTTTTTTTTTTTTGGTTTGTGTTCTTTGCACTTTGGTATTTTCTATTCTCTTCTACTCTACTCTACCTTACTCTACCCTACCCAATCCTATCTTATCTTATCCTATTCTACATTTTATATTGATTCCTAACTACTAAATTGTTGTTATGATCCAGTAGTGGGCCTCAGCCAAAATGGATCACATTTAGAAAAGCACCAGACCTGGTCAAATTTAGCTTTGAGTAAAAAGATGTGTATTTTGGTCCAACAGGATTATGAATAGGCTCATTAGGCAGTTTCCAGGAAGGAGAGGCCATACTGTACTTTTCCCCATTCTAAAAGCATCAGTTTTAGCCTCCCACCTCTATCCCTGCCACACCAGCCACAAGAAAAATCCTAGCTATGCTTTAGCCAAATCCTGATGTGTAGATATAGGCAACTAGTTTCATTTTTTTCCAGACTCTAAGATAAAACCTTCCATCATCAGATGTAGGAGTGAAATGATCACTCAAATATTTGTAGTTCTTATTCTACTGGGTTTTCAGTGTCCCACTTATCAATGGGTTAAAAGTGCAATCAGCGAGTGTGACTTTTCCTGGCACGCTGTCTAGAAACATCTCCACCACACACCAGCATGTAAGTGATATTCGTCAGCACACACCACATTTTTCATAGCAGCAATTTTGCTTTCAACTGATGAAATACTTCATCGTCTTGCTATTTGGGTAGGAAAAAAAAAAACTTTCTTAAGGCTCAAAGTGCAAACAATAGTATAGTAATTCCACAAATAAGTAATTATTCTTTTGATAGTGTGTTTCATCTCCAAGTTCTCTGTGAAGAAAAGCTACATCTTCCCCCAAAGGTTCATTTTGAAAAATATGTTCAGAAGACCACATAAACAAGGCATGATGCCAAGGGAGGAGCAGAATTCAGAGGACCGGTAAGTCTACATGTGATTCCTGGGTCCAGAATGCAGAAGCAGGGATTCAAGGCAAAACTGTGTCACCACCTGCATTATTCTTCTCAGAATTGTCTCACAATATTTTTAGTGTCCAAACAAAATAGCCAGAAGTTTTCAAATTGTCCTCTATTCAATTAAATATGTTTCTTTTCTCAATATCCAAAAATTATTTAATGGCCCTACATACGAAGCCCTTTTTATGGGCTCACCGAAGAACAGAGAAGAGCTGTAAAACATAATCCCAGCCTTGAAGGGGACTGAGAAAATGTCAACCTGAACTTCTGAGCACTTGGTATGTGTCAGTCACTGTGTTAAGCTCCTTGTTTGAGAAGTAAGTACTATTATCATTCTGTTTTACAGAAAATATTAAATCTTGGGAAGTTTAAGAACATAAGTAAGTGAAGAGCTAGGATGCAAACTCAAGCAAACTCCCTCCAGGACTCACAATCCCTTCTATGATGTGCACATGGGGTGAGAAATTAAACTGTTACAATTTGATGAGCCAAAATGTTGGTGACAAACACTACCTAGTGCCAGCTGAATGAGGAAATTTCTTCTCATTTGGGTGCTCACAGATGCACAACAGTCCTATCCCATGCTGTTTTGAGAAACGCACAAAAAAGAGTCCTACACAAAGGACCCTTAATCCTATAGACAGTGACTAATGTTCTCCCTCCTCCTTCTAGTCACACTAACACAGAGCATTTCTGTTGCGGGTGGAAACCCCAGGCTCTGCTTGGCACAACTTATCTCAACCAATAAACAAGGGACCGAGGTGGAAAAGTAGAAAGGTGCCTTTATTTCATTGCTCAAGGAAAGGAAACAGTAGGGGCTGCTGCCTGCAAGACTGCTCAGTGGAGGAGAGGGGAAAGGTTGCTTTTAAGGGGTTTACAAGTAAGAAGTTCATACAAGTTCATCATCAACATTCTTAATCATACTATGCAGGTGCAATGGGGTTTACATATAACTTCATGAATCACATGTTCAGAAAATGGCAGTTAAGCTTCACCCAGAGGCAGGGAGGTTAATTTGCATGAGGTATTTAATGAGCTAAAAGGTTATGTAAAGCTATGGGGCGTACCAAGCAAGCTGCTGGAGGCAATGGAATGTTCTGAAGCCTGGGGATCTCTGTCTTATTTCTGTCCATTAATACGAGCTGTTAGATCAGTGGCTTTTGTAGAGAGTAGCCTAAAACCCACTTTCCAGATTAATTGTAAAATATGTTCTTATCCAGGGCTTTCTATGTTCACAATGCTGTGTAGGAACCTTGACCATGATCTTACAGTATTCCTTCACTCTATTATGTTTGGTGTCCCTGAGTGGTGCAAATGGTTAACATGGTTTGCTAGTAACTGAAAAGTTGGAGGTTACAGTTCACCGAGAGGTGCCTTGAAAGAAAGGTCTGCATATCTACTTCCAAAAACTCAGCCATTGAAAAGCACTATGGAGCACAGTTCTACTTTGATACACATGAAGTCACTATGAGTCAGAGTTGACACCATGGCAACTGTTTCTTTTTTTTCTTCCTATTATGTTGAAGTCCCAAGAGAGGTGTTCAGTTCTTCTCCCCATTTCTGTTTATAATAAAAACCAAAACCAAACTTGTTGCTGTTGAGTCAATTCTGACTCATAGTTAAACTTCTCATTTTTCAGACATATACATTTGGATTTCCAAAGAAGTCATTTAGGGAAATATTTGTGCTATTACTCATTGAAGTATCTCTCTAATTTTTCTTTAGAAATACAGAAAATTACACCAGGAGAGCATTATGTGTGTAATAAGATGATTCTCATAGCCTGCTGGTCAATCTGAAGCAGACACTGATGGGCACTGAAGGAACTGATCTACATAGAGATTTTGAGAGTGCACATGCCTCCTCCAGGTTCACAAAGAAGAGCTCTGTCAAACATGAGGCCAAAAAAACACCAAATCCCTTGCTGTCGAGTTCATTCTGACTCACAGAAATATACATATCTATGTCAATGAGCCATTAAAATTATGAGACCACTGTTGTCTACTCCTAGAGCAGCAGCATTTCTCAGACCATAGCCTGTGATCAGAAGCCTCGGTGGTGCAGTGGTTAAGTGCTCAGCTGCTAACCAAAAGGTCTGTGGTTCAAACGCACCAGACACTCCTTGGGAGAAAGATGTGGTAGTCTGCTTCCGTAAAGATTACAGCCTTGGAAACACTGTGGAAAAGCTCTACTCTGTCCTATAGGGTCACTATGAGTTGAAATTGACTCAATAACAATGAGTTTAGCCTGGGATTCAGAATTACCTAAAAAGCTTGGAAAACTGCAGATTCCTGCTACCCAATCTGAGGCCTCAGGCAAGGCCCCGAAATCTGCATTTCATATAAGCTTTTCAAGTGTCCAGACACTGAGAAATACTGATCTCAATAGTAGCACTGTGAGCCTTAAGAGAATTAGAAGCCAGTGTATCATCGGTACATGTATTTTTCAGAAAGTACAAAAGGTTTTATTGGTGTTTCCAAAAGCAATTTCTGCAGAATAACAAGCCCAAGAACTGGTCTGTAATATACAATTTCCATGGTCAAATAATTTTGGAAAAATTCCATGCAATATTCTCCCTTTTTGAGGTTCCTAATTTGCACATCAAAGTCTCTGGGAAGTCCTGCAAGAAAGAAACCTGTTTAATGAAGTATTTCCCAAACACTTTTTGACCAAAGAATTTATTTTTGGAATAACACTTGTTAATTTTCCCTGGAACTAATGTTCTTCAGCACTTCTTTGTGGAAAGGTTATGGCAGGCTAATGGTAGAATTTCCAAAAGAGATGAACTAGGTTTGAAGACCTAGGGTCCCAGCTTTAATCCTTGATTCTTAGGAAGCCTTGTAGAAAGGTGAGAAAGCCATAGGTTATTAGTTATACTTCACATCAGTATTGTATTTTATAGTTCCACTAGGCCTCTTTTCCTATTTTTTCTCATTAAGTTTTTTTCTTCACTAGACTCCTATAAGCCAAGCAAATCAGGTATCATTACCCTTGTATTACAAGTGAATAAACAAATCCATGGATGGTAAGGAGTTTATGTATATAGGTCATGTGTCTCTAAGTCTTGTACCTTATTCATCACATAATACATCCAGGCTTTGGGTGACCTAGAATCTAAGGTTCAAAAAATATATCAGTGTATAAAATTTTTCTAACTTTGCTTATAATGTAGCATTATTTTTATGGCAATAGTTATGATACTGATTGTCCACTAGGAGAAAAAGCTATGAATTATTTTTCCCATGGTGGTGATAGGTTGTATTGAACTTTGGTAGCCTTGTGTCATCTCTCCTCTGTTCTGTGGAGTCCATTAGCTCAGATTATTACACAGCTAGCCTTGGCTGGGGGTGAATTTATTTCTAGGATACTATTTTCATCTATGCAACTTTATGAAATGAACTCACAAAATTGTTCCTAGGCTATGTCTTGATCCAGTGAGTTAACATGCTCAACTAATACATTTATTTTAGCAAATAAAAGCTATGACCTTTTAGAAGAATTATCCTAGTACCTTTGGTTCTTGATTTTCTTTTATTTTTATAACTTGTTTTGTTTTACCACTTTTCCATAGCCTGACTTCTCTAGGGCTTATTTTATTTTAGTTCTAGACTAGTCACTAGCATTACTGACACAAAAATAGTTAGACTAATATCTAAATTATAAGATTTAATATTTATATACATCTATAATGAACTATTCCAAACAATGAGCACAAATCTGGAGTACCCGGGAAATTCTTCTGCCTCTTCAACATCTTTGATAATGTGGCTAAATTTCACATTCCTAGCTTTAAAATATCTTCTACTGCTCTCTCTCATCCATCATACCCCATTCAGTCCTGATGTTTGTGACAAATTTGGAATACTATAGCTAGTTATAATTTTCAAGGATTATTAAGCACTTACAATTGAATGAATTTCCACTAAGTTTTTGTTTCTATATTTTGGTTTTTTCAATGTCAAACAAGGCTAAGTTGCACATAACACCTTTTCCTGTGGATTAAATTGAGCCTTGTTTTCTTAGGTATTCTAACTGTAAAAATATAGACTTTCTAGAAATACTACATTACCACACCAACCCACTAATCTCTTTTGTTATATCTGATCCAGGGGAAATAAAAATGCATCATGTTTGAAGTCTATACCATTCAAGGGTAAACTATGTCTCAGTTTGAGTCATATTATACATTCATTATATCTAGAAAAACAATTTGGATAATAAAAGTGTCAAATGTTAACTCAAGCTATAAACATACAATGGCATATTTACATCATGCATCAAACTTTTCTAGATTTCGTTTCTTAACACTTCTCATTTTGCACTAAAATTCTTAACCCATTTGCTTCTTGATTTATGGGGTAGATTAATTATTTTTGATTAATAAAAATTGGAAACTTTAATTGGACCCCATTTGAGGTTTCGTTGCATTAAATGAATCTACTGGTGATCAAAACATATATTTTTAAAGGGAGTTTAGGCTAATATATCAACAGATGAGGAGCTATAAACATGATTAATATACACATTAGACTTTCCTTATCACATTTTGCTGGCAGTTTTTATCCGGTCACAGCTTAAATTCCATTGAGCTCTTTCTCATTTTGTATAAAATACAGATTATGTGGAGACAGCAGTCTGAGCAACTGGAGTTTCATCTTGTCTGCCCATTAATTATTAATGCTGTTTCAGTACTTCTTATCTCTCACCACTGAGCGATGGAGGCTTGTATTTTTATAGTCATTTTCCAGTAAGAAAACAGGCTGGATGGTGCCTCTGTACTTGACAGTAGAGAAAGGATCAAAAGTACTTTCATTTTTATGAAACTGTTAAAAATGACTGCTTGAACTAATTTTACTATTGCACTGAAAGGCAGTATGCTTTCTGAGAAGTAAAAAAAGCTGAGAAAAGCGCTTATCTATTTTGGCATCTTTTTCAAATGTATTCAGAGGTACTGAACCTAGGCCACTCTGACTATTGGAGATTATGCATTGCACAGATTGTATTGATACATCCATATGAGTGGAATTTAGCTTTATGTCTCAGTTGATTGAATAATGGTATTAAGCTTCCTGAAGAGGTACAACATTGTGATTAAGAGCCCAGGCTGTAGTGTAAGGCATGCTAGCCGGGTGACCTTGGTCGAGTGACTTACTGTGCTAAATTCCAATTTGCTTATCTATAGAATGGCATGAGGATACTTATTTTAGAGTGGTGAAAAGGATTCCATGGAACATCACATATAAAGCAAGGTTCAATCAATGGTAGTAAGCCCTGAAACTTGATTGTGTTTGTCTGTTTTGTTTACTAAAATCAATGAAATGTGTAATTCCAATTTTCAACAGGATATAAAATAAAAACAGTAAAGTTAATTCAAAGAGTATTTCAACAACTTAAGCTTAATTTTAGTGGGGGCTGGGAGGGAGTGAGGTGGAAAAGACATCAGTTAAATTCCAAGACTAGGATATCCATCTATTCAATGAATAACAGAAAAAGCAGGAAATCTGATTTATTAAGTAGAGTAGGATTCAGGATATCAAGATACTTGTCTACTGTTACTTAATAACTTTCAATAGGTCATCTTAAATTTTCTCTCATGTTGAATTTCTCCATTATTAAACATATTGTGGAAATACTTGGGATTAGTGAATGGAGGGAAAGTCTCAGAACTCATGAGAACATACACACACTTGTGCATGCATGCACAAGCACGTGCATACACACACACTTGCATATCCCTGAAATTTGCAAATACAATGATAGCATTCTGCCAATAAGTGTTGCATAGACCACTAATTGTTCCTAGCGTCAATTCTTCTCTTCATTCTTTTAGTTAGAGAACACCCACCTTCAAGTTTTAGTGGGCCTTATGGACAGTCGGCCAGATAACTCCTTTCCAGGTCTCTCTTACTGCCAGGTGTGACCAGGTGATTAAGTACTTGCCAGTTAAATGTAAGCACAAATGGTGTATGAAACTTTTGGGTCATATCCTCAAAAAGAAAGCTACTTCCCCTCTACGTCTCTCTTTTCCCATTACCACAGGCTGAGTGTGCAGTAATAACCCTATTTCAACCATGTGGACAAGGGCAAAATCCTAGGAATTTGCCAATTACAACTTAGAAGGGGCCTGGACCCTGCATAACCTTGAGTAGAACAGGTACCTACCTGCTTACCCCAGGGACTGTTAGTGGAAAAGAAACGAACTTCTATAGTGATTGAGTCATTCCATTTGGGGCTTATTTTTTACAGCGACTTGCCTCTACCATAACTAATACAGTTGGTCACATCTAACCTAGGCATTCTGACCCAAGCTATGGATAACTAATGGATATTTGTAGTTTGAAAGAGTTGACCTGCTTCAAGATGACAAATGGCTCTAGTCATTCATGACTTGTAGCAAAACGTAGTCAAGCCAAAAACGAGAGATAATTTCTGATACATCCTGAAAATTTTATGACATCTTATTTATCTTTAACTTTTGTTGTTAGAAGGACAAATAGATGAATGAAAAAAAAAAAAACAGCTGGGGTCATGCAAATAAAGAATGTTTGTCAGTGCTGTCCTGGCTTTTGTGAGAAGAATGGCTTTTAGATGCCCCAGGATACAAAACAGTACTACCAAGTCTCACACACATGGTAGTTTTTTAATACTAAAAAGCAAAGAAGGTCTTTATATAAACCCCTAACCCCCCAGTCTTCACCTATTACTACTTCCCAGATGACTGCAATTATTTTTGTATCACAGTGGTGTTTTACCAGCCAGTAGAAAGACAATTAGTCTGCATACTAGCATTAACAAAACTTTACATTCAGATGAGAAAAATGTCTCTGAGCTGTCTACACTGAATCTCATATGTAACATATCACAATAATAATAGTAGCATTAATATTATAGGAATAATAAATATGTCCTCTCACTTCAAAAACACAGACCTAATTCACTGCCAATATCTCTAAAGTTTACCCTCATTTGTCCAATCAGGTAATGGCTTGGTTTAGCACTTACTGTAGTGGCTCATCTTAATGCTCCTTCTAACGTGCAGTTGTGAGACACTTGTAACTCTTCCCCCAATGAGAAGGATCATGTGAAACTAACTGGCCCATACTTGGCCTTAGCAGAAAAAAAAGAAATCTAAATAACTGAGCTAATCACACAGGCTATGAAAAAGTACATATGGAGAATTCCCAGTGTTATACTGGATTTCTCTGTGAACCACCATGATGATACTTAGTAAGAAATTAAGAAAAGGAGTCTCGTATGTACCTAGAGTGTTGGATGGGCATTAACGGCCAGTTACTAATTCACACCTTTGTGAAAAATATTCACCAAAGAGATAACATGATCTTCCTATGGAAGACTGCTGAACAAATAATAGTCATGTAAGTGTTCAACGGTGTATCTGTGGCCTAAGAATTACTCAGGGGCAAATTATGTTTTATGCTTTAACGACCAAATGATCTTCTTGCTCTGATTAAACATACAGTCTTTGCAACAGTTCACAACTGAAAGTCTCAGGCGAGAACCAATTGAAGTGTTGCTGCATTTCTTGTAACAAGAATTTTTCTTTCTAGCACCTGAAATAGTTACGTGGGTGAAGCTACAGTCAACTTTTAAAATGTGGTAGTGAGAGATCTGGCTCAGACACAGAAAGACTAAAATTGGGAAATGATGGAAAATAACAACCTAGAGAATAATGGCTGAAAGAAGAACATTAATACTAAATAATAAAAAAGAATGTAAACAGATAAGCGATTCAGAGAGCTCTAGATCTTTAAAAGGCTAAAAGAGGGATGGCAAAGATAAAAAATGATAAGACCTGTCAAGAAGAACAAAGTCAATGTTGTGTACATTATTCAGTTTAAGGAATTAGAGTCACAAGGTCAAGTGTGGGTAACATTAAATATGAAAAATGAGGAATAAAATAACTAAAAAGCAAGCTAGTTTCATAAATCAATTCCAGAGCAACTTGGCTGGAGGGGGGAAAACGGAGAATGGAGGATAACCCATCGCAGCCTGTTGAAATGTCAAGATCTATTACCAATTACTAAGTATCAGTGTGTTCATGCAACATCCCAGTGTTTGGAGTCATAAAACAGTGCATTCCATCGGCCAGTGGGGAACTAGAAAAATTGCACTTTGAAGCATATTTAAACAAAACAAAACAAAAAACGCAGGCATGTGTAGCAAGAGGGAAGTGCATTTTAAAGGGCAGGTGGAGAAAAACATGTGAGCCTTCAACACAGTCTATTATCGCAGAATGGTCTGTGAGCCAATCTTGCAGGGAAACTTATTTCTCTGTATCGATAACACCAAGGAAGAAGCTACTATAAAGGACAAGCAAAAAGGGAAGGTCTGGAATGAAGGTTTGGGCAAGAGTCCATACGCCAAGGTTAAGGGCCAGAACTCCTGCTCTTTATGCTCTCCCACTGGGAGTGATACAGGCGGGAGGAACAGGGATGGGCCCCTTGGGGAACCAGGGGACACTGAAGTCGGCCACTAACAACAGATGAAAGCCCAGTGTAAACATTGTGCTGGACACATGTGGGTTGCAGAGAGAGTGGTGATGAATAAGCCTGTATCCAGACAAGGACTTCAAACAGGAGGAGGCTGAGCGATGATGAAAATGATTCAGTGTCCTTAGAAATGACTCATGAGAGGCACAGAATGTGAAGAAAATAAAGGAGTGTCCACATTTATCAAAGCCCTTGACACAGGACAGGGGAGGGGCAGAATTAGGGGGAACAAATCATTGGGACAACATAAAGGAAAGGAGAGAGGCTGTGGACAGTAGGAAAAAAAGAAATCCAAGGATACAAGGGCAGCCCAACCATACAGTAGATATTCTACTCTCACTGAATTGCATTAACACACAGATTAATCTTCCAGGCTCAGGGTTTATTTAATCCAAAGGAATGCTGATTCTTTTTGGCTAGCATCGGTCTCACCTGTTTCATGATCAACTCCATTCACAGGCTCTTTCTTTCTTTAGAAAGAGATCTAGCAGGTATGCACCATACAGCGTGGCCAGGTGTTTATAGTTGGTGCCTATGGTGGTTCAGTGGTAGAATTCTCGCCTTTCACGCAGGAGACACAGGTCAGATTCCCGGCCAATGCACCTCAAGCACTGCTACCACCCATCTGTCAGTGGAAGCTTGCATGTTGCTACGATGCCGAACAAGTTTCGGTGGAGCTTCCAGATTAAGATGAACCAGGAACAAAGGCCTGGTGGCCTAGTTCCAAAAGTTAGCCAATGCAAACGGTATTGATCACAACAGACCAATCACAGCTGGCTGTGGGGATGGCACAGGATCCAGCAGCATTTCTCTCCTTTGCTCTTGGGGTCACTGCAAGCTGGATGACTCAACAGCAGCTAACAACAAAAACAAAGCCTACCTTCGTGGGCAATGCTGACTTTTTAATATATATGTATTTAAGGCTAGTGAATTTTATAAATAAAATAAACCCTTTGGTTTCAATTCTATGCTGTAGTCACACACATATAAGCATATGTGCACACACACACACACACAAATACACACACACACATATGCAAGCATGTCATATATGAAATTTCCCTAAAACTTCCAAAAAAATTCTCCCTGTAGGAGCAATTGCAGAGTTGAATTTGGCAAATGTTAGGCCTGAGGAACCAGACAAAAAGAAAGGGATGACCAAGGCCAGGGCTCTGCTTGTTTGAGGCTGGAATGCCAGGAGGTGAGCATGGAGCTGTAGGCCTGGGGGCACTCGTACCCTCCCTACAAGGATGGACGTTTTTATCTTAGCTTCTAGTCACAACCAGTCTCAGGTAAACACGTTTCTCCCATAACATTTGGACTAGTGTTTATTTTCATACAGTGTCTTGTTTTATAGTATTTGAAAAAGAAAATGTGATTTAAATCTCTATATGCCTATCTGCCAGAGCCAGTGTAAAACAGTTCAGAATATGAAACCCAGCGGTTTGACACCAGGATATGGAAGTACAAAGAAATATCAGTGGCACTGAGGATTTTACATTCTTATTGTTTTTTTTTTTTCTTTTTTCTTTCAGATCCTAATATCTTGTCATTTTTTCCCTTTTATCTGGGCTATTAGGTACCTTGGGTTTATGGGCTTAGCTTCTTTAACAGTACCTAGCACACAGAATGCATCTAATAACTAAATCAACATTTGTTGCATGAATCAATGAATGAAAAATGACAAAAAAAAAATGCTACTAAAGACTCTCTGAAACATAGCAAAACTATTTATAGAAATCTTACCGAATTTTAAAATTGGAAGAGACTTTAAAGACCCTTACAGTTCAGCTTCCCACAGCACCCCTTCCATGGATTTGTCCAACCTCCCTGGAGGTGTTTATTTCCAGGGTCAGGTAGCTCACCATCTTACTGGATGGTCTCTGCCTATGTGAGCTCTGACCTTGACACACATCTGCTTTATGTAACTTCTACAATCTTTGTCTCCACCAAAATGAAAGAAGCCCCGGGTAGAATTAAGTATGTTGTGTCAGACTTTATCCTCAATTTTATCCTCAGCTTCCTTTCCCTAAAGGCCCCAAACCCAAAAACCAAACCCTTTGTTGTCTAGTCAATTCCGACTCATAGCAACCCATATGGGAGGGTTTCCAAGGAACAGCTGGTGGATTCAAACTGCCGACCTTTTGGTTAGCAGCCTGAGCTCTTAACCACTGTGTCATCAGGGCTCCCTCAAAAGTCCCAGGCCCCATATCGTGCCCTCTCCCAGCACTGTGGTTCCTCGTTAGAACCTCCATCTCTCACCTTTCTCCATCCTCCAATGAAATACAACTATCTGGCATCCTATTTGAAATAGCTCTGATACATATCTGTAAACTTTAACAGAGGCTTCTAGGGAGAATGCCTTATCCAGAAGAGTCTTTATTGATATGAACCTCAGATCCTTTAGCAAGTAAGAGTAAAACAGATTTGGGGGCAGATGAAACCCCCTTTGCCCTGCAAATCTCACTGTGAGGTCAGCTCCCTGTTGTAAATTGTATGGGGTTGGTTCTCTTCATCATGTTTTGTCCTGACCTTCCATTAGGTGGCAGGATAGAGCATTTTGTTTTCCATCAAAGGCTGTCTTCAATCTAGGTGGTTAAGCACTTTTGCTATCAACAAGTATGAAGGGAGCTGGGCCCCACCTTGCGTTTTGCCACCATGCTGCTCTGGCTCGACTGCACAAGTTTGACTGAACTTTGATTTTGGGGTCTGGCTGACCTCTAGAGACAAATTGGACTCATTCCCCATCACCCTTGAGATTCTCTGCAGCCAGCTGAGTTCACTCCACAGCCAAACCAAGTGAACATGAAAGTCACTGCAGCAGCCTCATCCTTTACCAAGACATCAGATCCAAAAGGGGATTGTGGAATATCAGGCCAGCTCTAGTGGACACTTGTTCCCTTCTCCCCTACCTTTACTCAGGGTATTTATTTTACCTCTAAAATACTGTCCCATCTAGATTCAGTAGAAGCAACTTTATAAAATTCTGCATGAGAATTCATTTATTTCATGAAAATACCTGTTGTTCTTGTTGTTAGGCTTCATCGAGTCAGTTCTGTCTCATAGTGACCCTATGTACTACAGAACGAAACACTGCCCAGTCCTGCGCCATGCTCACAATCGTTATGCTTCAGCCCATTGTACAGCAAACTGACAAACACGTGGGGGTGAAAACACCTAGCCATCTTCATAATCACTCCTACAGCCCCCAGGTTTGTCTGTAGGAATTGTGTTGGGTGTGTGAACTGATGTTCCACTTAGTTGAGTCACTTACTGTTTTTATTAGTCTTGTCTCCTTAAATAGTATAGGTTGGAAACTTCATGAGATCAGGGCCATTTCTTTACTGTCTTTGTAAGTTTTCTTCATGTTCAATATAATATACATATAGCAAAGATGGACTCATTGACCGTTCCTCACAAAACTATTTTCCTATTTCTTGCCTCCACTTAAAATCTATTTCCCAGAATTTCTGCATTTTTTCATTCATCCATTTGTTCATTCAATAAATAATTATTTGTGGCACAAACGGTTCAGTGCTTGACAGCTAGTGAAAAAGTCAGTGGTTCAAACCGACCTAGAGGCTTCTTGGAAGGCAGGCCTGATGATCTGCTTCTGAAAGATCAGTTTTGAAAACCCTTGGAGTGCAATTCTACTCTGATATACATGGAGTTGCCATGGGTTGGAATCAACCTGATGGTAAACAACAACAACAAGCTCTAAGCATTGGTATAGGGTTTTGGGGAAACACAAGGTCTCCAAGGCTTGTTGGGAGAGATGAATAATTGTGCATAGAGTCATAAGACCATGGTGGCATAAAAGAGGCAGTCACTAACTCTGTGTGGAGATGTCAGAGAAAAAACCATATAAGAGGTAGCACTGGGAAAGAGTCCTGATTTATGAATATGAATTCTTCATATAAACAATATTGTTATTGTTAGGTGCTGTCCAGTTGGTTCTGACTCATAGTTACCCTAGGTACAACAGAATGAAACACTGTCCAGTCCTGCACCATCTTCACAATCATTATTATGCTTGAGACCATTATTCCAACCACTGTGTCAACCCATCTCGTTGAGGGTCTTCCTCTTTTCCTTTGACCCTCTAGCAAGCATGATATCCTTCCCCAGGGACTGGTCCCTCCTGATAACATGTCCAAAGTACATGAGACAAAGTCTCACCATCCTTGCTTCTTAGGAGTATTCTGGCTGTTTTTCTTCCAAGAGAGGTTGTTTGTTCTTCTGGCAGTCCATGGTATATTCAATCTTCTTCCCCAACATGATAATTCAATGGTGTAAGTTCTTCCTCACTCTTCCTTATTCATTGTCCAGCTTTCACATGCATATGAGGCAATTGAAAATACCATGGCTTGGGTCAGGGGCACCTTAGTTCTTAAAGTGACATCTTTGCTTTTTAATTCCTTAAAGAGGTCTTTCCCAGCAGATTTCCCCAGTGGAATACCTTGTTTGATTTCTTTGCTGCTGCTCCCATGAGCATTGATTGTGGATCCAAGTAAAATGAAATCCCTAACGACTTCAATATTTTGTACATTTATCATAATGTTTCTTATTGGTCCAGTTGAGAGGGTTTTTGTTTTCTTTATGTGGAGGTGTAATCCATACTGAAGGCTATAGCCTTTGATCTTCATCACTAAGTACTTCAAGTCCTCTTCACTTTCAACAAGCAAAGTTGTGTCATCTGCATATCGAAGGTTGTCAGTGAGTCTTCCTGCAATCCTGATGCCCCATTCTTATTTTTATAGCCCAGGTTCTTGGATTATTTGCTCAGCATACAGACTAAGTATGGTAAAAGGATACAACCTTGATGCACACTTTTCATATTATAATACATGCAGTAACAGCATGTTCAGCCAAGGAGCACAGGAGGTAAGTAATCAGTGGTGGGAAACGAGGCTAATGAGATAGACAGGGGGCAGAACCATGAAGAATCCTAGAAGCCATACAGAGGAGAGACTGTTTCCTTTAGACAGAAGGGTGTCATTGATGACTTTTGAGTGGAGAGAGACAGGACTTGCTCTTCTCTCACTCAATCACATTTTGGTCATCATCACCAGTTGAGTTAGACTTTCCTAACACATAATTAGACACTTTTCTGTGTTGGCTTGAAAAATCACATTTTTATTAATTTTTTTCTTTTCAGAGGAAAGGGAAGGTCTGCAGCAGAAACCATCTAATAGTTGGAATGGTCAGCATCAGAACGGGAAACTCGTATTACATGTTCACTGTTCAACTCCCTCCACAAGGCCACAAGCAGCAAGAGAGCAAGGACCTGTCTGTTTTGTTTACCCCTGAATTCCAGCATCTACAATAGTGTTGGCTCATAGTAGGTGTGTTAGTTTGTTAGCATTGCTATAACAGAAATAACATAAAACCCATTACTGTTGAGGTGATTCCAACTCATAGTGACCCTATAGGACAGAGTAGGGCTTCCAAGCCTGTAATCTTTACGGAAGCAGACTGCCACATCTTTCTCCCACAGAGTAGCTGGTGAGTTTGAACTGCTGACTTTTTTGGTTAGCAGCCACATACTTAACCACTGTGCCATCAGGGCTCCTTTTAGTGGGTGGGTTTAACAAACAGAAATTTATTTTCTCACAGTTTAGGAGGCTTGAAGTCTGAATTCAGGGTGCCAGTTCTAGAGGAAGGACTTCTCTGTTTGCTTTTGGGGAAAATCCTTCTCTTTCACCTTCTCTTCTTTATTTCCTTGGTGAACTCCATGTGGCATCAATCTTTTTCCATTTTTGCTTCCTTCTTTTGCATCTAATCTGCTCCTTTTATATCTCAAAATTGATTGGCTTAAGACACACCCTACACTGGTATGGCTCCATTAGCGTAACAAAAGCCTTATTCTCAAATGGAATTACATCCATAGGCATAGAGTTATTAGGATTTACAACACATATTTTGAGGGGACACAATTCAATCCATAATAGAGAGTAATTAATAACTATTTGTTCAGTGAATAAATGAATTAATGAATAAGCCTGAGTCAGTGTCAGATAATTTGGAGGCAAAAGCACCTCTTCTTTATTAGGCAGGATTTGGGGTTCATTATCTGGAAATGTCTTTGGATTCTGCCTTATCTTGCACAGACAGCAAATCAGTTTTTGGTCCTCTTTTAGTCTCCCTGCCTAATCACGGGATATAGGGTGACTGGCAATTTATTGTCTGTCCTCTGGGCTTGGCCACTTGGAGTAGAGAAGGACATTCCCAAGAAAGTCAGTTTTGGTATCTACTTGAGCTATAATTTCTCTTCCCAGGCCTCCGTTGAGTGTCCAGGCCAGTGCTATGAGAGCAATTAGCCTTAAATGGCCTCTTCTGCCCCATTGTCTCTGACACATGTACATGTTTGTTTCTTTGTTATTTATCCTTTTGTCCAAATGGACATTCTTAGTTTCTTCAGATAATACAAATGGAGTCACTAGGGCCAAGATCTTAAACCACAAAGGTTTCTCTCGTCATAATTATTTTTAGAAATAGTAAAGTAGATTTAACAAACATTGTAAAATTTATCAGAAATATTTTTGAGTCAGATTGTAGTTTGAAATGCCAAACTGCTAAATCAACAGCTTCTGGGGCGGGGGAGGTGGTGTGGAATAAATCCAGCTATTAGAAGTCTTTGCTGCCAGACGTTCCCTTTCTGATGTGAAACAGCTTTGGGTTAAGAGAACAAAGTCTCTCTGGGCCTGGGTGTGTTTCTCCAAATCTCTTGATCTTTGCTTCTTCTGTCTCTCCTTTACCCTATTCGACACCCAACCCTACCTCCAGCTTCTTGATTTTTCTGACCTCACCCTTCCCTTACCCTACATTTGTCTTTGATTTCTTCTCTACCCATTGATGACTGATCTAAATTCTTCAACATTTTATAAACCAGCTAGGTCTCTGCCATGGATTGAATTGTGTCCCCCCCACCCCGCCTCAAAAATATGTGTCAACTTGGTTAGGCCATGATTCCCAGTATTGTGTGGTTGTCCTCCACTTTGTGATATGATGTAATTGCCCTGTGGGTTGTTGACTCTTTGCAGGTGGCCTTGTCTCATACTTTCAGAGAGACCTGAAACTATGTGATGTGTAGTCCCTCAACTTCTCTCAACCTCAAACAACTATGTACTACCAGAGTTTTTATATACATCACTCAGCTAATCCTCACAACTCTGTGAAAGACTAACCCTAATTAGCAGCACTAATCCCATCCATTGTGCTGGCTTCATGGTTCTTTGCCATCATTTAGTGTCTTCTATCTCTCTTACTACCCAAGTTTTCCCCTGTCTAAAAACACACTGTCATTCTAAACACCAAACAAATACGCAGATAAATAAAACCCTTGACAAAACAAGATACTGCATCCCTCAATCCCCATTTCAAGTGATTATTTCTTCTTGGTCCTAGCTACCAGCCCTGCTTCAATACTGCTCACTTACTTCTAGCAATTTGCCTCCCACCATCTTCCCTCTATAAAGAGCACACTTTCCAAAGACCCCAGTAATATTTTTTCATCTCCCTTTTTCCCTACCTAAACACCTTCTCAATACTTTTTCTTCCTTGGGCTACGTCTATATTCTTTTGACTCTCCAAATTCTCTGAGCACTCCTTTTGTTCTCATCTTAGGATTACTCTACTCTTTCTTGCTCCATGTTTGAAGTTGTTTCCAAAGGTTTTGCCTCTGCTCTCTTTCTGAAAATTTTCTTTTGTTAATCTTACCTAATCACAATGCGTTTGTTCTCAGGGAACAATGGCCTCTCACGTCTATTTCTCTAATTCTCACCTATCTTTTAAGTTCTTCTGGGAATCATATCACATTGTTCATCTCATCTGCAAGTCTAGCAACTAACTTATTGTCAGCTGTCTAGATTTTTCATCTGTATGAATTTATACACCCTTGTTATTCTACTGTTAGTATTACTAACATTATTATCATTCACTAAATAAATTCTTTGTACTATGTGCTGTCCAAGTGCCTTCCTTGGAGAAAGAATTATCTCATTTTATACATAAAGAAAGGGATGCTCAGTTAACTCAGAAAACTTGTCCAAAATCACTCAATTAGTAATATAGCTATGATTTCTTGGGAATCCTGAGATTTCTACCTACCTCTATCTGACTTCGGAGTCTGATTCAATTATCTATCTAAGGTACATTGTCATAAGCTGCCTCAAAAATCAATAATTTAAAAAAGAATAATTTGTATGGGACTTCCAGAATGGCAGAGTAAGATGCTCAGAGGATCTTCTCCCCAGAAAATTGCTTAACTGGTGATAATTATTAAAAAAAAAAAAAAGAAATTATAAAAAATAACCATTTAAAGTCTCTGGAAATTATCCAAAGGGTATACAGAAAATGGAGAAACATTCATTCAAGAAAACATACTAAATTTCAGTAGGAATAATGAGCATGTGGCATTTGAGCCATGTCTTGCTTTATTAACCCTCCTCCAGTTCTTTGTTATCAAAGCCCTACTCTAGACACTAATCCAGACAGGTGCCGTCTAGAACACAGGGACTCCCTCTTCCCTGAGATTCCAGTCTGAGATTTTGGTGGTAAGCAAGTAAGAGGAGGCTGATAGTTCCTTGTTACAAGCAAATGGCAGAACAACTAGAGCCAGAGTTTAAGAGAGAACCAGGGAAAGAGAGCCAAGGAGAACCCTCCTGGGTTCACAGTCAGCTATGAAGATTGGGAAGACCATGTGCGTGTGCTATGCTGCACTCACACAGGAACAATTACAGCAGTATGTGGCTTGCATTTGAAAGCATTCCCCAAGCCTCACACGTCCACTTACGTAGAGCAGAAGCTTCTCTGGCACAGGGGCTTAAATACAACTTCTGAACAATAAGCTACTTTGATCCAGAGACAACTACTTGGAAACCAGGCTGGAAGACTGTGTGCATACCCAAGGCTAAACCCTCTCGCAAGTGATCAGGAAGGAAAAATCCAAGCTAGGAGCCTCTAGTTGGATAGGGAGCAAAAATGTAAACTCTCTGAACTATAATAGCAGCCTCTAAGCCATGCACTTGTTCAATGGTAAAGGATAAAAATCTAACTGGCCAAGATGGCTTAAGCACAACATTTTACCAATAAATGGCTTATGACAGGCAATAGGTAACCCCTAAGTGCTAATCTAAAAGATAAAAACAAAGGCAAAAAAAACCTGAGCAGGGAAATCAGAGGCTGTACACTGTGGGGAAGTAGACTTCAAATAGTTACTTCAGCTAAGTCATTAAACAAAAAATGAAATGACCAAGCAAACAACAACAACAATGACCCTCGGGAAAGGGCGGGGGGGGGATCTGTATTCAGAGTTGCTACAATGTTGTTTGTAAGTTGCCATGCAATCAGCTTCAGCTCAGGGCAATCTTATTTGTAACAGAACAAAACATTGCGTGGTTCTACACCATCTTCATAATCATTGATATGTTTCAGCCCATTGTTGAGGCTGTTGTGTCAATCCATTTCATTGAGCATTTTCCTGATTTTTGCTAACCCTCTACCAAACATAATGTCCTTTCCCAGTGATTGGTCTTTCCTGATGACTTGCCCAAAGTAAGCAAGACAAAGTCTCACTGTCCTTGCTTCTAAGGAGCATTCCGGTTCTATTTCTTCCAAGACTGATTTGTTCATTCTTCTGGAAGTCCATGGTATATTCAATATTCTTTTCCAACACCACAATTCAAATGCTGAATTCTTCTTTGGTCTTCTCTTTTTGTTGTTCACTTTGGTATGCATATGAAACAATTGAAAAGACCACATCTTGGGTCAAGTGCACTTTACTGACATCAAAGTGACATCTTTGCTTTTTAAAACTTTAAAGAGGTCTTTTGCAGCAAATTGCTTGATTTCCTGACTGCTGCTTCTGTAGGTGTTGATTGTTGATCCAAGTAGAATGAAATCCTTGACAAGTTCAAATTTCTCTCTATTTATCATGATGTTGTTCATCAGCCCAGTTGTGAGGATTTTTATTTTCTTTACTTATGTTAAGATGTAACTCATACTGAAGGCTGTGTGGCCCTTTACCTTTATCAGTAAGTGCTTCAAGTCATCTTCATTTTTGGCAAGGAAGGTTAGTCATGTCATCTGCATATTGCAAGTTGTTAATGAGGCTTCCTTTAATCTTGATGTTATATTCTTCATATAGTTCAGTTTCTTGGATTATTTGTTCAGCAAACAGAATAAGTGTATTCTGTAATAAGTAATAATCATATTGAATAAGTTAGGTGGAAGGATACAACTCTGCAACATACTTTTTCTATGCAGTATCTCCATGCTTTGTTTGAACGACTATCTCTTGATTCATGTACAGATTCCACATGAGCACAATTAAGTGTTCTGGAATTCCCATTCTTTGTGATGTTATGTATAATATATTATGATCTACACAGTGAAATGCCTTCAAGTAGCTGATAAAACACAGGTAAACATCTTTCTGGTACTCTCTACTTTTCAGCCAGGATCCATCTGACACCAGCAATGATATTGCATATTCCACATCCTCTTCTGAATCTGGATTGAACTTCTTGCAGTTCCTTGTTAATGTATGGCTGCAATTGTTTTTGAATTATCTTCAGCAAAATTTTGCTAACATGTTTTATTAATGATATTGTTCAGTAATTTCTACATTCTGTTTGATCACCTTTTTTGGAATGGGCACAGATATGGATCTCTTTCAGTCATTTGGCCAGGTAGCTATATTCCAAATTTCTTGACATAGATGAGCATCTTAGTTACCCAGTGCTGCTATAACAAATACCACAAGTGGATGGGTTTGACACACAGAAACTTGTTCTCTCACAGTCTAGGAGGCTAGAAGTCTGAATTCAGGGTGGCAGCTCCAGGGGAAGGCTTTCTGTCTCTATCAGTTCTGAGGGAATGTCCTTGCCATCACCTTCCTCTGGTCTAGGAGCTTTTCAATGCAGCAACCCCAGGTCCAAAGGATGTGTTCTGCTCCTGGCACTGCTTTTTGGTGATATGAGGTCCCCTGTTTCTCCACTCACTTCTGTCTTTTATATCTCAAAAGAGATGGTCTCAAGACACAACCTAATCTTCTAGATTGAGTCCTGCCTTATTAACACAACTGCCTCTAATCCTGCCTCATTAACATTATAGAGGTAGGATTTACAACACTTAAAAAAAAAAATCAGATGACAAAATGATGGACAGTCACACAATACTGGGAATCATGGCATAGCCAAGTTGACACACATTTTTGAGGGACACAATTCAATCCATAACAACAAGTGAGCACTTCCATCATTACATCCATTTGTTGAAGCATCATAACTTGCATTCCATCCATTCCTAGAGCTTTGTTTTTCACCAATGGCTTCAGCACAGCATGATCTTCTTCCTTCTGTACCAGCCTATGCTACTTCCTGAAATGGTTGAGAATTGATCAATTCTTTTTAGTATAGTGACTCTGTGTATTACTTCCATCTTATTTTGATGCTTCCTTTGTCATTCAACTTTTTGGCCATGAAGTCTAATTTTTTTTTTTTTTTTTGGCAAAGTGCCTAGTTTTCAACAAAAATTATGAGATATGCAAAGAAATAGAAAAGTTTGACTCAAATGCAAGAGGTAAAACAAAACAAAACAAAAAGGCAATAGAAAATGTTTTTGAAGGGACCCAGGTGGTAGATTTATCAAAGACTTTAAAGTTGTTATTACAAATATGTTGAAAGAACTAAAGGAAATCATGCTTAAAGAATTAAAGGAAGGTATTTTTTTTTATAGTACTAATATCTCATAAAATAGGGAATCTCAGTAAAAACAATTATTAAAAAGAACAAAATGGAAATTCTGGAGTTGGAAAGCACAATAATTAAAATTAATATTTCACTGGAGAAGCTGAGCAATAGGTTTGGACGGACAGAAGAAAGAATCAGCAAACTTGAAGACAAGTCAATAGATTTATGTAAGTTGAGGAACAGAGAAAAAAGAAAGAAGAGAAATGAACAGAATTTCAGAAAAATGTTGAACACCATTAAGCACACAAGGATACATATGCTAGGGGTACTAGAAAGAGAGGAGAAAGAGAAAGGGACAGGAAAACATTTCTAGAAATAATGACTGCAAACTTCTCAAATATATGAAAAACAATAATCTGCATAACCAATAAGCTCAATAAACTCCAAATAGAATAAATTCAAAGAGATCCACACTCAGATATATCACAGTATAAATGTTTGTCTTAGTCATCTAGTGCTGCTGTAACAGAAGTACCACAAGTGAATGGCTTTAACAAAGAGAAATTTATTCCCTCACAGTCTAGGAGGCTAAAGTCCAAGTTCAGGGTGTCACCTCCAGGGGAAGGCTTTCTCTCTCTGTCGGCTCTAGAAGAAGGTCCTTGTCATAAATATTCCCCTGGACTAGGGGCTTCTCCACACAGTAACCCCGGGTCCAAAGGACATGCTCTGCTCCTAGTGCTGCTTTCTTGGTGATATGAAACCCCCCCTCCCCCGCCACCATCTCTCTGCTTGCTTCTCTCTTTTATATCTCAAAAGAGGTTGGCTTAAGACACAATCTAATCTTGTAAATTTCATCAACATAACTGCTACTAATCATCTCATTAACATCATACCGATAGGATTTACAACACAGAAAGATCACAGAAAATCATATCAGATGACAAAATGGTGGACAATCACACAATACTGAGAATTGTAGCCTAGTCAAATTGATACACATATTTTTGTGGGACACAATTCAATCCATGACAATGTTTAAAGCCAGAAGTGAAGAAAAATATTTGAAGGCCGCAAGAGAAAAATGATCCATCATGCACAAGGGAAGTCCAATAAGAGTAACAGCTGACAACAAAAACAACAAAACGATGGAGTCCATTTAGAAGGGGAATGACATATTCAAAGTGCTGAAGGAAAAAGAATGTCAGCTAAGAAAATTACACATCACAAACTAACTTTAAAAGAAGATGACAAAATAAAGATGTTCTTAGATAAGCTCAGAGACTTTATTGTTAGCAGACCTGCCTTACAAGAAAACTAAATGAAGCTCTTCCGGATGAAAGCAAGTGACACCAGACAATAATTTGAATCCACACAAATAACAATAAAAATAATTATAAATGTAACTGCAAAAACCAGTATAATTGCATATTTCTTCTTTCTTCTCTAAATTCATTGAGAAAGTAATTGCATTAGATAATATGCATATAATTTTATTGTTGTGTCTATAATCAGGGCTTCGAGCAGGTTTGAACCTGTTCAGTCATAGTCAACAAAGCAAAAATGGAGCAGATCTGAATTTTTGCAATTTGAGTGCTCTGGAACGGTAACTGCAACCGGAAAATTAGGGGTCAAAGCCCTGGAATGGAATGTTTGGTAGAGGTGCAGTAAGCCCTTTCAGGAGCCTGATGTGTGAGATTGAACTATTGGCAGGCCTGTGGAGAGTGACACATTCAAAGCCACGCAGTTGGCCATCATCTTTGAGAGAGGCAGCGCTGTTCCTGACTATGGTCAAAATCTGGGGGGCCGGAGATTTCGTTTCTATGCAATGCATAAGATACCCTTGTTTTCTAAGACAGAGATTAGGTTTCTAGCAGGGCTTTGACTCATAATTTTTCCTCTCTGATTACTGTTCCAGTTCACTTGATTTTCATTAATTCAGATCTATTCTGGTTTCACTTCCTAGGCGATGACTGAACTGGGAAATGAAGAAAATGAAGCTGCGTGGGAGTAAAATTTTTATATTTCACTAAATCTAAGACAGAATAAATCTGAAACAGATATTGAGAAATGAATATCTATCTTGTTAGTCCTAGAGCAATGACTAAGAAAATAGTTAAAATAAATAAATAAATAAAAGTCACTGCTGTTGTTAGTTGCTGTGAGTCAGTTCCAATTCATGGTAACCCAAGCGTGCAGAGCAGAACTGCTCCATAGTGTTATCATGGCTGTGATCTTTTGGAAGCAGATTGCCAGGACTGTCTTCCAAGGTGCCCCTGGGCAGGTTGAAACTACCAACTTTTATGCTAGTATTCGAGCACATAACCATTTGCATCCCCAGGGACTCCCTCAATAACCAGGAAGAGTGTGAAAATTAAATAGCAGTCTGAATAAACCTGTAATGAATAAAGACATTGAATAAGTAATTTAAACCTTCTCACAAAGGAAAACCCAGGTCCAGATGATTTTACTGGTGAATTCTAACAAACATTAAAGGAAGAGATAATATAATCTTTCACAAACTCTTCCAAAAAAAAAAAAATAGAAGAGGAACACTTACCAAAACATTCTGTGAGGACCGTATTGCCCTGATACCACAACCAGACAGAAACGGTGCAAGAAAAGAAGACTATAGACCTACTACATCCCTTATGAATATAGAGACAAAAGTCCTCAATAAAATACTATTGTTTTGGATTGAATTGTGTCTTCCAAAAATGTGTGCCAATTTGGCTGAGCTGTGACTCCCAGTATTGTGTGATTGTCCTCCATTTTGTGATCTGATATAATTATCCTATATGTTGTAAATCCTAACCTCTATGATGTTTCCGGAAACCCAGGTGGTGTAGTGGGTAAGAGCTACAGCTGCTAACCAAAAAAAAAAAAAAAGATCAGCAGTCTGAATCCACCGGATGCTCCTTGGAAACTCTATGCATCCGTTCTACTCTCTCCCATAGGGTCGCTATGAGTCGGAATCCACTCAGCAACGGCAACGGGTTTTTATGATGTTTGTGAAGCAGGATTAGAGACAGTTATATTAATGAGGCAGGACTCAGTCTACAGGATTAGGTTGTATTTTGAGTCAATCCCTCTTGAGATAAAGAAGAGAGAATCGAGTAGAGAGGAGAGGGTCCTCCTGCCATCAAGAAAGAAGAGCCAGGGACAAGTGTGCTCTTTGGACCCAGGGTTACTGTACTGAAAAGCTCCTAGACCAGAGGAAGATTAATGGCAAGGATCTTCCCCCAGAGCTGACTGAGAGAGAAGCCTTCCTTTAGAGCTGGCATTCTGAATTTGGACTTCTAGCCTCCTAAGCCGTGACAGAATAAATTTCTCTTTGTTATAGCCATCCACTTGTAGTATTTCTGTTACAGAATCACTAGATAACTAAGACAACTAGCAAACTGAATCCAGCAACATATAAAGAGATCATATACCATGAACAAGTGAGATTTATCCCAGAAATGCAATATTGGCTTAACATATGAAATGTGTGGTGTAAGAGAAGTGAAGAAATAGCAGATAGTTGTTAGTGGTGAGCTCGTAAATTTTTAACAACTGAAACTCTGAAAAAAAAAGTGTATATGTCTAAATCTACATGTCTACCACCTATCTATCTACATAAGTTAGTTATAAATTTTACTGATATAAAGTATGAATAGTATAAAAACCCAGTGCCATCTAGTAGATTCCGACTCATAGCGACCCTATAGGACGGAGTAGAACTGCCCCACAGAGTTTCCAAGGAGCGCCTGGTGGATTCAAACTGCTGACCCTTTGGTTAGAAGCCGTAGCACTTAACCACTACGCTATACTATTCATACATAAATATAATAAGACTGTATACTATTCTTATTATATATATGAAAAGTATACAATCTATAAATAATAATAAAATATGCGATACTGTTTATTTTGAATTCCATATAGCCAACTGATTCTCACAGAACACCTTCACTGATTTTTTTTAATGATGGTAAATATATATGTAACAAATTGTTTGCCACTTCAAAATTCTTCACATATACAATTCAGTGACGTTAGTTATGTTCATTACATTCTTCAACCATTAACATTATTTGTTTCCAAATTTTCCCATCATTTTTTGTGAATTCTTGATTTTTAGTGAACTCTTGTATCTGTAGTCAATCTACGGTTGCAATTCAACCGCGTTTTAACAAATGAAGTTGTACCCCAATTCACTAATACTTACCTAACAATATTGTTTTCACTAAACCTGACATATGATCTGCTGTTAAGCTATTTCTCACTTTCATGCAAATAATATTCCTTAGACTGAAACCTCTTTTAGCTTTAGTACTAGACACAGCACACTTTTAAGTTTAATTTGCATTATGAACATTTTCTCCATCACTTTTTAAAGTCTAGACAACCAACAAAACAAACATTATGCCCTGATTTGTACCTTTTGTTAAATTTCTGTGGTGGAAATACTCCCACCATCACTGATCTCAAGTTACCCAGGTCACATTGCTCAACGAGAGTTGGAAAAAAATGCCCAGCAACACCCTATTATATGGTACTATACGTATTCAGAGCATACAGGTACAATAGGTATAAATAAATTCAAGACCATGGAAACTAGTGAAATAATTAGGAAATGGTGAATTTTCAGCATTTATTACCTTTGGTTTTAATATAATTTATTTAATGGTAATTTTATATAATTTAATTTTTAATAAGGACTGTGCTTAACAACTGGTTTGAAAAATTCTGAATATTTAAAAATTGGCTCTTGTGCGCTGGTATGAGACAGCACTAGCACACTACTGTTACCAGGTGTCTAGCTTGGGAATGACTTAGAATTGAGGATGAAAGGACATGTGCTTTGGTTTGATTTATATATGGCATCAGTTAAACATAAAATTAAACTTTTCTAGCATGTGTAGTTAGTACTGGACTCAGTTTACATATCACTACCAACAAAACTAGTGGCATAAACAAGATAGATGTTTGCTTCTCTGGTAAAAGAATCCAGAGTGAGGCTGTATGGTGCCCCATGGTCACCAAAGCCCAGGTTGCTTCTATCCTTATGCTTCACCACCTCATGGTCCAAAATGGTTGCCTTGGCCCCAGCTATGTTGTCCACTTTCCAGCCAGCAGAAAGAAAGAAAGAAGTGATGAAAAGACAAGTCCCTCTATTAAAGACACTTCTAGGAAATAGCATGAGGCACTGATGTTTCAGTAGTAGACTTCCTGCTTTCCATGCGAAGACCTGTATTTGCTTCCCAGCCAATGCAGCTCATGTGCAGCCACCATCTGTCAGGGGGGGCTTGCATGTTGCTGTGATGCTGAAAAGTTTCCAGCAGAGCTTCCAGACTAAGATGAACTAGGGAGAAAGGCCTGGTGACCTACTTCCAGAAATCAGCCAGTGAAAACACTACGGATCACAATGGTCCTATCCACATCTAATCACAAGGATGGCAGAGGATCAGGCAGGGTTTCATTCCCTTGTTCATGGGGTCTCTATGAGTTGGAGCCTGACTCAAGGGTAGCTAACAACAACTACAACAGGAAATAGCAGAGGAGTCCCTGGGTGGTACAAATGGTTGACATTCTTGGCTGCTAACTGAAAGGCTGGAGGTTTGAGTCCACCCAGAGATGCTTCAGAAGAAAGGCCTGGTGATCTACTTCCAAAAAATCAGACGTTGAAAACCCTGTAACCACAGTTCTACTCTGGCACATATTGAGTCACCGTGAGTTAGAGTCAACTTGATGGCAACTGGAGGAAGTAGCAGACATGTTTTTATTAAGTTTCATTGGCCTACTTCATGGAAAGCTAGAGGATATAGTCTTTTAGCTGAATGGCAATGTTCCCAGCTAAATAAATATCAAGGTTCATATTACTAAGGATAATGAATATTGGGAAGCAACTTGCAGTCTCTACCTCAAAGTATTAGGCCCAAGTCTCCTTTTCTGTTTATCTTGGCTCACTAGCGGCAACCAGAAGAAAATACAAATTATCTTAAAATATTCAAACCCATTCACAGAACATTTTAGTAACTGACATGTGTTCTTCTCTACTCCAACTTTGTCTGCCATCATCTGCCCTGGCATGGGCTGTGCCCCAAATGGTCTGGAGACATTTTCTCCTCATTATCACCTTGTTAAGCTCCATGTCTCAGCCCCCTGCCTCTGAGGCATGTTCTGGGATCTTAATGAGGTGATAATGAGGAGAAAAATGATGTGGCAGTCCTTGGTCTGGTCTAGTCTTCATAGTTCAGAGGAGACCCAAACTTTAATTAAAAATACTTTGCTTTGATATAAAAGTTTCAGAAGACATCTATTTTTGAGGTCCTTGAGTAGAAGGAAGCTAAAGGAAAATGCTTGCTTCTATTCATGCATATCTGAGAGTGTCTTTTTTCTCATGACTCCAACAAAGAGAAGTCCATTCCTTGAAAGAACTATGAGAAAAGGCACAAAATCGAATAGGTAGGGTAAGGAAGGCAGGGGAGAAAACAGATTGAATAAAAAGAAGTACACATGTTTTGCATCTTATAGGTAGATTCCACCTCTCCCATTTTCATCTGACCATTTGGTGCTCTGTGAGCATATTCTCTGTAGAAAAGTGATTTCTTTAATATCCATCTGTTTGGTTCATTAGTGCCAACTCGTTATATAACCCAGATAATCCATCCAGAATGTAAGGGATTCATATGATGCTATTTTAGGAGCATATTAAACAATGATTAATTTGAAAGGTTTGCTTTAGTTCTGGATAATGTGACTTTGGATTGGTTGCTAAATATAAAGGATAGAAATCAGTTAAAATATGTTTTATCATTAAAAATTACTGGGTTTGCAACACAGATGGTTTTATAGAGGCTCAGCATTTCAGATATTCTTATCAAGCGTCTGTCTGTGTCTCAACACTACTGCATCTTAGAATCAGCTGAGGAAGCTTTAAAAAATGCCAGTTCTTGGGCCCTATACCTAGAGATTCTGATTTAATTGATTTGAAGAGAAGCCTGGATATGAGTATTTTTTAAGCTTCCCACATGATCCTAAAATACAGACAGTTAATCTATCTAGTCTCATGTACTCAACATACAAAAGAAAGTGAAATCCAGAGAAATTAAATTATTTACTCAAGGTTGAGCAGCTAGTTAGTGGAGAACTAAGGCTAGAATCCAATCTCTTCATTTGAGTATATTAAAAAAATATTTTAGGAACCAATGCTAGTTACAGGTACTTCTGTATCTAAAATTTTATAATTTACTGGTTCTTTCTTTGATTATTCAATCTGTTAATAGTCATAGTCATCATCATGTCGACAATTGCTAGAACAGATCAATGGTTCTGTAGTTCAACCCACCCAGCTTCCTATTCTTTTACCGTCAACTTGGAATTCCTTTTTAATGACACTCTGATATTTCAAAAAATGATAACATTGAGTCTTGACTTTAGGAACATTGTTATGTAATGAGGTTTGTCATATATGATGCCCTAAACCCAAGGAAATAATAAGTGAAAAATAACAAACAATAAGCAAAATAATAATAGTGTCTTAGTCATCTAATGCTGCTTTAACAGAAATACCACAAGTGGATGGCTTTAACAAAGACAAGTTTATTCTTTCACAGACCAGTAGGCTAGAAGTCCAAATTCAAGGCACTGGCCCCAGGAGAAGGCTTTCTGTCTCTGACAGCTCTGAAGGGAGGTAGTTGTGATGCACCAGTCTTCCCTTGGTCTGAGAGCATCTCAGCACAGGAACCTTAGGTCCAAAGGACATACTTTGCTCCTGGCGCTGCTTTCTTGGTGGTATGAGGTCCCCGTGTCTCTCTGCTCACTTCTCTCTTTTATGTCTCAAGAGATTGGCTTAAGACACTATCTAATCTTGTAGGCCTCATCAATATAACTGCCACTAATCCATCTTATTACATCATAGTGATAGGATTTACAACATGTAGAGAAATCGCATCAGAAAATAAAGTGGTAGACAATCATACAATCATACAAGGGAATCATGACCTAGCCAAGTTGACAGATATTTTCGGGGGACACAATTCAATCCATGACAAATAGTAACCAAAAATCACAGTGAAATTAAGAGAAAAAATCAAAACTGTCTAACTAGATGGTTAAAAAAAAAAAAACTTTGCCATTAAGTCAATTCTGACTCATAGCCTCCCTATAGGGCAGAGTAGAACTGTCCCATAGGGTTTCCAAGGAACCTGGTGGATTCAAACTGCCAACCTTTTGATTAGTAGCTGAGCTCTTAACCACTGCACCACCAGGACTCCAACTAGATTGTAGATATAACTTAAATTTAAAAATCTATATTCGATTGATTTTAATTTGTTTGTGTCCTTATTTTCTTTTACTTCTGAATTAATAAGTGACACTTTTAAGCCACGTAGTTTCTTTATTGCCACTAAATAATTTTAAAGTCAACCCACTTGATCAAAGTTAAAGATAGCCACTGATCACTTCTGCTTGATGCTGGAATCTATCAGTAAATGCCTGCATTTAAATGGCATTTCCTTTCAAGAGGTCAGACAGAACCATTTCCTAACTTTTAGGTGCCCTCGATTTATCCAGTAAGATAATTTAAAAAAGAAAAGAAACTTTATTGCCACCACGTTTATGGTGACACTGAGGACTCACCTATATATGAAGCAAAGACTTGGATCATAGCCCAGAAGACCAATCAGCAGTTTCCCAGTGGCCGTCTATCTTCATGACAAATCCTGACCACCCAACAGCCCATTTGGCTGTGGCGAACTCGGAGGGAAGAAGAGAAATAACTGAAACCCACCATGCTGACATACAATCATGCCACACTCCATTTGTTCATTTGTGCTTAAAGTCGGAAGCAAATGGAGTTTAAGAAACGTTCCCAAGGCTAATTCCTCATAAATGATAGATTCACTTCTTAACATGTCCGTTTGTCCCCATCAGACAATTGATTGAACTATTTCATGGTCAATTCCATTTTATTATTAGAAAGTCAAAACGCCTTTATCTAGTTTTATTATCTGATCAGTCCCTCAGTGACCTATCACTGTCTCAATCACTCTTCTCTGCCTACCCCCATCAAAAATCCCAAGGACAGCATTCTTCTATCTGAACTAAGCTATTCACCAACAAGAAATTTTCAAGATTGTTTATGTATGTTTTGGCAACATCGGATCTTGATTTCTTTTATTAACTTTGTTTTTAACTTTCTAACATTTTAATTAAAGCTTAAGAAAAAGGAGCTCTATGACTTCATTTTCATTGGCATGTGGAAGTTAGCAATCACTTCTAAATGAATATACTCAGCTCCAGTTTGTCTTTATTCATGGAAAAATACAGGAACAAGGATTGTTCTGAGTATTAGATAATCAAAGAAATATTCACATTTCCTGAATAACCATATTTTTCTTGCGAAGTGCTAAATTAATTTTATCCCTTGAGATTTTATCAACCAATTGTGAAAAAAGAAATATAAAAAACATATCCTGCATAACAAGGGGAAAGCTTAAAAATTCCCCCAAGATAACACATTGAACATCGGTGCAGCTCAATAGAACTTATTTTTCTGAACATGTTTTGTACTTTAAAGCCAGATTTTTTTTTTTTTATTGAGTGTAAAATAGATGACAGCCACAAAATCAGTATGAACAGGGTTTCCACATAGCTTCAGTCTAGACAAACAGCCTATTCTTTCAGAAAAGCATTCTTGTTAAATAAATACATTCACTATCATTTCTCATCATATAGAAATCAAAATGACATGATTTAATAAAAGCAAATATTCAGATATTTAGATAGCCAATTACCCTAACAAGTAGAGCCCCCTAATTTGTGGAGACCAGAAGCCAGAATCTCCACTAACAAACTAGAATGTTATATACGCTTCTCTAGCAAATTTAGAACATAACAGGTCATTTTGTTGCTGAAGTGATTTGAACTGAACAGATACTCTAATCAGCAAGTAACTGTAAAACCCCGTAGGTACTGTTAGAGTTTAACATCCGCTAGAGCGTGAAGGAGGACGTAAAAATGGCACTAGATGTGGGTGTCAGAAGATCTGATTTCTATTCCTAAATCTGCTACCAAAGAGCTGTGGCTGTAGGCAAATTACGGTACCTCGCTTGGCTTCAGAATCCTCATCTATAAAACGTGGAAGTTCCACTAAATGACTTTTAAAGTCTTGTCTAGTTCCATGGGTTTTATGCCTAGGAGGAGAAAGTGGGATGGCAGATTCGCTAAAGCAAAATGCTCAGGGTTTTACAATATAACTGAGCCCAGAAGCATCCTCTGCCTTTCCTCTAATTACACTCTTTCTTCCCACACACTCCCCTGCACACCATTAGAAAATAAAGTGAGGAAGAAAGAAAACCGCCTGTTGCATGCAAAAAACAGATCTGCCAGTGGTAAAGGGTTGGGTTAAGTGGAGCCTTCCCTGATGATATCAGATTATGTTTTAATTAGACGTCTAGTTCTAAGACCATGAAGTCGAAATGATAAAGAGCAGGCTATTAACTCTCCCAATTATGGAGCCCCGAGTATCTCTTAATTTATGTACTGATAATCTCTTGATAATCCTCTGGGTGCAGCCACAGCGTAAACATTCCGATTCCTCTCCTGCCTCGCACAGATTTGTTCTCTGGCCCTGGTGGAGTTTCCCCAGTATGCTCGGCCCAGCTCATTTACAGCAACCTCCCTTACCTTGCCGCCAAACCTCCGGGCCTCAGCTGGGCCAAAAGGAATGGGCAACAGCTCATCTGCAGCCGAGCCTTTGGTGGAAGTGTGGCCAATTAGTCACACGTTTGGTGTTCTAATTAGGCGAAGCTGGGACTTTGGAAAATGTGCTGTTGATTTAGGTACTTCCTCAAACAATGCTAAATTGTGTTTTGTGAAATTCAATTAGTCTTTTTCTAAACGTTTCCACATCTGTTCTTCTTTAAGCATAAAGTGATGAGGAGAGAAAGAGAAGTGAAAAGCCAGAGTCTCCGCTGGTGAAATATGTTAGGCCTTAGGGACCAGCCCTTTTCCCAGCTTTTGACCCTGAACAGTGATATACAGGAAGGAACAAAGTTGGAGAGCTATCATGGTGAAGCCCTTTTAAATAAATCATTATAAAAGAAATACTGCAACCGCACGGGAATGTAATCTCGTATGATGGCCATAAACTCAGCTTTGTTTGAAAATGGATGGCATGGAGGAGGAACCATTAAGGAGTAAATGATTATAAATTCTGTCTTAAAGGTAGTATTCTTAGTTATTCTGGTTACATTTTTTAAGAAGTCTTTTTAAAAAATGCTTTAGTTTAATATTTCGCGTCCAGGTCCAGTGGAATGGGTTTTGTCCCCTCCTATCTACTGAAATTTTCCATATGAAATTGAAAGCAGCCTGAAATCCCAAAACACTCTGGGATTAAAAAAAGGAGGAGGAGGAGGGAGGGGGAGAAAAAGATTCCACTTGTTTTGTACTAGTTTCCATTTGAGCCACTGCTGGCAGCTACACAATGGCCTGCTGCTTTGATCCTTGGAGTTTCGTGGCATGTTGTTCCAACGCTGAGCACTTTCCTTTCCAGTTTGCTCAGAGGCACTGTGCTTTGGCTTCTAAGCATCTCTTACCCCCAGCACCCTACCAGTGGCACGTTAAACAGCATACCCATTGTGTGTTTTCATGTTGTCTCACACTTGGCATGTCCACTGACTTTGCCAAAAGGCAATCCCTTTTACCAAGTGGCACAGCTCAAAACTGCAGGTGTCCAAAGGTGAAGGTGTACATGCATTTGATCCTTGTTCCTGTTATCACCTTTTTGGTGACTAACATTTCACAGCCTTATCTGTGGCTGGCAGGCCCATGTTTCAGCTTTGTCAAAGCCCGGATATAGCCCGTGCGGTTTTCTGATGATATATCTCTGTAAGATTTGTGGAATGCTAAAGATGTAGTTGTCAACACTACTTTACGGCACCTTGGTGCATGTCAGAAAATGAAAATATTTTCAGAAGTGATAGCATTATTTTGACCGATGACATGCTTTTTTTTTTTTTTTTAAGACAAAGACTTCTTTAAATTAAAAAAAAAAAAATCAAGAAGCCAAAATAAGGTATTACCAGTAAGCCAACCGATATACATCTATCTGGTGCTTATAGCTCTTATGAACAATATAGAAAAGAAGATTAGAAAATTAAAAGAACATTTCTGTTTTAAGGGTTAGTCTAATTTTATATGATTCATTCACTAAAAAGCCTCCAGAATTTGACGACTCTATTTTTACTAAAAAGAATACACCTCTCTGAAAATAAATAACAGATATTACCCAGAATATACTTTACAAGACAAACAAAAGAAATGCAAATAACTGAGTATGCATTTAAATAGTATAAAATGTAACCGCCATGATTTTCAATGATATGTAATAGAATAAATAGCAATAGATGTAAATAACTCTTTTAACTAAAGAAGATAACTGTAAGCCCTCAGATTTTGACAGTATTTTCTAAGATCTGCTTTTGCAGGAATATTGATTGACAATTGTATTGTTCCCACATAAAGGATTATTTGCGAATATTGCAACATGCACAACGTAAGTTGACTGGAAATTTGGCCTGAGTTTCTCCACATATCCCACCTGCTTTATCTGTGACTTAGTAAAGTTGGATACTACAGGCAACATTAACTCCACAGGGCAACATTAGCAGATTTTTAAAACACGGTTTTTTAAAAGGAAAAAAGTCTAGATAATAGTAACGTGAATGTTGACCAAAAAAAGGGCATTTAAGCCAAACACCAAAGGCCTGTCTTTTGCTACTTTAAAGCTTAATCAAATCATCCGTCATAGCTGAATTCCTGCTCTTCTTATGGCATTTAAATAAGATCACTGAGAACCTGTCCAACTGACTAGTCTGCGTGAAACTGGTCCAGGACTTCTTCCTTCCTACTAAAAACACCAAACCAAATCCACTGTCGTTGAGTTGATTTGGACTCACAGGAACCCTATAGGACAGAGTAGAGCTGCTCCATAGAGTTTCCAAGGAGCAGCTTGGTGGATTGGAACTATGGAACTTTTGGTCAGCAGTGGTAGATCGCCGTAGCTCTTAACCACCACTCCACCAGGGCTCCTCCTTCCTACTGTTCCCTCATTATACGGAATGCCAGGACCAACACCCAACAAAAAGGCATCAGACTCACACCTACATTCTGTGATCACATAATGCTATGGTTAATATGTGTTAACTTGTAATCATCATAAGCACAGAGACAAAAGCATTCTTCCTTCTAAAACTCCAAGCTTGGGGAAAACCAACCCTCTAACTTTGTGTACTAACTTCATGTACCAGACATCAAAAGTAGCTTTCTCTAGGTTATTAGTTTAAACCCAAATTAAACTACATATAGCATTGGTGGCATGTCTCTGGGGAGGGAAGGGAAGCAGATCTGCAGATGTTGCCACTTCCAGACTGTCCCTTGCTTTCAGAAAGCTGTGCTTAGTCAGCTGAAGGACATCCCAGTTCCTTATTTTCACAGTCTGATTTTCAGAGTCAGTTTTCAAAGCATCCCACATGTGTTTACCTCTTGCCAAGCTGTACTGACCTTCTGCTAGGCCGGTCCTGGCTCAGCTGTTATCCTTTGTTGTTGTTATTGTTGGACAAAATGTCATATTTTGTCCTAGTTACTGGGTATTTTAACGGTACAATTGTTAATGGCATTAATGACCAATAGGTGCAGTTTTATGCCATATATAAACAATACTTGAAACTAATAAGTCTAGTTTTAAAATTCGAAGTCTTTTCTACAGCTCTTAATTTTTAATTTAGCAACTCTATTTAAATTTCCATTAAATTTAAATTTCCATTCACTAAAGAGACTATACTGCTCTGAAAATAAATAAGAGATATCACCCAGAATATAATTTACAGAACGAATTGATACTTCTTAAATTGTTACTTTTTCTGTCTTATGGGCTTGTCTCGGTGAATAAACTCTTTAAGGGAAGAAATGGCTTTCCAAACATTTCTATTTTCTTGAGTCATAATTTATTTAGCACCTATCTATTGATTTGTTTTCACTGATGATCTTAAGTGCCACTGAGTTCATGCCGTATTATGATGGCTACAAATTCCACATCTCCAGGTGCTAGGGCCACCTCAGAATTTAATCCCAGACTCCAAACACCACTGGTTTCTTTTGCCATCTCTTGATAAACAGGTGCTACCAATGATTTTCTTGTGCGTTTATACCTGTGGCCTAGGATGGTTGGGGAGTGACAGGAGAATTGACCTACCTAGGCACACTCAGAGAAGAACCAACCAACAAAATTAAAAGCAAAGAATAGCACTGAGGGTGGGTGTATTAATTGTTTGAAAAAAAAAAATCAGAAAGAGCTAAAACATAAGGAAGAGTTACATAGTCATATAAAACACAAGACAAAAGAAATTGCAACAACACATATTGAAGCACTAGGTTGTGATAGATGAGTAGGATGTGTGGATAGACGGAAAAGATTAAGGAGGACATTTCTGGCCATTTCCAGTAAAGTGACTGACATGAACTAAGCCAAGGAGGAAGCAATCATCGAGATGGTTTTCCTCTCGCTTCATGGTTTGCTCTTTCTCAGTCTCATTTATTTGTCCCTCTTTCTCTTCCTGACCTTCAAAAATTGAAGGGCTCCAAGTTTCAATCTTTAAATCTCTTCTTGCTCTACCTTATATGTTCACATCCTAGTGATGTCATTCAGTTCCACTGATTTAAATACCTTTTATATAGTGTTAACTGCCCAATTTTTATCTCCAACCCTGCCTACTCTCCTGAACTACAGACTTGCATAACTAGTTGCTCATTCAACGTCTTTATTTGTATGTCTAATAGCATCTTGAAACTATACAAAATATGCCCCATATTGAACTTTTGATTTCACAGCTCAAAAAAAAAAAAAAATTGCTCTCCCAAATCACTTAATAACAATTCCATTCTTTCAGTTGCTCAGACCAAAAACCTTGGAGTCATGCCTGACTTCTTTTTTTCTCTTTAAGCCCACATCTAACCCATCAGCAATCCTGCCAACTCCTCTTTCAAAATATATCCAGAATCTAGCCACTTCTTATCACCCCTTCTGCCACCAGCCTGGGCCAAATCATTACATCTCACCAGGATTATTGCAATAATCTCATAACTGGTCTCTTTACTTTTACCCTTGACACTTATATAGGTAATTCTCAAACTGAACCAAAGTGATCCTCTTAGAATAAACATCATATTGTGTTACTTTTTTTGTTCAAAATTCTTCCATGACTTTTTATCTCTTTCAGAGTAAAAACCTAATAGGTCCTACCTGAGTGCATTCCCCCACTACCTCTTCCCTCATCTCTTAACACTTCTCTTTTGTTCACTCCACCCCAGTCACCTGACCTCCTTGCTCTCCTTGAACAAACCAAGCACATTTCCACTCCAAGGCCTTTGTATGTGCTGTTCCCCCTGCCTGGAAAGCTCTTCACTTGGCTCTTAACCATGGCATGCAACCTTGCTTCTTTCAGGTCTCAGCTCAAATGTCTTTCAGTCAGAGAGTTCCCTGACTCCCCTATGTACCCCTACTCCCACACCTATATCTCCCTCCTTGCTTTACAGATCTTCATAGCCCTTATCACCCCCTGTCCCATTACATATTTATTTGTCCATCTCTCCCTACTAGAATGTAAACTTCTTAAGGTTATTAACTTTATCTATGTTGTTTAAGGCTATAATCCTCAATGCGTAGATAATGACTAAAAAAAAAAAAAAACCATAGTACTTAATAAATGTACTTATTAATACTTAATGAATGTCTGTTGAATGAACGATAACTAGTTTTAAGATTGACAAAAGGATTTGCATTGGGAAGTTCTGAGATATGATGTTGGGAAGTCAGAATGGACTTAGATGGTGCAGAACATTTAGTATTGGGGGAAAGACTTTGGATTTTGTTCTAGAATTACAGCATTACAACTTCTTGAACAGGTTTCTACCCAAAAAAATAAATAATTGGGGATGGTCAAACTGGTAGTGTTATATCAGGTGGGTTTTGAAGTTGACTGGAGATTTTCTCTCTATATCGGCATTAGCCACTTTTAACCAAATACATAAATACAGCCCTAAGATAAAACTAACTACAAATCAAAAAGAACTGATCATTTTACCAGCATCATACTTCTTAAAACAGCAGTAATGAATGTTCAAGTTATTGAAATCACCAAAGACTCACACTGTAGATTTGGGCTGCATCCTCTCGACCACAGATAATTCAGAATGAGGAGTAAAAAAATCTCACTTAGCTCTACAGAGAGATTATCTCCCCAGTGCTCAAAACAGCTACATTTCTAGAAACAAGGGTCCATTTTCCAATTTCTTTCTGGACAGTTGCATTGAGCAAAGCAGTTATGATATTCCTTATCAGTGCTTAGCTGAGCAGCCAGAGGTTCCTGGAACAAAAAAATGTGACCCTCAGGAGCAGAGGATCAGAAAGGAAAGAACTTGTCTAGGGACAGTTTCTCCAAGCTGACAATGCTACTGAAAAGACAGGTAAGAGACACACAACTCAGGGGGTCCCACAATCCTTGAGCAAAAAGAGAATGATGAAAAGGTAGACTCTGGAGATTTCCCTCCACCTTTCCTTCACTGTTTTTGTGTTTTACTGAAATGGCTGATCTATCCTGGCAAGGTACTTTCTTCTTAAACTTTACCCCAAGAACCTGAGTTTTACCCATCTTTATCTCCAGAGATTACATATGTGCTTTCTTGTTTAGCTTCTTGAAGATCTAGAATTTCTCCAGTATGGGAGTGACTCTCTTTCCTGGCTTTTAGTAGTGGATAAACCAGTTGACATCTATGATTGTTAAGGCTGTGTGTCATCTTGGCTAAGCCATGATTCTCAGTGGTTCGGCAGTTATGGTATAGTTTGGCAGTCATATAATGATGTAATCACTTCCAGGATGACATCTGATATATTGTGATCACCTCCATGATGGGACCGGCTGTGAGTAGCCAATCAGTTGAAAGGGCGAGTCCTTGGGGGTGTGGCCTGAATCAAATACAGGTGGACTTCCTGGCAAGGCCCTTGGGCTTTTACTCCCTCTGGATCCTGCAGCTGGCTCCTGTTTGCCTGACCTCCGGTTCTTGGGACTTGAACTACCAGTTTACCTGTCATCTTGCCTGCCAATCTTAGGATTCGTTGGCCTCCACAGCCTGTGAACAAAAACCCTGCTGTCTGACATGCCTGTTTTGGTTAACCAGCCCCCACAGATATGTGAGTCAGGAGAAACCTCCATCCTGACCCACTGACTTGGGATTTCCCAGCCTCTACAATTACATGAGCCATTTCCTTGATACAAATCTCTATATATATTTGTATGCTTTACTAGTTTTGCTTCTCTAAAGAACCCAGCCTAAGACAGCATCCATCTATCAGTTATACTGTGGTGGCTTGTATATTACTATGATGCTGGAAGCTACGCCACCAGTATTTCGAATACCAGCAGGGTCACTCATGATGGGCAGGTTTCAGTGGCCTGGTGATCTACTTCTGAAAATTAGCCAGTGAAAGCCCTTGTGGGTCACAACAGAGCATTGTCTGATTCACTTGCTTTGGACACGTTATTGGGAAGGATCAATCACTGGAGGAGAACATCATGTTTGGTGAAGTAGAAGGCCAACGAGGGAAAGGGAAACCCTCGGTGAAATAGATTGGCACAATAGCTGTAATGATGGACTCAAATAGGTTGGTAATTGTGAGGATAATGCAGGACCACATAACATTTCGTTCTGTTGTACATAAAAAAACCAAACCAAACCCATTGCCGTCGAGTCAATTCCGACTCATAGTGACCCTATAGGACAGAGTAGAACTGCACCATAGAGTTTCCAAGGAGCGCCTGGCGGATTCAAACTCCTACCTCTTGGTTAGCAGCTATAGCACTAACCACTACACCACCAGGGTTTCCAGTTGTACATAAGGTTGCCACGAATTGGAGTTGAGTTGATGGCAGCTATCTAACTAAATCAGTTGAAGAATTTTTTTTTTTTTGGTTGTTTAGTTTTTGTTTTGATTCTGTATTAGAAAGAGGTTCTTATTTGAAAGAAATGTATCTTAAGTAGGTATGAATGCAGTGAAACTTTTAATGGTTATATTATTTAAATGTTTACAGAATCAGAATGTCTGAATGCTTTTTTGTATGATTAATAGTATACATTCAAAAGCTAAAACTTTATCTAAAGGTCTGAAGGAAGCCCACACTGGTGCCCTGACATGGGTTAGTTGACTGCTGTCCTGTAACTGAGGCTTTCTGTGGTTTCTAACCCCATCATTAGTGACCTTGTGCTGATTTACAGGATTAGCAGGTCAACCCATTAGTAATTGCAAAACATTTGGAAAATGTCTGGGAAAGTGGCAGTCATTAGTTCCCTATGAAACAGTCTTTTTTAATGTGAATGATGCAAAATATTATGATAAAAGGAAAGTATCATATGAGCTGTTCGAGACATGTGTGAATCAGTGCAGGCATTATCATGTTTAAGAAATCTTTGTCCTTAACTGTTTGGAGTGTGGGAAAAGCTAGGTTGAGCTGAAGATAAAATAGTTATGTGGTACATGAGCCATCAACCATTGAGTTTCAAACAGATTTTTAATTCTTACGACATAATTCCTATTTGCGTCTAGTGTAGATGTGGTGTTGCACTACTTCCAGCCTCAGAAAGCAGAGTTCAAGAGGAAGGAACATTTCACCCTAATTTCAGAGGACACCATTAGTGGAAAAAAAAAAACAGATTTTGCAGTAGAAGATATAAGTTAAAGTCCTTGCTCTGCCATTGTGTGAGTTTAGCAACTCAATTAAGGGTTATGCCTCTCAGTTTCCTGTCTGCAAAAATGAGATGATAATGCTTGCCCTACTTATAACAGGAATGCTAGGATATTCAAATAAAATAACACTTGTGAAAGGGTCTTATTAACTATGAAGCGCTATGCAAGAACAGGTTATATAATTAGTTTTCCATAGGTGATCATTGTATTTAGTTTGCATTAATTTAAATCAATGTGGACATGGTAAGAATGTACAAAAGGATCATGGTTTCAGAAGAAAAAAAAAATTTGGATCCTTTAACTAAAAAAAAAAAAACTAGCTCCTCCTAAAACCTTAGTTTCCTCCCAACCCCACACTAGAGTTCAAGGCGAGGTGATCTATAGGCTAGGCTTACATTGCTTCTGCCTTAATTAATTAACTAATTGATTAAACAAACATTTAAATGTCTGCTATGTGGTGACTTTGTATCAGAGGTTAGGATATGAGCAAAAACAGAAATGGTAGAAAGTGAGAGTAGACGTGGCCTCAGATGAGGCTGGAGAACTAGGAAGGGTCCAGGTCATGGAAGACTTCATAATCCAAGTTGAGGCTCTTTGTCCTCATCCCAAAAGCAATAGGGAGGTTCTGAAGATCTTCAGTTGGTGAAGATGACTCTGGCTGTAATGTGGGTAATGGAAAAGCAGAGGTTATACCTATGAGGGTGATATTGCAATCACCCAGGAAAGAGCTGATGATAGTTTAGAGCCTCACTACTTAAAAAGGGTGTCTGCAAACCAATAACACGTGCCTCACCTAGGAACTTGTTAGAAATGCAGACCTGCTGAATCAGTATCTGCATTTTACCAAGCTCCCCAAGTGGTTTATTCATGTACATAATAAAGAACTGGCTTCACCTCACTGGAGGTAGACAAATAGAAGGAAAAGAATTCAAGAGATATTTAGAGAGTAAAGCCATACATTTTGGTGGCTGATCATATAAGAGTGGTGAGGGAGAACAAGGGGCAAACAATGAATTCTAAATTTTTGCTTTGTACAAATGGATGAAAGGGAGAACTTTCTCTGAGATACTTAAACTGGAAGAGACACAGGTTTAGAGAGAATGATCATGAGGTAAGTATTGGGCTTGCTGAGTTGGAATTAATTTTAAAACATTCAAATCAAGGAAGCAATTGAATATATGCATAAGGATCTGGCACTCTGAGGAGAAATCTAGGCTAGAATTATAAATTTCAGTCATTGTATCAGAGCTAGGATATAATGATGAGCAAAAAGAAAAGTAGCAGAAAGCAAGAATTATAAATTTGAGTCATGGGTAGAGTGGAAATTAGCCAGGAAACAATGAGAAGAGTGTTTAAATTAGAAAGAATAGTGTGCAAGAAATTCCCTGAGACAAGAGAGAACACCCCTGAATGAAGGAATTGAGAGATCTTCAAACGGGCTGGAACAGTGCAGAGATGACATGGTGAGCAATGACGCAAAAAGGAAGGGAGGGAGTGGCCAGATCATGCCAGTCCTCAGAGGCCGTTTTAAAGATTTTTGTGTTCAGCCAAACAGTGATGAGAAGCCACTGATATGTTCTAATGTAACCAGATTTACTTTCAAAGATTGAGGCTTTTTGTTGCACAGAGAAAAAACTGGAGGGACTACCTATTGTCTTCTGGAGGAAGAATCTATGGGCTGAGTCAACTGATGCTCTAGAAACCTCTGCTGTTGACTTCTGAGCCACGACTTCTCCACTTACCTTGCCACCGTCCACATCATTATCTACACTGAAAGGTGAAGGTGAAAACCTTTTTCCATCAAGATAACCCTCTGTTTTTAGATCACAGAACAGCACTGCCTTCTGCCCTTGGGTTAACACAAACATTTTTTGAGGTGAAAGAAGCTTTAATGTCAAATGGCAGCACTTTGAGGATATTAGCTGACTTATTTTGAGACTTTACTTTTCAGGATAAATATTTAAAGATATAATTTAATAATAAAATATAAACAGATCTTATTCATTTAATTTCCTTGAAGTTAATTAAATGAATCAAAGGGTCTATGACTTTTTTGTATGAACATCTAATCATCAATATTTACTTTTAAAAGTTAGTTCTCTCAAACCTAAATATCTGGAAATTTCAGCTTCAATTTATTGAGCATATACTGCGCATCATAGACAGTTCCTTTACTAATGTTTAATGTGCCCTGCTATGTGTCAGTCATTAACTCAAATTGTTAGCCTTGTTCTATGTTTAACTGCCCTTTCCAACATGTCAGCAACAATGACATGTCCCTCTCCCATTCTTTCCTGCTACCAGAATTGCTTGAAATATATCCTTCCAAATTACTTGTTTCCGTCTATTTTCCCTCACTCCATCAGGTTAGCTTTTGCTATTCTGGGAATGAAATCTAGCTGTTTGAACCCAGAGCACATTTCTTTTCAAGAACACTGTATCACTTACCCAAATAGGTATTTGATTTTACCTGAAATACAAAGAAATATCACAAGAAAGAGAACAACATGAGACTGGTTGACATATTTGCTAAGGAGTGGGATCAATCCCTAGAGCCCTGGTGGCTCAGTAGTTAAGAGCTCAGCTGCTAACCAAAAGGTTCAGCAGCCTATGGGGCAGTTCTACACTGTCATATAGGGTTGCTATTGGTCAGAATCAACTTGATGGCAACAGGTTTTTTTGGGGGGGGGTTGGGGGATAGCAATCCCTAGTAAATTATAACTTTTTTTTTTTATTACTTCGTATGTTATTCTTAGCACTCAACTCATTTATTTGTTCAACTAATATCATGGATTGAACTGTGTCCCCCAAAGATATACCTTTAAATTATGGTGTTGGTGAAGAATGTTGAACATGCCACAAACTTCCAGAAGAATGAACAAATCTGTCCTGGAAGAAGTACAGCCAGAATGCTCCTTAGAAGCAAGGACGTTAAAACTTCATCTTATATACTTTAGACATATTATCAGGAAAGACCAGTCCCTGGAGAAGGACATCATGCTTGGGAAAATAGAGGATCAATGGAAAAGAGGAAGACCTTCAAGGAGATGGATGGGCACTGGCCGCAACAATAGGCTCGGACATAGCAATGATTGTATGGATGGTGCCGAACCAGGCAGTGTTTTGTTCTGTTGTACATAGGGTTGCTATGAGTTGGAATGGACTTGATGGCACCTAACAACAACAACATACCTGGGGACATAATCCCATTTGGGAATAGGGTTTTCTCTGTTATGTCAATGAGGCCATATCAGCATAGGATGTGTCTTAAATCAATCACTTTTATGATATAAAAGAGCAGATTAGGCACAGAAACAAGTAGGCACAGATAGGGGAAGATAGATGCCATGCCACATCAAGATTGCCAAGGAACCAAGGAACAGAAGCTGAAAACAGGCAAGGACCTTCCCCCAGAGCCAACAGAGAAAGAACGACTTCCCCTAGGCTGGTGACCTGAATTCAGACTTCTTTCTTCCTAAACTGTGAGAAAATAAATTTCTGTTAATTAAAGCTACATACTTGTGGTGGTTCTATTACAGCAGCACTAAGAAACTATTGTGTTGTTGTTAGGTGCCGTTGAGTTGGTCCTGACTCACAGTGACCCTATGTACAACAGAATGAAACACTGCCCGGTCCTGCGTCCACCTCACAAATATTGCTGTTTGAGACCATTATTGCAGCCACTGTGTCAATCCATCTCATTGAGAGTTTTCCTCCTTTCCATTGATCCTCTACTTTACCAAGTATGAGTCCCTCTCCAGGGACTGGCCCCACCTGATAACATGTCCAAAGTACATAAGACAAAGTCTCCACATCCTTGCTTCAAAGGAGCATTCTGGCTGTACTCCTTTCAGGACAGATGTGTTTGTTCTTCTGGCAGTCCATGGTATATTCAACATTCTTCGCCGGCACCACATGCAAACCTGTTGCAAAAGACCTCTTTAAAGTGTTTAAAAGCAAAAATGTCACTTTGAGTACTCAGGTGCACCTGACCCAAGCCATGGTATTTTCAGCTTCCTTATATGAATGCAAAAGCTGGACGGTGAATAAAGAAGATTAAGAAACTAAGGCAATTCAAATGTAAGAAGTGCTGCTCAATACACTGCAATAGCTCCAGAGCAGTCCAGTCACCTGATGCGAACTCATGTGCAAACGGTCAACCCTGTGCACATAACCTAATAGTTAAGAGATCACACTCTGGAGCCAGAATGCCTAGGCGCGAATTCTGTCTCCAAATTTATGAGCCAAGTTAATTTGAGCAAGTTACTTGTCTTCTCTGAGCCTCAGTTCCTCATATGTAAAATGGAAAAATATAGGGTTGATACGAATATTAAATGACTTCATATTTATAAAGTGCTTAAAAGAGTGGCTGGTACAATAAAAGTCTTCTTAAATAAACACTTTAATTTTTTATATCTTTCAAATAATCACAGATTTTCAAAAGGCATCGTTAATGGTAGTTGACATAGAACTTCTTTTCCATTACCTGAGAGCCCTATCCTACCCTTGTGGAGCTATATCCGAACATCAGAGAAGATGCAGACGTGTTCTATGCATCCAGCAAGGTTAGGAACCCCATCTCTAGGCTCCAAAGAAAAGTTCCAGAGGAACTTGGCCCACCTGGGCTTGAACCGACACTTAGAGCCACTAATGTTTAACAATCCAAATGTGGGCTAATGTAGATGTCAGTGTGTTCCTGTTTTCTAGATCTACGGCCAGTTATTTACTTTATGGCTTTAAAGCTTCTTTTAAAATGAAGGTTAAATCATTTTGATGATATACAGTATCTTATGTACTACTCTTTTGTTTAGTAGTGCATAGTAGCCATCGTTTATAAAATGCACATTCAACCTTTTCGGCCAACAGTATTTGTACAGTGTGCAGACACTTTGAAAATAGCTTCTTTTTTTTTTTCTTGCCAGGGTTACCATTATATCTCATTATTTTCAGCTCAGGCCTGGGAAAGTCTACAAAGGAACATGCAAGCTCTTTAACCAAAAACAGGTCAATTTGACTTAAGTCAGTTCTTTTGTGATTTTTTTTTTTTTTTTTGAGTAAATGTAGTATTTCTCCCTACTCTACTCTGGCAAACTACCTTTTCTTCCATGACCATGGCTTTCTGGTGGAGACACTGTTTGGTAGGTCATTTGTGTTCGAAGGCATTTTTGAAGTAAAATGGCCCCAAAGATGAATACGTACATTTGCTGGAGAGGAATTGTATGATTGTCATGTAAAGGAAAATTTCAATACATGCGAAGCAGTAAGTTCTTGCTCCACAATGACGAGGAACTTTTCCAAGTTCGAAGCATGAATTACTTGGAAAGAGTTCGAAATATTTCTAATTGTCCAGTGTCAAGCACTTCAGCAAAATTCTCAGGAATAAGAATTTATATTATTCATGAAGACTTAAATAATTTTAGGAACCTTTTTTTTTTTTTGAAGGGCTCCTTCAACCCCAATTTAACATGTAAGTGTAACATGGCAGTTTTAAACAGAATATCAAATAAGTTCCAAACTCATTCATTTGGTCAGTTTAGTCTAGACACGTTCACAGTATTCACTTGGATTTTTTCAATTTGCTTATATATATATACATATACACACACAAAATATTTACAAAACAAAGACCAAGCCTACACTGGCAAATTCAAGTTGAAAAATAAAGCAATTTTGAGCATGAGTTCAAAGGAAAAATGTTTTTCCAGCTACTAAAAAAACAAAAAGCCAAACCCATTGCTGTCCAGTTGATTCCAACTCATAGTGACTGCAGTTACTAGCTTTATGAATTATTTTCAAGTGTTCTCTAAGTTCTCAAAGTTGTATTCATGTTTTGACCCAGACTTCATTATATAGATCTGTCCTAAATCCTGGAATACTACTGTAAGTTCTACTCCATTTAAAATTCCTTATAGTAAATAATTTTCCCTGTATTTTCAGAGATGTTTATACATTTCACATCTTATTCTAAATGCAAAACTTACACAAAAGTATTTATATAGAATTTGAATTTTTTTCAATGACTTTATAAAAAAATAGCAAAACATACCAACTTATCAATATGCCATCGTAGGTTAAAAAAAAAAAAGTATGGATAGTATAAAAATGTGAATATGCAATATCGTCCCCAGCATGTCCTAAAGCAACTAGATAATAATAAATAATTATTTATTACTACTACTAATAAAACATTTTTTGTCTTTTAGACAGTGAGATATACCTCAAAATAACCAGGTTCTCTAGGTTATTCTACATCTATTTAACTTTAAAGACTAGATTTTCTTTATATGCCTTTAGAAAATGGAGATAAAGGTTCTTCTTTATTTTACCTCTAAATTATACACCAGAATTCTGTCATTTTTGTCATTACTTCGGTGAATTCTAGTTTCTAAGTGAGTAAGAGAGAAGTGGCCCCTGACATGCAGAAGTTGGCCTAGCACTATGAGCTAGACTTTGGCTTTCTTCTCCTGTTGAATATAAAGAATTTCAAAAACATCAACTTCAGACAAGGCCACTTTGTGACCATGGTGGATCAAGATAAGAAAAAACAAAAAAAAAGGCCCACTCCATAATCATGTCTGAAGATAGACAAAAATGTGAGTATTCCCAAACCACAAAACCAGTCCAACCTCACTGCTTCTTTACTGATTACAGCTTTACCCTCACTAGTCTTATCTCCTACTAGATAAAATACACGATACTCAATTATAGGATTTCCCCCACTTCCTGACAGCATACAATCCAGAGGAAAGTCCTGTTTTCATGAACTCTCCCATGAGTCATCTAACACAAGCCGATTTCCTATAATAATTTCCTTCTTATACCCTCTTACTGAGATGCCCCACTATCTCCATGATATGCATTCTCTTTCACTGCAATGAGTTAATAAACTCAAGCCAGTTCAACTGTAACTGTGTTCTTTGGCTGGAGGGCATTGGGACAAGCAATGCTGTAGCTCCAAAATATGTTTTAAAACAGTTTCACTTTAGGTAGGAAATAATTTTCAGCAGTTATGTTGTGTGGGTGTTAGAATGTCGTGTTAGAATTCTTCTGATTTGTTTGTGGTAGAGTTTAATAGAAACTTGGGTTTCTTCTGACTCTTTGTAAAAGCAGAACCAAGTCTTTGTATTAGTTACCTATTCTTACTTTCTTGAGATGTCTATAAGATGTCCCCTATGAATATGTGGGAGAAAATGAGAGTGATGGGTGATCCCATGGACTACTTGGAAGTCTAAGAGTCTGTCTCCAATATTTTGGGGAGAAAGGATTGGCTTGCCTGTCCATGGTTCTAATGCACAAGTTTTTGTTGAAGAGCAGGGGGTAGGGGCCATGCCATTTTGCCTAACTTCGGTACAAAGTAGGTGCACAGCAAAAATTACATTTTCTTCCTTCCTTCCGCTCGTCTTTTCTTCCTCCATTCTTCCCTCCTTTCCGGCCTCCCTCCCTCTCTCTGTTTCTCATTTCCGTCCCCTTTCCTTTCTTTTGTATGGCCTTACAGTGCAGGAAATGAATGCCAATGCTATATTCTCAATTTTTGTCTTTGTAAAAAAAAAAAAAATTTTGTCTTTAGGTAAATTATAAAATTTACATACAAAGCAGATTCAAAAGAATCATAACAATATACAAATATAGTGATTTGGTAGTGGAGTAGTTGAATGATCTTTCATCATTCATAAAGAAATTTTATACTTTGAACTATTTTCAATGAGTTTGATGTTATAACTTTTGAGAATAATAACAATAAGTTCAGTTCACTGTGAATAGTCTCTCTTTCTTAGGCTTCTCCCTTCCTTCATCAAACATATTGCTACCTTTCCCTGAGAGCAGCGTAAATTGTTTCCGGGTGTGCACTCAGGTGATAGGACTCAAAAGGTCAAAGAAAGTGGAGTTTCTCCTGCTCAGTGTCTTCTTTCCAGCCTGGACTAATGCTCTATAAGAAGACTTCTCTACTGCACTTCAGATAAGAGTGTTGATCCCATAAATTCATTAATGAGACACAGGCAGCTTCCCTGTCTGTCCATTCACAGGGCTCAGGTTTCACTCTGTGCCAGGAGTCATACATCACACTCAACAGTGTGTCTCCAGAGCCAACTGTGGAAAGTGCAGAAAAACTACTGTTAACAAGGGAGTAATTACATTCAGCCTAAATTAATTATTGGTCACTCAGGAGTGGTGAGCAAGGGCCACACAGATGGCCTCTGACTCAGTTCCCACCTTTGAGGAAAGAAATATTCCATCTTGGTGCACATGACCGCATAAGATAACAAGAGGTAGGCTATTTCTGGTCTACTGGTCTTGATTTTGCCATATTTGCTACTATGACATGGGGCTTCTTTGCGTTAACACTGTGGGTACATTGTATTTTTTAGGGAAAACATGAATGATAGTCACTTGGGACAGAAGTCATTTCACGGCAGTCAGCATTAGGACCAGCAAAGTCAAGCCAGGGGCCTTTAAAATGCAATTCAGTCAAACGAACAGGTCACGGATCAGCGAACAGGTGATGGAAGGTGTTCGTGAGGAATTTAGATCAGCACAGAATTCAAACAAACCACAAGAAACAAGGACGAGAGAAAGCAGGGCAACCTGGAGAGCAGGAAGCCAAGGTCTCAGCAGGATGGAGGGGAAACCACTCGGTGATTCCTGGATTCTATGCTTGATGCGGGCAAGGACTATTGGTTCTCACTTACTGTGTATCCTCAGAAGCCACCACAGTTGGCAAACACCACATGTCAGTGAAGTTTTATTGAATTAATCAGTCAATTTGATCTACTGTTCAGTTGTAAAATATCCTGCTTTCGCTAGAGATCTGTTGTTAGCTGCCACAAGTTGGCTCACGGTGACCCCATGCACAACAGAATTGCTAGGCCTTTCTTCCTAGTCTGTCTTAGTCTGGAAGTGCCACTGAAACCTGCTCAGCATCATAGCAAAATGCAAGACAGGGGGGTGGTGGCTGTACCTGAGGTGCATTGGTCTGGAATCAAACCCAGGTCTCCTGCATAGAAGGCGAGATTTTTACCACTGGACCACCACTGCCCCTGCTACAGATCTACAGAGAATCAAGTCAATTCAATATATACTTATAGGGCACCTATTTTGTCCTAGGCACTGTGATAGACATGAAAAATATATAAGCCATGTCTCTTATCCTCAAGGAATTTACAGTCTGAGGCAGAATGTAAATAAGTAATGACTAGTTACTATGGTAACTGTAATAATAGAAGTATGTTCATGGTAAAAAGGTAGCACAAAGTAGCTGCTGATTGATCCTGTCAGAAAAGGGCTTCCCAGAAGGGGTTTTAAAGTATGGATAGGATTCTAAGAAATGTGCAGTTGGGGAAAGCACAGGGAGAAGAAACAGTACATGGAAAGGCAAAAAGACATAAATACACAACAGGCTCAAGGAAGAGATAGCTCATTATTGCTGGAGGTAAGTAGAGAGTTATTCACGGGCCAGAACAGAAGGGGCTTTGAATGCCAACAAAAGGAACTTAGGCTTGATCTCAGCACAGTAGGGGACCAAGCAAGGTTGGAAGCAGAGAAGTCTCAGGTTTGCATTTAGATAAGATAATTCACCTACTAAATGAAAAAAAAAAAAAAAAACTTGAAGAAGCATAAGACTGGGAGGCAGGAAAGTCAGGAGGTTAACCCAAAAGTCCAACCAAGAGATGGTAAGAGACAAAACTAAGACAGTAGCAATGAAAGTGACCAAGAAAGGCTAGATTCAAGAGATATCTGAATGTTGAGGTACATAAGACTTGATGTTTAATCAGATATTGTGGGAAATGGAGAATGTAAAGACTAAAAATATCTGTGAGTTTCAGGCTTAAGAGGATGGATGGATGTTGGACCAATGAGGTTAAAAAAAATCAGATGAAGAAGTTGGTAGGTAGGTAATGAAATGTTTGGACATGTTGAATTTGACTGCTCATGGAACATTTAGGTGGAAATTTTCTGTAGGCAATAAGATTTTGGGGTGAAGTCTATGTTAGCAGCCATTTGGGAGTGGGTAAAAATTAAAGATAAGAGGATGAATAGGATCATTTAGGTAGAAAATATAGACTGATAAAAGTACTAAATATAGGCTTCTCCTGTTTATTAAAATTTAAGTGATGGGTAGAAAAAGAAGAAATAATGATGAAGATTAAGATGAAATAAAAAGGTGGAAGAAAAGCCAGTATGGAGTAGTAGATGGCTAGTGAGGAAAGAATTTCAGGGATGAAGAAGTGATCAAATAAATGTTAAAAAGGGTGGAGAAATCAAGTAAGAACTGAATATTGTCTATCATGTGAGGCAATTAGAAAGACATTAGTAAGTGGAATGATAGGGCTAGAAGAGTGATTCCAAGGGTAAGAACCATTTAGAAAATAAGAATATGTTAACATGAACAGTAAATTATTTTTTTAAAGAAGCTTGATTGAAGGGGAAAATGGAGAAATAGAATAGTAGTGTTGTGGTCGTCAGGTGCCAGTGAGTGGATTCTGACTCACAGCAGCCCTTTAGCTGATAAAACATCATAGAAAACTTGTCATTTGTTTTTGGGTGAAAGAGACATGAACTTGTTTGTGGCGTGAAAGCAAGGCTACAGACAGGAACAAAAAAGGGGATAGAAATAAACAATATTTCAGAGCAAAGGGAGAAGGAGGAAATCATTGCTTTGAATAGGGCGAGGTTTATTTCTTTATCTGGATCTTAAAGCAATGGGAATGGAAATGGGGAGGATTTTAACGTATTTCTGTTTGATAATATCATAGTTAATACCATTAGTGTAAATCATGATTAACCAAAGAAAATCACACTAGTGTTTTAATTATTGTATGTATTATCTTTAATTTCAAAACATTTTTAATTTGTATTATGATTGAAATCATAATTTTGATTAAAAATGTTTTGAAATTGAAGATAATATATGCCCTGTAAAAGGAGTTCTTTAAGGGACATACATGATCTTAAATGATATATTTGAAAATTAAAAGACTAAAATCAGTGATCTAAGCTTCATCTCAAAAAGTTAGAAAAATAACAGAAAATTAAATATCAGGTAAATAGAGAGAAGGAAATTATGCAGAAGTAAATAAATCAGTGAAATAGAAAACCAAGGTCTGAAGAGAAAATCAATGATGAGAACAATTGTTTCTTTGAAGAGATTAGTAAAATTGATAATCTCCTAACAAGACTGATCAAAGAAAAAAAAAAGAATAAATAAAAATTACCAGTAACAAATGAAAAGACAACATTAATACAGACTTTGTGATTTTAAAAATACAATGAATGACTTCATGCCAATATGTTTTGATCTCTGGGTAAGATGAAAAATTTTCTTGAAAGACACAATTTACTAAAACTAAGAATAAAGAGATTTGAAAAATTGTAAGAATATAATTTTATATATCCTGGTGTTTTTATAGTGTCCAATTTCTTTACTTAAGAATAAATATAAAATCTGAATAGCCCTATGTATTTAAACTAATTGACTCTTTTAACAAAAATCTTATCACAATGAAAACTCTGGTGTTAGATAGCTTCACTGGTGAAGCTGGAAAGATATTTCAGAAAGAAATAACACTAGTGTGATCCAAATTCTTCCAGATAATAGAAAGAAAGAGTGAATATTTCTCAATTCATTTTATAAGCCCTGCATAACCTTGATGTCAGAATTTAAGAAAGACAATAAAATATTGGAAAAATGCAAACCAATCTTTCTCATAAATATAGACACAAAAATTATAAATTAAAATTAGCAAATCAAACTGGGAACATAAGGGTAATTTTAAAACTTGTACACCTTATATTAATTAATTTACACAGAAATTAAAAATCAGGATAGTTTTTATCTTTGGGGATTTTATTTACTAAAACAGGGCATGTGGGTACTTCTGGTATTTTTACAATGTCCTATTTCTTTACTCGGGTGTTGATAACAAAAGTGTGTTCATTTTGTGAAAATTCATTGAAATGGTCATTTATGATTGGCCCACTTTTTGTGTGTATGTTATAAAATCTTTACACTAAAAACCTGCCATCAGTATGTGCCAGAGTTGAGTTATTAAAGAAGTTAAGGATTTGAGAAACCAAGTAGCACTTTAATAGAATATTATGGAGGAAATAAAATGTGGGTCTGTGGGGTGGGCTGGCTGTTTATGACTGCAGTGTAGAACATGAAATATAAAAAGACAAACTCATGATTTAAGTTTCCAACTTAAAGCACAGGTAGAAAACCAGATAGCATTTATAACTGCTGTAAAGGAATTCTTATTTCTTGTAGCTGCATGGCTAAGATTTCAAAAAACTAATGTTTTATCCTGCAGGTGGCTGAATTATAACACAGAAAGAATTTACAGCATTGCCGTGACTCTTATGCTAAAATTAGAGCATTGATCCAAACACAGTAGAACTCTGAGGATTGGTTTTGGGACATTTTGGTAGATATTGATGAAGCTGTGTACCTTGAATCACTAAATATTGCCAAGCATCCCTTGTTGCTAGGAGCAGACTTCCTCACTCGTCTGAGGACATTAGATTCTCCCTTGTCCAAAGAATATTAATGACACTCACTGAGGTAATTTTCTTGCAGGGGAAAGCTGATTGTCTTCAAGACCACACACCTTTCACTGCTTTCAGACCTAGTCTTTAAAAAAGTTGCTCAGTTGGTTGATTGAAACCTAGATTCAATGGTGGCCTATTTTAAATAAAGCTGGGATGCTATGACTTCCCTGGTAAACTGCAGACGAAGAAAACCAAAGGCTTAGGGAGGTAAGAATGCTGGAGCTGTATTAAGTGTGACCTGGCTACCACCCTTTAACTCTATTCTCTTGTGGGTCCAGCAGACATTCATTTCACCAAGGCTTTGAAAAATACGTTAGGAAAGTTCCAGCATCTTTAAAAGACTCTATAGAGAGCCTTCTCTACAAGCCAAGAATGACAGTGGCAGATGCTACTGTTGAAAAATTTTCCTTGAATTCTTTGGGGATAATTAGACACTTTCTTCAGTGATGATGGCAGCAATTAACCACCAGAAACAAGATAGGCCTGGGTACACTAATGGGTAGCAGTGCTGGAGTAACAATCAGAATAATTTGAGCCACAAAGATTTTGGTAGTTGTTAATTGATCATGATGTCCCTATGACTGAAATAGATGGGCAGCCTACATAAGTTTTACTTGATATTAATAAATGGGAAAAATTCTAAGAGGATGGGGTGGTTCAATGGTAGAATTCTCGCTTTCCATGTGGGAGACACAGTTCAATTCCCGGCCAAAGCACTTCACACACAGTGGAGGCTTTCATGTGGCCATGATACTGAACAGGTTTCAGCAGCTCTTCCAGACTAAGATTAGTAAGAAAGACCTGGTGATCTTTTTGAAAATCAGTCAATGAAAACCGTATAGACCACAACAATCTGATTTGCAACTGATCATCGGGCTGAATCACAATGGTCGGTCATGGGGATGGCACAGGACTGGGCAGCATTTCCATTGTACATGAGGCTGCCATGAGTTGGGGGCCAACTCAACCGCAGTTAACAACAACAACAACAACAACAATTTTAAATCTGGTGAACAGAGAAATAGAAAACCATGATCTGTCACTCAATTCCCTATCCTAGGCCAGTTCACAGGCCCAGAAACCTTTAAAAGAAGGAAAGACAGGGTCTGCTTGAAGAAAGACTCAGCTATGTTTCCAAAATCTTATATATACCATGATTTTTCCACTTAGTCTTTCCCAAAGTAACCCTTAGCTATTTACCAAGGTGACTGCAGTTTGGACTAAAGGACATTGTCAGGCTTTTATTGGACAATGGATATTGACCCTGAACTGCTGCTAACTTCTAGGCCCCCAAATGATGCTGTGGTTCAGAAGTTATAGAGGTGACATAATAAATGGATTTGGGGCTAGGTCTGTCCAGAGGGTCCAAACTTACCCCATGGTTATTTCCTCAGTAACTTTTTTTTTTTTTTTTTTTTACCAGAATGTATAATCGGAATAAATACACTCAGCTACTGGCAGAATACCCGTATTAGTTTCTAGACCTGCAGAGAAATGGCTGTTCTGGTAGGAAAGGCCAAGTAAAAGTCCCTAAAATTGCCCCTCCCTATCAAAATTATCAAAATAATAAATCAAAAGCAATATCACATTCCTGGAGAAAGTAGTACACCATTAAAGATTTAAAAAATACAGAGTTGGCAATTCTTACTGCATCTTCATTTAGCTAGCCATTCAACCTAGGCAGAAAGCATGTGGATTCTGGAGCATGACAGTTGGTTATCATAAGCTTAATCAAGAGATGATCACAATTATAGTTGCCATGGTCTCTACTGGATTAATCAACATATGCCCTGGTACCTGGTAGGCAGCAATTAGTTTAAAGAGTTTTTTCTCTTTGTTAATAAAGACTACCAGACACTTTTTTAAATATTTCATATTTGGATTATTGAAGCTGAACCACAAAAACAGTCACATTATAAACGTTTAACTGATGACAGAGGCTGTAGTGAATTCCACAAAGCAGGACAGTACCTCTGCAGAGAATTTAGCTACTTTCTTTCTGCTAAGCTTTGCAGACTGTTAAAAGACCTCTTCAAGCCTCAAAGATATCCTCACAGTGACCTCTCATGAGCCGTAAAGCTCTCGTTATATATCACTCTGGAGCCTGGTGGCGCAGCGGTTAAGAGTTATAATTGCTAAGCAAAAGATTGGCAGTTTGACTCCCCCAGCCACTCCTTGGAAACCCTATGGAGCAATTGTACCCTATCCTATTGGGCCGCTATGAGTCGGAATCAACTGCACAGCAATGGATTATACATCACTCCAAGAGACTAAGGCATTGAAGTCCATGATAAAGTATAGATATGTTATCTGTGAAGAGTACGTTGCTATAAAGCTTTTTATTTTTTTAACTCTCCAATATTTATTGAGAAAGATCTATACAGAAGGACACTCCATTAGGTGTTGTTTGTTTTTAATTTTTTATTACATATTAGGTGAGAGTTTACAGAGCAAATTAGTTTCCCATTCCATAGTTTGTACATAAAGTGTTCCGTGACATTGGCTGCATTCCCCACAATATGTCAGCACTCTCCATTCCCATCCTAGTTTTCCTGTTTTCTTTCATCTTGATTTTCTACCCCTCCCTACCTTCTTATCTTTGCTTTTTGGGCAAATGTTGCCCTTTTAATCTCTTATAATTGATTGTTCTAAGGAGCACGTTCCTCTTAGATGTCGTTATTTATTTTAGGGGTGTGTCTCTGGCTTTGTTGAAAGGTAGTCTCCAGGAATGGCTTCAGTTCCAGTTCAGAAGGGTGTCTTAGGGCCATAGTCTCAGGGGTTCCTCCAGTCTCTGTCAGACTATTAAGTCTGGTCTTTTTTGTGAATTTGATTTTTTGTTCTACAATTTTTCTCCTACTCTATCCAGGACCCAGGACCCTCTGTTGTGATCCCAGTCAGAACAGCCAGTAGCCGTAGTGAGGCACCGTCTAGTTCTTCTGGTCTCAGAGTCATGTAGGCTGAGGTGTATGTGGTCCATTAGTCCTTTGGACTAATTGCTCCCTTGCGTCTTTGGTTTTCTTCACTCCCCTTTGCTCTGGATGGTAAGAGATTGATAGTTGTATCTTAGGTGACCACTCTTAAGCTTTTAAGAACCCAGACACTACTCACCAAAATGGGATACAGAACTTTGTCTTTATGAACTACTTTGGGCCAATTGACATAGATGTCTCCCAAGCCAGACACATTCAGTTTCAACTAGCAGGCACAGTATCACTCCTCCACAGTTTTACTTCAGGACCAACTCTCTAGCCCTCTGTCTTAATCTCTTCATGTCTGTGAATAATCTCTCTCATGCTATTCTACAGGATATCATCATGCTGATTCAGCCTGGCGAGTGGGAATTAGCAAATATTGTAGACACCTTGGTAAAACACATGTGCTCCGTAAAGTGAAAAATATTAAAATTTCTACACCTATGAATTTGTCAACATCTTCTTATGATTCTATCCATTTTGTTTTATATATTTCAATACTATATTGTTAGGTACGTAATTCTTACATATTCTTGGTGGATTGTTCATCTTTATTATTGTGTAATGGCTCCCTTTTTCCTTATTAATACCTTTCCCTCTGACTCTCCAGGCCCCTGTCCAGAACCAGATCTTGCAGCAGCATTTCCAGGCTTTTGGCCTGTGATAGTAATAGGGATACAGTGGAATGAATCATCTAGCTAGCAGGCAGATTGGTTCAATTCCTGTTTGTGGGATTGTGTCTAATGTGTGTTTACCTTTCACCACCTGGAGTGTATTTTAAACCATAGTCCCAAACGGTGATGGGCGTTTTTGTTTTACTTTGTTTCCTTTCGTGGAGCAGGGCTTAGGGGGAGAGGGGAGATTTTTGCTCTCCACTCCCAGCCCCTGGCTTTGATCCGTAGACCTGGCTCTGTGCTGTTACCTGGAGCTTATATTACCTGGAACAGTTTTTGGTCCCTTTTACTCAATACGGTTGAACTCTTGGTCATTATTTCCTGCAGGCATATGGCTTAGCAGCTCTACACTTGGTGTGTTGTTCCACTTCTGTCCATGGTGGTGTTTGACTTGTGTTTGAGCTTGCCTATGTGTTTATTTTCTTTTTCAAAATTTTGTCTGCCATTATTACATGCTTAGAGCAGGAGGAGATACATCAATGCTTGAATTTACCATGCTATCTTAACCTGACATCACCAACTCATTAGCCAGGGATGTATCTATTAATATGCAAATTAAGGTGGATAATAGCTAATGCATAGTTTTTAAAATGACTCTTTTAGAGGATGTTGCATTGTTAATGTCAAGTTGATTCTGACTCATGGCAATCCCATGTGTACAGAGTAGTATTGCTTCATAGGGTTTTCAAGACTGTGATCCTTCAGAAGCAAATCACCAGGCCTGTCTTCCGAGGCACCTCTGGGTGAGTTTGAACCACCAACCTTTGGCTAGTAGTTGAATGCTTAACAGTTTGCACCATCCAGGTACTGTTTTATTCTATAGTAGCTTTATGTTTACCAGGATATAACCATAAATGCAGAGTAATTTTTATTTTTAAAATGATGCTGGAAAGGATACATTTTGAAGCAGAAACCATAAATAGCTTTTGCATGTGTGAAAGAACCCGAGTAAATGGATTCTTGATCATTGCAGGAACTGTTTAATGCACATTGATTCTGGCAATGTGGAAATTCTTATGCGAAAAGTAGAAACTTTTTTTTTTTTTCCTAGTGGGGATTTTTAAGTTTTGTTCTGTTGCCTTTTTTTTTTTTTTAATGTTCCTAGACATATGAATTAAATTGTTTAAGACTGAGTTCCCAAAGTTAATGCTTCTAAATTATCCCAAATTTGAACTAGGAATTAAGTATTTTTACTCTATTGTGCCAGCCAACATTACAGAATAACATGGGTAATTTGTGGCTGCAACTAAGGTTTTTCAGTTTTGTGCATAGAAGCTTTTCTGAAATGAAACCTCTTAGGAATAGAGGCTACTTTTCTTATTTTCTCACATTGTCCTTTACTGAGGTTGACTCCCATTAATCATGCAGAAAATGTTTATTCCATGAGTGAAGAAATCAACGTGTAACTATATATAAAATTTGTTTGCATGTAAGTCAGCAAAAAAAAAAGAATTGGATTTTATTTATTCAGACCATTCATTCTGTTGAGAAACGATTTGTGAGAATGCATGGCACACAATACATGCTTAGTAAATTGGCACATGTTGTTAAGTCAATTCTAACTCACAGCAACCCTCTAGGACAGAGTAGAACTGCTACTTAGGGATTTCTAGGCTGTAGCCTTTATGGGAGCAGATTGTCCGGTCTTTTGGTTCATGAAGTCACTGGTAAGTTTGAACCTCTGACCTTTAGGTTAGCAGCTGAGCTCTTAAGCATTGCACTACCAGGGTTCCTTAACTTTAACATACCCAGAAACATAGTAAGTACTTAATATGTGTATATTTTAGAAAAAAATCTGTAAAAGTCAAGCAAATCTTTCTTTGGCTTATATTAACCAATAAATAACTAAATCATCCATGATACAGATAATATTATTGAAATAAAGAATAAATGAATAATTCTGTATGTGTAGCTAAATCACTGTTTCTTATTTTAAGAAGTGTTCCTTTCCAAAGGAATAATTTCTATTGGAGTGAAATGGTCAGATCAATGCTAGATGATTTGTTAGAAAAATAATTTCAAAACACATACTGACATTTAGGAATAGTCTTTTCTTCTCTGTCCTTTTCCTTCTGGACTTATTGGATACTAAAATGAAGAGATAATATAACAATTATCCGTCTAACTTAGGTTGTACAGACTGCTAAAAAGGACATTTCAGGGGGCACAGAACCCAAATTATCCAGTTTGCCCATCTGTCATCTCAGTTTTCCTCAATAAACCACATTCTTGCCAAATCTCGCCTTCACTGGTTGCTGTGCTACATGACCTACACATTTTTAAAACTTGACCACCTAAGAGTAAAGAGTAAAAAGAGTAAGAAGGTAAAATTCACTGCTTGTCCTTTTGTTCATTTATACACACTGTTGTGGAACTACCACCTTCCACCCAAGCCAGAGTCAATATTTTCTATGAGTCTGACACATTGCACCATGGATTTGTTTTGGGAGAGAACATTGTGCTGATGGCAAAGATAGCACCATGTGTCCACCAAACCATTTCTTTCTCCTTCTGGACACACAGAAAGGCTCCTTGCCTAACTCTGTGTCCAGTGGGTTCCTGGTTTGTCCATTATAAAACTTCCTGAACTTAAAAGATGCCAGCTAAGAAAACAATTATGTTTATCAAGTTCATTTTGGGAAGTCCCTTCTTATTCAATTGGGCTTGTATAATGACCAGAACTGCTACTAGATTCTTGATGGTGACACCGATGGGCCTATAGCAAGGATTACTTCATAATTCCTTAAATCAGTCTTGTACCTCTCTTTGTAATCTCTATCCCTAGTAAACTCAGGCAATTTATAGGATTCTTAAATGTAAATGCATTTTTCCCCATTTCCTTCCTTTCTATTGAACTATACAGGCTAGAGCCTATTGAATTATGAATATTTTTCATAGCTTAGTTGCATAACAACTTCCAAGGCCTTTCTATGACAGTAGCATCAAGACAATGGTATCTCATAGCTGGCCTCTGATAGGATTGGTGTATGTTGATTAAGCCTGTTCACTACAAACTCATCCTGAGACTTCCATCCCACCAGGATATTTAATATTTGGGATTACATGGAGCTTTGAATCTGTACTTCAACAGAGCCCACACCATCGGACCTCCTCCCACGCTCGTCTTCAACTGGAACCTGAAGATTGTTCAAAGTTGCTTTGTAGCAATCTAGTCTAATCCATTTGTTTCATAGCAGACAAAAATGAAAGGAATAGAGGCAAAGTATCTTGCATGCATCACTAGTAAAGGACAAAGCCAATACATTCTCCATAAACTCCTAAGTCGTTGTTCTTGGCTAGCAAAGCTCTGGGCAAGCTTAAGATGAGCTAAGTTAGAAACCACAAGACAAAGAGAGGCAAGCACATATATTTTTCCACCTCAGAAGGAGAACACTGTCCCACTAGCACTAGTCTGCTTCCAACCGCAAAGGCAGAAGTAGCGCCCCTCCCTACTGTTCACCTTTACAACGTCTCTGCTAAGCCCCACTGCTGGTGAACTGACTTCTCTGCAATGTGACCCTCAGACCTGTGAAAGAACACTAATAACTCCAACTACAAAAATTTTTGATGTCCAAGTTTATTATTGCTGAAAAGAGACCTTTGCAGTGAATGCATGAAAGTTCAATTTCAAACAGAAATTTCTGGATGTTAGTTAAGGGTTAAAAGAAAGGGGGGGGGGAAGCTGTTTCACTTTCCCAGATGACTGACACCATCAGAGATTACTTCAGGGGAAAAATGAGTCTTGGACTATAATGACTTCAGTTCACAAATGCAAAATTGAGAGAGCTCCCACTGTTATTAAAGCTAATAAATCAGAGAGAGGAAGAGAAAAAGACAGAGAAGGAGGGAGGGAAGAATGGAGGAAGAGAAAGAGAGAGAGATCCTAAATGAAAATCTGGGCAGCTTTTGCAATTTTTTGCTCACAGAACTCAAAGTGTTTCTCTCCCCACCCCCTCCTCCTTCCTTTACCTCATTCACCATGGGTATCTTAAAAACAGCAAAAGGACCCGTGGGACGCACAGTTCTATAAGATGTAATTATGGTACCTTATTTTTAAGAGTTTAAAAGTGCGTCTTTATGGCCTTATGCAGCCACAGTAACTTTTATATGTTTGATTGACATAAAACATGCGTTGGCATAAAACATTTCCTAGAACTGTAGAAATGTGGAATTTTTAGTCACCCCGCTCTCCCCTCCTTCAAGTGACGTCCCCTCAATTCTTCCTGTCCCTCCTCGTTTGTTTAGTAATATTGATCAGCTGTAGTTAGCAGAAGGCAGTTAGTGACCCCAGGACAGCTCTTCTGGTTGTTGTAAAAGCTAAAATGAACTGAAATAAAGTGCATGTGATTCATGAGCTAGGTATGCATGTGGAACTCAGAAGGCCCAGCATTTATGGATCATTTTAAAGGCGATCTTTCATACATGGAGGTTTTACATCGTCTCTGCTTGCTTGTGTTTTCTTTTTTGTTTTTAAGCTAAGTGAAAGGGCTTGCCTTTCCTTCTCAGATAGAAGAGGTGTTTTCGTATGGCCGATATAAATACTTCTAAAGCTTTATGGGGTGACAAATACCCTACAGGAATAAACCAGGCTGTCAACTTTCCTGAAACTTTTGGCTAGAACCCCAAATGTTGGCTAAAGCATCAGGGCAAGAGCCTTATCTTAGGAAAAGACTTTCTACCCAGGGACCATAAACATGCATGGAAATAGAAGAGCATATGTTTACCTCTTCTTACAAAAATAATGGGAAGACTAGACTCTAAGAGAAATTCAAAGTAAGCTTACAATTAGATATATTTTTATTTTTTTACTAGAGTATAATCCAATTACTGTTGTCAAACAAGCAAGTAAGCATTGACCATCATTATTTGCATGAGACTTTTGAGTCCTTTAAAACAAGATTGGCTAACTCATGGAGCAGTCTCCCTTTTCTTTGGGCAGAAAGTTCTGAGTTAAAGAAGAGAAAGTTCTCTGACATATTTTAACTTAGATTTCAATGACCTCTCTGTTGGTAATAAGGACTTTTTCTTACGATTAAAAAAAAGAAAACAAGTCTTACCTCAAACATTCCCGTCACATATTACTGAAATATCTTGTGTAAGTGTTTACTGAAAGCAGCCCCAGTAAACCCTCTCTTCGGGTTTCCCTGACCAGAGGTCTATTTCAGTTACGATGTGTAGCCACTAATAACTCTTCCCGCGGGTGACAGAGGAAGCATGGTGGCCTGGCTAATTTGTTTTACCTCCCCATTTTCCCACAAGAAGACCAGGAATTGTTGCCAATTAGTCAACAAATATTTGCTAAGTGCCCACAGAGTAAAAGTGGTATGCTACATTGAACCTTTTGGTCAATTCATCCCGAGGAAACATGTAGAGGTTTAACACAGAAAACCCCAGTTTCCCAGTGTCTAGAGTCCCAGACTCTCCAGGCTTCCAGAATAATTCCAGGCCTGAGAGTAGACAGAAAGGCAAATAAGTCCTTCTTTTGAGGAAGTACTGAATTTTCAATAACTAATGAAAGCAATGAGTCAGAGTCCACTCAATGGCAACGAGTTAATGGCAGCAACGGGAGCCCTGGTGGCTTAGTGCTTAAGAGATCAGCTGCTAATCAAAAGCTCAGTAGTTCAAATCCACCAGCCACACCTTGGCACTCTGGGGGCAGTTCTGCTCCGTTTTATAGGGTAACTAGTAATGACAGCAAAGAGGTGTCAAAGTCCAGATACCCTCTGATTGGTCAGGTCATTACTCGTAAGGAAAGGAGGAGCACTATGACTGGCTTGTGAGTGTTGTAAAAGGCCATTCTGTACCTCCCACCACCAGAGGTTTGCTAGTAACAAGCAGGAAACAGAAGAGACAAAAAATAGAAAACATAGAGAGAAAAAATGAAGAAAAGGAAGACACTCATCAAATTCCCATTCAGCAAGATAATATTTTGAGATACTAATAATTGGCTTTTTTCTCCTTGAGTCTGTCCCCTTCTCCTTTCACTCACTCATGAAGTTAGCAAGCTCTGTTTGTCATTTCTTCAGGGAAGAGCAGAAGGCAGAGGCAATCAGCAAGATCCTCTGGATTTGTTTTTAAAAAGCAAACCTGTATTTCTTAATATCCTTTTAGACATGGTTTGAAAAAGAGTCAAGAGTGAAAGTCTTCCCCCAGACAAAACAGTAGTTGAACAATCCTGCCTCTCACCTCCTAACACACATACACGGCGGTCAGTTGGGCAAGAGGGAGAAGTCTACAGCTCCCAAGCAAGGGAGACAAAGGGCTCTTCTCTAAGGCAAAAGCACAGGAGGAGGAATAGCTTTAGGGTGCATCTCGGGCAACTGCAGGTACCAGGTCCCCAGCCTTGCTAAAGGTTATTGCACTCTAAGCATGGCACGAAAGCAGATGCTGCTGTGATCCAGGGATCACTGTGGGCTTGGATATAGAGGATGTCAGTGATAATAGCGATATCAGTGATTCTGGAGACTAATGGGCCATACTGTCCTTCCCCATTTTCCAGGCAACACGCAAGTCGTTCAGGTGGAAGTGAGGCCAATAATGATTGGGTTGAAATTTACTACTGGCTGAGCGTGACACCTGGAGTCAGAAATTAATGTGCTTTATAGAAAATAACATTCAGTTTCTTGCATACATGAGTTTAGAGAATGAAATTCAAACCTATTCCACTTGCAACAACTCTATGTAGTATGATTATATTATTTCTATTTTAGACTGGGAAACCTAAGTGAGAAGTTAAGTAACATGCATAAAGCTTATGCCATTAGTAAGTGATAGAACTTAGATTTGAGAACATGGAAGATGGTTGCTAAGACCAGCAGCATGACAACTAGAAAAAGCAAATAGAACAGCAAGCATTTCTTCATGAATGGGTAGAAAGTGGACACTAAGAAATCCAGTGTGCAAAGGACTGAAAAAACTCTAGAGATTAGAAGGGAAAGTCTCAATTAGTGACCAGAAGCCCCTAAGGTCTTGTGTTAGCCCTACTAAAGGAAGGAGCTCTGTTTTCATGCAATGACAGCATCATACTGAGAAATTCGGTTAGAATCTGGCTCCATCATCAAACTAAGGTCAATAGATAAAGTGATGGGTACGCACTGACAGGAAGCTGACTGTAGTCCAATAAAGTCCTTTAGTAAACATAGACTATGTTTAATGGTACCACAACTCAAAGCAAACTGATAGCAATAATGAAGAAAAAAATTTTTTTTTTCTAGTGCTTGGAAAGAAAATTCTGAAATTCGGTTACTGCAGCTTCGACTTACTAATTAATTTTGTAGCAAGACATTCTTTAATACATCGACCAGAAGATCATGTATCTCCACACTTTAATGTATTAAAGAAAGAGAAATGTACCACCCAGACTTCTCACCAAAAAGGAAAGGAGAGAAGGGAGGGCAGAGGAGGGGAGGAGAGAGGGATGGAGAAGAGGGAAGGGGAGAGAAAACACTTTTCTTTAATCAAGTACTTCATCAAGTTCCAGAATTTCCCGTGAAGTTCATGACCTTTTAACTCTTCATTCCCACATATTACTGATGATCATAATAATGACTCTGTTTCATCACAAAAAGATTAAATTATATTTGATGAACTCTGATAAGCTAGCAGCAACTCTCATGCATTACTGTGGCTGTGTAAAGTGGAAAAATACATTTTTGTAAAACAAATGAACAATGTATCAAGAGTTTTCAATAGAGCTCGTATTCTTGGATTCACAGTTTCATTTCTTGGAATCTATCTTAGATTTCAAAAAGCTACACTTATGAAAATATTAGTCGTGTCACTATTTATAAATTGAAAGTGGGTGTTTAAATACTGTCTATTCAACTAGGGGAATTATAAAGTAATTTGTTATAATAGTTTGTTGTTAATTAAAATTACAAGCACAAAACCCATATAAAAATGTAGAAAATTATTCTTCAGTGAAAAAATCTATAATTTCATCACAACTATGTTAAACTATATATGATTGTATGGAAACACTTTAAACGAATATAAACTAGTACTGCAAAATGTTAACTGTGATTGTTTAGAGCAAGGATACCATGGAAACCCTGCTGGTGTAGTGGTTAAGAGTTCAGCTGCTAATGAGAGGGTTGGCAGTTCAGACCTACCAGGTGCTCCTTGGAAACCCTATGGGGCAGTTCTACTCTATCCTATAGAGTTGTTATGAGTCAGAATGGATTGTTTTCCTCCCCATTATTTTCTGTTTTCAAAATTTAATTATAGGTTTATATTCTGTCTCCTATAAGATGTTTCAATTTTGACAAGAAATAAAACTTAAAGTGGAATTTTAATGAAGACTAAATTTAATAATAAAATGAATCCAGGTAAATGTGTAGTATATTTTATAAGATTTTTTTTTATTTTTAAATATGTTTTCAGGATTTAAGAGTTTAATCTTAAACTATTTGGGAAAATCAGATTATCTAGAATGACTCTCACAATGTCCCATCTAATCAAGCTTTTACTGGAAGGCATAAAATGAACAAACAAATAATAATAATAATAAACCACATTTTTCTACTAACTGTAAATACTATGAACTTTCATTGCTATAAACACATGAACACATCTTGCACGTGTGCACGAATCTTGGATTAACCACATGGATGTGTACTTTTTATTTTTAGTATTCCCAGCATTTGTCTCACCAAAAATTCTCCACAGGAATGTGGAAGCCAGATTCCAACATGTAAATATTACCTGAGATCTGGATAAACCCACAAAATACATACCTAATAAAAATAATTTTTAGGAACTGGGGCCAAGGTGGCGGAGTAGTCAGACACCTCCAGTGATCCTTCTCACAACAAAGACCTGAAAAAACAAGTGAAACAATTATACTTATGACAAGTTAGGAGACTTGAACATCAAAGGCAAACTTAGAAAATGCACTGAGCAGCAGGTGGAGGGAGACACGGTTCAGAAGTGGATAGGAGTTGCTGGACATGAATTGCTGGGAACCCTTGGGCACCATTCCTGGGAGTGACTGCAGGGGGCTGGTGGTAGCATTCAGCCACAGGTTCCTCAGGAAGAAACAGCCAGGTGCACAGCCTACTCACACCTCTGGAACCAGAGAAGAACGGTGCTTTCAGAAAAAGCTAAGTACTTGGGTATATTTTACTGTGCCCCCAGCTCCCAAACCAGCTTCAGTGGCTGTCGGTTTCCCTGGGCCAGAGATAGGACCAGCTGAGAACTCTGAGCCATTCTCTCGGCCCTGGAGAAGGAATAAATTCACAATCTGGGGAAAAAGATAATTTGGCAGCTCCACCAAGCTGGGGAGCTCAGAACAGAAGCAGCTTCTGTCTAGGCATAAACAGTGCGTGGACTTTGAATACCTTTCCCCCCCTCCATGGACCTGTGTGGGCCTATTTCAGGATAATAGGCCCTTGTTGGCAGGCTGCAACTGTTTCAGCTATGTGGGAGAGAGATGGGTGGTTGATGTTTGACACCGCTTTGCCTATTAAACAGAGTCATCACCTACCCACCCCAGGGGCCTAAGGACTGGTGGCTTCACGTACACCACCCAGCCACCTGCGACAGTGGTCCCAGAATAGGTGGTACCTCCCAGTCCTCAAAACCAAAAGCATTGGGTGCCCATGGTCCATCTGCAGAACCCACCCACCTATGCTTTCCCGGGAACAGGGATGTGCTTTCCACACAGACACTCAAGGCATGGTTGTCAGCCCCCTACCTTGCTCAGAGCGTGACTCCCTGCTGCAACCAGATACCTATACCTACACCAATCACCCCTACCCCTCTAAGACTGTAGGACAAAGCCTGTACCACACACTTGATGACCAACTACCTGGACACCTGAGCTGAATCCATACAAGAAAAGTGAATGGACTCCCAGGCTCATATACCTGATAACAGCTCTACCCATCTGGTAACAGAATGTTAGAGTTTCAAAGGTGAAAATAATCAAGGTAGCTCACTCAGGCAACCCATTTGGGCATATCAAAACAAAACAAAGCAAGAAGCTACGATATGGTAAGCAAACATAAAATAAACTAATACAATAACTTATACTTGGCTCAGAGACAACACTCAATACCAAATGACATAAAGAAGCAGACCATGATCACTTTAAAAAGCTCTAAAAAAAGAGAATCATGGGATCTTCTGGATGAAGGTGTCCTCCTGGAATTATCAGATGCAGAATACAAAAGATTAATATACAGAACTCTTCAAGACATCAGGAATGACATCAGGAAGGAGATCAGGCAATATGCAGAACAAGCCAAGTAACACACAGATAAAGCAGTTGAAGAAATTAAAAAGGTTATTCACGAACATAATAAATAATTTAATAAGCTCCAAGAATCCATAGAGAGACAGCAATCAGAAATTCCAATGATTAACAATAAAATTACAAAATTACACAGCTCAATAGAAAGTCAGAGGAGCAGAATTGTGGAAGTGGAAGGCAGAATGTGTGAGACTGAAGATAAAACACTTGGCACCAATATATTGGAAGAAAAATCAGATAAAAGGATTTAAAAAAATGAAGAAACCCTAAGAATCATGTGGGACAATATCAAGAGAAATAACCTACGAGTGATTGGAGTACCAGAACAGGGAGGCATAACAGAAAATACAGAGAGAATTGTTGAAGATTTGTTGCCAGAAAACTTCCCTGATATCGTGAAAGATGGGAAGATATCTACCCAAGATGCTCGCTGAACTCCACATAAGGTAGATGTTAAGAGAAAGTCACCAAGACATATTATAATCAAACTTTCCAAAACCAAAGATAAAGAGAGAAATTTAAGAGCAGCTAGGGATAAATGAAAAGCTACCTACAAAGGAGAGTCAATAAGAATAAGGTTGGACTACTTGGCAGAAGCCGTGCGGGCAAGATGGCAACGAGATGACTTATATAAAGCATTAAAGGAGAAAAATTGCCAGCCAAGAATGATATAGATCCAGCAAAACTGTCTCTCAAATATGAAGGCAGAATTAGGACATTTCCAGATAAACAGAAGTTTAGGGAATTCATAAAAACCAAAACAAAACTACAAGAAATGCTAATGGGAGTTCTCTGGTTAGAAAATCAATGATATCAGGTATCAAGCCAAGACTAGAGCACAGGAGAGGGCAGATATCAACCCAGATAGGGAAATCACAAAAATAAATTAAGATTAAAAAAACACGCAAAACAGGGAAACAGTGATGTCATTATGTAAAAGAAGACAACATTAAAACAATAAAGAGGGACTAAGAAATGTAGTCATAGATCTTTCACTTGGAGAGGAGGACAATGCAGTATAAAGAAATAAAAGTTAGGTTTAAACTTAGAAAAATAGGGTAAATATTAAGGTAACCGCAAAGGACACTAACAAACCTACTCAACAAAATAATAAAATAGAAGAAAAAAATAGAGACTCAGCAGAAACAAAATCAACAACAGCAAATAAGTGGAAAAGACAATATATAAAGATAAACTACTCACAATAAAAAATTAAGTGGGAAAAAGAAACTGTCAACAACACACAAAAAAAGACATCAAAATGACAGCACTAAACTCATACCTATCTGTAATTACACTGAATGTAAATGGACTAAATGCACCAATAAAGAGATAGAGAGTGGCAGAATGGATTAAAAAAACACAATCTGTCTATATGCTGCCTACAAGAGACACACCTTAAACTTAAAGACACAAACTAAAACTCAAAGGATGGAAAAAGATATATCAAGCAAACAACAATCAAAAAACAGCAGGAGTGGCAATATTAATTTCTGACAAAATAGACTTTAAAGTTAAATTCACCACAAAGATAAGGAAGGAAACTATATAAAGATTAAAGAGACAATACACCAGGAGGATATAACCATATTAAATATTTATGTGCCCAATGACAGGGATGCAAGATATATAAAACAAACTCTAACAGCATTGAAAACTGAAACAGACAGCTCCATAATTAGAGTAGGAGACTTCAACACACCATTTTTGGTGAAGGGCAGAACATCCAGAAAGAAGCTCACTAAAGACATGGAAGATCTAAATACCACAATCAACCAAACTGATCTCATAGACATATACAGGACACTTCACCCAACAGCAGCCAAGTATACTTTCTTTTCTAGTGCACGTGGAATGTTCTCTAGAATAGACCACATATTAGGTCATAAAGCAAGCCTTAGCAGAATCTAAAACATCGAAATATTACAAAGCATCTTCTCTGACCATAAGGCCATAAAAGCAGAAATCAATAACAGAAAAAGCAGGGAAAAGAAATCAAACACTTGGGAACTGAACAATACCCTACTGAAAAATTGCTGGGTTATAGAAGACATTAAGGAAGGAATAAAGAAATTCATAGAATCCAATGAGAATGAAAACACTTCCTATCAGAACTTTTGGGACATAGTGAAAGCAGTGCTCAGAGGTCAATTTATATCAATAAATGCACACATCCAAAAAGAAGAAAGGGCCAAATCAAAGAATTATCCCCACAACTTGAACAAATAGAAAGACCAAAAGAAACTCTCAGGCATCAGAAGAAAGCAAATAATAAAAATTAGAGCAGAATTAAATGAAATAGAGAACAGAAAAACAATGGAAAAGGTTAACAAGATCAAAAGCTACTTCTTTGAAAAAATTAACAAAATTGATAAACCATTGGCCAAACTGACAAAAGAAAAATGGGAGAGGAAGCAAATAACCCAAATAAGAAATGAGATAGGCGATATTACAACAGACCCAAATGAAATTAAAAAAAAATCAGATTACTATGAAAAATTGTACTCTAACAAATTAGAAAACCTAGAAGAAATGGATGAATTTCTAGAAACACACTACCTGCCAAAACTAATACAAACAGAGGTAGAACAACTAAATATACCTATAACAAAAGAAGAGATTGAAAAGGTAATTTGAAAACTCCCAACCGAAAAAAGCCCTGGTCTGGACGGCTTCACTGTGGAGTTTTACCAAACCTTCAGAGAAGAATTAACACCACTATTACTAAAGGTATTTGAGAGCATAGAAAAGGACAGAATACTACCAAACTCATTCTATGAAGCCACCATATCCCTGATACCAAAACCAGGTAAAAAAAAAAAAGACACCACAAAAAAAAAAAAGAAAATTACAGACCCATATCCCTCATGAGCTTAGATGCAAAAATCATCAACAAAATCCTAGCCAATAGAATTCAGCAACATATCAAAAAAATAATTCACCACCACCAAGTGGGATTCACACCAGGTATGCAGGGATGGTTCAACATTAGAAAAACAGTTAATGTAATGAATCATATAAATAAAACAAAAGACAAGAACCACATTATCTTATCAACTGATGAGTAAAAGGCATATGACAAAGTTCAACACCCATTCATGATAAAAACTCTCAGCAAAATAGGAATAGAACAAAAATTCCTCAACATAATAAAGGGCATTTATACAAAGCCAACAGCCAACATCATCCTAAATGGAGAGAGTCTGAAAGCATTCCCCTTGAGAACAGGAACGAGACAAGGATACCCTTTATCACCAGTCTTATCTAACATTGTGCTGGATGTCCTAGACAGAGTGATTAGGCTAAATAAAGAAATAAAGAGCATCCAGATTGGTAAGGAAGAAGTAAAAGTATCTCTATTTGCAGATGGGATGATCTTATACACAGAAAACCCTAAGGAGTCCTCAAGAAAACTACTTAAACTAGTAGTTCAGCACAGTATCAGAATACAAGATGAACATATAAAAATCATTTGGATTCCTCTACACCAGTCAAAACAACATCGAAGAGGAAATCACCAAATCAATACCATTTACAGTAGCCCCCAAGAAGATAAGATACTAGGGATAAATCTCACCAGAGACCTAAAAGACCTATACAAAAAAAAACTACAAGACACTACTGCAAGAAACCAAAGGAGACCTACATGGGTGGAAAAACATACCTTGCTCATGGATGGGAAGATTTAACATTGTAAAAATGTCTGTTCTACCAAAAGCAATCTATAGATACAATGCAATTCTGATCCAAATTCCAATGATATTTTTTAATGAGATGGAAAAACAAATCACCAACGTCATAAGTAAAGCGTTACTGAAAAATACGAACAAAGTGGGAGGCCTCATTCTACCTGATTTTAGAACCTATTATACTGCCACAGTAGTCAAAACAGCCTCATACTAGTACAACAGATATATAGACCAATGGAACAGAATTGAGAATCCAGACATAAATCCATCCACATATGAGCAGTTGATAATTTGACAAAGGCCCAAAGTCAGTTAAATGGGGAAAAGATAGTCTCTTTAACAAATGGTGCTCACATAACTGGATATCCATCTGTGAAAAAATGAAACAAGGCCCATACCTCGCACCATGCACAAAAACTAACTCAAAATGGATCAAAGACCTAAATCTAAAAAGATAAAGATCATGGAAGAAAAAAAGGGACGATGCTAGGAGCCCTAATACATGGCATAAACCGTATAGAAAACATTACTAACAATGCACAAACACCAGAAAGAGACTAGATAACTGGGAGCTCCTACATATCAAACACCTATGTTCATCCAAAGACTTCACCAAAAGATTAAAAAGATTACCTACAGACTAGGACAAAAGTTTTAGCTATGACATTTCCGATCAGCATCTGATCTCTAAAATCTACATGATACTGCAAAAGCTCAACTACAAAAAGACAAATAACTGAATTAAAAAATGGGCAAAGGATATGAACAGGCACTTCACTAAAGAAGACATTCAGGTAGCTAACAGATACATGAGGAAATGCTCATGATCATTAGCCATTAGAGAAATGCAAATCAAAACTACAATGAGATTACATCTCACTCCAACAAGGCTGGCATTAATCTAAAAAACACAAAATAATAAATATTGGAGAGGTTGTGGAGAGACTGGAACACTTATACACTGCTAGTGGGAATGTAAAATGGTACAACTTTGGAAATTGATTTGGTGCTTCCTTAAAAAGCTAGAAATAGAACTACCGTACAATCCTGCAATCCCATTCCTTGAAACATATCCCCTAAAGAAATAAGAGCCTTTACATGAACAGATATATGCACACCCATGTTTATTGCAGCACTGTTTACAATAGCAAAAAGATGGAAGCAATCAAGGTGCCCTTCAACAGATGAGTAGATAAATAAATTATGGTATATGCACACGATGGTATACTACGCATGGATAAAGAACAACGATGAATCTGTGCAACATTTCATAACATGGAGGAATCTGGAAGGGATTATGCTGAGTGAAATTAGTCAGTTGCAAAAGGACAAATATTGTGTGAGACCAGTATTATAAGAGCTCGAGAAACTGTTTAAACAGAAAAAAATATTCTTTGATGGTTATGAGAGTGGGGAGGGAGGGAGGGAGAGGGTTATTCACTAATTAGATAGTAGACAAGAACTAATTTAGGTGAAGGGAAGGACAACACACAATACAGGAGAGGTCAACACAACTGGACTAAACCAAAAGCAAAGAAGTTTCCTGAATAAACTGAACACTTTGAAGGCCAGTGTAGCAGGGGTGGGGGTTTGGGGACCATGGTTTCAGGGGACATATAGGTCAATTGGCATAATAAAATCTATTAAGAAAACATTCTGCATCTCACTTTGGAGAGTGGTGTGCGGGGTCTTAAATGCTAGCAAGTGGCCATCTAAGATGCATCAATTGGTGTGAACCCACCTGGAGCAAAGAAGAATGAGGAACACCAAAGACACAAGGTATTTATAAGCCCAAGAGACAGAAAGGGCTACATAAATCAGGGACAACATCAGCCTGAGACCAGAAGAACTGGATGGTACCCAGCTACAGCTGAAGAATGCCCTGACAGGGAACACAACAGAGAACCCCTGAGGGAGCAGGAGAGCAGTGGGATGCAGATTTCAAATTCTCGTGAAAAGACCAGACTTAATGGTCTAACTGAGACTGGAATGACCTCAGCGGTCATGGTCCCCGGACCTTCTGTTAGCCCAAGACAGGAACCATTTCCAAAGCCAGCTCTTTAGACAGGGATTAGACTGTACTATATGACAGAAAATGATACTGGTAAGGAGTGAGCTTCTTGGATCAAGCAGACACATGAGACTATGTGGGCAGCTCCTGTCTGGAGGTGAGACAAGAGGGCAGAGGGGATCAGAAGCCGGCCGAATGGACACAAAAATAGAGAGTGGAAAGAAAAGGTGTGCTGTCTCATTAGGGGGAGAGCAACTAGGAGTATATAGCAAGGTGTATACAAATTTTTGTATGAGAGACTGACTTGATTTTTAAACTTTCACTTAAAGCATAATAAAAATTTAAAAAAGAATTTTTAACCACATTTCTCTCAAATAATGAAAAAATGGACAATATAAAATACTTGAATTCTAAAGACCATAACATTGAGTATTTTGCAAAAGCTGGTCTCGAGCTGGTCCTGCAATCTCATTCCTGCTGTTTTAAATGACTGATGATGCTTAACGCGTTCACTTCCTGAAGAATATTTACATGTTGGCAGTGAAGGAAACCTTAAACCACAGGAATGAATCTTTAGTGGCTCAATTTCAGAAATAAGCTAGTCCACTGATGGAAGAATTTGGGGATGAATGGAAATTCTTCAGAGTTCTGAAATCATAAGCTGAAGATAGCCACTAATTGGAGCCCTGATGGTACAGTGGTTAAGCACTGGACTGTTAACCAAAATGCTGGCAGTTTGAATCCACCAGCCACTCCTTGGAAACCCTACAGGGCAGTTCTGCTATGAATTTTTTTTTATGAATCAGAATCGATTCAACAGCAATGTGTTTGGTTTTAACGACTAATTTAACCTCTACGTGATGCTGGTAAGGAGCCCTGGTGGTGCAGTGCTTAAGCACACACAAAGGTTGGCGGTTAGAACCCACCACCTGCTCTGAGGGAGAAAGATGTGTCCATCGGCTTCCATAAAGATTACAGCCTTGGAAAACCTATGGGGCAGTTCTACTCTTTCTTATAGGGTTCCTAGGACGTTTGGTTTAAGAGTCAAAACTGACAGGACAGCAAAGTTTTTTTTATAACGCTGGTGGCGACTATTTGCGTGCACACAGCTATGGTTTATAGATTCGTAACTACACTTCAGAGATTTTGGAAAACTCTTCCTTTCCAATGTTACCAAGAATATAAACCCATCTGCATTGCATTTGAAAAGGAGTATTTGTTTTGTATGTTAATGACTATTAGATGTGATCTCATGATTATTTTTCTGCATGTCCACCTTCCTTCCCAATTTGAGTAATTTTATTTATAAGGAGACAAATTATTCAATTAAGTGCTACAGCTGCTAACCCAAGGGTCGGCAGTTCAAATCCACCAGGCGCTCCTTGGAAACTCTACAGGGTAGTTCTACTCTGTCCTGCAGGGTCGCTATGAGTCGGAATCGACTCGACAGCACTCGGTTTTTTTGTTAGGTTAAGGAACAGAATTTGATAGGAACTATGAAGTTTTGAAGTTAGGAGAGCTGGGATAGTTTTATGACTACAGAATTGGAAACTCATGCCATTGTGTGAACCAATAGTGCCATACTTACTTAAATCACCTAAAGAGGTTCAGTAATTAGACAAAGAAAGTTGATATTAAATTCTTTAGCTATTTGTTGGTTCTTCCAGTCTGACACCTCAGGCTGGCCAGATTTATGCCCTCAACAGAGTTTTTAATAAATAAAAGTTCACAGAAACTGACAGGGAAGAAGGTTGAAACTTTTAGCTAAAATAAGGTCTGGGTTTTATAATAATATGCCTCTCCAGCATGGCACCAGGTCTGTGTTCCATTACCATTGATAATTAAGGATTTACTACATAAATTATGAGTTAGTCAAATTCTATTATAGGTTGTAGTGTTTGTGTGAGTATATGTGTGTGTTTGCCAGTTTTCATGCCCTCTCAGATAAAGGCTGTGTCTTGTCTCACTTAGCATACAAGTGCTGTGGAAACTTCTGCAAATGAGGATCAGATCTGGAGAGACGAATGTGATTATGAAGGTGACAATCATCTACATTAATATTCCTCAAGACTCCATAAAAACAGCCACACTAGTGGACATGCATAGTTCAAATGGCTTGTGCCCTCTGGGACTGTGGCAGGAGGTGGTATTTGTCAGAAGGCTTACTTATTTTTCCACCATGTTGTCTTCTCAAAAGTTTAGGAGCACTAGCAAACATATCTACCCATTGCAGTTGAGTTGATTCCAACAGAGTAGAACTGTCCCATAGGGTTTCCAAGGACCAGCTGGTGGATTTGAACTGCCAACCTTTTGGTTAGCAGCCATAGCTCTTAACCATTGCATCACCAGGGCTCTGTATCTTGAATCCCTTAATGAGCCATTGTGTCGCTATAGTTGTGAGTTTATCTCCATAGAGAATGTATAGGTAAAGCATATGCCTTCATCCCATCTCATACCAAGGTCAGGGCAGTGAAAGTGGTGTACCTGAGGTACAGTCAACAAGGGGGTGCATTGCCTGAAGCGGCTTTACGAACAAGAATAATACTGACCAAATATTTGCCTGATGCTTTTTATTATCACCATGCACCAGCAAATCAAAACAATGTCAGTGATAAAATACTCTTCCCTGAAAAAAATAACTTGTTAGCATGAATTCTAAACTATTCCCAAGGTAACTGTTAGGTTTTAATAATATGTATTTGTAAGCTTCAAATTAGCACCTTCTACTAGGTGATCTTTGCTCTGGACTTGAGGATAGAATACTAAGGTCTAACATAAATCTATTAAGTTTTCTTAAAGGAAAAAATTCTAAAAATAGGGAGAGACAATATTTGAAGTGAAGAAGGCTTAGAAGTTTCAAGGATTGAGGAAAGACATCAGTCTTCAGCTTGATGGAATATCCTGAGCCATGAGCAGGACAAATACAAACAAGTTCACACCTATACCTAAGAGTGAAATTGAGGAATATCAAACACAAAGAGAAAAATCTTAAAAGCTGCCAAAGATAAAAGACTAATACCTCTCCTTTCCCTTACGTCTTCAGCCTATAAGTTGTAGTGGTGTCCTGCTCCTGCTATTGTTAAACTTTGAGTACCTCACCATCCCCCATTTAAATTCTCACATCTCCCATCATTTGTGTTATCAATCCCAACCTTAAGTCCTTTCTGCTATAAACACTCAAGATTCTTTCTGTTTTCCTGGTTAGTCTGTGTTTGAAGGTCACTATGAGTCGGAATGGACTTGAAGGCAAGCAATATTTTCTTTTTTGGCTTTATCCAAATTCTGGAATTATATCATTCATTGAGTCTTGAATGTTTATCTAAAACCCTATTGCATGTATGGGTTACAAGACAATAATTTAATTTAGCTCTTAATATTTTAGTTATTAAAAATACTTTTGGGGTTACTTATTTGTTAATTAATAGAGTCTAATAACCCTTCAATTGGGTTAAAAATGAGAGTCAAAGAAATTAGTTTCCATAACTTATCAAATATCTCTAAATATTTGGGGGTTAAGTAAAAATATATCTATTTAACTACAAAGCCTACCATCTATGTTGTGAATGTAGCGGGTGGTAAATACTATTTGTTGATTCGTTTTACTTATATCAATTGATATAAGTTAATCTGAAGAGTAAATCTCTATGTGCATGTTTATACCTTCCTCTATACCATATGCTGCTTTATAAATGACACAATGTCAGAGCCAGGAGTTAGACATAGGACACAGAGTTAGAATGTATAACTCGTTTCCACAGTAATGTAATGTTACTCTTTATCTTCATTTTTTTTTCACCAGAATTTTAAGATAGTGAAATTAATAGCTTTAAATTCTTTATCTTTCCACATTTCTTGCAAAATATCTGGTGGAGATACTAATGAAAATGTAAAATCCCAAACCCAATCTCCAGGGGAGTAAAAAAGAGCAGAAAGGGACTACTAACCCTTGGGTTTTTGAATTATAAGACACTGATGACCCACCAAGTTGTTCTGGGTTCATCCCTAGACAGAAGCTTCAAGGCCAGTCTCTGAGGGTTGGGGAATTTAATTTCTATTTTTAAGATTTAAACATTGTGTTTTTAAGGATCTTGGGACAAAAATTAAAATGTCCCCATATTCATATACCTAAGGCAAACAATACTGACATAATACAAATGACTATTGGATGGTATCTTGACCGTTCAAAACATTACATCCTTTAAAAACAGAAATATTTGATAAAAGAAGCAACTCTGTTGATGTACTGGTCATAAAGGAAAGTATGGTTACTCTTGGAAATCTCCCTAAATTGTAGCATAACGAGGATACCTAACTTTTGACTCACTGAATCCGGGAATATTCCCTATGGGAAAGACTATTTTAAAGTAATGAAGTACCAAAATGAAGAATGCAATTAACTCTTTCTTTCTTCTGCCACCTAGAAATAGCAGAGCAGCTGCACTAAGTAGAATCTTGGGTCTTTATAGAAGAGGACCAATAGGTGTGCAATGTTATTTTGCCGTCTGGTGTCTAAATTACAAAGTGATATAAATAGTGGTCATGTAATTAGATAATTACTGTAGTAGATAGGTGATCGGAATTAATCAGAGCATAATCAGAGTATCTGCATATCTGTAGACCTAAATCCTCTGACACAGCTGTTTTATCCTGGTCCAATATACCTGGAGAATGGCCAAGTCTCCATTTCATCTGAAGCATGTTGATATAATCGAGGATAAATTTTTCCCTCCCACAGGTCATGCTTAGCAATGCCTGGAGGAATGATCTCAGTGGCTCTCAACACTCCTTTAACAGATAGCATTCAGTCAATTGAGTATCACTGATGTTGTCGGGTTTTTAAAATTTTTTTTAGAATAAAGACATCATGGAGAAGAGCTGTTATATAAGGCTTAAAATAAAGGCCCAATATTTTGTGCTACCTCAACATCTGGTGAAATCAGGAGGGCTTCATCTGGCCTAACTGCAAATTCTTCTCACTCTGCTTCCACAGGTCACCTAGAAAAACAACTCTCCTTACCAAGGGTACCAGGTACAGTTCTGCTTATCCTCAAGTGGCAGGTTTTAGTTCCCTGCCAGTCCACAGAATTATTCAAACAAGCCAATCACATCCTCTTGTGGTTACCACGGGATACCGCATCCCTTTGATACTACAAAGCTTGTCTCCCACAGCCCATTTGTTCACTCTGTTCCCAAGTGCAGTCGTGCATGGCGTGCACTATCCTCCTCTGGACTGTGAGTATATGTGACTAATAAACTGCTGTTGATCTCATCTGTCCAATGTCAGGTGTCATGTGTTTGGCTATCCCCATAACCCTAGGGCGGTGTGATGGTCAAGATTGTGTGTCAACTTGGCTGGGCCGTGATTCTCAATGTTTATATGTGATCACCTCCATGATGGGATCTGCTGTGAGTAGCCAATCAGTTGAAAGGGAGTTTCCTTGGGGGTGTGGTTTGCATCCGAATATAAGCAGACATCTGGCTTTTGCCCTCTCTGGGTCCTGCAGCTGCCTCCTATTTTCTGACCTCCAGTTCTTGGGACTTGAGCTAGCAGCTTATCTTCAGATTAAGGGATTGGGATCCGATGATCTTCACAGCCTGTGAACAAGAGCCCTGCACTGGGACCTGCCGTTCTTCGGTTCACCAGCCCCTGCAGCTAAGTCAGTTAGACGCTTCTATCCTGATCCAAGGACTTGGGACGTTCCAGCCTCTACAATCGCATGAGCCATTTCCTTGATGTAAATCTCTCTCTCTATGCATATTTATATGCTTTACTGGTTTTGCTTCTCTAGAGAATTTCTTTTTTAGAGAACCCAGCCTAAGACAGGCAAGAATTCCTTCCTCACCAATAGGTGAATAGGAGGCAATTAAAACAAAAAAGCCAAAGTTAACAGTTCTTCCAAGCTGATGAAAACATTCCAGTGTTAAGATTACACTTTGGTATCAGCTCGATTTTTATCTTATCTGATAATAATCTTACTTTTATGACTCCCTAAAAATATGTCTTGAAAGTTTATGATGATAACTACTTGGAATAAAAAAAAAAAAAAAAAAAGCCATTGCCATAGAGTCAATTCTGACTCATAGGGACCCTACAGGACAGTGTTTCCAAATAGGGTTTCCAAGGCTGTAAATGTTTATGAAAGCAGACGGCCACGTCTTTCTCCCGCAGAGCAGCTGGTGGGTTTGAACTGCCAACCTCTTGGTTAGCAGCTAAGCGCTTAACCACAGCGCCACCAGGGCTCCTCTACTACTATTAATAACACCATTTATTTATCTGCGTGTCAGACCTATACATCTTTTTATTTAATTCTTACCCCACTTTACAGATGAGGAAACTGAAACAGAGAAGTTAACATAATTCACACATGGTGGTAGGGTTAGTGACAGGGTTAGGATTAAAACTGTTTTTTTTTCCCCCCGACTTCAAAGCCTCTGTGCCGAATCACAGCACTATACCACCATCACCTCTTGCTATAATCATTACAATTGTCAGTGAAGGTCCTTAGCACCTCCAAATCATGATTAGAACTCACGAGGTTTGCTCAAAAACCACTAATTCAATGGAATTAATGAATATTTACAATGTGACAAAATGTTGGGCACAACATGTGGTTGTTAAAGTTTATTATTGATTTCTTCTTTAAGTGCAGTGCACTTATGTCTAGATTTATCCTAACGAGTCAAATAGAATCCCCAAGCAGAATCAATAAATACGTGCAGAATAAAAGTGAATTGATATCTCTAGCATTCTTGTTTAATAATGCATTAACTACTGTTTAAATGGCAGAAAAGTGCTCTCAAATTTACAAAGAAAATACTGACAAATGAAAGAATAAAAACACAGGAAGTTAAAAATAAAATTAAAACAATTAGTGTCGTATCTAGTCTCTAACATATTTCTAAGATGAGATTAATTCTAAAACATTTCCTCTAGTGACTCTTGAATTCCCTATCCCTGGGCTTTATTTGGAACCTCAACTTTGCAACAAAGAGAAATTTTTCATGGAGTCAGCAATCTAGAAAACAAAGTAAATGTTATTGCTTGGATGGCCTGGCTTATTTCACATGGAAGTGGGCAAATGGAGAATGAAAACTTTCATTTCTTCACGTTTTCGGATGGAAGATGCACCATGGAAAAGTATGTCAGCTGTATTTTCGATCTCACATCCGTTTTAGGGCCACAGTCACTTTTTTGGATAGTTTCTGAAGTGGACTCTATTTGCCCCTCTTTGACGCAGTTATTTAAAGTACATTTATTAATAACTAAAATAATGTGAGTTTGGTGTTTGCCTACTTGCTGCATGTTGGCTGGTTTTGTAGCCTTCCTATGTGGCTTCTGCGCTGCTAAGACTGTGTTACTATTAAGATTTCAGGGTCAACTCATTTCATGTGTGAACATGTCATGTAAAGGGAGCCAATACTCATGTGCAGTAGTGATTTTCAAAATACATCATAACGAATACAACACAGGCACTCACCAAACAAAAAGATCCTGGGGCCATTAACCCTTTAACTGCTAGCCTGAAAGGAGTTCCAGAGGGTACCAAGGGAAGACATGAAGTTACACATGGGAAGCTTGGTACAGTGGATATTTTCCATCTGGTTCAGACCTATTTCACTATTTTAACAAGACATGTACTCAAACTTGTGTATTCTGGGTGTATATCAGTCCTCAATGTAAATATATATGTATATATCATATATGCATGTTTTCTCAAAAGATTTGATGTGGCTATTTAAGTATCTGAATTTTTTCCAACAGTAGCATTTATAAAGGAGATGATTAAGCATTTATAAAGGAAAAGATAAAAATTAATTAAGATAAGATTCTATAACTATTAGTTGTACACCAGAGCTCTTCAGTGAGCTATGCTGTCAAATGAGTACTTACGAGGTAGCCTATCCAACACGGTTTTAAAAGTTAATGGAACATTTAGAATGTTTTGATGTGGCTTATTTTGGGGAGGACCTTTCTGGGCTAAGGGAAATGGATGAGAAAAAAACTATCCGTGTTCTTTTCATCTTTCTTATAATTGATTCTACCTGTGCATCGTTTTGGGCCCAGCTTCCTACACATATTTGTAATGTGGGTTTCATTTCCATAAAATGGGAACATAATAAATATAGGGTTGACTAACGATTGTTTTATGTGACTGCCAATCTGCCAAGTATCATTCTTAATTACTGCCAGGAAACTAGGCATTTTCCAAACATATGTTTTAGATTTAGGACTAATATGTCATGTCAGCCCTCTCTACTGGAGCCCAGTGGGACTTCGGAGTGTCTGCTTTGGTGGGTGACTTTTTGGGGTTAGATAAAAGCAATAATAGGAGGAGATAGAGCAAAGCATCAAAAGTTTCTGAAAGCAAATTCTACAAAGAAAGACATCAAAGAGTTATGTTTTCATTATACACTGATATTTTTACTAGGCCAGGATAGAGATCGATCTTCCTCTAGAAGCCATGGAATAAAGGAAACCAGACCCTAACCTACATTAATGACCCTAATTGCAAGGCTGTTGTCTTCTCCTTTGAATAACATAACCAGAAGTTTTGCCCCCCCAAAATTTTTTAAGCTATATGTGGCTTTTTCATTAGCCTGTGCAAACCTGGTATTTTCCTTCAAAGAATTTGTTTCATGAGTTGGAAAAAAGGGTATTGAAAATCAAAAAGATCTGGTCTAGATGAGCTATATTTCTGAATGTTACCCTCAAAAATGTTCTCAAGTCCGTGGGAATACCTTTAGGTGGCTGTAGTTTACTCATCCAGCACACACTTTGCTTATGACCCACAGTTCCCTAATCTTAGAGAACTGAGATACCTGTTAAGGTGCACACATAAGTATGAAACAATTTATTATGCTATGAAAGTCCATCTTGTTGTTCTGACTTATTATTTCTTAGAAAAATATATTTAGAGTGGAATACCACCAATTGTACCTTTGGATGTTCAAATGCTATTTTTAATAGGGTTTAGAAGAGGTGGTACTTTTTCTCTTATTCTGTCAGCTAGTTGTGTGGTCTTAGATTCAGCAATGATTACAATCCTTACTTTTAGTTTTTTTTTTTTTTAACAAGTATTTTTATTCATTCAGAGAAGTCTGAATGCAGATTTGTTTCATTTGAATATTTTGTTAAAAGGAGAATTGAGCACCATCTTACCAATGACTTCATGAGGCAATGTGATTTTTGTAATGAAAAGGTCAAATGCAAAAATGAATCCAGGGCACTTGCTAGGCATCAGTTTCTGGTCAACACTTCAGGCTGTCTTCTTGAGAAATCGAGAAGGATGCATACAGTGTTTACTTCCCTCCCTCCCCCCACCCCGCCCCACTATGCATTCCCCCGCCAAATGCATTGCATCCGCAGCAAGTACTTTAGAAAGGTATTTGCGTACATAGATGGCACAAAAATTACTTTAATACTTAAAATGGGAGGAAACCCAGGCATTTGTTATCAGTAGCTATAGGTGACTATGCATGTACTGAAGAGGAAAAAAAACTGTATAGTCGTAGAAAAGCTGTAAGGCTCAAGAAAAAAAAAAAATCTCAGAATTCAGCGTTGTCTTTATCTCCTACATATTATTGTCATTGCATTGAGCTGAGAACTAGTATTCATCATTCTGATGAATTACATTTAACATCTGATGCTTAAATTTAATAAATTACCCAGGATCACTTACTTCACTTAGCAAGCAAGGTGTGAGGTAGCTAATGACCGTATAAGTGAGACATTGTGCTTCATTCCCCTGGAGATAAGGATTAGGTTGAGAAATGACAGAGGAAAGTTAACATTTTATTTCAAATTTCTTTCTTAACAATTGAGACATTCTAAGAGGAAAAAGAATTGCATGGGGAATATTTATGGAAAAATATTTTTTCTTCTTCCTCCTCTTCCTTTTCCTCTTTCTCCTTCTTTTGTATTTTAGAATTCTAGGACAATTGATAGGAAGATATTAGAAAATAATCCTCAAATTAAAATGTTTGCAAATTAAACTTAGCCTGTCTGCCCACCTGTCTGGGAAAGTTGGCACAGTTCTGGGGGAAAGTACAGATAACTTTCTCCTGGTATTACAGCAAATGCCAGCAGGGAAGGAAAAGGAATTCCTCCTCTAACCCATTGTCCTGTCTGATCTTACATCAAGACAGCATTCCCAAGTGTGTTTTTGCTAACAGGGTCTGTACCTCTCCACACCTTACTCAAGAAAAGGGATTCCTTGTTGAAAGAATTTCAGAAAATACAAAGAAAATGAAATCGGTTTACTTTCATTTATTGACTGATTTACTTGTTTGTTTAAACAGTAAGGCCTCCCTTGAACAAGTATGACTAACTCTCTAAAATAGTGTACTCTTTATACTTAAATTGTCCCAACCCCAGATGAAAAGAACACAGCTTTATGAGTTTGAATCTGTCACCATCCTGGGTAGGTTACTTAACCTTCCTCATCCCTAGGGTTTTTTTGTATTGTTTTGTTTTATCAGTTCCCATCTCCCTCCAACACTGTTCGTTTATTTTTTTATTGTGGTGAAATGTATATAACAAAATACTTGTCATATGATACAATTCCACTTCTAGATATATACTGTGATGGCTAAGACTGTGTCTCAACTTGGCTGGGCCATGATTCTCAGTGTTTTGGCAGTTGTATAATGTTGTGATCACTTTCCTATTGAAATTTGATGTGATCATCACCCCCATGATGGAATCTGCTGAGTGGTACCGGTGGGGCTGGGGCCTGTGGCTGCTCACCACCCCCTCAGCCTTCATCTCTCTGCCTTCCACCGCTTACTTCCTTTTATGCTTGCCTTGCAAAGGTTGTTGGCTTTTTCTGGATCCAGCAGCTGTCTCTTGTCTGACCTCAAGTTCTTGCAACTTGAGCTAGCAGCTTACCTGTCCATCTTGGGAGTTGCAGATCTTCACTGCCTGTGAGCAAGAGTCCGGCTCCCCAACCTGCCTATCTTGGGGTCGCCAGCCCCTGCATCTAAGTGACTCAGGAGAAACCTTGCGGTCTTGCCTGCTGACCTTAGGGAGTCCTCGACCATCACAACCTGTGAGCGGGATCCCTGCTCTCCAACCTGCTCATCTTGGGTTCACCAGCTTCTGTGGCTCCTTGAATTGGGAAAGGACTCTATTCTGATCCAAGAACTTGGGATGTTCCAACCCCTACAATTGTGTGAGTTGTTTTTGTTTCCTTAATATAAATCTCTCTCTCTATATATATTTATATACATTACTGGTTTTGCTTCTATAGAGAACCCAGCCTAAGACATATACCAAAAATAATTGAAAGCAGGAACACAAACAGACATATGTACACCAATATTCATCGCAGCACTTTTCACAGCAGCCAAAAGGTGGAAACAACCTAAATGTCCATCCATAGATGAATGGATAAACAAAATGTGCTACATACATATAATGAAATATTACCCTGCCATAAAGAGAAATGAAGTCCTGATACAGCTACATGTACGAACCTTGAAAACATTATGCTGGGTGAAATAAGTCAAATCACAAAAGGACAAATATTCTATGATCCCCCTTATTTGAAATATCTAGAATAGGCAAATGTATAGAGACCAAATTTTATTAGTAATTACCAGGGGTAGGAGTGAAGCAGAAACAGGGATTCTTTGATTAGGAGGCACTGAGCTTCTGCTAAAAAGTGATAGGAAAATTTGGAAATGGATAGTGGTGATGGATATACAACATGATGAACGTAATTTATGTTGACAAATTGTACATGTTAAAAATGTTGAAATTATCATTAATTTTTAAAGCAGTAGCTTCCTAGAAAACATGGTAACGCACGCAAAGTGTCTGGCACATGGGCAGCCATCAATGAATGGCCCTGATGATTACAATGGAGGTTAACCCTGGCAATGCCAGTTAAACTTTACGCACACGGCAGCAGCAGTGCTCCCCGAGATTGGTGCCTGGCGACCTTGTCAGAGTGTATTTCCAGTTCAAAACAAAATTGTCAGAGATGACACAGATCTTTACTCACCAGCTCTATCTCCCTCAGAGTTTGTGAAATTACTCAGTATGGACTGTGGGTATGAGCTAAATTAAAAAAAAAAAAAAACACCTTGTGATAAAACATTCAGAATCAAATACTCCTTAAACCTTAGAACGGCCTAAAGATATTAAGCAGTTCCAAGGGAATTTGGCTGAATTTTGGAAAGTTTTTTTGCATTGTCTTTTGAACTCTTCTTGTCCAAAAACTGCAAGTGTTTGAGACCTGGACTAATCATCTAGACTGTATCATTTTACATTTGTTTCTATTTGTGCACTTTGTAGTGTGCACTCTTTTCATCGTGATTGGGTATATATTCTACGGAAAATTGAAAATTTAAATTATTGCAACAACACTAAACTCTCTTCTAGCATTTACATTAAATTCATTTTTTGTATCTATTTTTAAATGATTCATTAATTTATTCATTGTCATGTATTTCTCCCCAATTTTATTCTTTTACCTGGGATATCTATTTACCTCAGATCTCTTTCCTCCCAGAAGACTTTAATAACCTCTCCAACTAGAGGTAATTCATCCCCTCCCATAACAATCTTCATGTAATTGAGATAGCGTATGTTACGCACTGCTTTGAATGGAAGTTTTATATTTTGTGTGTTTCACATCTTGAAAACATACAAAATATAGCAAGTTGCTTGAAGATAGGACTCCATTATCTTTGTATTCTCCGTAGTATAATGACTTGTAAAAAACCAGTTCCCAATAAATGTTCATTCGCTTCTGTGATTACCAAGGAGTTAGATAGGTATTGACAACAAAATGGCTTTTTAAAAAAGAAAACTATGTTATTTCTGCCAAGTTAGGAAAATAAAGTTACAGGAAGAAAATTATCTGAATAATGCAAAAAATTGTAGATACACCTTCCACAGGGGATGAAGAGCAGAGAAAAAAAATATGTAACCCAGTTCTTCCTCCTCTTTCACCATGAATGGCACTTGGATGCGTCTGTGATATATCTAACATGTCACCATACATCGGAGAATTCATGGACAGAGATGTGCCAGGAAATAAAAGCAGAAAGGATTTTTGCTTCTTTTCTTCTACTGTTTTGTATTCATTTTTCAGAACTTTTTCCACAGCTAGTTAGTTTGGTTTAATGGCTATGTAGAATTGAAACCTCATGGGTGAATGGTTTTAAGAATAAAAAAAATAACAAACCTAAAGGTAAAATGTGCTAATTGAGAGGTGATATTGAAGATTAAAAAACAAAATAATAAACAAACACAAACAAAAACATAAGCAACTCTAAACTTCACAGTCCTACTGACCATCCAAAACCAAACCCAATGATGTCGAGCTGATTCTGACTCATAGTGACCCTATAGGGCAGAGTAGAACTGCCCCACAGAGTTTCCAAGGAGCAGCTGGTGGATCTGAACTGCCAGCCTTTTGGTTGGTAGCCGTAGCACTTAACCACTACACCACCAGGGTTTCCCTACTGACCATAAAAAAAAAAAAAAAAAACCAAACCCGCTGCTGTCAAGTCGATACCGACTCATAGTGACCCTATAGGGCAGAGTAGAACTGCCCCATAGAGTTTCCAAGGAGCGCCTGGCGGATTTGAACTGCTGACCTTTTGGTTAGCAGCCGTACCACTTAACCACTACACCACCAGGGTTTCCCTACCGACTGTAGTCACCTTGAAATCTGATTTCTATGACCAACGCCAGCAAAATGGCTCCTTAAGAGCACTGACACCCCTATATAAGTAGTAAAGGGCACCCTGTCCTATACTTTCACTTAAATGGTGGCATAGAAGAAAGAAGAAAACAGTGGCCACAGATAGGTGACTTTCAATCAATCACAGTATGAAACACAAATAACAGATAAGAATTAGATTGATGCAGAAAATACACATAGAATGGTGCGTCTAGGAATCTTACATATCTAAGATTTAACCGAATACAATTTAAAAAGATTAAAAACCAGTTGCCATCAAGTCAATTCCAATTCATGTGACCCCATGTGTGTCAGAGTAGAACTGTGCTCCATAGGGTTTTCAGTAGTTGATTTTTCAGAATTAGATTACCAGGCCTTTCTTTCAATGTGCCTCTGAGTGGACTTGAACCTCCAACCTTTCATTTAACTGCCAAGTGCATAAACTGAACCACTTAAGGACTCCAATCAAAACAATTATTAGGGATTAAATTGTACACTCAGTATCCAGGATAGGCTTAGGACAACTACTAAAATACAAAACAAAGAATTAGTGTATATCAGGAAAATGGAGTATTATAATAGACTCCTAAAGAAAAGTGTGGCACCAGCATCCCTGAAAATCTTTCAAAGAGAATAAATCAGCATCTGTGTATGGCTTGGGTAATTGTCCAGCCTGACAAGTCCATGACTGATGGCACGGCTCATTCCCAAGGCAACTCCACACAGGCTCAGAGAAGTGAGAAGACCCTCCATAAGACACATTGAAGACACAATGAGGAACTTTTCTGAAAATAAAATGTATTCCTAAACAGAATACATTTCCAGGGAATATAAAAACTATATAGGTAGTTGTAAGATTAAAAAACAAAATACTTAGAGCAAATGGGAGGCAGGACAAAGGGAGGACAACTCTTAATTATGTCTACTAAAAGGACACACTTTGCAATCCTGATGGAAAATCTATTCTAATGGACAAGAATTGGAATACAGCATATTACAAAATTTTCTCTTTTTGTAACTTATGTTACCCATTAAGATAAAGAAGAAGGTTCTAATTTAAACACAGAATTTTTTTTTTTTTTTGCTTTTCATTTAACTAAATGAATGAATAAATATGCATTTATTGAGCACCTGCTTTTTTTTTCAAGCTCTATACCAGGCATGGTCAAAATTATTACCTCATTTAAACTCTCACAACAATTCCTTCAGTTATGAATTATTACCCTGATTATATGGGTAAGAAAACAGACTCAGAAAGGTTGGATAAGGAGTCCAAGGACACACAGCTAATAAGGAACCTGATTTCAAATTCAGATCTTTTGATTCCAAGCTGAAGTTTTTTTTTTTTTTATTGTGCTCTAAGTGCAAGTTTACAAATCAAGTCAGTCTTTCATATAAAAACTTATACACACTTTGCTATGTACTCCTAGCTGCTCTCCCCCTAATGAGACAGCACATTCCTCCTCTCCACCCTGTATTTCCCATGTCCATTCAACCAGCTCCTATCCCCCTCTTTCTTCTCATCTTGCCTCCAGACAGGAGCTGTCCACATAGACTCATGTGTCTACTTGAGCCAAAAGGCTCACTCCTCACCAGTATCATTTTCAGTCTTATAGTCCAGTCCAATCCCGGTCTGAAGAGTTGGCTTCGGGAATGGTTCCAGTCTTTGGCTAACAGAGGGTCCCAGGACCGTGACCTCTGGGGTCCCTCTAGTCTCAGTCAGACAATTAAGTCTGGTCTTTTTATGAGAATTTGAGATCTTCGTCCCACTTTCTCCTGCTCCATCGGGGAATCTCTGTTGTGTTCCCTGTCAGAGCAGTCATCGGTGGGAGCCAGACACCATCTAGTTCTTCTTGTCTCACGTTGATATAGTCTCTGGTTTACGTGGCCCTTTCTGTCTCTTGGGCTTATCTTACCCTATGTCTTTGGTGTTCTTCATTCTCCTTTGCTCCAGGTGGGTTGAGACCAATTGATGCATCTTAGATGGCCACTTGCTTGCCTTGAAGATCCCAGGTGCCACTCACCAAAGTGAGATGCATAACATTTTCTTAATACATTTTGTTATGTCAATTGACCTAGATGTCCCCTTAAACCATGGTCCCCAGGCCCCTGTCCCTGCTACTCTCTCCTTCTGAGTGTTTGGTTGTATTCAGGAAACTTCTTTGCTTTCGGTTTAGTCCAGTTGCGCTGAACATCTCCTGTATTGTGTATTGTCTTTCCCTTCACCTAAAATAGTTCTTTTCTACTATCTAATTAGTGAATACACCTCTCCCTCTCTCCCAACCCTCGTAACCATCAAATAATATTTTCTTCTGTGTTTAAACTTCTTCCTGAGTTCTTATAACAGTCGTCTCATACAATATTTGTCCTTTTGCAATTAATTAATTTCACTCAGCATAATGCCTCCCAGATTCCTCCATGTTATGAGATGTTTCATGGATTCATCATTGTTCTTAATCATTGCCTAGCATTCCATTATCTGAATATACCATAATTTATCCATGTCTGTCAGTTTGTCATACTGTGGGGCCTTGTGTATTGCTGTGATGCTGGAAGCTATACCACCGGTATTCAGACACCAGCAGGGTCACCCATAGAGTATAGGTTTCAGCTGAGCTCCCAGGCTAAGGCAGACTAGGAAGAAGGACCCAGCAGTCTACTTCTGAAAAGCACTAGCCAGTGAAAACCTTATGAATAGCATTGGAACATTGTCTGATACAGTGCTGGAAGATGAGCCTTCAGTATGGATTGCACCTCAACGTAAAGAAAACAAAAATCCTCACAACTGGACCAGTGAGAAACATCATGATAAATGGAGAAAAGATTGAAGTTGTCAAGGATTTCATTTTACTTGGATCCACAATCAACACCCATGAAAGCAGCAGTCAAGAAATCAAAAGACGCATTGCACTGGGTAAATCTACTGCAAAGGACCTCTTTAAAGTGTTGAAGAGCAAAGCTGTTACCTTGAAGACTAAGGTGTGCCTGACTCAAGCCATGGTGTTTTCAATCGCATAGTATGCATGTGAAAGCTGGGCAAAGAATAAGGAAGACTGAAGAAGAATTGATACCTTTGAATTGTGGTGTTGTGAAGAACATTGAGTATACGACGGACTGCCAAAAGAACGAACAAATCTGTCTTAGAAGGAGTACAGCGAGAATGCTCCTTAGAGGCAAGGATGGCGAGACTGCGTCTTACATACTTTGGACATGTAGTCAAGAGGGATCAGTCGCTGGAGAAGGACATAACACTTGGCAGAGTACAGGGTTAGCAGAAAAGAGGAAGACCCTCAATGAGGTGGATTGACACAGTGGCTGCAACAATGAGCTCAAGCATAACAACGATTGTGAGGATGGCTCAGGGCCGGGCAGTGTTTCATTCTGCTGTGCATAGGGTCGCTATGAATTGGAATGGACTTGACGGCACCTAACAACAACAACAACATTTATCCATTCCTCTGTTGATGGGCACCTTGATTGCTTCCATCTTTTTGCTATTGTAAACAGTCCTGCAATGAACATGGGTGTGCATATATCTGTTCCTGTGAATGCTCTTATTTCTCTAGGATATATTTCAAGGAGTGGGATCACTGGATTGTACGGTAGTTCTATTTCTAGCTTTTTAAGGAAGCGCAAATCGATTTCCAAAGTTTTTGTACCATTTTACATTCCCACCACTGGGTATAAGTGTTCCAGTCTTTCCAGAACCTCTCCAACATTTATTATTTTGTATTTTTTGGATTAACATCAGCTTTGTCGGGGTGATTTGGTATCTCATTGTAGTTTTGATTTGATCATAAGCATTTCCTCATGTATCTGGTAGACATCTGAATGTCTTCTTTGGTGAAGTGCCTGTTCATATTCTTTGTCCATTTTTTAATTGGGTTATTTGTCTTTCTGTTGTTGAGTTTTTGCAGTATTACGTAGATTTTAGAGATCAGACGCTTATGGGATTTGTCCTAGCCAAAAACTTTTTTCAGTCTGTAGACAATCCTTTTACTCTTTTGGTGAAGTCTTTGAGTGAGCGTAAGTGTTTGATTTTTAGGAGCTTTCAGTTATCTGGTTTCTCTTCTGGCATTTGTGCATTGTTAGTAATGTTTTGTATACTGTTTTTGCCATGATTAGGGCTCCTAGGGTTGTTCCTATTTTTTCTTCCATAATCTTTATCCTTTTAGATTTTATGTTTAGGTCTTTGATCCATTTTGAGTTAGCTTTTGTGCATGGTATGATGTATGGGTCCTGTTTTATTTCTTTGCAGATGGTTATCCAGTTATGCCAGCACCATTTGTTAAAAGACTGTCTTTTCCCCATTTAACAGCGTTTGGGCCTTTGTGAAATATCAGCTGCCCATAGGTGGATGTATTTATTTTTAGATTCGCAATTCTGTTCCATTAGCCTATGTATCTGTTGTTGTACAAGTACCAGGCTCTTGACTACTGTGGCAGTATACCCACCCAGTGCCAGTGGCAGTATAATAAGTTCTAAAATCAGGTAGTGTGAGGCCTCCCACTTTGTTCTTTTTCAGTAATGTTTTACTTATCCGGGGCCTCTTTCCCTTCCATATGAAGTTGGTGATTTGTTTCTCCATTTCATTAAAAAATGTCTTTGGAATCTGGATGGAGATTGTATTGTATCTATAGATTGCTTTGGGTAGAACAGACATTTTTACAATGTTGAGTCTTCCTATCCATGAGAAAGGTATGTTTTTCCACTTATATAGGTCTCTACTGGTTTTTTGCAATAGTGTCTTGAAGTTTTCTTTGTACAGGTCTTTTATGTCTCTGGTAAGATTTATTCCTAAGTATTTTATCTTCTTGGGAGCTATTGTAAGTGGTATTGATTTGGTGATTTCCTCTTCAATGTTCTCTTTGTTGGTGTAGAGGAATCCAACTGATTTTTGTGTTTATCTTGTATGTTTATACTCTGCTGAACTCTTCTATTAGTTTTAGTTTTCTTGAGAGTACTTTAGGGTTCTCTGTGTATAAGATCATGTTATCTGCAAATAGAGATACTTTTACTTCTTCTTTGACAACTTGAACGCACTTTATTTCTTTATCTAGCCTAATTCCTCTGGCTAGGACCTCCAGCACAATGTTGAATGAGTGTGGTGATAAAGGACATCCTTGTCTGGTTCCTGTTCTCACAGGAAGTGCTTTCAGACTCTCTTCATTTAGGATGATGTTGGCTGTTGGCTTTTGTATAAATGCCCTTTATTATGTTGAGGAATTTTCCTTGTATTCCTATTTTGCTGAGAGTTTTTATCATGAATTGGTGTTGGACTTTGTCAAATGCCTTTTCTGCATCAATTGATAAGATCACATGGTTCTTGTCTTTTGTTTCATTTACATTATGGATTACATTGATTGTTTTTCTGATGTTGAACCATCCCTGCATACCCGGTATGAATCCCACTTGGTCATGGTGAATTATTATTTTTTTTTGATATACTGTTGAATCCTATTGGCTAGAATTTTGTTGAGGAGTTTTGCATCTAAGCTCATGAGGGATATAGGTCTGTAATTTTCTCTCTCTTTTTTTGTGGTTTCTTTATCTGGTTTTGGTATCAGGGAAATGCTGGCTTCATAGAATGAGTTTGCGAGTATTCTGTCCTTTTCTATGCTCTGAAATACCTTTAGTAGTAGTGGTGCTAACTCTTCTCTGAAAGTTTGGTAGTACTCTCCAATTTAGCCGTCAGGGCCAGGGCTTTTTTGTTGTTGGGAGTTTTTTAATTACCTTTTCAATCTCTTCTTTTTTTATTTAGTTGTTCTACCCCTGTTTGTGTTAGTTCAGGTAGGTAGTGTGTTTCTAGAAATTTATCCATTTCTTCTAGGTTTTCAAATTTGTTGGAGTACAATTTCTCATAGTAATCTGATATGATTTTTTAAATTTCAGTTGGTTCTGTTGTGATATCGCCCATCTCATTTCTTATTTGGGTTATTTGCCTCGTCTGCTGTTTTTCTTCTGTCCGTCTGGCTAACGGTTTATCGATTTCATTAATCTTTTCAAAGAACCAGCTTTTGGTCTTGTTAACTCTTTCAATTGCTTTTCTGTTCTGTATTTAATTTAATTCTGCCCTAATTTTTATTATTCTTTTCTGATGCCTGAACTTTTTTTTTTCTTTTCTTTTTTTGCTCTCTATTTGTTGAAGGTATATGGATAATTCTTTGATTTTGGTCCTTTCTTCTTTTTGGATGTATGCATTGCTATAAGTTGACCTCTGAGCACTGCTTTAGCTGTGTCCCAAAGGTTCTGATAGGAAATATTTTCATTCTCATTTGATTCTATGAAGTTCTTTTCTCCATCCTTAATTTCTTCTATAACCCTGTCATTTTTGAGCAAGGTATTGTTCACTTTCCATGTGTTTCATTTCTTTTCCCTGCTTTTTCTGTTATTGAGTTATACTTTTATGGGTTTATGGTCAGAGAAGATGCTTTGTAATATTTTGATGTTTTGGATTCTGTTAAGGCTTGCTTTATGACCTAATATTTGGTCTATTCTAGAGAATGTTCCAAGTGCGTTAGGAAAGAAAGTACACTTGGCTGCTGTTGGATGGAGTATTCTGTATATGTCTATGAGGTCAGGTTGATTGATTGTGGCATTTAGATCTTCCATGTCTTTACTGAGCTTCTTTCTGGATGTTCTGTCCTTCACTGAAAGTGGTGTGTTGAAGTCTCTTACCATAATTGTGGAGCTGTCTATCTCACTTTTCAATCCTGTTAGAGTTTGTTTTATGTAACCTGAAACCATGTTGTTGGATGTGTAAATATTTAATATGGTTATTTCTTGGTATATTGTCCCTTTAATCATTATATAGTGTCCTTCCTTATCCTTTGTTGTGGGTTTAACTTTAAAGTCTATTTTGTCAGAAATTAGTATTGCCACTCTTGCTGTTTTTTGATTGTTGTTTGCTTGATATATTTTTTTCCACCCTTTGAGTTTTAGTTTGTTTGTGTCTTTAAGTCTAAGGTGTATCTCTTGTAGGCAGCATATAGATGGATCATGTTTTTTTATCCATTCTGCCACTCTCTATCTCTTTATTGGTGCATTTAGTCCACTTACATTCAAAGTAATTATGGATAGGTATGAGTTTTTTTTTATGAGTTTAGCGCTGTCATTTTGATGTCTTTTTTGTGTTTGTTGATGACAGTTTCCTTTTCCCACTTAATTTTTTGTGCTGAGTAGTTTGTCTCTATATATTTTCTTTTCCTCTCTTTCATTGTTGTTGATTTTGTTTTTGCTAAGTCTTTATGTTTTTCTTGTATTTTATTTTAATGTGTAGGATTGTTAGTCTCCTTTGTGGTTATCTTATTATTTATCTGTTTTTCTAAATTTAAACCAAACTTTTATCTCTCTATATCACCTTGACTTTCTGTCCATAGGAAAGATCTATGACTACATTTTTTAGTCCCTCTTTGTTGATTTAATGTTGTCATCTTTTACATAATGATGTCTCTGTTTCCCTGTTTTGAGAGTTTTTTATCTTGATTTATTTTTGTGATTTCCCTGTCTGGGTTGGTATTTGTTTGCTCTGTCCTGTGTTCTAGTCTTGGGTTTTTATCTTATCTCATTGGTTTTCTAACCAGAGGATTCCCTTTAGTATTTATTGTAGTTTTGCCTTTATTTTTGTAAATTTCCCAAACTTCTGTTTATCTGGAAATGTCCTAATTTCACCTTCATATTTGAGAGACAGTTTTGCTGGATATATGATTCTTGGCTGACAATTTTTTTCCTTCAATGCTTTGTATATATTATACCATTGCCTTCTTGCTTGCATGGTTTCTGCTGAGTAGCCTGAGGTTATTCTTACTGACTTTCCTTTGTAGATGACTTTTTGTTTATCCCTAACTGCTCTTAAAATCTCTCTTTGTCTTTGGTTTTGGTGACTTTCTTTTGAGATCTAGCTTATGTGGGGTTCGATGAGCATCTTGGATAGATATCTTCTCATCTTTCATGATATCAGGGAAGTTTTCTACCCATAAATCTTCAACAATCCTCTCTGTATTTTCTGTTATGCTTCCATATTCTTGTAATCCAGTCAATCATAGGTTATTTCTCTTGATAGAGTCCCACATGATTCTTAGGGTGTCCTCATTTTTTTTAATTGTTTTATCTGATTTTTCTTCGAATATATTGGTGCCAAGTGTTTTATCTTCTTTCTCACTAATTCTGACTTCCATTTCTCCTCTGGCTTTCTATTGAGTTGCTTAATTCTGAAATTTTATTGCTAATCTTCTGAAATTTCTGATTGCTGTCTCTCTATGTATTCTTGCAGCCTATTAAATTTATCATTATGTTCTTGAATAACCTTCTTAATTTCCTCTACTGGTTTATCTGTATGTTCCTTGGCTTGTTTTGCATTTTGCCTGATCTCTTTCCTGATGTCTTGAAGAGTTCTGTATATTAATCTTTTGTATTCTACATCTTGTAATTCCAGGAAAATATCTTCATCTGGAAGATCCCTTGATTCTTTGTTTTGGGAGCTTGTTGAAGTGATCATGTTCTGCTTCTTTATGTGATTTGATATTGACTGTTGTCTCTTGTTGACTGTCTATAAGTTATTGTATTTATTTTATGTTTGGTTACTGTATCTTAGCTTCTTGCTTTGTTTTGTTTTGATATACCCAAATAGGCTGCCTGAATGAGGTAGCTTAATTATTGACTCCTTTGAAATTCTAATGTCATGTCACCAGATGGCTAGAGCTGTTACCAGGTATATAAGTGTAGGAGTCCATTCGCTTTTCTTGTATGGATTCAGCTCAGGTGTCCAGGTAGTCATTCACCAAGTGTGTGGTGCAGGCTCTCAGCTACAGTCTTAGAGGAGCAGTGGTGATTGGTGTATGCACAGGTATCTAGTTGCAGCAGGGGGTCACACTCTGAGCAAGACAAGGAGCTGACAGCCATCCCAAGTGTCTGTGGGGAAGGTGCATCCCTGCTCCCTAGAGTGCATAGGTGGGTAGGCTCTGTAGCCAGACCATGTGTACCCAATGCTTTTAGCTGTAAGGACTGGGAGGCATCACTTTTCCTTGGACCCCTGTTGCAGGTGGCTAGGTGGAGTGGGTGGAGTCATCAGTCCTCAGGTCCCTTATGTGGGTAGATGAGGACCCTGCTTAATAGCAGAGCAATGGCAAACATCAAAACCTGCCTCTCCACTGCACAGCTGAAACAGTTAAAGTCAGACCTCAGGCACATACACCCTTGGACTGGGCCAACAAGGGCCTAGCTGCTGAAATGGGTCCACACGGATCCCTGCAGGGGTGAAATGCATTCAGTGCCTGTGGACCGCTTGTGCCTGGACAGGAGCTGCTTCTGCCATGAGTTCCAAGCTTAGGGGAGCCGGCAGATTATTTTTTCTCCATTTGTTAATTTGTTCTTTCTCCAAGGCTGGGAGAATGGCTCAGGATGTGCAGCAGGATCTATCTCAGACCCTGGGAAAGTGACTGCCACTGGAGCCAGCTTAGGGCCTGTGGTAAAGGGAGGAGGGATCAGATAAATTGGAGCGTGCTCTTTCCAAAGGGGTACGTTTTGATCCGTGTATTAAATTAGATGCAAGCACTTATCTTTTGGTGAGAGCACTGTTCTTCACTATTCCAGAGGTGTGAGTAGACTCTGTGCCACTCACTGTCTGTGGCTGAGGAAACTGCATACTGAACGCTACCGCCAGCCCTACTGCATTCGCCCCAGAGGCTCAGGGCTGAGGCGCGCCAGTTCCTGCCTAGTCAGGTCTAGCAACTCCTCGCTGCTTCTGAGCCATCTCTCCCTCCCCTTGCTGCTCAGCCTGATTTCTTAACTTTGATTTGCTGTTCAGGGCTCCTAGCTTGTCATATATATATATATATACACACACACAATTGATTCACTTGTTTTTTCAGGTCTTTGTTGTAAGAGGTACCACCAGAAGTTTCCGACTACTCCACCATCTTGGCCCTGCCCAAGCTGAAGTTTTTTAATTCAGTGGAAAAATCATTGCTTCCCTGACATGAAAGTAAATCATCGCTGATGGCAAAATTGTGTTTTGGGTTGATAGATGATTCTAAGGCTTGTCCAAAGAACTTCTGGATCCACCTTGAGACCTTTAAAATCAATCACCAAAATGGTAACAGTTTAATGGCCGTTTGGGCAATTACCGCATTATGCTGAACAAACGGGAAAATGAGCCTTCAGCTTGACTCATGTATTTAACTGTTGTTTCAGGAGAAGCCTGAAAGGAAAAAAGGTTATGTCAATTGTGTTATACCAGAGTGACTAAGTTGTGAGCATTTCCAAAAAAATATTTTCCCTGTGGAGTGTAGTTTTACTAGCTTTGGAGACAATGACTCAGGCATCGCTTTGTTGCTCTGCTCTCTAATTAGCAAGCTCTAAAAACATCACCTTCAGAAAGGGAGGAAAAACAGTCTCAATTTTGTTCAAAACCTCACTCATATCTTTTCCCTAAAAAAACTTTTAAAAAGGCTATCAAGCCATTAAAGTAAGCTGATGAAAGGAGAAAGTACATTGCCTGTTATAACAGGCTTTCCAGAGAAGCCCAAGTCCACCCCTCTGACACTATCTTTCGAAGGCTTCCATCTTTTCCAGACACACATTTAATCAAACACCTATTTACTCCATGACCCCCTGGAGTGTCAGTCAAGTGCTGGTGGGTTGTAAGGTACACAGTTTTATCACCGCTTTCCTAATGTAGCTATAACCAGAACACACAGGCAGAAGAGAAGAATAGAGGGGAAAAAGTGAAGAAATGTTTTTCCAAACTGGCCTGAGAGGGAGTTGAGCCATGCAATTTTATTTTTCAGTCTAAGATCATTATGAAAAAAATGTCCATTTGTTTTATGGGCTTTCCCAAGAAACTGCTTCAACGCTGTGCATCCCTGTGGCAGTAGAGGCTGCTCTGTTCCTGGGGCAGCCCAGTGGCTCCCAGCACGGAAACGTCTGGCAGAGATTGCAGTTGAGTGCGGCTGAGCCAGAGCAGTTGGGGCTGGCCTTGTTCTGATAGTCCCAAGAGAGATTGATTGTGAGGGCATTTAAGTTTCATCATCACTGAGGCGTTTTCAACAGAGTAAAATTCCTGATTACAGAGGAATGTGACAAGGTTTGTTTTACATGGTTATCAAAACTTTCGAACGTTTTAAGAGGCTGCGTGCTGACTGTGTTACCCTTCAGCAGAGTGAGGGGTGATTGTACTGGTCATTAATTAGCAAGTAGTTTTGAGTACCCTCTGTTTAGAGGCCATGAGGAAATTCTGAAGGTGGGTTGGCAAACTGACTATCCATAGCAAAATCACTCCTGTAGACATGTTTTGTTTGGTCGTCAGGGTTTTACAAAATATTTAATTGCAAAAAAAATGTTTAAATCAGGATAGTTTATACAAAAATAAACATACCTGGCTTCTCTGCAAAAATTGAGAGATCAGACAATATGGGTGACACCCTCATTCCAGTGTGGCAACAAACAGCTGACACTGAGAACGCACTGTCTCTTCAGATGGGCTTGTATGCTGCAGAGTTGCTATGAGTTGGAATTGGCTCAACGGCACTGGGTTTGGTTTTTTTTTTTTTTTTTTGTATGCTCTAGTATCACGGTTCCCACGACTCCCTGAAGTATGCTTCCTTAAACCATTTAGGTACATGCCTGGCCCTGTATTTGAGTTTGAAACCCCAGTAAATAGATGGAAGCCTATAACCTGGCCCTGAAATCTAGGAGCCATAATCGCCACATAAGAAGCAGTAAGGCAACAATTAAGTAGCAAAGTAAGGTAGTATAAAAAGGTAAAGTACAGTTTTAAATCATTCTAGGCCTGACCCTTTAAAGTTTGAAATTACCTATCAAAAAAAATTGTTGGAATGGCAATGTGTTATAAAAAGAGATAGGAAATATAAGCATTTGCCCAGACTTGGAAAATGGGCAGATATAGAAAGGAGGATTTGGTTTTCTTTTCTTACTCTTTAAAAAATGTGTTCCATCCAAAATCTCTTCACAAATACAAAAAGTCATAATTATCTTCAATTATTCAAGCTTGTTAATTTTCTCAAGCCACCATTCCAGCAAAACTACTCTGACCATGGCCTTCACTACATTCCTGATAACTAATTCCAGTGGAAAATCTCAGACTTTATCCTAGCTGATTATTCATCAACCTCTACTGGGTCTAGACTAATCCTCAGCTGCCCCCCACTCTCCACTTGGGTGTTTCACCAGCATATTTATATTGAACCAGTGATCGTCTCTCCAAAATCTCCTTCACTAACATTTCTCATCTCAGTAAAAGGCAGCACCATCCCCTCACACACTCATGAAAACAGCTGGATCACCCCGATATCCCTTTTTCCCTCAATCTCCAGTTCATATCCAATTAGTCACCAAGCCTTGCTCTTGGTCTTCAGAAATAGCCTTTTCACTTCTTTCCCCACTTTTTCTTTATAAACCATTAGACTAGATAACGTCCTGCTCCACTTAAAACTCATCATCATTTCCATTGCCTGTAGAATGGCCTCACCTTGAATATTCTTTTCACAACTCTCTATGTGCCAGCCACAAAGGCCTTTTTGTAGTTACTTCTCATTTTAGTGCCTTCACACATGGCGTTCCCTTTTCTGGAATGCTTTTCTCCTCCTCGCGCTCCCTGTTCTGCACCCACTTCATTTCATTAACTGCTAATTCTCTATCAGGGCTCAATTTAATGTCACATCTTCAGCGGAGCCTTTCCCAGTCTCCATGATATAAACCTTATAATATCTGGATTTTTCCATCAGGGCACAAAACTCCATTGTAATTATCCAATTGCTGATAGAATTTTGATATATCAGTCATCCCTTTAGCTGTAAAATCACCAAGAGCATGGATGATTGTCCTAACAACAGACATATTACCACGTTCTCATTGTGCCCTGCACATAGCGGGTGCTCGAATATTGAGTGAATGAATGAATGAATATTAATCTGCCTGCCAGATATAAACCTTAAATGGAGAGTATCACCATGACTCAAGGCATACTATTTTTAGGGGTCTATAAAATAAACAGAACCATGCAAGACAATTCATAATTTGAGACATTAAATCATAGTGACCAATAACCTCATTTGCATGAATAGCTAGTAAGATGATTATAATCACTAATCGCGTATGATGTGTCCCTCTAACTAAAACTGGTGTGTTCACAACCTACAAAGTCACTTTAGGAAAGCTGTGTCTGCTCACGAAAACCCTGATACCTATATTGTTGTTGTTAGTTGCTGCCAAGTAGGTTCTGATTCATGGCAACCCCTATGTGCAGAGTAGAACTGCTCTATAGGGTTTTTAAGGCTGTGACCTTTCAGAAGCAGATCACCAGGCCTGTCCTCCAAGAAGCCTCTGAGTAAGTTCAAACCACCAGTCTTTCGGTTTGTAGTCAAGCACTCAACTGTTTGCACCACCCAGGGACTCCAATACCTATATACTTCCACATATACTTTCCCAACCTGTTCATTTTTGGCCTAGTAACATCAGGTTTCAGTTTTACTCCAATTATTGGCATTCCATATATATCTTTCATATATTCTTGGTATTTCATATATTGGTTGTTGCAGAAAAGAGTTGTTTGACTGATTTCAAACAAATTTGGTTCCATATTAAAAGCTTTCTATATATTAAGTCAGGAAACCCTGGTGGTGCAGTGGTTAAGTGCTATGGCTGCTAACCAAAGGGTCAGCAGTTCAAATCCACCAGGCGCTCCTTGGAAACACAATGGGGCAGTTCTACACTGTCCTATAGGGTAGCTATGAGTCAGAATCAACTCAATGGCACTGGGTTTATATATCAAGTCAAATATGTGGGTTAGCCTACAATATTATAACAAAGTATTGACTGGTCAATATTCTCAAATCAATATATAATTGCCTGGCCGAGACTGGTGTTAATACCACAGGTCATTGGTCAAAAGTTCTTATTTGCTAAGAACTTTTTATTTCATTAATAGGTCTTCTGTATTTTATCTGATATACAAAGGTAAAGATATCTTCTTTAAAGATATACAGAGTCTTAGTCATGACTACATTTACTGTGTTCTCTGTGGCCAGTACTGTTTTAAGTGCTTTACATGTGTTAAACATTTAATCCTAAAAATTCTATGAAGTGGGCACTAATGCTAATGGAGCTCCCATTTTACCATATAAGAAAACTGAGGTACAGGATGATAGGTAAGTTGTCCAAAGTTGCAAAACTAGTAAGTCATGAAGCTGGGATTCAAACCGGGGTCTTGCTCTTAATCACTGTGTTATGACTACAGGTATTTATATGAATACCTTCCTTTTTACCTTTAACCTTTGTTTCTATACACTATAACATTGACATATACTTCCTTTAATTTCCAGGGATATGTTTGGAAAATATGTTATGAAATGTTCTATCATTTTCATGTTAATATAATAATATGACTTTTATACTATACAATTACCATTTAGAATCTTGATTTTATGTTGCAAATATATGTGGTGAGTAGGTCACCAGATCACTGTTATCTGAGAATTTTAATCCAGTTACCTAAGAATTAAAAAATGGGAACTATGATCATTTTGTTCTGCCTTCTTTTTGGATACCAAGACTAAAGACTCGTATAAGCCATTTTGTGAGACCTGTGCCATTTTGTTCTCCAGATGAGTCAAAGGTTTTTACCCAGCAATTTTGAGATTTCCTGAGAAACCACATGGCATTAAATTCCAGGCTTGTAACTCATGTCAGACACCGTGGTTACCTTGTAGCTTATCAAATTCTTGCCACCCTAATCAACAGAACCTACAGAGAGAAAACTTTCTCTCTGGTTGGTTTGCTGGTGGCTTGAAGAAAAGACAAGGTCAGAATGTGTTTGAAGCAACATTTGCTTTACATTTAACTTCAGAGTATTAAATAAATTCCCAAGGACTATACTAACCCATGTGAGGTCAAGCCTGCTGTGAAGGGAAGGACGACAATTGACCCTTTCTTGGAACAAAACCTCCTGCCTTCTATCCACTGATGAATTACAGAGTCAAGATCCTGAGGGCTGACAGCTTCCTCTGTAACTAACCTGCCTCTCATGAGCCATGCACCCATGAAACCAGCAGAGACCTTTGGAAACATGTAGGCCAACCCTTCCCAAATGCTCCTCCAGCAAAGATTCCACATCTCTGCTGTGGACCATGAGTTTCAAAAAAAAAATTGTCAACTGACCTGAATATGATAAATACAATCAACTATATTTTTACAATGTTGCTTATCTGAGATAGATATAAAGAAATGTAATCGAAGCTTCTGATCCAAGGTCCTGACCCCACAAAAATTTAAAACAATTTCTAACCCAAAGCAAGTAAACTTGAAATTGTCCATGCAATTTTATAAAAATATCAGAATTGCTCTTAAAAACCCCATTTTTATCTTTAAGGGTATTTAGGTATCAAAAATGTATCAAGGACTGGGAGTCAATGAGGTTAGTGTATCTCCTGGGCAAAGTGCAGGAAACCTGTGAACAACCTTCCCAACAGGCAAGCTCCGAAAACGCATCCAGGTCTACCCTGCTTTGGGGGTGTGGACTCCGAGGACCCCAGAATTGCTGCTTTATTTCTGTATCTAGTGTTTTGCCCCAAGTCACCTGAGAGGGTATGTGAGTGTGTGCATGTGAGTGTATGTGCATTGGGATTTACCAGGGTACAGTGGGGTCTGAGACATTTGTTCACACCCAGGGCCTAGTGAAGCCATGATTTGGAAAGGCCATGGGAGTGGCATATGGTCCCAGAATACTGGAGTCACTGCCACCACTGTTGTGAAAGAAAAAAATCTGGAAAATAATGATATACTCAATTCTTACATTTTACTGAAGCCCATTTTTTTTTTCTATAGAGATATAGTGACCTTCCCAAGATCAGACTGCAAGTTTGACTAGACACTACCCATAGAATGGACTCGAATTCTAGCAAGCTCAATAAAGTACAGAGCAAGCCACTGGGGAAAATATTTGCTGAGATCTAAAACCAACTTCCCAGCCAAGAACCTATTTCCAGGACCCATTCCATGTAAGAAAGTGAGAAACAGCATCTAAAACAACTTTGTGGAAGTCAAGTGTGGCAAGAGGTATATGATATTCTGCAAAGAGGAATGAAAATCCAGAAATACAAGAAAGGCCTGGATTTTGTCAAGAACTTTCATGAAAAGTGTGTTAGATTGGGATTCAGCTGACAAAGATTAATGCAAGAGGTAAGAAATATTCAGAGTGAGTGTTCATGTCTTTACTGAGGAGGAGGAAACTCAAGAAAAACAAATTGCATCAGTTAAGGCTAACAGGATAGAGATAAGACAAGCAAAAGAGCCCAGGAAGATAAGGTAAACCCAAAGGGTTAAAGAGTATTAGGAGGGCAAATCTATCAGAAGGGAAGGCTTCTAATAAATGTGGGAGGACACAGAATTAATCACAACTCTAAAATTTGCTGAGATGTTGAACTCATTTTTAAGTCATCCCTCTGGATAAAAAAAAAAAAAGTAAGAAAGAGAGGAAGAAATATGGGGAATTTTAAAAGATGAAGGCCTTAGGAAAACATGCCACTGACAAAAATCAGAAGAGGGTTATCCAGGTACGTGAGAATGCATGAAATCAGCCCATCGCACTTTTCTGCTGTGTTAGTTATATCTATGAGGAGATATAAACCAAATGAGAAGGAAATATTAGACTTAAATAACTGGTTACTATCAGTTTCTAAATTATTTTATTGAATTAAACTTTTTTTTAATATGTGTGCATAGATTCTAATTCTAAAGATCATTTGATCCAGTTCTTTAAGGCAAGCGAGTTATCACTTCCACTTCGAGATGAAGTAGCAGGGCTCACAGATATAGGAGTAGATGCTGGAATCAGACAAAAACCCAAGAGCTCTGCATTCTAAGGCACACCTTTCAAACTGATTGCTATTAACAAGAGCTAATCACCAATTGGGTATCCACAGTGGGCTAGGTACTAACCACATGATAGCACACAGACTCCACTGGACCATGTTGTGACTTATGTATCCTATCTCTTTATGGATGGGGAAACAGAGGCCTAGGGATAATAATGAATAAATGCCTAACTTTACCGTATATATGTTCTAGTCAATATGTTGTCTGGAAGTCTAATACAGATACAACTTGTTTTAAAAAATTCTGTTAAGTGAAAAAACAAGTTTAGAAAAATTAGAGGAGCCTTGGTGGCGCAAAGAGTTAAGCACTGGGTCCGAAAGGTTGGTAGTTTGTACCCCCCCAGCTGATGATCCGTGAGAGAAAGACCTAGTGATCTGTTTCTGTAAAAATAACAGCCAAGAAAACCCTGTAGGGCAGTTCTAGTCTGTCACTTGGGGTCACTATGAGTCGAAATAGGCTCGATGGCACCCAACAACGACAACAACATTCACCTTACAGAAGGCTTGTCTAAAAGCATTTATCATAACATTCGTCGATTCCACCCCCTGAATTAATTTAAATAACTTAATATTTATTTAGTTATTTATAGATATTAAGATAGTTACGATTTCATCGTTCAAAATGCTAAGAAAACAAATGGGCATAGTGCATCACTATACTACATTTTGAACATGAATCAATAAGCATAGATGTGATTATACTCTTTTTTAGAAATACATCAATTTCAAACAAAGTAAAGCCCACCCGTGGAAGCTAGAATCAAAGAAAATGTGACGCTCCAGGAATGGTTCAACTACCCTCCCCCAGCAATGCAGTAGACCAGTGTGGGCAGGAGACAGATAGATTGCCCTCCACCCCACAGGAACCATGAGTAATTTACCAAGGATTCTCTGCTACTGTCACGCCTATGCAGGGGTCACCTTTACATGTAGCAGCCCCTACATCCCACAGACTATTCCACTGGTCACCTAGCTGTCCACCTGCTAACCACCATTCCCCTTTTCACTGAAACAAAAAAAAATTGCACTTCTTGGAAGTACAGAGAAAGAATCCAAGTGTAGGATGAAAAGAAATGTTTCTTTCTCACACACCCTCCTAGTTGCCAAGAAAAGTAACGGACTGACAATTTCTTTAAAAATACATCCCACTTACTAGTAAGTTTTTAACCTTACCTTGGCCAAAAATCATGTGCACTTAATTATTCATAGACGTTTTGTTTGGTACCTAAGTCGTTTCCTTCAGAAGCAGCCTAAACTTGGGTACAAGCGAGCCAGCTCCAGAGTCAGATGAGTCCTGTCTTGAAGACTGGTCCTGCCATTCACTTGGTAAGGTCTTCTCCCAAACTCCAGTGTCTTCATATGTAAAATGAAAATACGAATGTTACCTAGTTCATGATCTTTGTAAGAATTAAATAATATAAAATATGTAAAATTCTTAGATGATATGCAAAGTCCTTAAGCTTGATACTTATCAGAGGAGAAAGGCTTAATATATACCAAAACAAACAACCCAGTGCCGTCGAATCAATTCCGATTCATAGCGACCCTATAGGACAGAGTAGAACTGCCCCATAGAGTTTCCAAGGAGCGCCTGGTGGATTCGAACTGCCAACCCTTTAGTTCGCAGCCATAGCACTTAACCACTACGCCACCAGGGTTTCTGGCTTAATATATGGTAGAAATTATAATTATTTTAAAGCTAATTCAGCAGTACACACCAATCCACAAAGTATACTTTCCCCTCTTAAGAATAATTTAAATTTTCATATTATTTCTTCTTTCTTAAAATTCTTAATCAGACAAATACCTAGAACATCAGGATGCAGATTGCGAGAGTTTCAGTACAAACTCTGAAACTCAAAATTGTCAAATTATCAAAATGGGAAAATTAACAAATATAATAAAAATGTAAATTGCTATGCTATAAATAAGGAATTTAAATCCTTTTTTTGTCTTTATTACAAACCTTTCAAGGAAATTGAGGGGGCTGGCATATTAAAAACAAATGTCTTCTGCCTCTCTGAGATATTTTTGAGAATGAAGCACCATGAGCCCATCAAATGCTTATATAATGCATGGGTATTCGACATTTGCCAAGACTTTTGCTAGGCAAAGACAAGCACTTTCAGCTAGAAAACTAATAGTGAAATTGAGAAACTCTGGAAGCTGATTTTCAGGGAAAGAAGTTATTGCTAAATGCCCAGGTCACTAGAAAGTAGCAGGCTCACTGGGGGACAGGGTGTGGGGTGGGGAGGAGTAGTTGAAAGGTTAGAGAAGGGGAATCCGATCATTTGTGTATTTTGTCTAAAACCACTATGGCATCATCAGAGGATAAGTTCTAGTAATACTTAGAGAGATAATAAATGTATACACCCAGAGGGTGTAAGTTTGTTGATACTCATTTTCCATCCTTAAGGTATTTATGATGACACAAAGTTAAAATTTGATCAGACTCTGCTGCATTTCTCAAAGCCCAAAACGTGGTCCCACTGGGCCAGTTTGAAATCCTCTGGGCCCCAAGTGCCATGTTTTACTCAATTGCCAGTCTTTGCTTTACCTCCTTGCCACCATTTGGGTGTACAGTGCTATTGTATCCCTGGCTGCTGACCCAACAGGTTTGCAACTTCCTTGATATTCTTCTCAAGGTGCCAAATGAACCCAGAATTTAGAAACACTTTTACCAAATATGGTACCGTTTTTTTCAGTACTACAACCAGCTCTGTATTCTGTCTTGGCATTGTTTCAAACAGATTTGATGGTTCAACCCAACTCAAAGGAAAAGGCAAGTAGCATTTTTTTTTTTTAATTGTTAACTGTGAATTGTTCTATAATTTTCAGCTACTAATGACAGAAACACAATTGTATGTGAAAAGTCAACATTATATCCATAAAGTGTTCTAAGAAAGATTAGGGTAATATATACATTTTGCTTTTGGTTATCCTATTGGGGTTATTGGAAACCCTGGTGATGTAGTGGTTAGTGCTATGGTTGCTAACTAAAAGGTCAGCAGTTTGAATTGGAAACTCTATGGGGCAGTTCTACTTTGTCCTATAGGGTTACTATGAGTCAGAATTGACTCGACGGCAACAGGTTTATTGGGTTATTAAACATATATCTTATTTTGAAGAGACAACTGCTTTCAACCACGGTTTCCATAGTCCCTGGGTGGTGCATATGATTAACATGCTTGGCTACGAACAAAAAGGTTGGAGATTAGAGTCTACTGAGAGACTCTTCGGAAGAAAGGCCTAGTGATCTACTTCCAGAAAAATCAGTCATTGAAAACCCGGTGAGCACAGTTCTACTCTGACACACATGGGATCGCCATGAGTTGGAGTTGACTCAATGGCAAACAACTGTTTTTTTAATTGGTTCCATAGCACAGGACCTTTGCTCCAGCTATCCATCCACTGACACAAAAAATTCCTCAGCAAATTTCACTACTATTCTAGGCTGGAGACCAAATACATTTACTGCTTCTCTTTACCACTCCTATTTAAAACGTCAGCTTAAGAGCGCTCCGTCTTCCTGCAGAAAATGATCCTGCAGCCTCTGCTTGATGCCCACCCTTTCCTCCAGCCAGCACCATGGCAGTAAGGCGAGGTCCTGTGCCTCTGTCTTATTGCACTCTTTTCTCAGCCAGTTTGTTTTTCTGGAATGTCTTCCCTGACTCAGCCTCACCACCAAGATTGCTGTTATCAGTGCTCAAATACCAGTCACTCCCCTATGAATTAAGAAGAGATACATCGGGCAGTCCCAGCAAGGCAGGAAAGCGCTGGCATCTCATCAGTTTTGGGGCTAGAATTTCACTGTCAAACTCACTATCTGCTAGACTCTCCCTGATAAACAGTAGATGGGGGCTCACAGCACATTCCTTTCATGCTCACTAATTTCAGAAGAAGGTTCTGGAGGCGAACACCAGTGAATCTCCTGAAGTCCTGTCGCTCAGGTGGTATTTCTGGCCTCCTGGTAGTAGTCAGGAAAATGGAGACCTGTTCTTCCTGTCCCCTCAGCTGGGAAGTTGGGGGTACTAGTCACAGCCTTATTAGTTAATGCTCAAGGCTAGGCATTTTACACTCCTGGCTGGAATTAAAGACCTTATGTATAATTCAAATTATTTAAAAATAAATCCTTGGAGATTTACCTATTATGATTCCTACCGCTAGAATTTCTAGTTTAAAACAAGAACAAAAAACATACTTACCCTTGCTGGAGGTTTAAAATCATGTGTTTTAAATGGTTAATAAAATTCAGGAATTAAAATATCCTACCCCACCCAAATTGGCTTTAAACAACTTTCTATGACATTGTTAGTACTCTACATGGGCTTTCCTCCTTTTTTTTGTTAAATTCTACCCTTGGAATGATTTCTTAGCAGCAACAAAAATCATCTTTTAATAATCCTTAAATTGGTCTTGCACCTTGACTCTAGTGGTGGTGGTGGTGTTAGGTGCTACCTAGTTGATTCTGACTCATAGAAACCCCATATGACAGAGTAGAACTGCCCATACGGTTTTCTCAGCTATAACCTTTACAGAAGCAGATCACCAGCTCTTTCTCCTGCAGAGTGGCTGGGTGGGTTTTAACCACCAACCTTTGGGCTAGCAGTCAAGCACTTAACTGTTTGCATCATCAGGGCTCCTTACCTTAACCCTTTCCAAAGTTTCTGCCAATGACAGGGGCATTATAAATGTAGATACTAATTTACAATGTCTGCTTTATCTTAAAGTGTCTTCCCAACATTTTAGTCATGATTTCTTTCCAAATCCTTCCACGCCTTCGTGTCCACCAAGATCTCTTCCATCCTCTTTGACTCCCAGTTTGTCTATAGCTATGGACATCTTTCTCCTTGACCCAAGTCTCATCTCTGCTGGGACTTCCTCTTATGCTGAATGTTCCCACTTCAATGTTTTACCAGCTTTTCAAACTTAATAAGTCAAAACCAGTCTCATCATCTCTGTCCCTCCACCGCGACTGCTTCCGACGTCCCTTTTTCCATTTATAGAAATTTGATTTTTCTAGCTGCCCAGGATCTAAACCTTAGAACTGTGTTGGATTCATTATTTTTCTACTCTTTTCCACCTCTAATCGTATCTACATTCCTTTTTATCCTTTGTCCTCAATGTCCCTCTCATTTCCCTTCTACTTCCATTCACACTATCTCCCCTTTAGTTAAGGTGTTCTTTGTTATCTTTTTCCTGCTCTATTATCTCTTTCCTGCTCTATTATAAGTGCTTTCTGGCAGGTCTTTCCAATTCTAGGCTCTTACTTTTCTCTTCATTTTATTCGTATGGCCACAGTTCTCTTCCTAATGCATAGCACTGACCTTGTCCTTCCTCTGCTTAAGTGCATTTGGTGTCTCCCCATTCTCTGTGGGAAAGAAGTTCAAAGTCTTTGCCTGACAAATGCAACTCTCTCTGTTTTGTTTTGTTTTCCAATCGTTATACCACCTCATTTTTATCCCAGTAAATCTTTTTACCTACCCTTTACTTCAATTTACACGAGACAGAATTGATTCAACTACAATGAGTTTGGTTTTTGCAAAATTCTATCATGCGATCTCCATTGTTTCTATCACCAAGGCCATATTTTCCAACTACAAATCCTTCTTCTTTGTTTCTGACTTTCGTATTACAATCACTGGTAATTATCAATGCATCTTGATTGCATGTTTGATCAAGTGCCTATTCAGATACACTTGAGTTATGGTGGTTTGAATTGGCTACAACTAAGAATAGAGTGTACACACGTGTTGAATTAGAAACCTAAAGGCTTGTGTTGTTATTTTTGATATGGAATCATGCCAAAGCATTATAAATAATGCGGTTTATTCACTCATTCTATTATGCAATCGCTTTTTCTACAAGCATTTCCTGAATGCCCATTGTCTATATTCTGCATCACAAATTTCCTGGGAGTTTGTAAATCTTCCTGATTCTGTTTAATCACTGCCTATAACATATAACCTGAAACATAGCAGATATTTAATAAATATCTAATGAATGAGTTAAAGGGCGACTTTGTCATTTAAACTCTCTACAGGAACTTCTTCCTCTGTAAGATGTGGAAGATAAATTACCTAATTTAGAGGTGGATTTAAAGATATATGCCTAAGCAATCTCTAGAAAATAAGTTGTAAATACTCCCAAAATATAATTTTTATAATCCAAACCCTGATCACATACACATCCTTCATCACACTTTCCTCAAATTTCTCTCATTTCACACAAAAGACTACTACTATCTGGTTACTTTCCTGCTCAAAATTCACAAATAGTTCCCCACTGCCTTCAGGCTAAAATACAAATTCCACAATCTGGCATGCAAAGTCCCACAACATGCGCCTCCCCAAAATCTCCCCATTACTTCCCAGACTCCCACACTCCCACTCCCAATGCACTCTCCACTCAACTAAGGCTTCTCTCTGCTCCTAAAAATGCCATATTCAGCCCTGATGCCAAGCTTTTGACCCTGTGCTACTCAGGTCTGCAGTACCCCTGTCCTTTCCTTTCTCCTCTTCAACCCAGCCTATCCCTCTGAAAAAGTCTTTAATATCTTCCTTCCAAGGGGCTTTTCCTAAATAAACTAATTCAGAGCAATTGCCCACTCCCACATGTTGCCCTTCATTTTGCTGTAATAATCACCTGGTTCCAGAACTTGATCCTTAGTTATTTCACATTCGCTGGTATCCCCTCCCAAGCTAGACCATAGAGAAAAGAATTTATGACGTATGCTTTTTTAATATCTGCATCTCACCTCCCATCCTGGCCATAGTGCTAGGTACAGAATAAATAATGATAATTACTAATATATATAGTGCTTGCTATTTTCTAGACATTATTCTAAGTGCTCCACAACTTTTAGCTTATTCAAAACCAGAGCTTTGAACTGTTGTTTATTCTGGTTTGAACCCCTGCCGAAAATTTGCATTTTCATCCCAGATATACCGAATCATAATCTACATTTCAACAAGATACCCAGGTGATTCTTATGCATAATAAATTTTTGAGAACCACAGCTCTATTAGTGGAGCCCTGGTGGCACAGTGGTTAAAGTGCTCAGCTGCTAACTAAATGGTTGGTGGCTCAAACCTACTAGTCACTCTCTGGGAGAGTCTGCTTCCCTAAAGATTTATAGCCTTGGAAATGCTACAGAGTCGCTGTGAGTTGACATTGACTGGACAATAACAGGTTTAGTGGCTCTCAGAATTGGTCCCTAACCTGCAGCATTAGTATCATCTGAGAACTTGTTAAAAATGCAAATTCTCAGCAGGGGTTCAAACTGGAATGAACTGGCTGGAAGCCCTGTTTCAAACTCAACCCTGTGAAGTAGATACTACTTTTATCTCCATTTTACAGATGAGGAAACTGAGGCACAGATACTCAATGTTTATTTGTCATGGGAATTGAAAGACTTACAGAAAAATTCTATGTCTGTAAAATGATTGGAATATAATATAGTTTATTTAAGGGAAAATTTATACCCGTGAGGTTTGACTTTTGTTTCATTTTTACATAATGGAGGGTAATATATGTCTAACAAGGAACGGCAGGTCAGGAAGACTATGCAACATACATCTTTTAACAATAAATTAAGGTTGAATACTTAATCAATGGCAGAAATCTCAGAGAAACCTCTTGAGTGGATTTGAGATTATATGCATTACAACCAGCTACCCGCTAAGACTAATAAAGAGATTGAATTTCAGTTATGTTTGGCAGAAAAGTAAAATTGTAATCTCTCTATATTTCACTGTAATCTGCATTTCACCACAGCTCCTGGATCCTTTGACCTGTGGGATTATGTGGAGGTTGTTTTTGTTGTTATTGGTGGTGGTGGTGGTATCTGCCTCATTTTCAAAACCACTGTAAGGCTATAAGGAAAGCCCCTCTGGACACTGATGTTTAGGAATAAAATCCAGGCCCTTCCAAAGCTAAGCCTTTCCATGCAAGAACCCACAAGAGCTTTACACAAGTTATATTAAGATTAGTGTGTCTTCCAACTGCATGTCTGGAACAACCAAGGCCCAGAGCAGTTAAGGACCTAGCACAAAATACACAAAATCCAACTTCTGGCTCCTTGAACAATGTTTACATTGTTGCTATCAGCCAGGTGATAATTCTCAGCTCAGAACTCTTAATCAGTTATCTTGCACTTTTTAATGATTTATTCACAGTGCGATTAATTTATTAGCTCCTTCTAGTTCATCAAGCAATAACAAAAATAGTCTATCTCAAAACCAGTTTAAGTAAAGGTCAAGGAATTCTTGAAAATTTAGCCTCACTGAATCAAAGCAGCTGTACAAGCTGGTTCAATTAAGATGACCAAAATGTTATCTGCAGGCCTGGGCCCCTCCCAGACACTTTCTGTTCTTATCTCCTGTGCCGCTCACCTTTGGGAGAAGCACAGACCTGGTGTAAGTTCTGTGGTGGGACATTATTTTCAATTAAAGATAGACAAAAATCTGTTCCTTTCAGCTGGGAATACGTGAATCCCTGTTTTTCCATGGAGAAATGAGGCAAAAAGATTCTGTACTTCTGAAACGTCATGAGTGTTTTACTGGGATTGGCAGGTCTCCACTCTGAAATGCAGGCTGCCAGGGCTAGTGGAGATTTGCTGCCTTTCCTCTTTCCCAGCATCCATCTAACTCACCACCAGTCGTGCAGACTTACTTATCTTTCTATGGCTTGGTAGGCCATGAACTACAGTGGTCTTATAAAGATAAAAGAGATGATCGACTTGCCAAAATAGACTCTTCTCCCAGCGTTAGAAGGTTCATGAAGAGAGGATGAAAGAATTAAAAATTGTGAACTAATGGAAACCCACTTAACATGAAAATGGAGGCTTGCCTGCTAACCCAGAATGTAAATTGTGTCTAAACCATCCACACGTCTACATTTATCATCTCTGCAAACCAGTAACAGCCGTCCCATTTACATGTCAATTTTGCCACGTTGGGGTGACTTTACCAAGGGAAAGAACCCGTGAAGAGAAATGCCTTTAAGAAAGTACCCCAAAGTGGGTTAAGGACCCTCTTTTGCACAGATAGCTTTGCTTTTTTTGTGATGGATTTAGTATCCCATGGTCCATAAACACTAGACAATTTCTGTCCCCTTGCATGTTGTGGTTTCTTGGTCAACTTATTGCTTAGAATGTGTTTGAAGTTGACTGTCACAAGTTCGCCAGTCCGAATTCATCTATAATTTGACTTTGGCTAACTTTTTGATACTTTTGTTGTGCTAGATACTCCTTTGTGATTGGGACCCTTGGCCAAAACAGAAAAATTGTACTTTAGATCAGATGTAGCCCTCAAGTCTTCACACTACCCATCCAGTCTGCTTCTGAAACAGATCTCAGGACTTGGAATATTATCAAAACATTTCCTCCAGCTACGTGAAAGTGTGGAAGAGGGAAAAACAATCAAAAGACCAGTGTAGGTAACAGCATGCAACAGGGAGAGAGTGGAAGAGGCTGAGGAGAGGTTTGTGACATAAAAGCCCACGTTGCCAGCTGAACATGTTGAGACATATTTTCTGCCTGAAACAATATCAGAAATGAGCTATTGTTAACACAAAAATACCAAATACTGGTAAGAGCTGTCATTTTGGTTTTCTTTAGACATGATAAATTACATTTGCAAATTAGTGTCTGATCTGAGGTGACATGGAACAAATGGTAATATTTACATTCTGCACATTATCCTTGTCAGATTAAGCTGCAGTTGGCCAGTGTGGATACTAAAGAGGCCTTGGGAGGCTTGCCTGCTAACCCAGAATGTAAATTGTGTCTAAACCATCCACACGTCTACATTTATTATCTCTGCAAACCAGTAACAGCCGTCCCATTTACATGTCAATTTTGCCACGTTGGGGTGACTTTACCAAGGGAAAGAACCAGTGAAGAGAAATGCCTTTAAGAAAGTACCCCAAAGTGGGTTAAGGACCACGAAATACATTTTGTGAGAAGTTGCCAAAGCCTTCCTATTTAGCAGTTTAAGAGGGAAGAAGAGAAGGCAGAGGAACAAGGTAGCATTTAAATGACCACCATACAGTAAGCATTGTGGTGATTCATATGTTATCCCATTTTATCCTCACAAACAACCTGTTAATATTGGGATTATTACATCCATTTTACAGATATGGACATTGAAGTTCAAAGGCATTAAGAAAATTTCTAGGATAATTAGTGAGGGCAGAGTTAGTATTTGAATCAGGGGTAACTGAGTCCAGAGTATCTGCATTTTATCACTCTGGAACACTAGCCTGAACCAAGAATATCTAAATAGAAAGACAGGTCACAAGATTTTCTGGAGAGCATAGACTAACAAAGCAAACATCAGGCTCCTATTGCCCCACAGCTACATTTTACAGGTCTTTTTTTTTAAAACGGGGGATTGAGGGGGAAGATGTGTATGAGGAATCACTGCTTGGTTCTTTGAAGGAATGTTGTTGTTACTTGCTGTCCAGGCGACTCTGACTCACACCCATCCCAGAACAAAATTTGCCCAGTCCTGTGCCATCTTCATTATAGGTGGTATGCCTGGGTCCATTGTTGTGGCCACTGTGTATTTTGAGTGCCTTCCAACCTAAGAGGCTCATCTTCTAGGACTATATCGGACAATATTCTGTTGTGATCCATAGGGTCTTCATTGGCTAGTTTTCTGATGTAAATCACCAGGCCTTTCTTCCTAGTCTGTCTTAGTCTTAAAGCTCTGCTGAAGCCTGTCCATCATGTCTGTCTTAGTCATCTAGTGTTGCTATCTCAGTAATACCGCAAGTAGATGACTTTAACAAAGAGAAATTTATTCTCTCGCTGTCTAGTAGGTTCTAAGTCCAAATTCAGGATGTCAGCTCTTAGGGAAGGATTTGTCCCTTGGTCTGGGAGCATCTCAGCACAGGAACCTTAGGTCCAAAGGATGCATTCTGCTCCTGGTGCTCCTTTCTTGGTAGTATAATGTTCTCATGTCTGTCTGCTCACCTCTCTCTTTTATATCTCAAAAGAGATTGGCTTAAGGCATTACCTAATCTTGTAGACCTCATCTATATAACTGCCACTAATCCATCTTATTACATCATAGTGATAGGATTTACAACATATAGGGAAATCACATCAGAAGATAAAATGGTAGACAATCAAACAAAGGAATCAGGACCTAGCCACATTGACAGATATTTTGTGGGGACACATGGATGACCCTGCTGGTATTTGAAATACCAGTGGCATAACTTCCAGCATCACAGTAACATGTAAGCCACCACGGCATGACAAAATGACAAGGAATACAGAACCAAAAACAAATTTCCTACCTAACTCCCTCCATTTTCATCATAAAAACTGCAAGTGAGGTTCAGGGTATTCTTGTGAAGGCGGGTTAACTTGACTTCATCTTATCCTATCTTTCAAATTAGCCTCACTAGGCAAGAAGACAAGCACTAAACTGTGACAGACATGATATGCAAGGTGACATGAGAGAAAGAAGTTGATGTTCTTGCTCCCAAGGTTTGTGAAGAGAAGAAGGAAGGGGGGAGCAGAGAGAACCAATGCAGTACTGTGTGCTTAAGGCAAAAAAAAAAAAAAAAAAAAACTACAATTTGATTGGACACTTTCATAAACCCAACTCTAGAATCACTTACCATTTTAGACAGGTTTTAAGTCATGAGTATGCAGATCTCGTTTGGATCCTGATTTAAACAAACCAATTATAAAGACATTTAATTATGAACTAGGTACTAGACGATATCAATGAATTATTATTATTAAAATCAATAATGGCACTGTAGTTAGGTAAGAAAATGCTGATTTTTTTTTTTTTGAGAGATATGTTCAACATATGTAAGGATGAAATGACATTGGTGGCAGGGTTTGTTTTCAAGTACCTCAGCAACAAAAAGCAAAAGGCAAACAATCCAAAACAACAGAAGATGTAAGATGGCGAAGTCTTGGTAATTCTTGACTTTAGGTAATAGGTTGAAAAGGGTGTATTACATACCCTCTACATATTATATACACTACATATGTGTGTGTTATTATATATGCTACATATGTGTGTGTTTGTAAAGATTGTTTAAAAATTTGTTTAAAAAAATAGTCTCTTGAAATACAAAATTTATTAATTCAAAAACAGTTTAAAAGTAATATTTTTTAAAACATGTTTAAATTTTGAGCTTTACCAAGTTTCTCAGCCAGAGTAATTAGTGGACAGCCCTGGGAAAGCCTGGAGCAAAATCCTGCAGTCTGTTAATATTTGCCGCTTGTTCCTTAACAAGAAACCTTAGAGAAGTGACTATTACGACATGAGGAAGGAAGTGCTAAAATTGCCAGTGTTAATAAGACATGTTTAACTCCCTGTTCAGGGAAAGAGGTCTGTAAACTACAGAAGAGAGTGGCATTACTATAAATCATACTTTAGGGTCTGCCCTTGCTCTGGGGAGCTACTGCTTCACCGTCTGCCTTCCACTGGTCCAATTTTCAATCAAAGCCAGGATTTGAGCTAACTTTGCTCACAGAGAGATTTTCACATGCTCCATTCAGGTCGTGAAAGGTATTAGTGGTGGTGGGGGTAGGGGAGAGAGGGTTTGAGGTGAGAAATGGACTCTCTGGAACAAAGGTCACTCTTGCTGTCCTGTGGAGATGGGAAGCTTCCACTTACCCAGAGCCCGCATCTGAGCTACACAGAGCCTGGTGTCTGAAGCCAGCCCTCCCAGCTCAGGGCAGGGCAGAAAGAACAGAGAGGAGGTGCTGAACAGCAGCTGGGTCACTTACACATTCTTCTTGTTGTTGTTGTGTGCTTGTCGAGTCAATTTCGACTCATAGTGACCCTATAGGACAGAGTAGAGCTGTCCGTATAGGGCTTTCTAGGCTAAAATCTTTAAGGGAGCAAATCTCCAGGTCTTTCTTCTGCAGAGCTGTGGGTAGGTTTGAACCTCCAACATTTCAGCTAGCAGCCGAGCGCTTAACCATTGCACCACTGGCAACCCCCACACATTACATTTTCAAAATGTTTGAAGTTTTTTTTTTTTTTTAAATGAAAGCATCTTTTAAGAAGAATGATGATGGTGGAACAATGTAATAAACATAATTAATGTCACCGAATTGTACATGTGAAGAATGTTGGAATGACAAATGTTTTGTTATTTATATATATATATATATTTACCACAATAAAAAAAAGAAGAAATTTATGTAATGCCAGTTTGCATTAGTGCTAGGAAAGAACTATAAGTGTGAATTACACCATCAGGAAGGTCAGGATGAAATGGGTAAGCAGAGAACTCACCATGGCCAGGGAATTGTGATTATACCAAGTGTTTCTCAAAGTGAGGTCAGAAGGCACCAGATGAATCAGAATTGCTTGGGATGCTTCTTAAAAAAGGCAGGTTGTCTGGCATTAATCCAGACCTATTGTATCAGAATATTTGAGAACGGGGCACAAGGACCAGCATTTTAAATTAGCTAGCCAGATTCTCATGCACGGTAAAGCCTGAGAACTGCTATTTATTCTCTTTGCCTAAATCTGTACCTTTGCCTTCGATAGTCATCCATTTCTCCTTCCCTGGAAGTTCCCCTCAAGCTGGGGAAGGTGAACCCGTGAAGGAAGTTCCTCCTGAAGCTGGAGAAGGTGAACTTGAGAAGGTGATCTTCATCTCTGTAGCACTGGAGTACCTGCTCCCTACAATTTTCCACAAACCGGACCCACAGGCTACAACCTGACTGAAGCTCCTCTGGGTCAGAGCTTCGAACCAGTTCAGACCCACACTGAGATTTCGCATTTCTATCCCAGATACACTGAATTAAATCTATATTTTGACAAGATCCCTGGGTGATTCTTACGTATGCCTTCCTAGGAGCTAGTTAGAAATGCAAATTCTCAGCAGAGAACTTGTTAGAAAGGCAAATTCTCAGCAGGCGTTCAAAGCAGAAAGAACCAGTTCGAAGCCCTGCTCTGGGTGAACGTGAACCTCCAACCTTTAGGTTAGCAGCCAAGCACGTTAACTCTTTGCATCACCCAAAGACTCTTCGTAAAGGGTAGGCATTCAATAATTGTTTGTCAAATAAGAAAATGGATGCTTTGGGCTCATAATTCTTACCACTTCATACTGGTTCTCTTATTCCAGGAATTACACAACAGGCATTTTTGCAAACTCTCTCTTCTCTTTCATCTGCACCAAAAATATCACTGAAACATTCACAACACACTAGGGATGAGACCAAAAGGTGCCACTTTCTACGCTAGAAATGTGTAAGAAATCATTCAACACGGGCTGGAATTCTCAGAAGTGACCCACTCTTTGGTGAAATTGAGAGTCAGCATCTTAGTACCTCCCTCTGTGTCCCCAGGAAGGAACCAACACAAATTCTGTCTTTGAAAAGTAATGTATAGTCATGGAAAAGCAAGGGGGAAGTGCAAACGTAAGATGATGATATTAACTGAATCTAGAAACAGGAGAGCTGAAAAGTAAAGATTTTTTAGAACTGGTTTTTATTAGTTATGATCTAAGTACTTAAAAAGAAAAAAAGATTAGATGGCTTCTGATAAAAGACATATATTCAGTTGAATCATTTAAGAAACTTAAAAGGTCAAAAGTCTACTTGCAAGAACTAGATGGTGCTTGATTACCACCAATGACCACCCTGACAGGGAACACAACAGAAAGACCCTGACAGAGCAGGAGAAAAATGTAGAACAGAATTCAAATTCACAGAAAAAGACCAGATTTAATGTTCTGACAGACCTGGACAAACCCCTGGAGCTATGGCCACTGGACACTCTGCTAACCCAGAACTGAAACCATTCCCAAACCCGCTTTTGAGTCAAAGATTAGACAGGACAAAAAACTGACACACCTGAGGAACGTGCTTGTTAGTTCAATCAAATATATGAGACCAAATGGATAGCTCATGTCCAAATGCAGGACAAGAAGGCAGGAAGGGACAGGAACTGGATGAATGGATACAGGGAACCCAGGGTGGGAAGGGGAGGGGACTATCACATTATGGGGATGGTAACCAGTGTCACAAAACAGTATGTGTATGGATTTTTGAATGAGAAATTAACTTGAGTCATAAACTTTCGCCTGAAGCACACACACACAAAAATAAAAAAGTCTACTTGCTCTTCACCAGTGATATAGATTGGGAGACTCAGGTTTGTGGTTTTTTTATCATAGAGCTGGATCCAGTAAACTAATGGTTCTATAATTTGGAAGAGATAAAGGGCAGTCACTTCTTAGTAAGAGGTAGACTAACTTTAACCCTTGTGGTTCAATGGTTAAGTTCTCGGCTGCTAACTGAAAGGTCAGCAGTTTAAACCAACCCGGTGGTTCCACAGGAGAAAAGACCTGGTGACCTGCTCCTGTAACGAAGCCCTACAGGCAGTTCTACTCTGACATATAGGGTTGGTATCGACTTGGCAGCACCCAACAATAATTTGATCTGTCCTATAAGAACTATACTTCACAATTTTATATTAAGATTGAATAAAGTTAATAATAATATTTTATAAATGTGAGCATACTTAGGATGTTGTCTCCTTCCTTTGCCAGCCCCTTTTTGTCTTTCCAACAATTTTGTCATTCTGGTAACTCAAGACACGTTGCTCATACATGGTGCAGTCATGACTCATTTCAGCCTTCTAATGACCTTCTGGTGTCTGTTAAGCAGAAATCTTAATAGAAGGTGACTAAAGAAATTAGAGCGATTCCTTCTATGCCTCCACTATCTTTATCTTATATCTTGCCATTTTGGTCTTGTGTACCATCAGACTCAGGGCTAATACATTTACTGTCTACCTTGAATCCAGTCCACCTTGAATCCAGCCCAAAGAATCCAACTCAAAACTAATTAACAATTATTTAGTTGATCTTCGGCTAGTAATTTATGAAACATTTATCCTATGCTCATAGGAAAAAAGTCTTCCCAATTCATTTTTTCTGTAGTTGGAACCTTATCAGACTCATTGCCAAAGCTTGTATTCAAGTCCTAAAATGTTTATATCAGCTGATCATATCAAATAAGATAGAGAAATGTGTTGTTTTAGGACTAGAAAGCCAAAGAATGTGAATGCATCTTTGCAGGAGGGATATATACATTGAGACATACCAGATGGCCCTTATCAAGAAGCCAAATTAGGGAGGACTAAGTTCCTGCTATATATGCCAAGTTAATCAGAAATAATTTTGATGAACAACAATCATCTTAGCCTTTTCTCCCAGGAAAGTTATATTGCTAAAGCACAGAATTTTGAATTGGGCCTGCTTCTGTTCGGGTTTTTTTCTTGGTAAGCAGCAGTAAACAAATTTGATCAACTAATACATAAAGTAGAATTTTTGTAGAGGTAATAGGAATTTCACAAAAGAGTTTAAAGTTCAGAGGATAAGTTTCAAAAATAGGATACAAGCCAGGGCAACCACAGAATGACTCTAGGCATTCAACTAGTCCACTTAATTTACAGTTGATTCCACTCATGGTGACCCCATGAGTAAACTGTGTTCCACAGGGTTTTTGATGGCTAATTTTTTGGAAGTAGATAACCAGGCTTTTTTTCCAAGGTGTCTCTGGGTAGACTTGAACTTCCAACCTTTCGGTTAGTAGCCAATTGTCAGAAGGGTATGCCTTCTAGCCATTTCACTCACCCTACTCCCTCACCATCTTTATGACTCTGCTAAAATTGACCATTGGGAAGGATAAATATGATTGGTCTAGCTTAGATCATGTGACTACTTTTTGACTAGGGATGACAGAATACCTTGCTTTATTTTCCCAGCAAGATGACATGAAATGGGAAAGAGGTCATTCGCAAAAAGGATTATCTGTGTACTGTTAGAAGAACAATAGGGGGCAAAAATACCAATTAATATCATTAAAGTGTCTTGTGGGTTCTTAATCTGAACTTCATCTCTGAAATCATTTGGAAATGTTTGTAAATGTGTACACGGATGCAACTTTCTTCAAATTCTTAAGGCGGGCCAAGTCACAAAATGGTTAGGACTACTAGAAAACATTGCACAAGAGAACATTTTTCTCCAAAACTCATGTTTTGCGAATGAATAATCTTAAAACTCAGTAGGAGATCTTTGCACTTAGTTTTTGTTTTGTTTTGTTTTTCATATTTCAGAAAAGGGCATTTAAAATTTGTCCAGGATTTAAAGAAAAATAAGTTTCATTTTGGAATTCAATGCACATAAAACTTATCTTGGTTATGGAGGAAGGTAGCCTACTACCCTTACCTCCTCTTACCTGCTTGACTGGAAGAGCCCAATTCTTGGTAAATCCAATTATGTGCCTTGTCTTCAGAACATGTGGGCAAAAACAGTACTTCTCAAGCAAGACAGACAAGTTCATGACCAACAGCCTCTACCGGGCCCTGCTCAGGTATCCTACCATGTTTCCCTGGTCAGCTCACTTTCCTTTCTCTACAATCGCCATTTCAAAACTTTCTATCTCTTAAAAATTCCACTATTTCCTTCTCCACTCTCAGCCATCTGATGGAAATCCCTTCATATCCAAATTATTTTCAAAGACTTGAGGCTGCAAACAGGATGGAGCCCTATCACCATCCATGGGCAGAATCAACAGTACGCAAACAACACATTTCTCTTCTGTAATTCCCAATTGAGAAGGGAGGTTGAAGGTGGCTTGGGAAGAAGAGATTCTGTTTCCAAATGGCCCAACAAATTTTTTAGATAAAAATAAATCTATTGTCCCAGACAGAGTGGGAGAAAAACGTAGAACAAATGATCAAATTCACAAAAAAGACCAGACTTACTGGTCTGACAGAGGCTGGAGGAACCCCTGAGACTATGGCTCCCCGACACCGTTCTAATTCCGACTTGAAGCCACTACCAAAGTTCACCTTTCATCCAAAGATTAGGAAGGCCTGTAAGATAATAACACACGTGAGGAATGTGTTTCTAAGATCAATCAAGAATACAAGATCCATTGGGCAACACCTGCCCAGGGACACAGACAAGAAGGTGGGAGGGAACAGGAAAACTGGCCAAATGAACACAGTGAACCCAGGGTGGGAAGGGAAAAGAGGAGAATGCTGACACAATGCATGATTGCAGCCAATGCCATGAAACAATTTGTGCATAAATTTTTGAATGAGAAACTACCTTGCTCTGTAAACTTTCACCTAAATCACAATAAAAAAAAAAGAAACTAAAAAGATGCAGTAAAGAAGTGTATTTCATCAATCTTTATAGAAATATCCCTAGATAACATCCAACTTCATGCACTTTTATTTGAAGTTCATCAAGAAACCTTCAGATTTATAATTAATATTGAGTTTATGAATCAATCTTTTATATCTTTGGAATATAAATCAATTCCTGAGAGTCTGATTACTACCACAGAAATAATAAAACCAAGTCCTTCAAACTACAAAGCCGAAGACCCAACCCTAGATCTGGGATGGCCACAATGATGTGATGTCCTGTTAGGCTCAGCCTCTAACAGTCATCTAGTGTCTTAGTTATCTACTGCTGCTATAACAGAAATACCACAAGTGGATAACTTCAACAAACAGAAATTTATTCTTTTACAGTCTAGTGGGCTACAAGTCCAAATTCAGGTCATCAGCTCCAGGGAAAGGCTTTTTGTCTCTATCAGCTCTGGAGGAGGGTCCTTGTTATCAATCTTTCCCTGGTCAAGGAGCTTCTCAGCACACGGACCCTGGGTCTAAAGGATGCGCTATTCTCCTTGCTCTTGTTTCCTGGTGGTATGAGGTCCCCCTGTCTCTCTGTTTGCTTTTTCTTTTATATCTCAGAAGAGATTGGCTTAAATTGTAGGTTGATCTTGTAGATTGAGTCTACGTAACTGCTGCTAGTCCCATCTCATTAACATCATAGAGATAGGATTTACAACACGTAGGAAAATCACATCAGATAACAAAATGGTGGACAATCACACAATACTGGGAATCATGACCTAGCCAAGCTGACAGATATTTTAGGGGACACAATTCAATCCATGACACCTGGTATGAATCATTTTTATTACAACCATTAGGCAACTTTTCTTGATTATCACTTTTAGGAATTGTCTGACTCAGAACATCAAATCTGACTTTCCAAAGGGCAATACATCAACCTCCCTGCTTTTGTACTGACTAAGGTCTGTAAGGAAATTGCTGTTTCTAGTAGATGGATGTGATGGATGTCTCCCCTTTCTGAGTGTCATTCTTAAGACGGAAAAAGAGGTTACAATTAGTGGGTCTTCTCAAAATAAAAATCTAGTTTCTCAGTAGATGCCTGATTTGAGAAATTCAGATTCATCTCTCTGGAGCAGCTCTTGCGGATACCCCTATAGTACTCAGTGTTGCATTTCCCATTGAGCATATCTCAGGCAGTGTTGTAATAGATGGCCTACCTGTCATGGAGAATGGAGACAGTGTTTCAGTCAGCTTTGTAGCCTTAAAATGGGACACAATGGTAGATGAATAAGTGTTTGCTCAATTAGTAAATGGAGTATGGTCTAGCTCAGAATATGAAAAGAATTGTCAAGATAACTTTTTGAGGTCTTTTTATTAACTTGATTTTAGAATAGAATTATAAATCTAGGAAATACAAGCTCATCGATGATGACCTTACTTTGATCAAGAGGTGAATAAAATGGCATATACACAAATACATCTTAACATAAAAGTAACACTGACACATGTCCACACAAATCAATTATTGTTTCGATGTGCCTGGCTCACTTAGTGAGAACAACTTCCTTGCATATATATATGTATACCATCAGCCTTGACCTCTCCAGCAAAAATATCAGCTGAGTCATTGTGTCTTCACAAGAATTGCCAAGTCTGTTGTAGTGGTTTTCTACTATGTCCACTTAGGAAGCTGTACATTTCCCAGAATTCCTATCTATATGGTTCCCAGCTAAAACTGGTCTCAAAATTTGCTTGAGATTTGGAAGATGAAAGTGAAGCAGCCATTACACCCTGAAGGTGGTATACAGCTCCAGGCACCATTGCAGCTCACACGCATTGTCACCAGCATGCTGACTTACTTTGTCATCATGGGGCAGCAGCCAGGCCCACAGTTTCTCTCACTGGATCTCTTTCTTCCATTTCTCCAAGTCCTGGGTCAGGTACATATACAGCTTCATGGCAAAGAGCTCTGCAAGCCTTCTGCAAGTCTCCCAGACATTGGAGGTGGTAAAACACAAATGCAGGTTCCGAATTGCCTTAATGAGTATTATTTTGTCCTCACAGGTTCCAGTTTGTCCCACTTCATGTCTAGTGTTACTTCCCAACAGTTGGCTCTGATGGCCTACAGTGATTTGAGGCCCACACCAGATGCAGAGGTCTTCCATAGGACTCTTCACCAGTTCCCATAATTATGTGAGATCTAATCACTATATCACTCATAGTGGTCTTGCTTCCTTGATCAAACCCGAACTTATATACCCATTTAGTGCGTTACCTTGTCCTGCATCCTTCACTCTGCATTTAACACCTTAACCGGTATCCATTCATATAAGTTAAAGCAGAGGAAGGACAGGAGATAGATAGCCTGGGTAGAGCACTTTACTATTATCAAGATGTAACTATTTGCATCTCTTCTTTGATTCTCCCCTTGATCAAAGTAATTGCTAATTAGGAGTCTATAGAGGCTTTGAATTTTATGAACAGCTTATAGGGCTACAACACTGTACACTTCTAGGAATGCCTGTGGAGTGGTCCAGTGTGCAGCTTACTCATCTGTATGCGGCTGCCCTGGCAGGGAGAAATATTGTGAAAGATACATCTTTACATAAAATAGCCATTTTCCATTTGTGAGGAGTAGATTACCCATTCACATGAAACTACCCAACTCACTCCAGAGGGATTTAGTGTAGTATAGTATAGAATAATGTAGGACAGTATATCTCTGAGAATAAAAATATAAAACACAGTAGATATGAATGATTTTTAAGTCATTAAAGGCACAGGAAATTGCAAAAGCTAATAACCTTGAATATGCTAGTAACAGATTTCCTGGAAATTAAGTCAGGCAATTTGAGGTTTGTTCTAAAGCCATTCAAATGTGAATCGGCAAAACCAAAAAGTTACCCAATAAATGAGCCGATAATCACCCTTCTTTATCGTCATAGTTCACAATGGGAGTTTTTTTCTTGAAATTAAAGGCAAGGCTAAAACAAAGAGCCAAATTTATAGGTTTTTATGGGAACCTACTATTATACCTTTAAAACTTAAGCTCAAAATGCCTTCTCTCCACTTGAGAGAAATGAAGTCATGTACTACATATCATCCGCTTGGACGACATCTGACCACGTATATGTCCATGGTCTGATACACCTATGATAGAGTTCAGAAATCCTGATTGGAGAATGGGATGTAGCAGACTTAACCAGACATAGCAAATGCAACATCTTCCCACATCGAAACATGTATCTCATGTCTCTTGTATACATAGTGATTGCACTGTCAGGCATATATAATGGTAGAGTACCTACATAACCTATAACACATGTGTCTTTTTTCTTTTTAATTGTGCTTTAGGTGAGAGTTTACAGCTCAAGTTAATTTCCCATTCAAAAATTCATACACATATTGTTTTGTGACATTGGTTGCAATCCCCACAATGTGACAGCACTCTGCCTCTTTCCACCCCAGGTTCTCTGGGTCCATTTGTCCAGTTCTTGTCCCTTTCTGCCTTCTTGTCTTGCTTTTGGGCAGGAGTTGCCCATTTGGTCTCATATATTTCATTGAACTAAGAAGCACGTTCCTCGCACTTGTCATTGTTTGTATTATAGGCCTGTTTAATCTTTGTCTGAAAAGTGGGATTTGGTAGTGGTTTCAGTTCTGAGTTAGCAGAGTATCCGGGGGCCGTAGTCTCAGGGGTTCCTCCAGTCTCTGTCAGACCAGTAAGTTTGGTCTTTTTTAGTGAATTTGAATTCTGTTCCACATTTTTCTCCTGTTCTGTCTCGTACTGTTGGGATCCCTGTCAGAGTGGTTGGTGGTGGTAGCCAGGCACCATCTAGTTCGTCTGGGCTCAGGCTTGTGGAGGCTCTGGTTCATGTGCTCCCTTAGTCCTTCAGGCTAATATTTATCTTGGTTTTTTTCACTCTCCTTTCTCCGGACGGTATGGGACCAGTAGATGTATTTTAGAAGCTGCTCACAAGCTTTTAAGACACCAGACCTTTTTACCAAAGTGGGATGTAGAATATTTCCTTTTTGGACTACGTTACACCAATTGACCTAGATGTCCCCTGAGACTATGGTACCCAGCCCCCAGGCCCATCAGCTCAGTCCCTCAAAGTGTTTGGATGTGTCTAGGAAACTTCTATGGCTTTGCTTTGGTCAAGTTGTGCTCACTTCCCCTATATTGTGTGTTGTCTTTCCTTTACCAAGGCTAACACTTTTCTGCTATCTAGTTAGTGTTCCTCTTGCCTTCCCACTTTTATAACCACCAAAGGATGTTTTTTTCTGTTTGTAAAACTTTTCTTGAGTCCTTATAATAGTGGTCTCATACAACATTTGTCCTTTTGTGACTGACTTATTTCACTCAGCATGATACCCTCTAGATTCATCTATGTGAGATATTTTGTAGGTTAACCATTGTTCTTTATCATTGTGTAATAGTCCAGTGTGCATATGTACTATAACGTGTTTATCCATTCATCTGTTCATGGGCATTTAGGATGTTTCCATCTTTTTGCTGTTGTGAATAGCACTGCAACGAACATGAGTATGCATATGTCTATTCCTGTGATAGCTCTTATTTCTCTAGGATACATTCCTAGGAGTGGGATTGCTGGATAATTTAGTATTTCCATTTCTAGCTTTTTAAGGAAGTGCCATATCATTTTCCAAAGTGGTTGTACCATTTTACATTCCCACCAACAGTGTATAAAAGTTCCAACCTCCCTGCAACCTCTCCAACATTTACTTTGTGTTTTTTGGATTCTTGCTGGTGTTGTTGGGGTGAGGTGATGTCTCATTGTAGTTTTGATTTGAGTTTCTCTAATGGTTAATCTTCTTGAGCATTTCCTCATGTAAATACATATGTCTCAATAGTCATAATAAATGCCTATGTTACTGGCTTATGTATGTACTGTACTTTCTATCATTATTTTAATGTGAACTTTTTCTATTTGTAAGCATATATAACAGTGTATGCTTCAACTCATAGGCAGCAGCAACCAATCTTATGTATCATGCATCTCTTGAGTGTTGCAGCATTATCTCTCTCATTAATTTCCTTTTGAAAATTTGACTGTGAAGTGCATCATGACTCCCAAACACCGCAAAACATTTGCTAGTGATAGCAGCAGCAAGGGGCAAACGAGAAGTATCGATTTGGAAGTGAAACAAAAGTTATCCCAATCCCATATAGCTTTGCTAAGTATATAACATGGTGTTTGCACAACATCCAAATCACATAATGTCCTATTTCACAGAACATATCGTGTATGTTGAGCAACATATGACTGTATGGCTTCATGTATTAAGAGGTCATTAATTCTCCTGCCATGTCAAATCCCACTTTCCCCTTTAACTTCCACTGTTATTAGCCATCACCCTCTAGTTCCTCTCATTGCGAACAAGGACTGATTCTTATAATTTTCTGTTAACAAAGTGCCTTGCACATACTGTTGTTGTTAGTTGCCATCCAGTCAATTCAAACTCATGGCAACCCTGTGTGTGCAGATTAAAACTGCTCCATACGGCTTTCAAGGCTGTGACCTTTCAAGGTGCCTTTAGGTGGGTTCTAACTGCCAACTTTTCAGCCAGTAGTTGAGCACTTGACCATAAAAAAAAAAAAAAACAGTGCCGTCAAGTCGATTCTGAATATGAGATTGACTTGACCACAGTAGGTGCTTAATAAATAATTTCTATGATGATGAGAATCTCATGTTCACCCAGGCCATAGTTCTACTCTCCATCCACGATGGAGGCAGTGTGGTATATTAAACAAAGAGCACCAGACTTGGATTTCCTTCTTCTAGAACTAGCCCTGCTATTTGCATGAACTTCCACTTTCTCAGGGTCTCTATTTTTCCTTCCTCCTGAGATAATTCCTAATATTCTTTACAGCTCACATAATAGAGTGCTCTTACAAAGTTTAGTGGAACCACAACCCAGCAGATATTTCTGCATGCAATGCAAAAGAGAGCTGGCACTGGGGTTTGTTTTGCCTGTGTGGATTAACACCTGCCAGGACTTAACAACTGCCTTCAGCTAAGACATTCAGAGAAGCACAGCACCACCATGGAGGCACTTCCTGAATGCCAGCCCTGATGTCAGGTGCTCAACTGCTCCTGCCTTCCTTCTCAGTCAATCAGCAGGTCTGATTCTGCCTTCAGTTACAGATATATAGCCCAATATAGACTGTAGAATCCAGACACTGCTGCAGCAGTTGGCTCCCCAGAAGCAAATGACTCTATATACCAGACACCTGCCAGCACCACCTGATCCGCTCACCTCACTCTTATATTTGATGATATATTGTGAAATTCCTCACAAAGCACTCTACCTTTGAGCCTAAGTTCTAAGGAAGAGTTGAAATGGTTTCAGAGGGGAGAGTCTTTGTTTCTAGATCAGAATAACCAAGAGATGGACCCCTGCTGGCCAAAGAGTCCAGAGCAATCTTAGCCCAAGTGGATGCCAAAGAGAAACCCTGAGAAAGGCCTGTTCTAGAAAAAGAAGGGGAATGTCTAGGATGCTTTTGGAACAGTCCCAGGTAATTTCACACTAGTATTAAGCCTTGAAATATTATTGTTAATAAAGCCAAACCCCTCCAGTTTGGAATTTGTTCTCATACACAGTGTTAACTCTAGGGCTATTGTAGTGAGATGAAATTTCAAACATGACTGACAGCTGTCCTCTCAGCTCTGAGGATGTAGGACCAATAGTTCTAATGGATTTGCTTGTTCGTCTCATCTTGGGTGGTGAAAATCCTTGGCACTTATGTCCAAAAGAGTTTTGAAGACCAGAGCTTTACAAAAGAGATTAGTTCATTTTTCCCCTGTTACTTTTTTCCCCAGAAAAATACCTTAGTACATAAGTTATAAGGACCTCTGGCTGATAAGTGATTTATACTAAAAACACTGAGCATAGTCAGGAGAAAACAATTCCTGCTATTTCCCCAGCTTGGGACTTGGACCCATTCCAGTCATTTCTCTCTGAATCAGGCTCAAACATCCACATCTGGGGCAAAGTTATAAGCTCTTCTGCGTCATAAAAATCCTATAGCCTTACCAAAGCAGAGGTAGACTGCCCTTATATTATAGATTTCTGAACAAGTAACTTCTATTTTTTCTAATTTAATTGAAAAATTAAAAGTTTCCTTTTCACTTTCCATATATTTAAATAGTGGTGGAGAATGTATTTTCCTATAACCTCTAGCACTAGACCCCCATATACCGCCAGCGTATACAAGGTCTAGCCGGACTTTCTGAAACAAGCCGATGCCATTGGATAAAATTCATACTCACACCATGCTGGCTGATGCACTCAGCAGTTCGTCCAGTCCTGCTTGCAAACAGGCACACTGAAGCTGCCTTACTGAACACTCAGCAGGGATCTATCCTCAAGTGGAAATCCACCAAGTCCCAGATGCTTACCTACTTCCCTGAATAATCAGGACACACAAGATTTAACAAGACACAAGTGGAGGAGGTTTTCGTGTTAACGCTGAAACTCTTGGTTTACTTTCACAAAACCCTAAGTCTGGAAAGAAGTTCAACAGGCCATTTTGTCCATCCCTCTGCCTCTAGCAGGTTTTTCTAAACAGTATTAGTGGGTGGTTATTATGGATTGAATTGTGTCCCCAAAAATGTGTGTCAACTTGCCATGATTCCCAGTGATGTTGATGTGTGATTGTCCTCCTTTTTGTGATCTATGTATTTATTCTATGCACTGTAAATCTTAACCTCTATGATGTTAAAGCGGCAGGATTGGAGGAAGTTATATTAATGAGGCAGGATGCAATCTACAGGATTAGGTTGCATCTTCAGTCAATCTCTTTTGAGATATAAAAGAGAGAATTGAACAATGAGGCAAGAGGGGGACCTCATACCACCTAGAAAGAAGCACTGGGAGTGGGGAACGCATGTCCTTTGGACCTGAAGTTCCTGCACTGAGAAGCTCCAATACCAGGGGAAGATTGATGACAGATCTTTCCCCAGAGCCAACAGGTACAGAAAGCCTTCCCCTGGAGCTGGCACCCTCAATTCAGACTTCTAGGCTCCTGACTGTGAGAGAATAAATTTCTGTTTGTTAAAGTCATCCACTTGTGATATTTTCTGTTATAGCAACACCAGATAACTAAGACAGTGGTGGTCTAATCTAGATGTAAAAGAATGCAGAAAAAGATAACTTTCAGCCTACCTCGGCAATGCTCTTGAACTTTCTCTTCCTCCCACTCAAAATGTCCTTCTTTATAACCTTTGTATCCATATTAAAAAGAGCTTTGGTGGCACAGCAGTTAAGCATTCAGTGGTCAACCTAAAACCAGCCACTCCACAGCAGAAAGATGTGGCAGTCTGCTTCCGTTAAGACTGTTGTTGTTGTTAGGTGCTGTTGAGTTGGTTCTGACTCATAGCGACCTTATGTACCACAGAACAAAACACTGCCTGGTCCTGCAATGCGTCATTTGATTTATTTACTTCTGCCTTCTTGGGCATTGGTTGTGGTTCCAAGTAAAATTAAATCCTTGACAACTTCGATCTTTCTTTGTTTATTGCAGTATAGTGTATTGGTGCAGTTGTGAGGATTTTTGTTTTCTTTGTGTTGAGGTGTAATCCACACTGAAGGCTGTAGTCTTTGATCTCCATCAATAAGTGCTTCAAGTCCTCTTCACTTTCAGCAAGTAAGATTCTGTCATCTGCATATTGAAGGTTGTTATGAGTCTTCCTCCAACCCTGAGGCCACATTCTTCTTCATATAGTCCAGTTTCTGAAATTATTTGCTCACCATACAAACCGAATAAGTATAATGAAAGGATATAACCCTTACACACACCTTTCCTGATTTTAAACCATGCAGTATTCCCTGGTTCTGTTGCAACAACTGCCTCTTGTTCTATGTACAGGTTCCTCATGAGCACAATTAATGTTCTGAAATTCCCATTCTTCATAAAGTTATCCATAATTTATTATGATCCACACAGTTGAATGCCTTTTCATAGTCAATAAAACATCTTTCTGGTATTCCCTGCTTTCAGTCAGGATCCATTTGACATCAGCAATGATGTTTCTCTTTCCACTACCTCTTCTGAATCCAGTTTGAATTTCTGGCAATTCCTTGTCGATGTACTGCTGCAACTGTTTTTGAATTATCTTCAGCAAAATTTTACCTGAGTGTGATATTCGATAATTTCCACATTCTGTTGAATCGCCTTTCTTTGGAATGGGCACAAATATGGATCTCTTCTAGTTGACTGACCAGGTAGCTATCTTCCAAATTTCGTGGCATGGATGATTGAGCACTTTCAGCATTGCATCTGTTTGTTGAAACATCTCAATTGGTATTTCATCAATTCCTGGAACCTTGTTTTTCACCATTGCCTTCAGTGCAGTTTGTACTTCTTTCTTCAGTACCATTGGTTCTTGATCATATGCTTCCTCCTGAAATGACTGAATGTCAACCAATTCTTTTCGGTTCACTGACTCTGTGTATTCCTCTTTAAAGTGTTAAAAAAGCAAAGATGTCACTTTGAGGACTCAGGTGCCCCTGACCCAAGTCATGGTATTTTCAATCACCTCATATGCATTCAAAAGACAGACAATGAATAAGGAAGACCAAAGAAGAATTGATGCCTTTGAATTACAATGGTGGAAAAGAATATTGCATATACCATGGACTGCCAGAAAAATGAACAAATCTCTGTTGGAAGAAGCATAGCCAGAATGCTCCTTAGAAGTGAGGATGGTGAGATCTCATCTTACATACTTCGGACATGTTATCAGAAGGGATCGTTCCCTGGAGAAAGACATCATGCTTGATAAAATAGAGGGTCAGTGAAAAAGAGGGAGACCCTCAAGGAAATGGTTTGACACAGTGGCTACAACAATGGGCTCAAACCTAGCAATGTCTGTGAGGATGGTGTAGGACTGGACAGTATTTCGTTTGGTTTTACAGAGGGTTGCTATAAGTTGGAATCAACTCGAGGGCACCTAACAAAATGTGATTGAAATTAGTTTGGAATTATCTATTTTATATCTCAAATTAGGCCTCCCCTGTCACATACACACCAAGCACAATAAGTAATAAAACAGTAAAGATAAAACCCAGAGACATTCATCATTTAAAATCACATATGCAATATTTTTTGGAACACAGGACAAGACTTATTCAAGTAAGAAACAAATAAAACAAGTGAATTACGTCTGTTGAGGGAGGTGTTCTGATTTAAAAATTATCTGTGGTCATTATTTTTAAAATAGGAAAATAAATAAAAGTGTACATATGTACAAAATACACAAAACTTTCATAATCCCACTGCACAGATGTAACCATTAACTTCTTTTATATTTCTTTCCAGGTTTTATATATTTTTACAACTTAATTCATCTCTGAAACCCCTGCTGCTATGTGAGAAGTCATTAAATTACAAAAATATTTTCATTAATTTTAGTGGAAAATGATATGTTCCCTGCCAAACCAAGACATTCGAATGATTTTTACAGACAGAAAAATATGTCAAATGAACAATAAATGCAAGTTCCTACAAATAACAATAATTTAAAAGTAAATAAATACAGTTGGAATATAAGATGTAATGAAATGAAGGTTTATCGTACTTGCCAAAGAAAGAAGAGAAGCTTGGTCATGGGTGTAGAGGTTGGAGGTTATGTGTCATTCTCTGGAAGGTGGTGGAGGGTCAATGATCAACTTCAGACAGGCAACCTTTTTTTTTTTTTTTGGCTTGTGGTTATCTTGCACTCAAACTGCATGTATTGCTGCAGACAAAACCGCTCCAAATTTTAATGACTTAAAACAAACATTTATGATTATGTGGGTCAGCTGGTTGGTTTTTTGGTCCAGACCAGTTTGGCTGATCTCTGTTGCTAGCTAGTGACTCCTTTAAAATTTGCTTGTCTTGTTGTTGTTAGGTGCCATCAAGTCGGTTTCAACTCATAGCAACCCTATGTACAACAGAATGAAACACTGCCTTGCCCTGAGCCATCCTCACAATTGTTGATATGTTCGAGGCCATTGTTGCAGCCACTGTGTCAATCTATCTCCTTGAGGGTCTTCTTCTTTTTCCCTAACCCTCTACCAAACATGATGTCCCTCTCCAGGAACTGGTCCCTCCTAACAATATCCAAAATTTGTGAGCCAAAGTCTGGCCATTCTCACTTCCAAGGAGCACTCTGGCTGTATTTCTTCTAAGACATGCTTGTTCATTCTTCTGGTAGTCCATGATATATTCAATATTCTTTGCCAATGACACAATTCAAAGGCATCAATTCTTCCTCAGTCTTCCTTATTCATTGTCCAGCTTTCACATGCATATGAGGCAATTGAAAATACCATGGCTTGGGTCAGGGGCACTTTAGTCCTCAAAGTGACATCTTTGCTTTTTAACACTTTAATGAGATCTTTTGCAGCAGATTTGCCCAGTGCAATATGTCATTTGATTTCCTGACTGCTCCATTGGCGTTGATTGTGGATCCAGGTAAAATGAAATCCTTGACAATGTCAATCTTTTCTCCAGTGTGTCATACCATGGTGACTTGCACGTTGCTGTGACACTGGAAGCTTTGCCACTGGTATTTCAAATACCAACAGGGTCACCCTTGGTGGACAGGTTTCAGTGGATCTTCCAGACTAAGAAAGACTAGGAAGAAGGACCTGACAGTTTACTTTGAAACAATTGGCCAGTGCAAACCTTATGAATAGCAGAAGAACATTGTCTGATATAGTGCTGGAAGATGAGCCCCTCAGGTTGGAAAACACTCAAAATATGGCTGAGGAAGAGCTAACTGCCTCCTCAAAGTAGAGTCGACCTTAATGACTTGGATGGTGTCAAGCTTTCAGGTCCTTCATTTGCTGATGTAGCATGACTCAAAATGAGAAGAAATAGCTGCAAACATCCATTAATAATAGGAACGTGGAATGTACGAAGTATGAATCTAGAAAAATTGGAAATTGTCAAAAATCAAATGGAATGCATAAAGATCAATGTCTTAGGCATTAGTGAGCTAAAATGGACTGGTATGGGCCATTTTGAATCAGATAATTATATGGCCTACTATGCCAAGAACGACAAATTGAAGAGAAATGATATTGTAGTCATTCTCAAAGAGAACATTTCAAAGAGATCTATCCTGAAGTACAGTGCTATCAGTGACAGGATAATAAGCCTACAAGGAAGACCAGTTAATAAGACTATTATTTAAATTTATGCACCAAGCAGTAAGGCCAAAGATGAGGAAATTGAGATTGTTACCAAATTCTGCAGCTGGAAGTTGATCAAACATGCAACAAAGATGCATTGATAATTATTGGCGATTGGAATGCAGAAGTTGAAAACAAAGACAAAGGACTGGTAGTTGGAAAATATGGCCGTGGCGATAGAAATGATGCTAATGATTGCATGATAGAATTTTGCAAGACCGATAACTTCTTCACTGCAAATACCTTTTTTCAATAACATAAACAGCATGTATATATATGAACTTCATTGGATGGAAAACACAGGAATCAAATTTTGCAGATCATCTTAAGAATAGATTTGACACTTTGAACATGATCAAAGACCAGATGAGTTGTGGGAATATATCAAGGACATCTCACCTGAAGAAAGCAAAAAGTAATTAAAAAGAAAGAAAAGACCAAAATGGATGTCAGAAGAGACTCTAAAACTTGTTCTTCAATGTCAAAAGCTAAAATGAATGGAAGAATTGATGAAGTAAAAGAGCTGAACAGAAGATTTCAAAGGGCAGTTTGAAAAGACAAAGTAAAGTATTATAATGAAATGTGTGGAGACCTGGAGTTAGAAAACCAAAAGAGAACATGCTCAGCATTTCTCAAGCTGAAAGAACTGAAGAAAAAACTCAAGCCTTGAGTTGCAATATTGAAGGATTCTGTGGGCAAAATATTGAATGATGCAGGAAGCATCAAGAGCAGATGGAGAGGCGGGGCCAAGATGGCGGACTAGGTGGACGCCACCGCGGATCCCTCTTGCAACAAAGACTCAGAAAAACAAGGGAATCGATCACATACATAACAATCTACGAACTCTGAACAACAAGCACAGACTTAGAGACGGAAAACGAACAAATATGGGCAGACAGCGACCGTTTTCAGAACCAGGAGCCAGCGTACCAGGCAGGTGGCCTTCGGAGCCCAATCTGGGGCAGAGCCCAGGGGGGCAGACGGCACAGAAGGGGGGTCCACCCCTTCCCCCCTGAACCCCTCCCGGGAGGAAGTCTAGCTGGTTGGCGCGGGCGGCGAAGAGGCGCAGCCGGAGGGAGAAGCACCCAGGAGGCAGTGACTGATCTGGGAGTGGGGAGAACAGCATCCCAGCTGGGGAGCCGTCCCGCCGGGAGTTAGGCGAGAAGCGGGCGGGGCGCAAGGGGGGGTCAGCTATATTTCCCTAAAGTGACCCCGGGGCGGGGCCCACACGTTCGTGCGGGAGGACGCACACCCAGTCCGCGCGTGTGGCGCGGCACACCGGAGGGAGAAATCCCCGGAAGTGACTGGTCCCGGAGCGGGGAAAGCAGCGTCCCAGCCGGGGTGCCGTCCCGCTGGGATTTGGGCGCATGCGCGGGCGGGGCGTAAGCGTGGGGTTCATTTTTATTCCCCTGAATTGACCCAGGGGGCGGGCCCACCCGTTCGTGCAGGAAATGCCCACCCAGTGCGCACGAGCGGTGTGGCGCACCGGAAGGAGAAGTCCCCGGGAGGAAGTGACTGGTCCCGGAACGGGGAAAGCAGCGTCCCAGCCGGGAAGTCGTCCCGCTGGAATTTGGGCGCGCACACGGGCGGGGCGTGACCGCGGGGCCCAATTATAGTCGCCTGAATAGACCCTGGGGGCGGGCCCACCCGTTCATGTGGGAAACGCCCACCCAGTGTGCACGAGCGGTGCCGCGCACTGGAGGGAGAAGTCCCCGGGAGGAAGTGACTGGTCTCCGAGCAAGGAAAGCAGTGTCCTAGCCGGGGACCCGTCCCGCCTGGATTTTGGCGGACAGGGGCGGAGCATGAACGCGGTGTTCAGCTCTATATTCTGTGGTGCTACACTCCTAGCTCTCTGATCCCTCCTCCACCCTCCCCAGGAGGCCCCATTAATATCCGAATACCCGGAGCCAGAGGGAGAATTCAGATAGGGAACTGACTGCATTTTTTTTTACCTGACTACCTGGAAAATCTAGTTTCCCAGTGATGGCTCGGAGACAGCAGTCCATATCAAACCACATAAAGAAACAGACCATGACAGCTTCTCCAACCCCCCAAACAAAAGAATCAAAATCTTTCCCAAATGAAGATACAATCCTGGAATTATCAGATACAGGATATAAAAAACTAATTTACAGAATGCTTAAAGATATCACAAATGAAATTAGGATAAATGCAGAAAAAGCCAAGGAACACACTGATAAAACTGTTGAAGAACTCAAAAAGATTATTCAAGAACATAGTGGAAAAATTAATAAGTTGCAAGAATCCACAGAGAGACAGCATGTAGAAATCCAAAAGATTAACAATAAAATTACAGAATTTGACAACACAATAGAAAGTCAGAGGAGCAGACTTGAGCAATTAGAATCTAGACTGGGACTTCTGGAGGACCAGGGAAACAACACCAACATAGCTGAAAAAAAATCAGATAAAAGAATTTAAAAAAATGAAGAAACCCTAAGAATCATGTGGGACTCTATCAAGAAGGATAACTTGCGGGTGATTGGAGTCCCAGAACAGGGAGGGGGGACAGAAAACACAGAGAAAATAGTTGAAGAAATCCTGACACAAAACTTCCCTGACATCATGAAAGACGAAAGGATATCTATCCAAGATGCTCATCGAACCCCATTTAAGATTGATCCAAAAAGAAAAACACCAAGACATATTATCATCAAACTTGCCAAAACCAAAGACAAACAGAAAATTTTAAAAGCAGCCAGGGAGAAAAGAAAGGTTTCCTTCAAGGGAGAATCAATAAGAATAAGTTCAGACTACTCAGCAGAAACCATGCAGGCAAGAAGGGAATGGGACGACGTATACAGAGCACTGAACGAGAAAAACTGCCAACCAAGGATCATATATCCAGCAAAACTCTCTCTGAAATATGAAGGCGAAATTAAGATATTTACAGATAAACACAAGTTTAGAGAATTTGCAAAAACCAAACCAAAGCTACAAGAAATACTAAAGGATATTGTTTGGTCAGAGAATCAATAATATCAGATATCAGCACAACACAAGGTCACAAAACATAACGTCCTGATATCAACTCAAATAGGGAAAGCACAAAAACAAACAAATTAAGACTAATTCTAAAAAATAAATAAATAAACAAAATAATACACATAACAGGAAATCAATAGATAAACGATCACAATAATCAAAAAGAGGGACTAAATATAGGAGGCATTGAACTGCCAGATGGAGAGTGATACAAGGCGATATAGAAGGATACAAGTTAGGTTTTTACTTAGAAAAATAGGGGTAAATAAAAAGGTAACTACAAAAAGGAATATCAATTCCATAACTCAAGAAAAAAGCCAAGAAAAATGTAACGACTCAATAAACACAAAGTTAAACGTTATGAAAATGAGGATCTCACAAGCTACTAAGAAAAACGTCTCAGCACAAAAAAGCATGTGGAAAAATGAAATGGCCAACAACACACATGAAAAGGCATCAAAATGACAGCACTAAAAACTTATTTATCTATAATTACGCTGAATGTAAATGGACTAAATGCACCAATAAAGAGACAGAGAGTCACGGACTGGATAAAGAAACACGAGCCATCTATATGCTGCCTACAAGAGACACACCTTAGACTTAGAGACACAAACAAACTAAAACTCAAAGGATGGAAAAAAATATATCAAGCAAACAATAAGCAAAAAAGAAGAGGAGTAGCAATATTAATTTCTGACAAAATAGACTTTAGACTTAAATCCACCACAAAGGATAAAGAAGGACACTATATAATGATAAAAGGGACAATTGATCAGGAAGACATAACCATATTAAATATTTATGCACCTAATGACAGGGCTGCAAGATACATAAATCAAATTTTAACAGAATTGAAAAGTGAGATAGACACCTCCACATTTATAGTAGGAGACTTCAACACACCACTTTCGGAGAAGGACAGGACATCCAGTAAGAAGCTCAATAGAGACACGGAAGACCTACTTACAACAATCAACCAACTTGACCTCATTGACTTATACAGAACTCTCCACCCAACTGCTGCAAAATATACTTTTTTTTCTAGTGCACATGGAACATTCTCTAGAATAGACCACATATTAGGTCATAAAACAAATCTTTCCAGAATCCAAAACATCGAAATATTACAAAGCATCTTCTCAGACCACAAGACAATGAAGCTAGAAATCAATAACAGAAAAACTAGGGAAAAGAAATCAAATACTTGGAAAATGAACAATACCCTCCTGAAAAAAGACTGGGTTATAGAAGACATCAAGGAGGGAATAAGGAAATTCTTAGAAAGGAACGAGAATGAAAATACTTCCTATCAAAACCTCTGGGACACAGCAAAAGCAGTGCTCAGAGGCCAATTTATATCGATAAATGCACACATACAAAAAGAAGAAAGAGACAAAATCAGAGAACTGTCCCGACAACTTGAACAAATAGAAAGTGAGCAAGAAAAGAACCCATCAGGCACCAGAAGAAAACAAATAATAAAAATTAGAGCTGAACTAAATGAATTAGAGAACAGAAAAACAATTGAAAGAATTAACAAAGCCAAAAGCTGGTTCTTTGAAAAAATTAACAAAATTGATAAACCATTGGCTAGACTGACTAAAGAAAAACAGGAAAGGAAACAAATAACCCGAATAAGAAACGAGAAGGACCACATCACAACAGAACCAAATGAAATCAAAAGAATCATATCAGATTACTACATAAAATTGTACTCTAACAAATTTGAAAACCTAGAAGAAATGGATAAATTCTTGGAACAATACTACCTACCTAAACTAACACATTCAGAAGTAGAACAACTAAATAGACCCATAACAAAAAAAGAGATTGAAACGGTAATCAAAAAACTTCCAACAAAAAAAAGTCCTGGCCCAGACGGCTTCACTGCAGAGTTCTACCAAACCTTCAGAGAAGACTTAACACCATTACTATTGAAGGTATTTCAAAGCATAGAAAAAGACGGAATACTACCCAACTCATTCTATGAAGCTACCATCTCCCTGATACCAAAACCAGGTAAAGACATTACAAAAAAAGAAAATTTTAGACCTATATCCCTCATGAACATAGATGCAAAAATCCTCAACAAAATTCTAGCCAATAGAATCCAACAACACATCAAAAAAATACAACACCCTGATCAAGTGGGATTTATACCAGGTATGCAAGGCTGGTTTAATACCAGAAAAACCATTAATGTAATCCATCACATAAATAAAACAAAAGATAAAAACCACATGATCTTATCAATTGATGCAATTGATGCAGAAAAGGCATTTGACAAAGTTCAACACCCATTTATGATAAAAACTCTTACCAAAATAGGAATTGAAGGAAAATTCCTCAACATAATAAAGGGCATCTATGCAAAGCCAACAGCCAATATCACTCTAAATGGAGAGAATCTGAAAGCATTTCCCTTGAGAACGGGAACCAGACAAGGATGCCCTTTATCACCACTCTTATTCAACATCGTACTTGAAGTCCTAGCCAGGGCAATTAGGCTAGACAAAGAAATAAAGGGTATCCAGATTGGTAAGGAGGAAGTAAAGCTATCACTATTTGCAGATGACATGATCGTATACATGGAAAACCCTAAGGAATCCTCCAGAAAACTACTGAAACTAATAGAAGAGTTTGGAAGAGTCTCAGGATATAAAATAAACATACAAAAATCACTTGGATTCCTCTACATCAACAAAAAGAACATCGAAGAGGAAATAACCAAATCAATACCGTTCACAGTAGCCCCCAAGAAGATAAAATACTTAGGAATAAATCTTACCAAGGATGTAAAAGACCTATACAAAGAAAACTATAAAACTCTGCTACAAGAAATTCAAAAGGACATACTTAAGTGGAAAAACATACCTTGCTCATGGATAGGAAGACTTAACATAGTAAAAATGTCTATTCTACCAAAAGCCATTTATACATATAATGCACTTCCAATCCAAATACCAATGTCATACTTTAAGGGGATAGAGAAACAAATCACTAATTTCATATGGAAAGGAAAGAACCCCCGGATAAGCAAAACATTACTGAAAAAGAAGAAGAAAGTGGGAGGCCTCACCCTTCCTGATTTCAGAACCTATTATATAGCTACAGTAGTCAAAACAGCCTGGTACTGGTACAACAACAGACACATAGACCAATGGAACAGAATTGAGAACCCAGATATAAATCCATCCACGTATGAGCAGCTGATATTTGACAAAGGACCAGTGTCAGTCAATTGGGGAAATAATAGTCTTTTTAACAAATGGTGCTGGCATACCTGGATATCCATTTGCAAAAGAATGAAACAGGACCCATACCTCACACCATGTACAAAAACTAACTCCAAGTGGATCAAAGACCTAAACATAAAGACTAAAACGATAAAGATCATGGAAGAAAAAATAGGGACAACGTTAGGAGCCCTAATACAAGGCATAAACAGAATACAAAACATTACCAAAAATGATGAAGAGAAACCAGATAACTGGGAGCTCCTAAAAATCAAACACCTATGCTCATCTAAAGACTTCACCAAAAGAGTAAAAAGACCACCTACAGACTGGGAAAGAATATTCAGCTATGATATCTCAGACCAGCACCTGATCTCTAAAATCTACATGATTCTGTCAAAACTCAACCACAAAAAGACAAACAACCCAATCAAGAAGTGGGCAAAGGATATGAACACACATTTCACTAAGCAAGATATTCAGGCAGCCAACAGATACATGAGAAAATGCTCTCAATCATTAGCCATTAGAGAAATGCAAATTAAAACTACGATGAGATTCCATCTCACACCAACTAGACTGGCATTAATCCAAAAAACACAAAATAATAAATGTTGGAGAGGCTGCGGAGAGATTGGAACTCTCATACACTGACTGCTGGTGGGATTGTAAAATGGTACAACCACTTTGGAAATCCATCTGGCGTTATCTTAAACAGTTAGAAATAGAACTACCATACAACCCAGAAATCCCACTCCTCGGAATATACCCTAAAGATACAAGAGCCTTCACACAAACAGATATATGCACACCCATGTTTATTGCAGCTCTGTTTACAATAGCAAAAAGCTGGAAGCAACCAAGATGTCCGTCAACGGACGAATGGGTAAATAAATTGTGGTATATTCACACAATGGAATACTACGCATCGATAAAGAACAGTGACGAATCTCTGAAACATTTCATAACATGGAGGAATCTGGAAGGCATTATGCTGAGCGAAATGAGTCAGTTGCAAAAGGACAAATATTGTATAAGACCACTATTATAAGATCTTGAGAAATAGAAAAAACAGAGAAGAACACATACTTATGTGGTTACAAAGAGGGGAGGGAGGGAGGGAGGGAGAGGGCTTTTTATTGATCAATCTGTAGATAAGAACTGCTTTGGGTGAAGGGAAAGACAACACTCAATACAAGGAAGGTCAGCCTAATTGGACTGGATTAAAAGCAAAGAGGTTTCCGGGATAAAATGAAAGCTTCAAAGGTCAGCGGAGCAGGGGCTGGGGTCTGGGGAACTTGGTTTGAGGGGACTTCTAAGTCAATGGGCAAAATAATTCTATTATGAAAACACTCTGCATCCCACTTTGAATTGTGGCGCCTGGGGTCCTAAATGCCAACAAGCGGCCATCTAAGATACATCAATTGGTCTCCACCCACCTGGAGCAAAGGCAAAGGAAGAACACCAAGGTCACACAATAACTAAGAGCCCAAGAGACAGAAAGGGCCACATGAACCAGAGACCTACATTATCCTGAGACCAGAAGAACTAGTTGGTGCCCAGCCACAATCGATGTCTGCCCTGTCAGGGAGCACAACAGACAACTCCTGAGGGAGCAGGAGACCAATGGGATACAGACCCCAAATTCTCATTAAAAGACCACACCTAATGGTATGATTGCGACGAGAGGAATCCCAGAGACAATGCTCCCCAGAACTTCTGATGGCACAAGACAGGAACCATCCCCGAAGACAAATCATCAGGCATGAAAAGGACTGGTCAGTGGGGGGGAGAGAGATGCTGATGAAGAGTGAGCTAATTAAATCAGGTGGACACTGGAGAGTGTGTTGGCAACTCTTGACTGGAGGGGGGATGGGAAGATAGAGAGGGAGGGAAGATGGCAAAATTGGCACGAAACGAGAGACTGAAAGGGCCGACTCAATAGGGGGAGAGCAAGTGGGAGAAGGGAGTAAGATGTATGTAAACCTACATGTGACAGACTGATTGGAATGGTAAATGTTCACTTGAAGCTTAATAAAAAAAAAAAAAAGAGCAGATGGAAGGAATACACAGAGTCACCGTACCAAAAAGAATTTGTTGACATTCAGCCATTTCAGGAGATAGCATATGATCAAGAACCAATGGTATTGAAGGAAGAAATCCAAACTGCACTGAAGGCATTGGTGAAAAACAAGGCTTCAGGAATTGATGGAATGCCTACTGAGATGTTTCAGCAAACGGATGCAGTGCTGGAAGTGCTCACACATCTATGCCAAGAAATTTGGAAGACAGCTACCTGGACAGTCAACTAGAAGAGATCCATATTTGTGCCCATTCCAAAGAAAGGTGATCCAAGAGAATATGGAAATTATCGAACAATATCATTAATATCATACTCAAGTAAAATTTTGCTGAAGATCACATAAAAGCAGTTGCAGCAGTACATTGACAGGGAACTGCCAGAAATTCAAGCTGGATTCGGAAGAGAATATGGAACAAGGGATATCACTGCTGATGTCAGATGGATCCTGGCTGAAAGCAAAGAATACCAGAAAGATGTTTACCTGTGTTTTATGGACTATACAAAGGCATTCAACTCTGTGGATCATAACAAATTTTGGATAACATTGCAAAGAATGAGAACTCCAGCACACTTTTTTGTACTCATGAAGAACCTGTACATAGGCCAAGAGGCAGTCATTCAAATGGAGCACAGGGAAACTGCATGGTTTAAAATCAAGAAAGGTGTTCGTCAGGGTTGCATCATTTCACCATATTTATTCAATCTGTATGCTGAGCAAATAATCTGAGAAGCTAGACTATATGAAGCACAACGTGGCTTCAGGATTGGAGGAAGACTCATTAACAACCTGCGATATGCAGATGGTACAAACTCATTTGCTGAAAGCAAAGAGGACTTCTTAGTTTAGCTCCTCCCAAAAATCAAACCAGTTGCCATCAAGTCCATTCCAACTCATGGCGACCTCATGTGTTGCAAAGTAGAACTGCACTCCATAGAGTTTTTATGGCTGCGATATTTGGGAAGAAGATAAAGAGTTTTTATGGCTGTGATATTTTGGAAGAAGATATTCCAAGATACCTTTAGTTTGTGTTCGAACCACCAACCTTTCAGTTAGTAGCCAAATGCTTAACCATTTGACCACTCAGGGACACCTTTGATCTAGGACAGGAGTCAGAAAAGTTTTTTTTTCTGTAAAGGGTTTGATAGTAAATATTACAGGCTTTGGGGACCCTATGGTGCCTATTGCAACTACTCAGCTCTGCTATTGTGGTACAAAAGTAGCCACAGACAATGTGAAACAAATGCCTGTGGCTGTGTTCCTTGTCTAGGATGGCCTCACTCATGTGTCTGGAAACTGGTAGGTTGGTTGGTCTAGAATGATGGTTCTCAAGCTTGAACATGTATTGGGATTACCTAAAGAGTACAGATTACTGGGCCTCTCCTCCAGTTTCTGATTCAGTAGGACTGGTATGTAGCTGTAGATTTTGCATTTGTAAAAGAAAGAATAAAGCTAAAATGAATGATGTCAAATGCAAACAGCTTACAATGCTCCTAGTCTTGCTTTTTTATGAGACACAGAAGTATTTATATATTTCAGTGTAAGCCGAAGCACATTGGACTTTTTTGCACTTAAGTTTACTTTACTGGGGATTAGAAAAATTGATTTTGTTTACATGACGGTGTGACTTCAAAATTGATGACAGGCCAAATGATTGTATAAGTAGAATTTTCTCCAGAGCTAAGCACAGATTTAAAATAAAAATTGAAAAATAAAATATGCTACCTCTGTGTAGGCCCTGAAAGAGCTGCCAGGGAAACTGATAATAAGACAGTATTTATGTCCCCAAGCACTTGGTTAAATCTAGAATAAAAAAAATATTAACCTTGACCTCAGGGAACGTACATCATAATAGGTGAGGGCCAGACAGGCAAACATCACACAAGCCAATAAATACTTACCAGACCAGAGAAGCAGCAGTCAAAGGATGTACTACAGTTTGGAGGATGAGGAGGTAAACAAGAAAGCTCTCCAGTTTTCTCCCTGGTTCAGAAATAGAGATGATTCCACTAACTGTGTGTGGTTACTATAGTGTGCTGTGTTAAAGCTACTACCTGATGATGCTGGTTGGCCTAGTGGAAAAGAAAGAAACCGTATGAACTTGTCCCTGGACCATAACTACTGAGTTGGCTCTTCTCTTCTGCCATAATTACCATCTGCAATTTTTCTTACTAGTGAGCATGGCTACCATCTTTGGTCCCTTCTACACTAAAGAGAACATAACCTTCAGACCCCTTGGAGGTTTCCAGAGAGACTCTCAAAAAGGGAGGCCCAGCCAAGGTGCTTTGGATTCAACTCCTGAGTCCAAGGTTAGAGAATAGCACTGGTTTACCCTGTTTCCCTTCCCTCCACTGAGTGGCATAAATAACCTCATCTCAACATCATTACTATCACCCTACATCTCTTGGAAACTTCTTCCTAACAATACCTGAGGCCTTCACACACTGTGGTCCAGCTTTTCAACAAATCACATTTAGGAACACAAGCACTGACTTACTTCTCTTTTGGAAAACAGCTGAAATGTGTTCTAGCAAGAAGGGTTTTACTTTATGAAAACCCAGACAAAACAAGCTTCCTCTTAGAAATAGTTTATGTTGTAGGATTTAAAACAAAATGGTATTTTCTGATGAGCATAGATATAAAGTCTTATGCTCTAATGCTTCATTATGAAATGCTGTGACTTTTTTTGTGCTCAGCTTCTACACCTTCTTCTTGCAAAGTTAACAGAAGGTTAATAAAGTTAATAAGTTAACAGAAGGGTATTTGGCCTAAAAGGATAAATTAAGAGATGGAACCCAGCAATGGGAATTTATGGGAGATTGGACCTTGCAGCTTGTTTTTCCACCAAGTTCTAGAGACTTGTTAATTGCTTTGGGTGTCTCCAGGGTGTCATCAATTAATTGAACTCTGCCCTTGCAGAAGTTGATGGATATGCAGGTGATTGAAGCAGTGGCAGTCTCTCAATATTAATTACCTTTCCTGAAAACACCAGCTATTTCTCAGCTCCTCCAGAGAAACGTAGTGGTGAGAGAAATGGAGAGTCTACTCTTTCATAGATTCCATGTTACCTACTCATCACTTGGGAGGTGGTGTTTGTCAAGAACAAAATGGAAAAAGAATTAGGAAAAAAGACAACCCTGAAGCACTGTTAGAAGACTTGATATTAACTAGGTTCCCCCAAGACATTGCTTGTATTTAGGAAAACAAGGCTTGCAGGTTTCAGCTGATGCCTGCATACTTGGAGGTGTTAAGGTCTAAATGCAACTTATCATCGATTGAATTCTGTCCCCCAAAAAATACATGTCAACTTGGTTAGGCCATGCTTCTCAGTACTGTGTGGTTGTCTTCCATTTTGTGATTGTAATTTTACGTTAAGAGGATTAGGGTGGGATTGTAACACCACCCTTACTCAGATCACCTCTCTGGTCCAGTGTAAAAGGAGTTTCCCTTTCCTTTTATCTCTAAAAGGAAAGGGAAGCAAGCAGAGAGTTGGGGACCTCATACCACCAAGAAAGCAGCATCAGGAGCAGAGCACATCCTTTGGACATGGGGTCCCTGTGCCTGAGAACCTCCTCGACCAGGAGAAGATTGAGAACAAAGACCTTCCTCCAGAGCCGACAGAGAGGGAAAGCCTTCCCCTGGGGCCAATGCCCTGAATTTGGACTTGTAACCTACTAGACTGTGAGAAAATTAATTTCTCTTTGTTATAGCCATCCACTTACGGTATTTCTGTTATGGCAGCATTAGATGACTAAGATACAATTTAATGCAATTTGGCCCCTAACTTCCTCTGTTCATGTTGTTGTTAGGTACAACAGAGACACTGTCTGGTCCTGCTCCATCTTCATGATCATTGTTATGCTTGAGCCTTTTTTACAGCCATTGTGTCAATCCTCTTTTTCGATGGCCCTCTACTCAAGCATTATGTCCTTCTCCAGGGACTTATCCCTCCTCTAACTCCCTTATAATAACCCTTTATGTGCAAGATACTTGTATCTGTAGGCTTTCTCTACGTTTTGTCAAAATTCCTCACAACAGCCCCATTTAACGGATAAGCAAACTGATATTTTCCCTCAGAGCTAGTAAGGGCAAAGCTAAGATTTACACTTACTTCTGCTTTACTTCAAAGCCAATGGGAATTCTCAGGAATTTATTTTATTCTTCTAATACCTTACCTTTAAAATATGTATGGAAGTGGGTAAAAGGAAGCATTAGAATATTGGACTGGGACATTAGTATGCTAATTTTCCTGTCAAAATTGTCTTGAGTGAAAATTTAAAAAAATATGGAGAGAAAGGAGCTGAAATGTGGATGTATGAGTTTGTGTGGACAGTTCCCATGCTTACAGACTACAAAACCCCCTGAGGATACAGGAAAAATGCATCTACATCTAAAGGAAACAGTCTTCTATGGTTTTTGGCCTGCTTATGGGAGATATGATGGTATATTGTGATCCAAGCAAGGGGTGGTGGGGTGCTACTAAGAAGGGAGGGGAGGACTGCATTTGCTTCTTTATTTATATGGGAAATTAAAATCTATGATTAAAAAAAAAGGGGGAATTTTCATTCCTGAGACCCCATCTCATGGTTTTCCCTTGGGCCGTAAGGCTTCCGCACCTTTTCTTTTGAGAGTTCTGGAGATTGCAAGCAACAATCCCTACACCCCATTTCCCACTTTCAGGACCAGAGAGCCTGGCTGTACACGAAGAATCCATTTGTTGTCTGCGCTGATCTGAGATACTAAGTCCAGCCCCAGAAGACTGATGTTTGTATTTAGGCTGGCAGGCCATGTGTTGGGTAAATGATCCTACTTGAGCATCTAAGGACAATAGTAGACCATTTCTTTGAAGAAGCTGGCTTTCTTCTAAAGAGCATTAGGAAAGTGGTGTTGCACAGTTGTTGAGGGTGAGGACTCAAGCATTCAAACTTGTGGGTTCATCCCCCGTCTCCACTACTTGCTAACTGTGGGACTCAGGACAAGTCAGCCAATCTCTCTATGCCTATCTCTTCTCATTTATGAAAGGGGAATAATAATTAAAGAATTATTGTGTGGATTAAATAAAATATTGCCTATAACATATTTAAACTAGTACCTGAAATTTGGAGTGCCCCAGGTGAGACTGACTGTTAACCTAAAGGTTGGTAGTTCAAGCCCACCCAGTGGTACCATGGAAGAAGGGCCTGGTAATCTGTTTTCATAAAGATTCCAATCAAGAAAAGCCCATGGGACAGTTCTAATCTGTAATGCATGCGGACTCAGAATCAACTTAATGGCAACAGGTTTGGTTTACCTGTCCCTCAGTAAATGTCCATCATTAATATTGATAAAGAATTCAAGGCATATTTATATTTCCTTTCCAATACTTTTTCTCTTCATTTCCCCAAAGCTTTTTTTTTTCTTTCTCCGTAATCATCACCCCAACCCCATTCACACTTATATCCTGGACAAGCATATTCGACTCTAATGTTTCTCTGTGTACTCTTGGTCCCTATTCAAGCGCAAATATTAATCCACACCAAAAAGAATCATGTAGAGTGTCAATTTTTTTTCAAACCAAATCAAAGCCCCCCCCCCATTATACCACATTCTTCATTTAAATTTGGACATTTTTTAAGGTTTTGATGTATTAAACTAACAAGATTGTTGAATGTGCATTATCAACTGACACCTTATACAAAACTTTCGTTCTCTGTTTCTTCTCCCAGTTCCCCCACCATATTCAGCGGTCTGGCAGTACTGTGAGGGAGACAGCACTGCTGTAACACAACTACCTCAGCCCCAGTGATTGATGGGTAGGTGATAGGTAAATCATGGCAGAGTTTACTTTCACAAGTTTGCAGTGTTCAAAGTATACATGTGTTAAATCATCTGTCAGAAATGTGGAATGCAATGACAGAAATAACCAGATACCCCGAACAAGATGCCACAGAACAAAGCTGGAAAAATGAAATAAAATGGTGCTTTAACCTGAATTTTTACGTGCACTTGTGTACAACATATTACTTTCCATAGACCCTTTAAGAATCCCAGGAAACAATTCCATTATATTGTTAATGTTCACAAAAGACTTTAGCAAGAATCTAGTGTTTCTTTTTGACTGTTTGTTTAGGGCATTTATAGAAGAAAGGAAAAAGAATTGATACGGTAAGTTCAAAAACATAAATTTGAAAGAAGAGTGGTTCTTAGATGCAATGGTGACAAATAATGTTTTCTTGTTTATGGTATTTGTGGTGACAATTATTTGCTCAATACAAAAAGGGCATGGAAAAATGCATCTGCATCTAGAGGAAACAGTCTTTTATGGTTTTTGACCTACTTATGGGAAATATGATGGTACATTGTGATCCAAGCAATGGGGTGGTGGGGTGCTACTAAGAAGGAAGGGGAGGACTGCATTTGCTTCTTTATTTATATGGGAAATTAAAATCTATGATTAAAAAAGAAGAAGAAGAATTTTCATTACCTAAGATCCCATCTCATGGTTTTCCCTTGGGCTGCGTGGCTTCCGCACTTTTTCTTTTGAGAGTTCTGGAGATTGCAAGCAACAACCCCTACACCCCATTTCCCACTTTCAGGACCAGAGAGCCTGGCTGTACACGAAGAATCCATTTGTTGTCTGCGCTGACCTGAGATACTTACTGTATGGCAATGAAGAGAGTGATCACAGGAATCCAACATGGCGAAATCACAATATAGAGGAAGAATATAAAGTTGAACGATAATCAAAATGAAAAAAAAAGAGAAAACTTTTCTCTCAAATGTGACAAACTTCTTACAAGTATAGTTTACTTTTTAACAGTTAACAATATTCTTAATAGGCAGAAGAAGAGAGCATAGTTATTTTCATTCCCTGTCATTATCATTATCATGAATATTATTTGAATTAGATGACGCTGGTGAAAGTTCTTTGTAAAATCTACAAATATGGTGATGGTGCCCAGCAGTTGGTAGTAAGAGTTGTATTATCTACTGTCCATATAACACTTCAGTAGGCTCCTTTTAGAATTTACAAGTCCAGCAATTTAGAATTTAACTGCAGTGAAACAAACACTGCAAAGTCCCTGAACCCACAATATCTAACTGTGCCTTTGAGTAAAAGCAGTAGCTTAGAGTCCCTAGTATTTGAGGTTGAGTAAGAACCCACATTTTATTTCTTCTTGTTTGGGAATAAAGCTTCTTGCCTTAATCTTCCCATTGTAAACCCACTGCAATTTAAAAGTCAGCCTTCTCATAGCTGAGTATTCTTTTTGACTGAAATGCTTCCCTCCTGCTCTCCCCTTATTACTAGCAATTATGTGATTACTTATTCATTCATTCACTGAGCCCTCCATGTCCTTCTATCTATCAGCTTCTTAATCATGGAAGCAACATGGAGTAGCAGGCAGCTCAGATTCCATCTCAGCCACATCCTTAGGTTATCCCATGACTCTAAGTCTAAAACCTTCATTTCCTCAACAGTAAATGGGGATAACAGCAGCTACCATGAAGGCTATTATGAGAATTAAATCAAGCATATTAAGGCTCCCTGGCACAAAATACCATGCTGAGCACAAAATATGTTTTCAATAAATATTAACTGCTAATATTACTATTAAAGGAGCCCTGGTGGCGAAGTGGTTAAGCGTTGGCTGCTAACCCAAAGATCGTTGGTTCAAACCCACTAACTGCTCTGCAGGAGAAAGATGTGTCAGTCTGCTTCCGTAAAGATTACAGCCCCGGAAACCCTATGGGGCAGTTCTACTCTGTCCTGTAGAGTTGCTAGGAGTCCAAATGAACTTGATGGCAACAATTTTTTTTTTTTTTAATATTACTACTATGTGCCAAGCTCTATCTTTCAATGTCATATTCATGTCTTTACTCCTCCATGAAGCCTTTCCCTATCACTGCAGTCCTGAATCCCAAGCATAGGCATCACCACACAATTTTAATCACACGTGATGATGATGATGAAGCAATAATTTAATTATACACTGCCTTATGTGTTAGCATTTTCTCCTCAACTGGAAGACAAGGTTCTTGAGAACAAGGACCAACTTTCACTGTTTATTCATATTGAATTTGGAAAAATTCTCTGAATATTAATATGCACCTAGTACTGTGGATGGTGATACAGGGGACATAAAGATGACTGTGCCACGGCACCCACCATTGGAAGCATCCAGTCTAGTAAAGACATAAGACAAATACACAATGATCAATAGCATAAGACGGTATAAACACCAAGTGGGTTAGGTAATCCAAAGACAGAGAACTCAATTCTGACTGAAATGATCAAGATGTCTTGAAGGGAGACGAAGCTTCCTCTTTCTGTGTAAACCTAATGTGGGAGAATAGGCAGATGGGAAGGTTAGATAATTTGACAGAGAGAAGTAGGGAGTAGTGGAGAACTCCAAGTGAGGGGAATGGCAGGAGTCGGACAACAATAAAACATACCTACAGGCCTAATTTAACCTATGGCCCAACAGAGACCTCTGGCAAAAGATTTGTAGAGGTCTTTCTGTGTCTGAAATTTTTAGTATAAGTAGCATAATAAGACTAGCATTTGAAGGTGTTACAAAATATTACGTTTGTCTTGGGGATTTCCATATCTCCTCTCTGCATCTGTCACAAGAGCATCGTAATGCAGCCCAGTCCTTTGACCTGAAAAGCTACTCCTGAAATCTGCCATTCACATTACGGTATAAGTTAACTCCACAAAGTCTGAGAATTCAAAATTTGAACCTGGCCTTCCATGTCATCTTGAAGGTACATTTGTCAAGTTAGAAGGATAGAGTACTTTATTTATTAGTTTTATTTATATACTTAAAATTTTAGACATATGTATGTGAGCCTCCATTTGTACTCTTGCCAGGGCCTCAGTACTGAGTACTGATCCTAGGATAAAGGCTGCCTGCCTTTTGCCTCAGTTTGATGTTCCCTACTTGATGTGGTCCATCAGGTCAGCCACCATGTTTCAGCAGCCAAAGGATAGCACAGCTTCATAGTGACTGGTCACTTTGGGATGGAGCAGAAATTAGTATTCTTTCTTAGATCTATCAGTACGAGATACACGGGGACTTCAATAATACAAAATTGAGCTGTAATTGTCACAGCTAAGCTGTGATTCCATGGAGCAACATGTCCATGATGGTTTTCTAGCAAAGGTTGGTATTGCTGGTGGCTGTGATGGGGTAAAAAGGGAAGAGGAAGGTTCTATAAGGCTTTTATCTACATATTTGCAGTTGCCAGTATGTCTTGCCATAGCACATGCCTTTATTTTTATAGTAAAAGAATTACGTTGAAGCCATGAGTTTTATTGCACCCAATAAATGAAGTTTCTGGAATATTTCCTAGATGGTTACAAGGTGAAGTATTAGAATGCCGATTCTTAGAAAACACTCGAGTGAGTTTTGGCTGTTTACTACCTGAAAGATGGCCTCAAAATAAACAAATCAGTGCTTCCCCCTTTTCTCTGAAAAACAGCCAGTTTCATGGGTTAAAAAAAAAAAAATCAGAATTCCACTATGGGGCAAGAAATGAAGAATGGCTTCATAACAGAAATGATGTGGGGAATTCTTTATGTTGGCAGCATGTAATTCCAAATATAGAAGCTATCTAGAATCAATTTAAGTATTTGGGAATAAATATGTGGTAATTTTACTCATCCAGAGTGGTCAATGAAGACTCACCTAGGCTGCAAAAAACAAATGCCAAAGATACCCTGTAAAGACCGGGGGGGGGGGTCTATTCTTGTTATGCCCAAGAGACAACAGAATTGACACAGAACTACAAAAGGGCATTTGTAAAATTACTTTTTTCAGGTTATTGGAAAAATGAAAGCATGTCTTCACAGGTATTAAAAGTTTGACTTAAACAGTTGTATTATCTCAATTATGTTAAATCCTTTGGTTTAACATTCCAGGTATCCCAGGGAAGGTGGTACATTTTATCTGCTCCTTTTTCTTTCTTTAAGCAATTCTTTTCTTAATGCTTACCAAAAAACCAAACCAGTTATTGTTTATTCCAACTCATGGCAACCCCATGTGGACCCCACGTATACAGAATAGACCTGTGCTCCTTAGAGTTTCCAAGGCTGTGACCTTTCAGAAACAGATCACCAAATCTTTATTCTGAGGTGCCTCTGAGTGGGTTTGAACCTACAACTTTTGGTGAGTGGTCTAGTGTTGAACCATTTACACTACCCAGGGACTTCTCTTAATTTTTACACTATCATCATTAATCTAGCTGCTATATGTGAAACAGAGAAACTATGGTAGGGATTAAACTCTTCATTTTCAATCTTTAAGTGAACTAAATTTATTTTATAAATAATGTGTTGCCACTTTCAAAACCAAGTACATATTGAGTACACACACACACACACAAAATCAATAATGTAATTTACAAAGTGTTATCCACACGTACTTTTCTGGATTCCTTTCTTGTGTCTACAAGAGTACTTTTGTGAGACCACAGGTCCTGTCCCAGTAATTTATGGAGAAACTAATTGGCCCGGGGGGGGATCTAATATGTGGTCTGGCTTCACAGATAACCTTGCTGGAAGGTCTCACTACTCATTTACTGTTGAAATCAGGATATTTATTCATGTGTTTATTACAAAGTGAGTGCTGGTGAAGGTTGGGAGCTTTAGACCCATTGAGCACTGCTGTGCAATCACCAAAGCTCCTTCATTAGGAGAAACTGAGCTCAGTGATTCAAGAAAGAGCTCTAAACATTAAAGGTGAGAGCAGGTGTTGAACAGTTCCTCTGAAGATGCTTCTTCTAATGAACCAAAAAAAAAAAAAAATCCATTGCCATCAAGTCGATTCTGACTCATAGAGACCCTATAGGACAGAGTAGAACTGCCCCATAGGGTTTCCAAGGATTCGAACTGGTGGATTAGAACTGCCGACCTTTTGGCTAGCAGCTGAACTCTTAACCAGTACACCACCAGGGTTTCCATGCTTTTTCTAATAAAGACTTTAAAAAGCAAAAGAATGTGAAAAAATATACACACGCAAAACGGTAACATAATTTATCCCTAAATTTAGCCTTTGCCAAAGGAATATAATCCTTGTTATTTTTAAAAGAAGTTTAAATTGAATTATTTTTCAGAATATCTAAATAATATTACTAGCAAACAAAGATAATAAAGGCCTCCATGTACATCTTTTTAATTCCAAGAAACAAAGAGTATTGACCTTGAGTTTGAAATTTAAGGAGAATCCCACTCCTGATGTGCCCACATTTACCAGCTAGTTTGGAAGCTTGGGAACAAATCATCATTTAATTTTTGGTGAAATGTTCACTCCCCAGCCTGTCAACAAACTTCTCATTAGATAGTGTCCTTTTTACTTTCACACTGAGCCCGCTTGTCTCAGCGTGGAACATCTTGCACAGCTCAGGGTTTGCGAGGATCCAGGGAGCTGTGAGTGTCAGGGGTGGTTAAGTATGATCCTGTGCATAGGAGCTTTCCGTTTAGTCTTCTGTGCAGAGATAATGGTTTACGTTAGATTGATTATATGCAGACTGAGAAGTGTATCTTGTGCAACAACTCCGAGGAGTGCTGAAAGATAAAAATCCCATTTGCTGCAGTTTATATTGGTGGTCTCTGACGTGGGCAACGCAGGCCTGCATGGTCCTTGTAAATCACAGATATAATGAGGGCCAGATAGCAGCTCACTTAACTGTTGAATGAAGTAAGTGTTTCTTTACTTCAGACTGAAGGATGGCATATTTGTTATCTAAAACCTTTTGATATCGGGTTGAAAGAAGTTTTTCATTTCTATCTCTGAATGCAGACTAGATAACTGGATAGTTACATGAACATTCCTGGTCTTACACAGCAAGGTTTTAAGGGAAGTTCTATTTATTTGCTTTTATTTAATTTTTATAACAGTCTCCCTGGTGAGCCTTTAGTACTAAAGATGAGTTGCTTGCCAACTTCTTCCTCCATTTTGCCACCAGTCTTCTGGTCAAAGAACAAAGGCAACTCCTTCATAGCTCACCAACATAATTTTAACTGGAAAGGGGTTTTCAGATGGAAAAGTAGTATAATCCCAGGAAGGAAGAACGAATCCAGACCTCATATTGCTGCCTGGGTGGAATATAAGCCTCACTAGTGAAAACACCTTTGCTTCTAATATTTCATTAATCCCAGTTTTATAGGCAGCAGCTTATTTTATGTCTAAGAGAGCTATTTCCAAGCGTTTTTAACATGATGTATTTCAATACCTATACAATGAACGATGATTCCAATTTTATAAATGGAGAGATTGAAGCATCAAGGGATGACAAGGCCCTTGGTGTTAGAGTCACCAGCAGAGTTATTCTTTGTCTGCAGCATAACACATACACCTGTACACACACACGTACATACATATTCAGACTCACACACACATACACACATTGACACACAAAGAGACACATATACACACTCACACAGATACACATACATGCTCTCAAGCATGAAGACCTAAAAGAAAACAAGTTATCTGCATTACACTCGTTGGAAGCTGAATAATCTGATTTATAAAAATTTGGTTACATAATGCTGTTTAATTATTTTCTTTTAAAACATATTCAGTAACTCAAACTGGAAAAAAAAGCCAATTATTTAATACATTTATTGCTTGGTAGAAATACTTAGGGGTTCTGTTTTTAAGAATTGTTGTTGTTGGGTGCCGTTGAGTCAATTCTGACTCATAGTGACTCTACAGGACACAGTAGAACTGCCCCATAGGGTTTACAAGGAGCAGCTGGTGGATTTGAACTGCCAACTTTTTGGTTAGCAGCTGAGCAGTTAACCACTATGCCACCAGGTTTTAAAGAATACTGAATCATATTTTGGATAATAAATTGTAAGTGTTAAAAATTCAAGAAGCAGCCCTTTGTTGAGAGCATGGCATACAGTAGGCACCTAATAAATATCCCAAATTTTGAAAAATATCTACTGAAAAATATCATAGACTTCAGGTTAAACATGACAGATTGGACATATAAATGTATCTATATTCCCTCCTGAAACCCCACTAAAATGAGAGTTTTTGTTTTTGTTTTTTTTATATTCCCTCGTGAAACCACACTAAAATGAGAGTAAAGCAATTAAAAAAGGTGTAGCCTGTAGGGATATAGAAACCAGCAGAGACAATGAAAGCAAAGACACTGATAAAAAACTGAAGAAGGAAAGTAGAATGAAGAGGAATAATTGATTTAACAGATTGGAGAATTCAGAAATCTATGCATCTGTAAGGGAAGAAGTCAACAAGAAATACGGCAGTTTATGCCACCATGCTCAAGAAAGGCCCAGGAATTGAAAGTTCAAGGTATCTATGAAAAAGCAAAGTTCAGGTGGCAAAACTGAAAACAAAACAATTGATTGGAAGTCCATGAGGAGCAGTTCCAATTCTCGCTCTCATCCACAAAGGTGGACTTTTATTCTCTGAAGGAGCCTTTCACATGGAAGGCAGAGATCCAAACAAAAGCAAACGGGGAATCAGCGGAAACAGAGACAATGCAGGGAGCAGAGAGACTGTACAATGCTAATATTTGCAGATAAGTCATGGCAGCCATGAAACAATAAAATGGCACTGAAAAATAAAAAGAATCATTCAGGGAAGAATAAACTCATTGAAATTTAAAACATAATAAAATATAAATTTCAATAGAAATGTTGGAAAGGTTGAGAAAATACCCCAAAATTAAGACAAAAAACAGAGATGAAAAACAGGAAGAAAAGAAATTAGTTGGTTTTATTTAACTAATAGGAGTTCCAGAAAGAACAAATAGAAAAGCAAATGATCAAAGAAATAATACGAAAAAACTTACCCAAACTAAAAGATGTGATTTACAGATTTAAAAGGCCCACAAAATGCCCTGAGCAATTAATAAGAAAGATCTATATTCAGGTATATCATTACAAAATATTGGAACCACTAGGTATTTGTAGAAGATACTAAAATTTTTCAGAGAGACAAAACTAAACCAAACTAAATTAAATTAAGAGAAAAAAATAAACAAAAAAAAAGGTCATATACAAAAAGAGAGGACATGAAATAGCATCAGACTTCATAGTAACCAGAAGACAGTATAGAAATGATCTCAAGATTCTGAGCAAAAAATAAATGATATTTAACATAGATTTCTATATACAGCTGTTATGACTGAATTGTGTCCCCCCAAAGTATGTATTTATGTCTGGGCCCTTGGATATGACCCTGTTTGTAGTTTTTCTTTCTTTATGTTAATTATATTATACCAGAGTAAGGTATGTCTTTAACCTAATCACTTCTGAGTTATAAAAACAGCAGAATAGACACACACAGAGGGAAGACAGATGCCAAGCAACACCAAAGAACTCCAACGAACTATCTAGGCTACCAATGAGGAAGGACCCTCCCGCCGCTCCCAACACCAGCCATACCCTGAATTGAGACTTCTAGTCTCCTGATAATAAATTTCTGTTCTTTAAAGACAACCGCTTGTGGTATTTTTTTGTTACGGCAGCAACTAAGACAATAGCCATTAATCAAATAAGAACATAGAATAAAGACCAAAACCAAAAACCAAACTTGTTGCTGTCAAGTCGATTCCAACTCATAGCGACCCTGTAGTACAGAGTACAACTGCCTCATAGAGTTTCCAAGGAGTGCCTGGTAGATTCGAACTGCTGACCTTTAAGGTTAGCACCCGTAGCTCTTAACCACTGGGCCACCAGGGTTTCCAGAATAAAGACACAAGGTAAGAAAATAAAAAGGCTACCTCCCTCACACCTTTACAGCAAATAACACCCTTATATGACATTCTGTACTTACTAGGAAACATTGTAAGCATTATACATGTAGTAAGCCACTCAATCCTTAAAGAATTCCTATGAAGTAAGCATTATTGTGAAGAAGCTGAGGCACAGAGAAGTTGAATGTCTTGGTCCTGGTCATCCCAGAGAGTAAATGAGGAGTTGGTGTATGAATCTAAACAGTGCTGTTATTTCCTTGCAACACTGCCCCTCAGGAATACTGGGATGAGAAAGTTAAAGGTAATTAAAATATACCATGTGGCTCGTCTGTGAGTAATTTTCACATACTCCTAATAGCGGTAAATACTGCGAATTCAAAATCTGATTTACAAAATTATCATATATCATAAAATTATATGTAGGGAAGAGTGAGTGTATGTGTGGGGGGGTGTGTTGGGAGTGACTAGAGAGTAAAATTTTCACCTTTCATAGTACAAAGTGAATGGATAATATCTCAAACTGAAAAAAAAAAAAATCAAGCTGATTCATCTCTGCCTAGCACATACCAAAACAAACCAAACCCAGTGCCGTCGAGTCAATTCTGACTCATAGCGACCCTATAGGACAGAGTAGAATTGCCCCATAGAGTTTCCAAGGAGTTTCTGGTGGATTCAAACTGCCGAAACTTTGGTTAGCAGCCGTAGCACTTAACCACCCTGCCACCAGGGTTTCCGCCTAGCACATAGAAGACAATACGTGTTTTACATGAATACATAAAATGTTTCAGGCCTCTATTTCACATCTTTATTTGTAGATTTACACACCATTGAAGTAGGAAGACTGGAAAAATAGCTTTTATCTATCTCTGCTGTGTTGTATGTCATGGAGAAATGTCTATGTCAAGATTAGTAAGTAAATAGCAATCTCAGAACAGCATGATATTGCAATTCCTTTTTTGAAAGGTAGAATAGGCATGTGTGAATGTATTTTTGTATAAACATATTGGATTATATATGTGGAATAAAGTGTTTGTAAGGATAAGCTCTAAGGTGCTATCGGTGGAGAATGAGATTCGAAAGAGGGAAATTTTTTATTTGATATGCTGCTGTATTTTTTTTTCCAATGAGTAATTATTTTCATAATTAAAAATTAAAGATTTAATATTTATTTAAGTTTTCACCAATCTATTTACTTTTCCTCTTTCATTACATGTCAAAATCTTTCTTTTTAAGGGTTAAAATATTATGTTTTGAATTCCTAAAACCTTGGGTTCATTGAAACACGGCTTTAATCAGCTCTAAATATGCCAACCTTCATCTGAGAACAGATTGAGTAAGGGCAATCTCTTGCTATCAGGAACACCAGTCACTTAAAGACACCGAAGATTGTGGATTGAAATGCTGGAATCCTGTGCACAAACACAGGGAAACCAGGAAGCTGCTTTATTGACAGTCACTGACCCAATAAAATCTTGACATGCCCACATTTCCTCAGCTTCCAAGCCAATAGCAGTCAGGTGGGAGCCTGCCAAGCAAGAAGAGCAATAAAACCTGAATAGATCTCTTTGTATGCCATTCTCTGGTGCCAGTGTCCAGCGTGTAAGGCAACTGAAAGTAGCAAACATACTTTTTTAATTCCCATCCAGAATCTTTCGAAAAGATTCCTAGACACACACTCCCATTGTATTGTCTAGAGCTCTGGGTGGGCTTCTTCACGAAAGAAGCATTTCATAGAGTAGGGAAAAGACCTGCCAAGACTCTAAACCTTTCACTTCCTATATTTGTTTTTTAATGTATTTATTCCAATTTTGAGGTAGGGCTTTACTCAATGATTCCCTATTCCAAAAAGTTTAATGAAGGAGGAAAGGTAAAATGAAGGACATTTGCTCTTCATACAGACTTCAAGTTGGGAGAGAGGTTTTGGGGGGTTTTCTTTAGGTAGTGTTTTCCAGGGTCGCTATGAGTTGAAATCGACTCAATGGCATTTTTTTTTTTTTTAAGACTAAACATATGGTCAGTTATGTGTACACAGAGTGGGGAAGTGAAGGCATCACTGATTTTTTAATGGGAAAAGCTCAAAGTAAACAGAGCTTTTCATCCTCGTTATGCCAAGAGCTGGAATAATAAATACAGATAGGAAGTAGCCTTGTACTTCAAATAATTTGTTGAAATTATGCTCACAAACTCAGCTTGTCCCTATTTGTGCAGTTGTTAACCATAAGGACAGTCATAACTCTTGCTGGGCCTTGGACAAGTGCCTTGCCAATCACATCTCACAACATTCCAGCCTTGGCAACTAAAATTAGTTGACACTGCTTGAGAATCCAAACTATGATCGACTGTCTCAGCTTTCAGGGCAGACCTTTGAGTTTGACTGCCAGATCAAAATGGCAACTATCTTGCTAGAGGGTCAACGAGTGTGCTGTTTCTGTATATTATAATATAAACAATGCTATGAAAGAAAGAACCAAGAAACCGGAATAATGATAAACTGGAAAAAAAAAGTACCAGAACAACAAACATGGTTGCTGCTTAAGATATTTAATAAAACTGCCTTTCTCAAGTGTATGTACTAATAATTCTTCATGTATTGCTCTGAAAAAATAATAAAAGTTCTTCAAAATAATGTTTGTATCTTAAGCTTTTGTTGTCAGTTCTTTTGGAAATAATCTAAGATGTGCTATCAAGAAGGCTAGGTCTACCAACATCAAAGTTTTGTTGAAGTGAAATATTGAGTAAATAAACAATGACAAACTCCTACATACAGGTTTGTGTTAATAGTCAGGTGTTTTGACATTAAGTAGGACAGAGTTTCTATGTTTTACACTTAAATATTTTTCAAAAAATAATTTTTTTTTCTTAGAAGAGTCCAGCTTCCTCATCTCCTGTTCTTTCCTTAATCCATTCCATTTGAGCTTTTTGTTCCTAATTTTTCATTGAAATGGCTTTCATCAAAGTAAAAAATGAAATACATTTTGTCAAAGCCAACTGCTCCTAGGCAGCCTGGATGTAGTTCATCACTTAATCCTACTTGAAACATTTTACGCTGTAGCCCTCCATGACACAACAATAGCTTGATTTCTCCTCCTACTTCACTGACCCTCCTTTTCAATCTCTTGCAGGTTTTCCTCCTTTCTCTTAATCTGGGCATGCCCCAGGGATCTGCCCTCCATCTTCTTCTCTTTGCAAGTCTTTCCCTGGGTGGTCTTACCCAGTCCAATGGCTTTCAATAGTGTCTCTAAAGTAAAACCAAAAAAACCCAAACTCATTGCCATTGAGTTGATTCTGACTCCTAGTCACCCTATAGGACAGAGTAGAACCACCCCATGGGGTTTCCAAGGAGTGGCTGGTGGATTTGAACTGCTGACCTTTTGGTTAGCAGCCAAGCTCTTAACCACTGGGCCACATAGTGACAATCAAATCTCTAGTGACCGATCATATATCCAACTGTTACTTAACAACTCTAGTTGTTTAATTGTAGCTGCATACTTAACATGAACCAAACAGAACTATCAGTTCACATCTTTCTCCCCCAATTCATTGTTCCTAAATCTTCTCCATCTTGATATGTCACCACTGCCCAGTTGGTCCATGTCCCACCTTCAATCCATCAACCAATCATGTTGGCTCTACCTCTAATATGTAGCTTGATTCTGATCACTTCTCCTGCTCTTCACTGCCACCACCTTTGCACAAGTCTTTCTCATCTCTCACCACAACATCCGCCTACCCAGGCTTGCCACCTCCATCATCGCCCCCTACAGTGCATCCTTCACAAAGAGGCCACAGTGAGCTTTGTGAGCTCTTGGACCATAAAACACACCTAGATACTCCTCAATCTGGGCCCCAAGCCTTTTCTTTGCAACCACAGTAAAATCCAAACTTATTCAAATGATTTAAAAGGCCCTCTGTGATCTAGCCCCTGCCTACTTCATCTGCTCTCACTTTCAGCCACACTGGTCTCCTTTCTGCCCCTCAAAGACACCAAACTTGTTCTTGTCTCGGAGGCTTAGAGCTTAGTATTCCTTCTGCTTGGAACACTCTTTTCCCAGACCTAGGAATAACAGACTCCACAGGGCTATTAGAATGATTAAATGAGTTAATACATGAAAAGGGGTTAAAACTGTGCCTGGAGTGTATGTGTTAGCTGTTGTTTTGTTAGTCTCTTCTTTCAGATTTTAAATCAAATGTCATTTCAGATTGCATCATCAAAAGCAGCCCCTACCCAATCCCAGATCCTCTCTGTCACATTATCCTGTTTTAGTTTTTCCACATCTGAATTTATCTGGCTTTATCTAAATTATTTCTTATGTACATGACCTGTCCCCCCAACCAGACGGTAAGCTCCAGGAGGGCAGGAACTCCCCCTGCCTCATTCACTGCGTATAGCCATTGCCCAAAATAGTGTCTGACATGTGGATCTTAATAAATAGTTGCCGAAGGAAAAAAAAAATCTTGAAATAGGTAGAATCCACTTTGTATTGTTGGTGTAATTTTGTTAATGTTCAACAAATTAAATTCACTTAGATCCATTTTCAAGATGCCTGATTTAAAAATGAGAAAAAACAAATTTTGAAGTATGGAATTGGGTCGAGGAATGCTGTCACAAGTGATATATAATGAGAGAATAATATATCAAAATACAAAGTTAGCCATCCAGAGGACAGCCTTCCTCTCTCTGACCCCATTCCTGAAGAGCTGCTCTATGGGGCCTTTTATTTCAGTATCAGGGGATTTGACTTGGGATCCTCTACTTCTTCTGTGGCACAGCACAATTTTCCTTTTTTTTACTTCTGCACTGAGAAAAATTTGAAGAAAAAATATTATCATTCAACAGCTAAAGGTGCTGTTGATTGGAACAACGTTGTAACTTCTATATTGTGGCTCCAATAACCCACAAAAATGATGTCTTTCATATGAAAAAAAAAAATAGTGGAAGATTGCACAAAAAATATTATACTGCTCTTCATTCGGTGGGAGAGGAGATAGTGTAACTCTCTTTTCCTTTAGGTTGTATTATATTCAAAGACTGTTCCCACTGCTGTGTCACAAGACGTACAAGAAAAATTCTTCATATGAATATTTCTAAGTCTATGATGTTGCCTCAGCAAGTTTTGTCTCTTTAGCAAATCTTTACCAGTGCTTGATTGTAGATTTTTATTTTTAAGAGCATGAGTAGAACTTAGGGCCATGTCTTTCTTCAGAGTCAGCGTCCTTCCTAATTTGAGTTTCATTTAATCTTAGGGCTCATACCAATATGATATCTTGTACTCTCATGCGGCATCTCCTAAGCTAATAATAAGCAATGCTACCAAGACCCTAAAGAGAAAATAGTGATATATGACAGAATTCTTAAGTGAGCATACACTCTTAAAATCAGCCAAGTAAAGTCAATGGCTAAGTGCAGCTATGTTACCCCATGCAAAGAAACCCTGTTTAATGTCTTATGGCTCTTAAGAGAGTCATGTTCACAGGCTAATTTTCTATCTTAGCACTTATTAAGCATATCTGCTTTAGAGTTACTGTTTTAAGTTATAATTGGGGAAAAGCCTATTAGTAAAATTTTTAGGAAAACGGTTCTACCTACTCACCAGGTGCATTGAAGTATGAGCATGTGTGGTCTCCTTTATGACTTTTCCTTTTCAATCTGGTTTGTAAAACAGAGGACAGACCATGTCTTCTGACCCTCGTAGTAGGTTATGAGTTGTACAAGCTGAGGGTCTTCCAGATGGTTCCCCCACCAGTTATCAGTTCCATTCTTTCTCTCATATGCACTTTCTTCTTCTGGACTGACTCAGAAATAGTACACATCAAGGGGATTGCACAATCTCTTCCTAAACATCTGCACTCTTATCTCAAACTCTGACCCGCCTCAGAAAACTGATATCTGGTTTGGTTTACCTAGGACAGGTCTACAAAAGACCCTGATGTCCTTAAAGATGCCACATAATCCGAGATGCTCTTATTAAAAATGCTTGAGCTTGGTATATAATTATTCCACAGGCAGCCACAGACTTGTCCTTCCATGAATAACTAGGTTTAATTTCTAGGAAAAGCATTTTATAGTCTTTTCTCCTCATTGAATTCTCACAGCATCAGGAATTCTCAAAGAGAAAAATCTCGGTAACACATTTTAGCTAGAGAACATCATCAAATAACTTCAATTTAAAAATGTCTGTTTACTGATTACCGTATGTCAAGCACTGTGTTAGGATCTGTGGATAGAGTTTATAATTCAGTGTAGACGTGCACACTGTACCTGTAACCATAATCAGAGTGATGGGTTCTAAACTAACCCTGTTATTAAAGGAAAAAAATCTTCTAAGTTTTTAAAAACTGATAGACTCTCTATTAAACCAACCTGTTAATTCTCTCTCATTCTGCCAAAAAAGTCTTTGATCCAAAACATATAAATGAACTGTGTTCATAAAGAGATGTCATTTTAACCAAATTTACTGTCGAAGTGTCACAAGGAATTTTTATTCTTCCTGCCATTATTTATGTAAAGGGAACTATTGCCAAAATTAAAGGCAAAGGAAATTAACTTCTCTAGTTAATGCCATAGGATATGAAACATTTTTACTCTGATAGAACTGAGGAATTGGAAGATTTTTTTTTTAATTTACAAAGTTAATCCTACAAATAGAAAGGACTGTAGAGCAAAATACTGAGAAGCTGATTTTTTTTCCCTAATGAGTAAAAATGCCAAGATAAGTTAGTTTTAACCCTGAAATTAGAAACAGATTGTTTATAGAAAGTTCATACTTTATGCCACACTCCAGAATGTTCTCTCCTTCTTCTTCACTCATAGTTCTTAAATGTGCAACCCCTGCCACACCTGACTCACGGAGGCATCATAGAGCCAGTACATAACCATGTTCTCATTTCTAAACCCTTTCTTTACTCCTGGTGTTTGTAGCTAAGAGTTCAGCACTCACTTTTTCTCTAACGGTTTCATTTGTTTTCCTTTTACTTCTCTGGCAAGATAGAAAATTCATTGAACAAACAAAATAAAGCTACGTGTTTCTTCTCTGGTCTGTACTGTGCGCAGACTAAAAGCTTGGTAAATGCTTTTGTCTGTTTGAGACATAAGATTAAGGGGAAATATAGCAGAGGTTCTGGAACCAGCCTATCTGAATTCAAATCTCAGCTCCTTCACTAACTAGCTGGGTCATATAGGCAAGTTATTTAACCCCACTCTGCCTCAATCTTATCATTTGTATAATGGTAATACCTACGTCATAGGATTGTTTCAATGACAAAAATAAGTTAACATATAGAATGAGTTAGTGCCTGGCCTTAGTAAGCTCTGAATAAATTTAGCCATTGTTACTATAAAGCAAGGCTCAGATACAAGTTGTCTGACCTTGGGCAAAATTGTTACATCCTTCTAAGTTGTTTTTTCTGGGAAATCAGTATAGTAGAAATATCTGCCTCATAGGATTTTTTAGTAATTAAATGAAATAATATGTAAAGTACTTTTTGAATAATGCCTGGCATGTAGTAGGAGCTCAGCAAATGTTTGCCATTGTTATTATCACTATCATTATTTTATTTATGCCAAAGCAATAAGTCAATTGGTAGGGGTGGAAGCATGAGGGAAAGAGGGGTAACTGTGCTTAGATAGGAAAATCCAATCAAAATCTCTGACATCAGGTAGAAATGATCGCCAGCAATGTTCTCATATGTTTTTTAATCATCGCTTTGCTAAGGAAAAGCCATGAGTTTCTACAATAAATGAAAAACTGGCCCCATGTAGACAGTTCAATTCAGCAAAATGGCAAAAAGCTCAGTAATTTACTATGCCCTCATCTGTAATCATTTGGACAAAGACAAGGTAGAGAATTCTCACTGCAAATATATGGGGAAAAGGTTTGCTAAGCAAATTAGTAGTGCAAACAATAGTTTTAAAAATCTAATTAGCTTTTAGAATAAATTGGCTTTCGAAACACTAGAAATACCCATTTATGCATAGGAAATTGATATGCTAATTCTAAAGTACAATTTTCTCAAGGTCTACTATTTAGAAATATGTTTATCACCTAGTTTTTTTGACTATGCATCTTATTAGTAATAAAATATAATTTAACTAATATGTAAGCATTAGATATGATTATATAGTAATTAATTTTAACTCAGTATATAATTTTTAACATTAACTGTCAGTCAAGTACCTCCCAAATATTATTTTATTTAACCTAACAATATCCTTTCCAGTATATATTATTACCCCAATTGTACAGAAAAGGTAATACAGGTAAGTGACTTGCCTTGCACCACCCATATTATTCTGTTGAACTAGGATGAGAACACAGGTCTGTCTATTCTAAAATCCATGTGTCTTTCCATTTAGAAAATAAGTGATCCAAAAATATGCTGTCTTCCAAATATGCATTAGACCAACTGGTCACCCACTTTATTTATTACATTTGGCTCTGATCAATTGCTGGCTTTTTCTGAAATTTGAATGTATCCCAGAGGGCAACAATCTTCTTCTACAGAACACATTTAAAGAATAGACTATCTATACCAATAGGATAGATTTCAAAAATATTATGCTGAACAAAAAGAATCCAGGCACAAGTGATACATTATGGATTATTCCATTTATATAAAATTCTAAAACTGGCAAAAATAATCCATAGTGATATAAATCAGGTTACAGTTTGCAGGGGGCAAGTTGGGGTAGAGCGGGTGATAGATTAACTGCAAAGGAATATAAGAGAACTTTGTGGGGTGAAGGAAATGTTCTATATTTTAATTGGGGTTGTTGCTACGTAGGTATATAAATTTGTCACAACTCATAAAACTGTACATTAAGATGTAGAAAATTTTCAAAAAGAAGCAGAAAATAAGGCTTGATATAAAAAAAATAGAAAGGAAGATGACAGAAATTCCTAATATAACATATGTCAATTGTATCTCAATAAATCTTTAAAACAAAAAGTCATAGCCAGATTATTTTGTGAGGGAAACTTGGCAAAATTACTCTAAAATTCATGGGAAATTTTCAAAAATGAAAAAGAAGAGAGATAGGAAATATTAAGGCAACTTCCAAAGACATTGTAATAAATACAATATAGTATTGGCACAAGAACAGATGGATACAAAAATGAAATACTATAAATAATTGATGAACATATTTCAACTTTCTTTATGATAGACATGGCATCACAAACATTGGATGATTCAGTAGTTGCTGTTATGAAAACTGGCTTACTAAACAGAAAAAAGTAAAATTGGATCTCTACTCATCAAAGGTGAATTCCAACTGAATAAAAGTGTAAATGTGAAAAGAGAAACTTGGAAGATATTGGGAGAAAATGTAGAATAAATTCATACCTTGGTAAGAAGAATGACTTCTAAAACATGAAAGAACAAATCATTAGGGACAAATATATTTACATCATGATTTTATATTTATATCAAAATCAAGACAAAGGTAACAGATGATTGGCAGACTGGGAGAAGATATTTATATATTCAAAAACCAACTATTGTTGATATGGAATATACAAGAAACTTCTGTAAGTTAATTAAAAAAAGAAGGAAACTACTTTAAAATGGCATAGACAGGCTACACTTGTATGACTAACAAATATGAGGCACTCATTCAATCACAGAAATTCACACTAAAAACAACAAAATATACCACTTTACACCCAACAGATTTACAAAAGTTAGAAAGTCAGACAATACTTAGTGTTGACAATCTCATATATCATGAGGAAATATAAACTAGAACAGCCATCCAGTTCTCAGTGACATTTTATATGTAAATACCTAGTGATTCAACTATTTTATTCCTGGATATACTTCAGAGAAACTCTCAAATTCATAAGAAGATACTTAAGAGGATGTATACATCATAAAGTTGTCGGTAGTAACAAGTTGTTGTTATAAAAAACCTATGAGATCATCAATAGGTGAGTTAATAAGTAAAATGTGGTGGATGAATACTATGAAATTATGCAATGGTTAGCCACTCACAGTTGTCTTTGAGCCAGTTCCAACTCATGGTGACCCCATGAGTGTCAGAGTAAAACTGTGCTCCACAGGGTTTTCAATGGCTGATTCTCTAGAAGTAGATCACAAAGACTTTCTTCCAAGGCACCCCTGGATGGGCTCTAACCTCTAATGTTTCATAAGCAGCCTAGTGTATTAACCATAAGCACCACCCAGGGACTTCTATTCTTCCCTATGCATTGCCATCGAGTCCATTTCAACTCCTAGTGACCCTGTGGAACAGAGTAGAATTGGCCCAGAGGGTTTCCAAGGCTGTAGTCTTTATGGAAGCAGGCTGCCACATCCTCCTCCCATGGAGCCGCTGGGTGGGTTGGAACCGTAGACCTTTTGGTTAGCAGACAAATGCTTCAACCACTGTGTCACTAAGGTTCCTTTAGCCAAAATATAGAAGCGCCTTTGTCCACCTGGTGGAAATGCCTGAAATTGCAGGCATAATTTTAAGAGAAACAAGACTTTCTAATGCATACCTAAAATAAACCCAGATCTCCATTCATGCATTCAACAAACACTTATCAGGCACTAAAAAATGTGAGATACCAGAACATAAAAATTAATTTCAGTGGTAAAAAGGTTTTAAAAGATTTAGGAGTACATTATAGGTTGGTGTGGTAGGGTCTCAAATTCAACAGTGAAGTGCCCAGCACATAGAGAACACTCAGTCATTGAATGAATGAATGAAGTGCTACAGTCTAATTCATGTTTGCTGTGGTTGCACACCTACCAGACCTTAACTAAACTCATATCTCCTATAACAGGATTCTGGTCCTTGAGGGAAGAATTTAGCCTAGTATACATCTCACAAAGATCGCATGTCAGCTTCTGACCATGTTAAAGACCTGACAATTTATTGACTGAGTTTGAGTACCTGTTACAACTGATGATAACCAAAAAAAAAAGAAAAGAGAAGAAATGTGTTTTGACAACTGATAATAACCAAAAAAAAGAAAAGAGAAGAAATGTGTTTTGATGAGCAATTTAATACAGGATGAACAATATTCATTTTTCACAGATACTGCTCAATTTCACCACTCCTTGCCCCTAACCCAAACCTGTTTTGACTCTTATAGGACAGAGCAGAGCCACCCCATAGGGTTTTTTTCAAGGAGCAGCTGCTGGATTTGAATGGCTGACCTTTTGGTTAGCAGCCTGAGATCTTAACCACTGTGCCACCAGGGCTCCTTCACCATTCCTCAGGGGAATAAAAAATACTAAATTTTATTTTATTTTGCATCAACAAACTCTATAACATTCTAACCTGTAAACTGAAAAGACCCCTTTAAAATCTCTTAAAAACTATGGCTTTCCTGACTGGTTCAAAATCGTTGCGATTGCATAGTCTATAATTTAGGACCTGAGCAAATTAAAACTATTTCCTGGCCTGCCCAAGGCCACAATTGTTGTAATAGGCTTTGGAGCCAGATTGCAAGGGAACTAGTGAATGCATGAAAACCTTTTTACAATACACGTTTTCCTTTGTTTAGTTCTGTATCCCTGGATACAGAATGGGCCAAGAACCGACACATAGAACTTCATTTCTTGATTAGGATGCAAACCCTTGATTCAGAGATGCTTCTCTTAGGACCCAACTTGGCCCTGAAATAATAGGCACTGACGTGCATGTCTATGTGTAACCTGACTCATGTCTTAGGTAACTTTCCAAGCTGTCTATTTACACGGCCCTAGACAAACCCATCCATTAAGGACATAGCTAAACATATAAATGAAGTTCAAGTCTATGTCAACTCATTCAGACTTAAGCCTATTCAAACATTTATCGAGCATCTATCAGACAGGAGCTCAATTCTTGGGATAAAATGTAGATGAAAATTGCACTCAAGGAGCTTATTGTCTAAGTGGCCTACAGCTTCAAAATTTATTCTTGCTGAACTTGTGAACACTGCTCTCAGATTACTCCAGAGCTGTTCCATGAAGCACACTTTCTAGGGTATATAAAAATAAAGTCCTTTCCACAGTAAGAGAAGATAGATCTGTAGAAAGGATTTCATTCATTCTACCTTTCTTGTCACTCTTGATAGAACAAAAATGAGAGTGGAAGTGTTAGAAATTGAATCATGTTGATGCTGGAATAGAAAATGGCATAGAGAAAACTTCCCTCGACAAGGCACAAGCAGGAAGAATGGCTTTGATGAATTGCTTCTTCTCCCAAGGCAAAGTGATCTCACTCTGAGAAACAAATCTCCAGGACGTGTATGCTCCAATTGCCTTTGTTCTCAGCAAACCTGTTAGTTCTCCTTGGAGCTGAGCTAGATCCCAGGATAAAAAATGATGGTCTGAGCCAATGGATAAAGAAGAAGAATCAAGAGAAAGGAAGTTTAACTTAATAAAGTTAAAGAGGAAATGAGGTAAAGAAAATAAAAAGAGCTAAAGACAAAAGACAATTGAGAGCACAGCAATTTGGGGAAAGGCAAGGCAAGTGCTCACATGTTAGAGAATGATGAAGAACTAAAGTCAACTAACCACTTTAGGCACACTACTGAGACATCCACATTCAGATTACTTATGATTCATTCTTTTCGAAAAATTGGTTTTCTGCTTTTGAGACACAGCGTAAACATAAATGGGCTGTACTTGAGTTTTGAAAAAGTTCCTGCATAAATATCACCACCTCTGTGAAGGCTTCCTCCAACCAAAGCAAAAAGCATGATTCCTCCTGTGCACTAAGTTCAGATCTGTTATAAGAGGATTTTTCCTATTGTCCCAGAACTGTAGTTACTGTCCATACATGGTTATATAATTCTGTGCTACATTTCTCCTACTAGCCTCATTTTAGAAAATTTGTTAAAGAAGTTTGAACAAAAGATGCTCATTAGTTTGACAGTACAGTTATTAATTATCTTTCACCAGGCATGACAGATTGTTACAGTTATGGTCCCCAACTCCAAATTCACACCTCTCTGTATTCACATTCTTAGGTAGTACCCTCTCTCACTAACTCTAAGCTTAGCCATATGGCTTGCTTTTGCCAATGGAACAATAGTAATCATGAGGCAAATAGAGACTTGAAAAACACTTGTGAACTGGGGCTTACTCTCTTTTCCTGCTCTTGGAACCCTGCATCCTCCCTGGGAAGAAGCCTGTCTTATTTACCTGATCTGTTATAACAGAAATACCACAAGAGGATGGCTTTAACAAACAGAAATTTAGAGGCTAGAAGTCCAAATTCAGAGCATCATCTCCAGGGAAAAGCTTTCTCTCTCTGTCAGCTCTGGGTGAAGGTCCTTGTCATCAATCTTCCCCTGGTCTAGGAGCTGCTCAGCACAGGGAACTCAAGTCCAAAGGATGTGCTCTACTCCTGGCTCTTCTTGCTTGGTGGTAATGAAGTCTCTATCTCTCTCTGCTTGATTCTCTTTTATATCTCTGAAGAGATTGACTCAAGACACAATCTAATCTTGGTAGACTGTGTCCTACCTCATTAACATAACTGCCTCTAATCCTGCCTCATTAACTTCATAGAGGTTAGGATTTACTACACATAGGATAATTACATCAGACAACAAAATGGAGGACAATCACACAATACTGGGAATCATGGCCTAGCTAAGTTGACACACATTTTGGGGAGGACACAATTCAATCCATAATAAAGCCTGAGCTAGCATTTTGGATATTTAGAAACACATGACCCAGTCGCCACTGTCAAACATGTGAATAAGGCCATCCTATATCATTGCCAACAAACCTGCCAGCTGACTTTAGAAGCAAGAGTGAGCTCAGCTGAGATTAGCCAAGCTGGCCCAGACCAGAAGAACTTCCCAGCTGATTCCTAGAAATTTCAAAAAATCTATTTGGACCATTTATGCATTTTCCCTAAAATGTTCGTGCTGAAGCAACCCGAGTAGGAAAGTGCTGAAGGGCCACAGAGGACCAATTATTATTTTATGTCCAGGGAGGAAAATTTCCTCTCTTTCAAAAGAACACTCAGAGATTTGTAACCTTAGGTGAAATCAGGTTTCATCCACGGCCTAACTTTTAATTCCATTAAATAAATGTATTTTGGAGGGGTAACAAAATCTGTAATAGCTATTTTTAGGAAGCTCCTCCCTTTACTTGCACATTTGACTCTCAACTTCCTCTGGAACTGCCTTCTATGTAATATACTTCCTATTTTACTTAAATATTCTTGTTCTTTCAAACAGAACATAAAAGTAAAGAAGTTTGGTCAGTGGAGCAAAGGAGCTCTTTACAAAGGGGCCAAACAACACATGATCTTGAGACTGAAAACTCTCAACCCTCTCCCCACACTGGCCCTGAAGTTAACCATTTTTTTGGTCCAACTGCCTGGGGAGTGACTGAAGAATGAAGGAATCAGGGTTGGCAAGAAAAGTGTCTCTCCCTCTGAAGCTTCCAGCGGCACATTCAGTAAAGACAGGACATTTGAAGTAAGAGCATAATCTACCTGTCAGAAACGTTTTGATTTCCCTTAAATACAAACTGACAACCACTTTTCCCACAACTGAGGAGAATCTCCTAACATGAGGGCCACTTGAAGACGTGTTAAAATTTTTGCAGCTATTAACACATTCCTAAGAAAAATACTGCTGGAGACACAAGAAAGCCAAGGATAACAATTTTCTCTTTCCAACAAAAACGTTTAGTCTGTTTGATTAAAGGAAGAGAGATGAAGGGGCTAGGGCAAACTCACCTCACATTCTGTGCTACAGTTCGGTTTGCACTGAAATCAAATTGTCTAGCTTAGGAAAAATGCAGCTTGTCCTCAAGTTCTTGCATTTCTGGAGTAGTTTTGGTGAGGAGCCACCTAACATTCAGGGGAAAAGCCCAGAAGGCTCTGAAGGGCCTCGTTCTCTGGCAATCCTTGCCCGGAGTAGGCAGAATGGAGGAGGCAGGGCAGAGTCAAACATATATGTAACCTTCCCCTTATCCCTATCTCAAAGAATTCAAATCAAGATGGAAATCACACTAAAAGAATATAACCCTCTGGACAAGAGACCTAGGCTCTGGTCCCAGTTCTGCAATAACTTTATTACCTTGGACAACTCATTTGGTTTCTTGGAGCTTCAGTTTCTCTCCTGGTGAATAAAGGGGCTTGTCTAAGACAGTGCTTTTGAAACTGTAAGTGATAGCCCTTAACAGGACTTAAAATCAGTCCAGTGGGTTACAACCAGCAATTTTTTAATTGATAAATTAGAAGAGAGGAGAAGAGAAAATATCAAAGCACATGACGTAATGTTTCATGAGAATTTTGTTTCAGTTATATGGTTGTGTGTTTGTGTGCATGTTGTGAAGTATAGTTCTCACTTTGTACTGTGTTTAAAAAAAAAAAAAAGGTTCGATAAGCGCTGGGCTAAATGACCTCTGGTTGCCTCCAGCCCAAGTAGTCTAGGGTTTAATGAGTCATACAGGCCCCATTCTGATCAGCCTTCATCCGGGATCCATTTCAGATATTACTTGGAGCCCTGGTGGTACAGTGGTTAAGAGCTTAGTTGCTAACCATAAAGGTCGGCAGTTGGAATCCAGCAGCTGCTCCTTGGAAGCCCTATGGGACAGTTTCACTCTGTGGCAAGGGTCACTACGAGTCAGAATAGACTCGATGGCGACAAGTGTTTGTTTTCACTACTGAATAAGAACCTATTTTGAAATGCATTGTTCTGTTGTACATAGGGTCGGAACCGACTTGATGGCATCTAACACAACAACAAGACCTATGTTGTTGTTAGGTGCCGTCAAGTCAGTTCTGACTCATAGCAGCCCTATGTACAACAAAACAAAACACTGCCCAGTCCTGCGACATCCTCAAAAGACCTATGCACATACCAGAAAAAAAAAAAAAAAAAAAACCTGTTCCAGTCAAGTCAATTCTGACATAGCCATATTGAAAAACAATGTGAACGACTATGATAAAACAAAACAAGAAAAACCCATGGCCTTCAACCTCAGAGAAATCAGTTTTTAGAGAATTATCCTAGAAGCCTCAGGGCTGTTTTCCTGATGCACAGAAGGAAGAAATGAGGGTGCATACACGTATGAGTATAGACTATTAACAGTCAGGAATATTCCTTGGGAAATACACCACCAAACTGTTCAAGTAGTTGTAAAAGCAAGTTACATGGCCTTGCTGCTTGAGCACACTTGAAGCAAAAATGTAAGCTTTATGAAAGCATTAAATATGTCTAGCTTATTCACTGCTTCAGTCCCTGTACCCTGCACAGTGCCCAGGACCCAACAGACATCCAATAGACATTTGATGTAGTTGTATGTGACTTTGCTAGCCTGCGGGAATCTTCTACTTCAGTAGCTGGAGCCTCTGTCCCTCCTAATGAGTGGAGGACAGGGATAACTAAGACACCCACCTCATTGGCCAGAGTCCAGTCACATATCCCTAATCTAACACAGGGAGATTTGACATAAACATAGGTATTTAATGAGTACTAACATTTTTTAACAGTCTCTGTTATTAAGAGTACTTCTTCCTCCTTGAAACACCTCATTAGCTTAGCTTTTATACAACACTCAGTTTTCTTTTTATCTCACTGGGCTCTCTTTCTAGGTCTCATTTCTACATATTTATCATTTTATTCTGAACCTTTATCAGTTTTTTGGAGGCAGTGGTCATTTACTTCTATCCCCAGCATCTAGTAGGGTGTCTGGTATTAATTATTCACTTAATATGAATGAAGAAATGAATCCATTACATACTAAATGATCCCATTCTGTGTTAATAAAGTGTCCTAACTTCTGTCTTCAAAAACGAGTACTATATGCTTTGTACACAATTGTTCATGATTTCTTAAAGTTGGGTACATGTGTTAATGTTAGATAATTGTGTATAGAAGGTCTTTGGACTGTGGTAGAAATGGTGGTCATGAAATCTAAAACCAGGATTGTCAGCATAGTTTGGAGTTTTTAATAAAAGAGGAAAACTAAGGAAGGGAAAGCTGTTTTCCGTTTCACCCAAATCTGCCCTCCCAGAGATCACATTCCACCTAATTATTTATAACAAAAATATCTAGACCCTGCCAACCACTAGCACTTGGTGAGACAAGCCTCCGAGTGACAGATCAAACCCAAAAAAGACCCAAAATAAATTCTAAAACCCAGGATTGACCATATTTCACCTGTATGGCCAAATCTTCCTTAAGACATTTATTGCCAGTCAGTTTCCTTAAACAAATGCTTTTTAGAAGGGAGAGAGAGGGCAGTGGAAGCTGTAATTTTCCACAGAATGTGCTCAATTGTTACCAAATTAAATAGATTTTCTTTCAGTCGATAGATTGAAACCATTCAATTTATACATTCTATTAAAAGCTGATCTTAATAAATAGGGCTCTCCATATGTTATCTATCACATCCAAAAGTGATGAGTCTGAGTTTTTGATTTTGCAAAGACTTTATATTTAGCATCAACATCTTGATAAATATGACTAATGACCATGTTTGGGTGCGTTTCTACACTGAGATATTCAAATAATGGAGCAGAGTAAATGTAAGTTCATTATTATTTATCTCATTTTTAAAAATAAATGCAATGATTAACAAACTTTGATGTCAAAACTGTAGCAATCTTGGATTGTGCTACCTAATGTTAGCAAAGAGAATAAAATATTCAGATAAAAAATCCATTTGAGAAGCCAAACACTTTCCTAACTCATTGGTATTTTTATTCTGAAAGCTCAGGTCCTATTTTGATATGGTTGGGGGTGGCGGGGAGGAAGAACAGACTGGTAAGTGAAGTAGTGAGACAGTTTTGGTGAAATCTAATTAACATGTCACCTTTCCTGGGGGTTCTCATCTGGAGTCAACAGGAAGGTGTGGGAGGTAGTGAGGGATCTGCCTATCGGGTTGATCTGTGGAGTTTTTTTCACAATATACCTACTAGACTCCAAGAAAATATCACCGTGATTGATAGTGTGTGTACCTCTACCTTCCATGTTTAAGAATAACCTGTCCTTTAAATCTAAGGAAACCTACATATTATTTTAAGTACATACTATATTTTAAAGGGGCAAATAAACTGATATACAGATGATACCCCTTTTATAATGAAGATACAATGATTTCAGATATACTTGTTTCGATACCATATATTATATACTTGGCATAATGGCAGCTTTCTCCCTAACTAAAAACCAAGTAGCCTGAGAACTTAATAATTACTTTTCATGTCTAAAACCATTCAGACTTCTTTATAGAAACTCCACTGGTCAGTATATATACTCAACATAGTGATGTTATACACCCTTTGTAATAAAAAGAGTGTGTACATAGTGCTGAATGTTTGCCAGGCACTGTTCTAAGTGCTTCACATTTACCAAATGATTTAACCACACAACACCTCTGTGAAGTCAGTACTATTATTATCCTCTTTCTACAGATAAGGAAACTGAGGTTCAGAGGAATTATGAAATTTGACCAAGGTCTCACAGCTAGTAAGTGTCAAGGCCTAGGCTTGCGCTTGGAAATTTAGCACCAAGTTCCTTCATAAGAATGTCATACAGAAACCAAATGATTCTTTCTGTGCTTATAGAACAAAAAGGACCATCTGAGGACGTCAGATGAAAAACATAATAACTCAGGTCATTTTAAAGACAGCTAAGGAAGTCAAAGCTCAGGGGAGTTTAAGTTCTCTGGACCACAAACTTTCATTTAGAATGATTTTCCTTCTCTTACAAGGGATTTTTATAAGAATAAGAAGAAAGCTGGAAGAATCCAAAGTTTAAATTCAAAGTTCACATTCCCTTGTTTAAAGCTGGGGTGAAATCAAGTATCTTAAATCATTGTTGTTCTTCCCACAAAGCTAAATCAAAATGAATCCACTCTGATTGCATGGTGAATGGCGTCTAGTTTCCCCCAATGGGTTATGACTTGGAGTAGCCAGCCCTCACATTCTCACTCTATGTTCTTTTTCTTTATAAAAAGTCCCAAAGCATGTCCTGTGGGTGGATAGTTTGAGTCTGCCTAGCAGCTGTCTAAACGCTAGGCTTGTGATTCCCTGGCTAACCTCCACTTGTTACATTTTTATTACATAAATAGTAGTTTTGTTGTCCATTGTACAAAACCTGTCAACATAAATATAGATATTTTTTAGGATTTTCAGGGAAAACCACTCTATTTCCATTCAATCAGACAATAGTTTTCACACAACAGGTAAAGCTCTGCCCCACAATAATTTTGTGTGAGAAGAAAGAAAAAAGACAGAGTGGGAATGTTAGAAACAAATCCAGTATATTCAAATATCATCAAGGTCATAGATGAAGCAACAACAGATTCACGCGACCCAATTTACATAATATTTGCCTGTTTCCCTATAGTTTCAAAGTCAGGAAATTCACTATGATAGAAATGCTTCAATATTTTTTTTTTTTTTTTTTTCCTGCTGCTTCTGTTCCTTTCTGGGGAAAAAAAAAAACACTAGCTTTGGATATAGAAGATCAAGGCTTGACTTTCACCTCTGTCACATAGGTCTACCAGATTTGGGACAAGTACCTTAGCCTAGGCCTCAGTTTTCTAAGCTTCAAAATGGAAATAAAACCATTTCTCAAAGCTTGCATCACAGGCTTCAAAGAGAATACAAGTTCTCATCAGAACGTAAGGGACCATGCCCGTCTTGTGTCCTCAGTGTCTTTCACTGAATCTGCCACATATTAGACAACCAGTACATGTTTGTCAAATGCATGACATGAGTTAATGCATGTGAAAGTACTTTGCAATTTGCAAAGTTCATCTATAAAGTGAAGAGAATCAGAGTACTCAACTTATAAAGTTCTAAGAGTTAAACGAGTGAAAACAGGTAAAGTGTTTAGAATCTACCCGGCACTTGGAAAGCTCAATAAACATTAGGTGTTTTTTAACCAAATGTAATAATTAATATTGCTATTTTTATATTGTCTTGTCCCCTTCTTTCCTCACCCTGCATGAACATGATGTGCTTAACATTGACCAAATTGACTGGAAAAGGAAGTATAAGATTAATGATACAAATTTATTCACCTTCATAATTTATAGAGGTATTCTATTGAATCAATTTTGGAAAAGAATAGTACAAAAAACAAGTGTGAATAATGTCTGGTAACAGCCTGTCATGTTGAATTTCTTTATCACCCAAAATTTATATTCTAGATGAAGAAGGTATAAAAGAAGAAATATTTATGTATCTTAGACCTAGATGGATCACGAAGTGGAAGGAAGGACAGGCACTCTTTAGACAAGACGAGAAGTAATGGAAAAGTGTTTCTAGCTCAACAACATTTCTGGGGAGTTGAGCTTAGGAAACTGTTTCAGATGAACTGACATTTGGGTCAGCCAAACAATCAATAAGAGGTAATCTGGAGAGACCTTTCGTCCTTCATTCCATTGGAGGCAAAATAGTGTTGATGTATAAATGTGCCTCCTGCCTTCCAATTGTTGCTCTCACTTAGCAATGAAGCATGAAGCCTGGGAAACCACAGACATGTGAATCTAAAAAGGTCTTTTATTTTTCCTCTCCAGGGCTGTAGAGTGGAGAAAATACAGGGCATTTTATCTTAGTCTTGTTTGCTCTCACAGATCTACAACCTCCTTCTTCTGAACTTCAGGGTCATTAACTAAAGCAGTCCATAACGGTATTACTAAAAAGGACTCCCTGGTATACATACCCTAGGCCACATGGAAGATGGCTACAATTTCCACCCTCCTCACAGTCCACAAACCTTACCCTCTAGCACTGTAGTTGCCAGAAAAAGGGCATCCTAAAGTAAGGCAGCAACACTATTTCTCTAATTAGACTTTAACCTCCTAAGACTTTGTTTATATAAATTTATTACTGAAAGGGAGAAAAATGGTGCCCTACCCCCCACATACACACAAACTTTTTTTTTCCCCCTGAAAAATTCATATGACCTTAATTCCTTCAGGACTGCGTCAATCCCAATTTCTCCTATCAGGAAAAAATGACAGCGATGAATTCAGGGCTTCCCAGCATGGTTTTTACTTTCCCGAATCCTTAGACAGCTCCCTCCACAACTTTTTTCCCAGCTGTTCTTGGAAACTGTAACAGATCCAGAGACCATTTTAGAACCTCATTTGTATTGTCCTGACACTTAGGAATCCAGTTTCTGTTAGGGGGATGTCATCAAAGTTGGTGGGCTCAAAACATGACCTACTTTTTAAAACCCATCTGTTAGGAGCTTATAGATTTTCTTGGTTTGTTTGTTTCTGCCTGTCTATAGAAAGGCCAACAGCAATGTTCTCACTTTCTAAGCCCACCCCCACCAAATGGCAATAAACTGAATGCTCACCATGAAAGAAGTAGATGTCATCCAAACATGCAGCAGACAAGAAAACAGTGGTTTTCCTTAATCTAGAGGAAGAAGAGTGAGGGTAGGAAGTAGTGATCAGCTTAATTTATGCACATCTAGACTATTTCCCCTCAAAAACTTCCTCCAGACCAAAAATTAGCATTATAAAATGGAGCACAATATTTACCAGTTACCTTGCCAAGGTTTTGCCACCTCAGGGTCATGAGATTCTAATCCCCTCTAATAATGAGGTTCCTAATATCATCCTAAGAAGAGGAATTTGGGGGCTGCAGGTTAAAGTTGATGAACTTCTTAAAATAAACCAGTAGATAGTCAATGTACCCTCTCCATTGATTTTATCTTACCTCCTGACTAAACATACATACACATACACGATGTAGCCTCTAAATTCACCCAAAATTCATCACGCCTGAATTGGAGTAAAACCACAAATATGGGATGTGGACAAAAAAGGAGAGAGAGAAAGACGGAGGGAAAGGAGGAAAGCAGGGTAAGAAGAAAAGAAGGAAGAAAAAACAGGACATTAATCTATATTGGATAGTCAGCTAAATTATTAATCTCTACCTAGAAGTCAGATTCCTGATTCTATTAACATCAAATTTTCATCAGATTGACTCCAACCTAATTTTAGTTTCTCATTCAGTAGAGCATTGTAATGTGGTTCAGGACCTTATGTTAAATCCTTTGGAAATCCTTTGGATTACCACCTAGCCTCCTCAAATTCCAGCCTCCAGTCTCTGATTCTAAGGAGAATATTCCTTCTCTACAACTGACCACCCACTCCTCTTTACTGTTGCCACTCTTGTGCTCAAAACTGTCAACTGCTCTGCCCTGCCTACTGGGAAAAGTTCAGAACCCATGGTCTGACATAAAAGCTCTCTACCATCTGGCTCAAATCTTCAATTTCAAAAGTATTTTTTACTATGCCCTGGTTTGGAACAATTCTGCCCCTCCAATTGTATTACCATTTCCCAACACATGTAGTGTTCTTCATTTTCTAACCTGCTCATGCTGTTGTCTCTGTCCAGAATGATGTCCCTCCTCTTTGTTTATCACAAGTCTGGTTTTCAAGACCAAACTCAAAACCTCTCTCCCCTGGGCACTCTGTTCAGCCACCCATCCACTGATTCTTACTACTGGGTGTAAGAATTCCAGTCTGTGCCCTTGTTTCTTGGCTTCTACGTCATATTCTTTTTAAAGCTAGAATTCTTTGAAAGGAGCTGTGTTCTTGCTCCTGACTGTTATCACCACTAGAAGTTACCATCCACTACTCTGAATTCCTAGATACTTTGTTTTCATCACTCTCATAGTGTTTAGTGCCCAATAAAGCCCAATGCCTTGTATTAAAACACTTTTTTATATATTTTTCTCCTTATTCAATTTAGAGTAGAGTTTATTTTTTGTTTTCTTTTTGATGCCTTCCACTTACTAGACTATCAATAAATATTTAACAGATGAGGGAAAAGGTGTCAAATCAGTAACAAATATATGTCTACAAATTATAGAAAATCCAATTGCAGTAGATTAAAAAAAATACAGACTTATTTATCTTACATAACCAAAAAAAAAAAACAAAAGTTATGATAAAGTCCAACATCCTTTCCTGATAAAAACTCTCAGCAAAATAGGAATAGAAGGGAAATTCCTCAACATAATTAAGGTCTTGTATGCAAAACTAACAGCCAACATTATTCTCAGTGGAGAAAGACTGACAGCATTCTCCTTGAAAATGGGAAAGAGACAAGGATGCCCTTTATCACCATTCTTACTCAATATTCTGCTGGAAGTCCTAGCCAGAGCAATAAGGCAAGAAAGGGAAATAAAGAATACCCAAATTCGAAAGGAAGAAGCAAAACTATCTTTATTCAGATGAAATGATCCTCTATATAGAAAATCCCAGAGACTACACAAGAAAGTTACTGGAACTAATAGAAGGATTCAGTAATGTCACAGGTACAAAATCAACACACCACAATCAGTTGGGTTCCTCTATGTTAACAAGGAGGACTCTGAAAAGGAAATCAAGAAATCAGTACCATTTACAGTAGCCCCTCAAAAGATAAAATACCTAGGAATAAACCTAACCAGAGACATAAAGGAAACCCTGGTGGCATAGTGGTTAAGTGCTACGGCTGCTAACCAAAGGGTCGGCAGTTTGAATCCGCCAGACTCTCCCTGGAAACTCTATGGGGAGGTTCTACTCTGTCCTATAGGGTTGCTGTGAGTCAGAATTGACTCGACAGCACTGGGTTTGGTTTTTGGGTTTTTTAGAGACATAAAATACTTATACAAGGAAAAATATAAAATGCTACTGCAAGAAACTAAAAGAGATTTACATAAATGGAAAAGCATCCCATGGTCATGGCTTGGAAGACTTAACAATATGAAAATGTCAGTACTACCCAAAGCAATCTATAGATATAATGCAATCCTAATCCAAATCCCAACAACACTCTTTAATGAAATAGAAAAGCTAATCTCTAATTTTATATGGAAAGAAAGGAGGCCCTAAATAGCTAGAGCAATACTGAAGAATAAAGTAGGAAGCTTAACACCTCCTGATCTGAAAACTTGCTATAAAGCCACAGTGATCAAAACAGCCTGGTACTGGTTCAGTAACAGACACATAGACCAATGGAATAAAGTTGAGAATCCAGGAGTAAATCCATCAATCTACAGGTAGCTAATCTTCAACAAAGTGTCAAAGTCCATTCAATAGGGAAGAAATAGTCTCTTTAACAAATGGTGAGGGCAAAACTGGATATTCATATGCACAAAAATGAAACAGGATCCATACCTCACACCATGCACAAAAACTAACTCAAAAAGACCTAATTATTAAAGCCTAAACTAACAAGTTCCTGGAAGATAACATAGGGTCAAAAGTAGGGGACTTAATTTTTGGCAAAAATAGACTATTAAACAAAACTAAAAATGCACAAACAACAGAAGATAAATTAGATAACTGGTACCTACTAAAAAAGATTTTACCAAGGGAGTAAAAAGAGAACCTACAGACTGGGAAAAAATCTTTGGCAATGACATATTTGATAATGGTCTAATCTCTAAAATATATAGAAAACTCTAACAACTCAACAACAAAAAAGACAAGCAATCCAATAAAAAAAATGAGCAAAGGGCATAACCAGACACTTCACCAAAGAGGACTTTCAAGCCACCAACAAATACATGAAAAGATGCTTGCAATCATTAGCCATTACCAAACCGAACACAATGCTGTCCAGATGATTACGACTCATAGTGATCCATAGGGTTTCCAAGGCTGTAAATTTTTATGGAAGTCATTAGAGAGATGCAAACCAAAACTGCAATGAGACACCATCTCACCCTTGCAAAATGGCAATAATAAAAATAAAAAAAAAACAGAAACCAACAAATGCTGACAAAGTTGTGGAGGTATTAGAACTCTTATACATTGCTGGTGGGATTGCAAAATGGTACAACCACTGTAGAAACCAGTATGGCACTTCTTCAAAAAGCTAGAAATAGAAATACTTTATGATCCAGCAATCCCAATCATAGGTATATATCCTAGAGATATAAGAGCAATGACACGAGTAGACATATGCACACCTATATTCATTGCAGCATTGTTCACGATAGCAAAAAGATGGAAACAACCCAGGTGCTCATCAACAGATGAATGGATAAACAAATTGTGATACCTACATACAATGGAATACTATAAAGAATAATGAGGAATCCGTGAAATATAACATGGATGCATCTGGAGGACATTATGCTGAGTGAAATAAGTCAATTACAAAAAGACAAATATAGTATTGTCCCACTATTATAAAAAGTGAAGAATAGATATACACACAGAAAAGCAAAGTTCTTAATGGTTACCAGAGAATAGAAGGAGAGGGAGGGGGAGTCACTTTATAGATAGCAGACACTTGTTACTTTTGGTGATGGGAAAGGCTATCCCAAATGTAGATGAAGTCAGCACAACTTGACCAAGGTAAATAAAGACACTAAGAAATACATGAGAAAAAGGGACAATTTCGGTAAATGCGTTAAAATATACAATTTTACAATAACAGTAAAAACAACCCAAAATATGTGTGTGGTTAAATAGATATGGATGTATTTGTATACAGGAAGGCGTATGTGAGTAAATGCACATGCCTGTATAGCTGTATCTGTAGGCATATGTATATACACATTTGTGTGTGTCACACATATATCTACATATAAACAAACCACATAGAGGGCACAGTTATGGAGGTTTCCCAGACATACCTAAACAACTCGAGGAGTTGGTTTACTGGGTCAAAAAGGCTTTGGACCATAGTCTCAGGGGACGACTTAGTCAATTGGTATAACATAGTTCACAAAGATAATGTTCCACATCCTAGTTTGGTGGGTAGCATCTGGGGTCTTAAAAGCTTGCAAGCAGCCATCTAAGACACAACTATTGATCTCTACTTATGTGGCACAAAAGATAATGAAGGAAATCAAAGACTCAAAAAAGAAACTAGTCTATAGGACTACTAGCCCATACAAACCACAGCCTCTTCTAACCTGAGACCAGAAGAACTAGATGGTGCCCAGCTATCACGACTGAGCATTCTGACCAGGGACACAATAGAGGGTCTTGGATAGAATGGGAGAAAAATGTAGAAAAAAACTTAAATTTCTATAAAAGGACAAACCTACTAGACCAATAGAGACTACAGGAACCTCCAAGACTATCACTCTAAGATACTATTTGAACTTGGAACTGAAGCTATTCCTGCAGGTCACCTTTCAGTCAAATAACAGATTAGTTTATAAAATAAACAGTATCACCCATCAGTAATGCACTCCCTTAAACAATTAACTGCGTGAGACCAAACGGTCAACATTTACCCAAAAGCAAAGATGAGAAGGCAAGAAGGGAAAGGAATGCTAGATCAAAGGAAACAAACAGAGTGGAAATGAGAATGCTGACACATTGTAAAAATTGCAACCAGTGGCACAGACCAACTTGTATAAAAATTCTTAAAGGGGGAGCTAATTTGCTATGTCAAATTTCACCTAAAACACAATAAAGTACTATTTTTTTAAAAAAAATCAAAGCTTAAACAGTTCACAGTAGGTACACTCACTCAATGTTATCTTTCTATCCTTCCATTTAGCTTGTTGGTTTTCATCTTTGTGTTTGACACCACATGCTCACAAAATGGCTCTTCCACTTCTAGTATTATATCTCTATCTTACAAGAGAAGAAAAAAGAGGAAGGGAATAAGAAGCAAATGGTGGCGCATCTATTAGGAAAGCAAATGCACTTCAAGAAATTCCTAATAAACATCCATTTATGTATTATTGGCTTGAAGCATACTGCATAATCACCCATAGCTGCAAGGGAGTCTGTCTGATAAGGAAATTGAGGTTCTGAGAGTATAAAAGAAAGGAAGATGGTTAGGCAATTGTAGTGTCTCCTAAAGAGTTCAAGACCAATAGTGGAAAGAAGTTACAACACATTTTGGTAACACAAATTAGACAAATACATAACTGAGTGAGGCTAAACTGTGTACAGTAGTAGCCTAAAGAATTACATATGGCTTTCTTAAAGCAAAGTGTCTCTAGGAAGGTGGAATATTAAATACTAAAAAATTATTACTTCCAGATATGAATATTTTATAATCCTTTTGCTCTCTTTTCTAAGCTCTGAAACCAAGTCATGAATTGCTACGAAATAGAAAATGAAATACCAAATGGGCTAAGTCATGAAAACACTGACAACTCAACTGTTCTTTCTAACAAAAAGAAACTTAGTCTAGGGATAAAAATAAATATCAAAATTATCCAGCATTCAAGCACACAGCTTGAGCCCAGGAACATTAACAAAAAAAATCATTGCTGTCAAGTTGATTCCAACTGATAGTGACCCCATGTGTTACAGAGTAGAACTGCTCCAGAGGGTTTTCTTGGCTGTAATCTTTACAGAAGCAGATCACCAGGGCTTTCTTCGTGGTACCACTGGGTGGGTTTGAATAACCAACCTTTAGATTAGTAGTTGTGTGTAAATCATTTGTGCCACCCAGGGACCTCAGGCACATTAAGGTGGCTGATACTTTTTTGTTGAGTCAAGCAAAAGTTGTATAAATAGTTACACATCATCACAGTCTGCAGGGAACAAATCAGGACTAAAATAAATTTCTATATAAGAATTTGCATTAAAATTGAAAATAATTGCAAGCGTGATATTAATTTAAAAAAAAAAAAACTATGCTTAATCACTTTCAGATAGGTTAATTCTAGGGGTGAGAATGGGCGGGAGCAACGTCTTTTGTGTTCCAGTCTGCAAGCCTGTGGTGAGTCTCTTTCTTTATAAGGACTTTGATTGGTAGATAATGCTGAGCTAGGAATGGAAAGTTTTCTCATAGCCACATTGAACTATGCATTCCTAGGGAAGAGTTCTTTCAAGGAGCTAAGGAGAAGTCTCCCTGGTCTTTGCACCAGCAAGGAAACTTCTGCCCTTCCCCTTCATCACCAATGCCTACTGATTTGAGCTGGTTTTCTCACTTTTTATGTTTGGTTTCTGCACTACATTCTCTCTAAAATGTGGGCTCCTAGAGGTCTGTGTATTTTGTTTTAATTTTAGTATCCCTCTAACCCAACACCAAAGATAAGCGTTCCATGTCCAAATCTGAAGAAGCACAGGCACTATATAGGGCCTCAGCCGTCCAAGCTGTGCTTTGCGACTGACTTACCGTGCAGGTAGGCCATTCATCTCTCTCCTTCCATTCGCTTATCTCTGAGGCAGAATAATAGTAGCTGTCCTCACTTACAGCCGTTTCCTTTGTCATTAAATATTTATTAAGTCTGCACACGCATGACACAAAGTTGGAACTGTACAGGCTAAACCAGATAGACAATGTCTCTGGCTTTAGAGATCTTTTCCACAATGCAAGAGACAAGGTGAATCTGGGCACATAAATATAGGGCAAGAATGCGCAAAATCTTGTGTTTCTGTGCTAAAGAACAAAAGTTGGAATCACATCCAATTTGCTGATTTTCTGACCACAAGTATTTGCCTTGATTTTAGGTTATCCGTGGTCATTAATAAGTGTAAATACATTTGAATTTCAACAACGCTGGATTGCACACCAGAACATAACTGGATTTTTCCCCCTTTTCTATCTTTGCAAAGGACATTCACTAGCCTATGCCCAAAAGGTAGTCACATAGCAAGTACACAAGATCACCTCCACAGCAGAAAAACGAGCAATCAGACATTCACAGCACCAATAAGATCCTTGTGTGTTGGTGTTACTTGAATTCATAATAATACTATGGCATGATTCTTTATTATAGAGGTCAACGTGAAATGGAATTACAATAGTTACTTCTACTAGAAAACCTTTTCTGAGCAGAAGAGGACATTTTGAGAAGTGGTAATCAAGGAGGTATAGGATAGAAACTACACTGTGTTAACATGTCTCCAGTTATGAAGCCCCAGCCCTTCCCCTTAACCTTGTGTAAATTTGTATTATTAAGGGACAGTCAACTATGTGAGGTACGTTATAATCTTTTTAAGTGAGCAATAGTTGGAAGTTTTTATCTGGGCCCTAGCTGTATTTCCCTCGTTTGTATAATATAGGCTTTCGGTCTTCCTGAGGCAAAGATGAAAGGCTGCCATTTTGGCCTCAGTGCCTCGTAATGTGTGCATTAAACTCACCATTGCCTCATTATTTATTAATGTCAAGTTATTATACTTCAGTGAGGATGGGGGCCAAAGCTGCAACAGTGACAGATGTTCCAACAGATCAGCTTATATAATGAGAAGTTGGGCCAAATCTGTCGAAAGGGGTGTTTTTTTAAAAAACACACTGACTTCAAAGAAATGAGTTGTGGCATCTGTAACATCTACAGAGCAGTGCCAGTGGAGACAAGCGGGTTTGCAGCCAAGTGGTGCAAGTCATGTGATTATTGGAGCTTGCTGTGCAGTGACTGGAACAACATCTGGGTTGCAGCAAGCCAGCCAGGACATTTTAAAAGAGCTCCTGTGGTGCCTCAACTTTGATTTTACAGAGCTGCGGGGGAAGAAACAGGCTGCATTCAAGAGCTCATGTGTGTTGACTTCCACATTTTGTCCTCAGTCACAGTGGAGGGCCCCTCTCAGTTGAGGTACCTGAGGATACTCTTGGATAGTCATTCTCTGTCTACTCTGCTACCTCCATGGACTTGTGCTGGGGTCTGGACAGATCATCCCTGCAAAGGATGTAAAACAAGAAATGCCTCTCACCAATGCATGAAAGTTACACTTATTCATTCTCAGCAAGAAACTCTCAGGGGATGAATTTCTGCAAGAACTTGACACCTATCAGTTGGTTTTGGATAATATGCCAGTTGGAAACTAAATTGTGTGTATGTATACAGTGAATGGATAAATTATTTCCTGCAACTTAGAAATAAGAATATTCATTCCCAGAATCACAGCGCCCCCCAAAAAATATTTTTTCTGTGTCCTGTTTCAAATAAACATTTATTCAACAATTTATTGTGAACCTACAGTATGTGTGACATATAGTGGAAAGAGTCCTGGACAGAGACAAGACCTGGGACTGAATCCCAGCCTTGCAGCTTACCAGTTATGTGAGCCTCACTTACTACTCATATAATAATATGAATATGCTTTAGAAACTCGGAAGCTGTGCAACATAGCACAGGACAATAGGACGATGAAGAAGTAGGACAATGAAGAGGATGTCTGGAGTCAGACCCCTTGGTTGCAAATCCTGAGTTTGCTACTTACATGATGTGTGACCTTGAATACATTATAATCTTTACAGTGTTATGGATTGAATTGTGTCCACCCAAAATATATGTTGAAGTCTTAACCCCCTATGGAGCTCTGGTGGTGCAGTGGTAAAGAACTCAGCTGCTAACCAAAAGGAGCTACGGGGCAGTTTTACTCTGTCCTATAGGGTCACTATGAGTCAGAATTGACTAGACAGCAAAGGGTTTGGTTTTTGGTTTGGTTAACGCCCTATACTTTTAAATACCATTTGGAAATAGAAGTTTTCTTTGGTTATATTAATGAGTCAGAATAGAATGGGTTCTAAACATAATTACTTCTCATAAATATCTTCTAAAAAGAGCAGAGCAGACACAGAGAGACACACACAGGTGCTAAGGAACACCAAGGAACTCCCAGGGTTGCTGACAAGCAAGAATATCCCCCTAGAGCTGATGTCCTGATTTGACCTTCTAGCCTCCAAAACTGTAAGACAATAAATTCCTGTTTTTTTAAGCCATACACTTATGGTTTTTGCTACAGCAGCACTAGGTAACTAATACACTCAGTGTCTACATCCATACAAAATAAGATAAATATTATAGAGGTTTGTTGTGAGGAGAATATGTGTTAATGCATATGAACCAAAAAACCAAACGAAACCCACTGCCATCAAGTCGATTCCAACTCATAGCGACCCTATAGAACAGAGTAGAACTGCCCCATAGAGTTTCCAAGTAACGCCGGGCAAATTCCAACTGTGAACTCTTGGTTGGCAGCCATAGCACCTAACCACTACACCACCAGGGTTTCCAATGCATATGAAACATTTAGAATTTTACTTGGCACATAGTAAGCATGATATAAGTACTTGCTTCTTTAAAAAACACACAGGTACAAATGAAAGGTGTTACTTCAGAACCTAAGACATCAGATGTGAAAACAAAAACTTAGCTCTCTGATTTCTGTATCCTTCTCTTTTCAGCCTTCATTGGGCCAAATTCTGACCTGTACCCCTAATCCCTTATTTTTCCAACTTCGTGTGTGTGTGTGTTTTAATCAATTTAAGCTTTTCTTTGTTTGTTTTTTTTTTAAAAAACTTCATGTATATATAAAGCTTGGAAGCTTCCCATGTCCAAAACACAAGGAGAAGAACCAGAAGAGCATGTTGTACACGTAAATTAAGAAAAGAAGAAGGAAGCATGAGAGACTGGAAGAAGCCTAGAGGTTGAGGACGGGGCTGGTGTTGAAGAAGAGCTGGGCCTTAGCTGAGAAGAGAACCCAAAGGCACACAATGACAAACCTGCCTGGGCTTTCTCCTCAGTGAGCTTCTAAGCTTGCAGGAGACAATGGTGGTTCTGCCTGTTCCCACCTGCCCTCACCCTGCATTCCCAGGCTTCACAGCTGGGGGAGCAATAGGATGTCAGGAAATGTACCTGCTCCATAGGATGCCACACAGTGTACGTGTGTGTGATCCACCGAACATCTCCACCAGGATCACCCAAGGCACTTGTTAAAATGTCAGGCAGAATCCTACAACCTGCCTGGTGAGAGTAAATCAGCAGTGCTTCGGCCTAGGAATCTGGATTTTAGGACTCTTTGACCCTAATGCATACTAATATTTAAGAACTTTTGATAAAACGGGCATCAGAGTGAATCAGGCCCAAGATAAGTTATGGCTTATGTATTCACTAGCTGTATGACTTTGGTAAATTATTTAATCTCACTGAGTCTTAATTTCCTTGTCTCTAAAATGGGGGTAATGACATTGCCTACCACTTAGCACCGTAATGTGATTATATAACATAAAATAAAGGGCTTAATACAGTGTCTCACACATACTATTGAGCACTTGGAGAAGCTGGGATTATTATCACTAGCCACCTAGTTTTCAAGCAGTACTGTCATCCCTCAAGTCCTCTCACTCTCTAGTGCTCTACAAAGTCCACAGTGGCACATGTGAGAGCCCTCAGTCAATCTGCAACCTCAGATTAGGGTTATGGAGGAGGCATGGGAGAAGGAAGGGCCTTCACTAGAAAAGGAGAGAGAAAGGGAAACCTCCTGGACCCTTTGCCTTTCTGAATTTCAAGCTAAGGATGCTAAACAGTGCTAGAAAGCCTACTCCTCACTACTTGATAGAAATAAAGTAAACTGAAGAGAAATCCCAGCTGTTCATTCAGGAAAACAGAGACTTGCCTATAAAAGAATCTACAAGAAGACCAAATCCAAAGAATTTAGGGAAAAAAAAATTGTTTTCCAAAAAGTGACCATGGTTCTATGTGCTAGGAAAAAAAAAAAAAAAAGCATGCCAATGGAACAAGAGGAATTAAAGAATAACTTTAATATAGTCATAATCTTCAGGAGCTATTGCATTTGTCCCAGTCTCTACAAGTGGCACTCATCCTGGAAGAACATGTCAGGTTTGCATGCTTCATAAACTTACAGAATCCTCCCAGTGGGGAAGCTCATAAATGAATCGCTTTGGGAAGAGTGCATTTTTATTTTCTTATTATAAATTCAGTCACACCAGAAACAGACATAATCTTTAAAACCCGCCGCTGTTGAGTTGATTCCGACTCATAGCGACCCTATAAAAAGCTCCTATAAATAATTCTCCTTAACCAACCTATTTCACTTCAGGATGAAAAGATAGTATTGGAGATTTTCCTTGTAGTTTCTGATGGGTCAGCTAAAAGGACAAGAAGTCCAGCCTCCTCTCTGATATCTTCTTTTTCCCCTTATGTAAGGCCAACTCTAATTTTTATTGGATTTCCATTACTTCAGTATTCTCCATGGAGATGCAAGTCCTGATGGTATTTTAGTATTTTGAACATCGTTAATTAAGTCACTACATCAGAGGCCAGGCATATTTCCATCACATTTGCTATCTTGTCCTCCAGCCTAGAAATCGTGGCATGGCACTCTCTCAGAAAGGCTGGATTGCATCTAAAATCATGTGGCAGAGGGAGAAGCCAAAGACAGGCCATCATGAGAAGACTCAAGCTGGGAACAAAGCTCTACCTTCCACTGACCGAGCAATAGGGGACTGGCCACACTCAGAACTGCTCCATTGGCCAGCCCATATTTCCACATTTTTCTGAGCAATTTCACTTGCTTTCACACCATCTTCCCCAACCTATATATCTGCACACTTCTATTACACTGACAAATATATTCCAAAACCCAATTTCAACGGTGTCTTCTTTCCGAAATACATACAACTGTAGCACATAGGTATACCTAATGCTTACTAGGAAGCCCTGGTGGTGTAGTGGTTAAGTGCTACGGCTGCTAACCAAAAAGTTGGCAGTTCAAATCCACCAGGTGCTTACTAAAATCTGTTGCTGTCGAGTTGTCTCTGACTCAGAGCGACACTATGAGAAATTCCCCATAGGGTTTCCAAGGCTGTCATCTTTATGGAAGCAGACTACCACATCTTTCTCCCTCAGAGTGGCTGGTGGTTTTGAACTGCCGACCTTTTGGTTAGCAGCCTGTGCCACCAGGGCTTCTTTAATGTTTATTATAAACCAGTAATTATTTTCATAGAGTATGAAACTGTAGGGAAATCCAACAAATCAAACAAATTTCTTACACTGAACTATAAAGATCAATCAAATCAATGCAATCTATTATCAGTTCTGTCCCCCTCTGTTCCATGTCTGTTCTGACACCAGCTGTACATACATCACTTCTTCCTTTATTCCTGACCACCTGGAGCTAGGTCAGATCTCACAAGTTAAAGGGCACAGTCCCCTACACTGTCAAGTCTGCCCAAGACCTCAGATGCCAACTGAAAACTTGGGAGTCCCTATGACACCCTCACTTCTGACCTGCTGGCTACAAATTTGGAGGCTTACTCTACCCTCTCAGAATACCAGCCATAAGCTCAGAGGTTCTCAGCCCCCTCACTTCTGACCTGCTAGCTCCCACTACTCTCTCATGTTTGCTAATTCAATATACTCACAGGAAGTGCTATTCTTATGATTTCAGTTTTACTACAGCAAAAAAGAGATAAAGAGATGCATAGGGCAAGGTTTGGGAGGGTTCTCAAATGGGGTTTCAATGTCCCAAAAAAGGACTCACTACCTTCCCAAAAGCATCAATATCTTTCACCAACCAGGAAGCTCATGGAGCTTCTATGTCCAGAGCCTTTACTGGGGCCTCATTACATAGACATGATGGATTGAATGAACCCATTTCCCCTAAAGTCAGACGATATCAACAGGGGGTCTTTCTGGCCTGGCCAGCACCCATCCGAGTCACCTCATTAGCATAAACCATCAGGTGTGGTCTGGAGGCCTCATCAAAATACTTCAATCACTGGGGAAATTCTAAGAGTTTAGCAGGTATCTCTCAGGAACCAAGGACAAAGGTCAAATTCTTTGGGTAATATTAATGTATATTCCACAGAAACAACTTCCTCTTTTCTAATGTAGAACAAAATCCTAACTCCAAAAGAAAGGCCAGACTTGCTGGCCTGACAGAGATTGGAGAAACCCTGAGAGTATAGTCCCTTTCAGCTCAGTAATGAAGTCACTCCTGAGGTTTACCCTTCAGCCAAAGATTGGACAGGCCCATAAAACAAAATGAGACTAAAGTGGCACACCAGCCCAGGGGGGCAAGGACTAGAAGGCAGGAGGGAAGAGGAAAGGTAGTAATAGGGAACCCAAGGTTGTGAAGGAAGAGTGTTAACGTGTCATGGGGTTGTTAACCAACGTCAGAAAACTATATGTGCACTAACTGTTAAATGAGAAACTAGTTTGTTCTGTAAACCTTCATCTAAAGTATAGTAAAATAAATAAATAAAAATTCCTCTTTTGTCCCAACAATCATCTAGAAATCGTCTTTATATTATAACCCATCATGAATCACAACCATTAGCCCTTTATAAGAGTCTGTAAGAGTATAGAGACTTTTTTCCCTCTTTCAGTGGTTAAGTACTTCCTGGCTATTGCAATGAATATAAGGAAAGAAATACAGTAATACTTAATAAGTTCCTATTATGTGTTAGACCCATTCTGTGACTTCAAGGGTCTTAGATTCATATTGTTAATATAAGGCTAACAAACCCATATTAATGCCTACCACTTTTTGAGTGCTTGCAATGTGTCAAGCATTAAAATACACTCTTTCATTGATTCCTCAGAATAATCATGGAATATTTCCAAATATTTCCCCACAGAAAGAGAAGCAAAAGTGCGTGTATATTAAGTTACTTGCCCAAGTTCACATAGCTAGTAATTGATAGACCCAAGACTTATACTCTTGCTTTAACTAGTACCCCAACTCTGTGGGCTTCTTTTTCCAGTCTTTACTTCCTAAAGAAAAAGTGTTCTTTTAGCTCTGAATCCCAGACAGGCTTTCATAGGGATCTCAATTCTAATAATTCAGAATTAGACAACATATGCTGAAGTGTCTAATAGAATAAAATGAAATTCCCAAATCATAGAGCAATGACTCTTACTGATGCTGGAGAATCATGCTGTCCAATACGGTAGTTACTAGTCACACGCGGCTCCTGAGCACTTGAAATGTGGCTAAAGTGACCGTAGAACCAAATTTCTTATTTCACTCAATCTTAATTTCAGATTAATTTAAAAATAGAAGCAATGTAAAATATTTTTCCATCAAACCCAACTTTGTAGTTTTGGAAGGAGTATACTGAAAATTTAGCAACCAAATTGATATACGTGCTGTTTTTTGTTAGTGTGAAGTATATACTGGATTTCAAACAGAGTACAAAAATAATGTAAAATATCTCGTTAATGATTTTTACATTGATTACATGTTGAAGTCATGATATTTAGGATACATTAGTCTAAATAAAATATATTATTGCAATTAATTTCATCTGTTTCTTTTTTCAATGTGGCCACTAGAAAATTTAAAATTACATGCTCTTGTTAGGTGCCCTTGAGTCGATTCCAACTCATAGCGACCCTGTGTACAACAGAACGAAACACTGTCTGGTCCTGCACCATCCTCATAATTGTTGTTATGCTCAAGCCCATTGTCGCAGTCACTGTGTCAGTCCATCTCTTTGAGAGTCTTCCTCTTTTTTGCTGACACTTTACTCTACCAGGTATGATGTCTGTCTCCAGGGATTGATCCCTCCTAGTAACATGTTCAAACTATGCTTTTAAGGAGCATTCTGGTCGTACTTCCTCCAAGCCAGATTTGTTTGTTCTTTTGGTAGTCCATGGTATATTCAATATTCTTTGCCAACACCACAATTCAAAGGCATCAATTTTTCTTCAGTCTTCCTCATTCATTGTCCAGCTTTCATATGCATATGAGGCGATTGAAAACACCATGGCTTGAGTCAGGCGCACCTTAGTCTTCAAGGTGACATCTTTGCTTTTCAATACTTTAAAGAGGTCTTTTGCAGCAGATTTGCCCATTGTAATCCCACGCGTATGTCAGTTTGTCGTACTGTGGGGCCTTGTGTGTTGCTGTGATACTGGAAACTATGCCACTGTTTCAGCTGAGCTTCCAGACTAAGACAGGCTGACAAGAAGGACCTGGCAGTCTATTTCTGAAAAGAATTAGCCAGTGAAAACTTTATGAATAGCAGTGGAACACACTTACTAATGGAGATCAAAGACCATAGCCTTCAGCATGGATTGCACCTCATCATAAAAAAAACAAAAATCCTCTCAACTGGACCAATAAGCAACACCATGATAAATGAAGAAAAGATTGAAGTTGTCAAGGATTTCATATTACTTGGATCTGCAATCACACTCATGGAAGCAAAATTACATATATGGCTCATGTTATGTTTCTCTTGGACAGCAATGCTCTAGAAAAAGAATTATAGAGAAAATAGTAAGAGTACTTTCTACATAGAAACTCAGGAGGAGATGCCCAACTAACTACATGAAAAGAAAATTATCTTACCTGAGACTAAGCCATGGGTTCATAATTTCCTGTAGAGTTCATTCTCCATTCCATGTTCCCAGTCAAAACTGAACTTGACAAACCCTGTACTTAGCTACTTCTGGATGACGTGGTCGCTCTGGGGGAAGCTGACTACCCAAAGTCTGGAAATGACATGCCTCTCCCCTTATCAAAGTGCTTAAAATATTGTAATAAACTCGCAGCCTACAGCCATGGCATTCAGTGTCCCCCTACAGGGTATTCGTGTGGGGCTTACTTAAATGGAAGAATTATTGGAAAAGTTTGTGTCGTAACGATTCTTTAAAGTAAAGCCATAGATCAAAGTTCACCACTGCCAAATATACAACTTGAGAACAAACTCAAGTGCTGCTATTAATCATGGTTTCTGGGGATTTGATGACACAGATTAAACTGTTGTAAAGGATACTGCTGTGCACCAGGTTTTTGCAACTGTCATCAACGCTTCTGCCAAGTGTTCACAGATCAGGAAGAAAAGCTGTTCGGCATTGACTGTAGGTGTCTCTCTTACTGAGCTCAGTTAACAAGTCTGGGCAACAGGTTTAAATTTATGACAACACCTCACAGGTACCTACAAAGCCTCTGCTTTCTTAGAAAAAGAGAAAAGTCTAGAAATAATTTAGAGGCAAAGTAGGGGAGGATTGTGGGGGCAGTTAAATTGAGAGCAGACACTACATTAATTTCATTTCTATTTAACTTTCAATCAGATATTAGTCTTTCAATAAATATTACATAAAATGTTTTAAATGCTTGCACATGTGCACACTCAGCTGCTCATATTTTAATCACTTTCACTGAGTTGTTTGCATTGCTGGTACAAGTGTTGAGTTTAACTGTCACATAAAATGTCTGCAAGAAGATTACATCAAGAAGATAAAGCCTTGAGACAAAAGGTTATCACGCACATCAAAGGACCCAGAAAGAAGAAGGTGGGGCATAAATTTTACATTAGTGAAGCACATAATCAATATTGGAGGAATGATAACCAATTCTATATTTCCTTACAAAGCAACAACCAAGTGCTTTATGAGACCAAATGACAGATACTACCCGCAAATAGATGTAGCCACGTTATAGTTTGTTTGAGACAATGTGCAAAAGAATAGCCTATGACATGCCAAGCAATGCGATCGAAGTCAGAAGAAACTTCAAAGCATCGAGAGATTGGTGTGACTGATTGATTCATATTTTGTGCGGGACTATGGATAAGGCCTTTGTCATATTTAACTGGCTTCATGTTTTCTTTCACAGTGGTTCAAAAAATAACAACGTATCTTAGATTCCCAAAAATTCAATGTATAAGTAAATATATAAACACAAGACTATTAAAGAATGGAAAGACAGATTATGTATGAGTTTGTGACCTAAGTTTATTTTGGATCCTAATGAGATATTCAGGGAAAAAAAATTCAGAAGGGGCTTCTAAATAAAAAATTGCCCCCTCTTCTCCTTTCCAACATAGTAGATGCTAGATAAAACTTACTTAGTTTATTAAATGATTGTTTTAAAATATGAATCACTTGGTCTCTTATAAGAGAGCAACATTCAGTTACAGAAATGATTGAAATTCCCTATATTCTCTTGCCTGTAAATAAAAGCAAATTATCTTACTTTCTTCCTTAAGGTCTAATAGAAATGACCATAGGACTTATTAGACAATAGACTGTTTTGATTATCAGTTAGGTGAGAATAAAACACATACCAATTGCATTTGTTTATCAGTCTCATTAGTTTTTTACATTTTTAATGCCTGACTGTATGTTGAATGTTACCAGGAGCAGGAGGTTGCACACGAAACACTTCCCATCCCTTCTTAGTAAAGTACTATCACAAACATACTTGGCTCGCAGAAGTGGACTTGGAAAGTCAGTGTTACTCATGGTATATTAGGGGCAGCAGTAGAGTGTGCCCAGCGGGCAAGCATGCATTCCTAAATTTGCTGTTTAGAATCAAGACCAAGAAAGTGTCCCTTCCTTCAATCACATGCTCTCCTTAGCACCATTTCACCCTGTTCTTTAAGAACACTTACACAGTGGTGATTTCACATTTTTTTGAGTGATTATTTGATTAATATCTGTTTACTAGAACATACACTCTTTACACGTGCAGGATCCTTCTCTGCCTTATCCACTACAGGGTTCCCAATGTCTAGAATGATACCTATTTCATAATCGATATTCAATAAGAATTTGTTGAAGATTGAAGGGCTGAATATACAAATGACTGTATAATTTATTTCCTGAAAGCTATGAGGATTATTTTTTTATCTCTCTTACTAGAATTAGTACAGTGCTATGAATGTACTACCATTATATTTTTTTAATACAGTGATTATTCTGAAAACAACTCTGGGATCAGATGGACTTGATTTCAAATCCTAACTTTGCTCCAGGGTAGGTGACACCTTTATTTTGTGGCAGTTTTGCTTACTTGTAAAACTGTATAAATAATAACCTGTCTTGTATAGATACTAGAGTCCCTGGGCGGAGTAAACACATAAGTGCTCAGCTCCTAATAGAATGGTTGGAGGTTAAAATCCACCCAGAGGCACCTCCGAGGAAAGTCCTGGTGATTTACTTCCCCCCCAAAATCAGCTGTTGAACACCCTAGGAAGCACAGTTCACTCTGACACACATGGGGTCACCATGAGTCAGAATCAACTCAACTATTTACTTTTTTTTTTTAATATAGATACTAAGAATAAAAATATGTAAAGAGCTTCAGGACCACAATTCATGTTAAAAGAATTTTAGCACAATCAAAAGATTCATATTTCAAGTCGGTGGAGTTTTCCTTGAATATAAGACAATACAGCTGAAAGATCAGTCATCTTTGGTGTCAAGGAAGTTTTCCCTTCAAGAAATAAGTTGATGTCATTCTCCTCCTGATCTTCACTATTTCAGCACATGTGTTACCTTTATTAAGAGGACTGGAAAAAAGGATTTTCTCAAATGAAGACCTCATTATTGGAAATAATTTCCCATAGTAGCTACTGTATTAGAAAGTACAGACAGAGAATGTTTCCATCATTGCAGAAAATTCTATGGGACAGATCTGTACACATACCTCTAGGAGGAGATATCATAAGAGTTCTATTTCCCTCCCCCTTTCCCACCCCTAGTGGTAAATTCTTAATGGGACCAGATTTTCCCACTTGTTTCACCTCAGCTCTGAATCCCTCAGCTACCCATTCATGGTAGGGTACTGTTCCCCGGAAATGGCTAGGAAGAGGAAGGAAAGTGGTGTTAAGCCCCAGTGCCGTCGAGTCGTTCCAACTCATAGCGACCCTATAGGACAGAGTAGAACTGCCCCATAGAGTTTCCAAGGAGTGCCTGGTGGATTCAAACCGCCAACCTTTTGGTTAACAGCCAAGCTCTTAACCACTATACCACCATGGTTTCCGAAAGTTGTGTTAAAGGATATGTTTTGGTGATTCGTCCTACCAACCAATGGTTTTCCCTGACAGGAGATTCATGTTTTAGTTACACGATATCAGCAAGGAGCACTTTTTCCTCTTTCTTTCCCTTTTCTTCTCTCTTTCTCACCTCCCACTTGGAATTATTATTTCCCTAATCATTCTTATTGCCCTAATCTCCCTCCTTCCTTCCATTTTGTCAGGACATCAGTTAGACATCCAAAGATTTAGGCTCAATCCCAGCTTGTTGTCACTTGATGGTCCAGTGATAGTGGGAAAATCCTTAACTTCTGTGAGCCTCAGCTTTCTTATTTATAAAATGAGGACAAAAACATGCCACCGGATGATTATGAAGACAAAATGAAATAATGGACATGAATGTGCAACATGTGTTGTAAAATGCTGTGCAAACCCTCATTGTTTTTCATGCGTCATATGAGCAAAGCTCTGCATTATTTTTTTCCCATCTCTCCCTGAGAGGAATTATCTGCTTAATGCACTTGATGGAGGTAAAGCAAGAGAAAGAATCACGTCAACCAGTAAATGTTTAGTAGGCCTTAGTTCAGCCTCGTTTGACACGGGAGGATGAAGTGAAAAGAAGCTTTTTCCCCAGGTTCTTCAGTGGGTGTTGCAAGGAGGGAGGGAAGAGTAAGGCCAGGAGAAAGGGGCAGGAGTGTCAGAGTCTTCTCAGCCAGTGAGGTAGTCACCGATACCTTAAACAGCCTTCACTGTTTAATAACTGCTCTTTCCAAAGCAAGCCTTGTCAAAAGGGATTTGTTGATGTTGTGAGTCCTTGAGTTGATTCTGACTCATAGTGACCCAACAGGACAAAGCAGAATTACCTCATAGGGTTTCTTAGGCTGTAATCTTTATGGAAGTATATCAAGTCTGGTGGTTCAAACCACCAACCTTTCCGTTAGCAGCCAAGTGCTTTAACCACTGAACCACCAGGGATCCTTGTCGAATGGATTACAACGTGTAAACTCCCCAAAAGAAATCTTTTGGCCTCTGCCTGATAGAACGGAAATGATGTGAGACCTGGGTCTTTGCTGGATGATTGTAAGAGAAGAACAATTCTGTGGCAGAGAGGAGAACTGTGTAAGTACTCAATAAACTCTTAAGTCATGACTAAGTTGCCTGGCAGAGTCATGCAGCAGTGGTCGGTTTTCAGTGACCACAGAGTCACTGCCTATTCATCAAATAGCCCCAAGAAGCATCATCCACATAGTGAGTGAACTGTGTATTGAGAAAGCTGTTTTCCCCGTTGTCTGTTATTCATAATTCTCTTAGGACACATATCACTTTCTGCTTTGCTGAGTTTCTGGAGATTCACTCTTCAGCATGGTAGCCATTAGGCACATGTAGTTATTTAAATTTAAATTAATTGATATTAAATAAAATTTAAATTTCAGTCCCTTAGTTATGCTAGCCTTATTTCAAGTGCTCAATAGCTACATGCGGCTAATGGATACTGTTATTAGCAGACAGAGAATACTTACAGCTTTGCAGAAAGTCCTACGGACAGTGCTATAGGGTCGCTAGGAGTCGGAATGGACTTGACGGCAGTGGGTTTGGTTTTGTGGTATTCTAGAATATTCATCCCCACTCTCACCACCCCTCCCTAGCCTTTATCAAATGGTCTCTCATCTTCACAGCTTCCCTTGGCTCTTTTTCCCTCCTTCATATAACCTTAATCACATCCTCTGATGTTCCCACAGCTACTTACCTCTGTTTTAATATTTGCCACATTGTGTCACACTTATGTGTTTCTATCTGAGTCTTTGGTGAGGCTCTGAGCTCCCCTAAAAAAGTAATATTAAAAAGGAAAAAAAAAACTTTTTCTTGCTCATCACCACATCTCCAGCAACAGAATCTGGCAGGTAAGCAACAAATGCTATATGAAGGGATGAATGAATGAATAACTTCCTGTAAATAAACAAATGCATGTGTTAGGTGTTCAGGATGTCATGCACCCCACTCCCACTAGGGTTCTGACAGATGCATCACACACACATGGAAAACAAAAAGTAGAAGCAAAGTACACTTTTATCAGTCTGGGCGGACGTTAAGCAGAGTTTTTTTGTTTTGTTTTGTTTTATGGTAAAAGCTGGGCTAAGGAACTCTGTAAGGACTCCTGCTTTCTCTATGCTTCTTCTCCCTAATCTATGCCTGTTTCATCCCTAAGCTCTTAGGTATACCTTACCACTAGTATCTGAGGAAAAACCAATATAAAGTATTTCCACATGTTCAGAGAAAAAAAGTGAGACAGACAAGAAGGAGTGTGTGTGGCCCACTCATCTAAGTATCCCACCACTAAGATAGTACCTGCCATCAACATGGCTTTTTTCATAGCAAAGAAGGTTCTTTTCAAAGTGTTGAGTCTCCACCATGATAGCACAACCCTAAACCATGGGGTTTAGGGAGAACGCTAACGTTCCTTTCTGTAATTTTTTTATTCTGTATTAGAAAATGTTATGAATTGAATTATATCCCCCCAAAAAATACATGTTGTAAACCTTAACCCCTATACATGTGATATGGAGCCCTGGTGGTCCTGTGGTTAAGAGCTTGGCGGCTAACAAAAAGGTTAGTAGTTCAAATCCATCAGCCTCTCCTCTTGGAAATCCTGTGGGGCAGTTCTACTCTGTCTGAAGGGGTTGCTATGAGTTGGAATTGGCTCAGTGGTAATGGGTTTGGTTTGGTTTAGTTTTGGTTTATACATGTGATATAATCCCATCTGAGGATAGAGTTTTCTCTGGTATGTTAATAAGGCTATATCAGGACAGGATGAGTCTCAAGCCAGTCACTTTTGAGATATAAAAAAGAGCAGCTTAGGCACAGAAGCAAGCAAGCACAAATGGAAGGGACGATACACACCACATGAAGATCACCAAGGAACCAAGGAACAGCGGTTGAAAAGAGATAAAGATCTGTCTCCAGAGTCAAGAGAGAGAGCAGGTGCCCTGAATTTGAACTTCTAGCCTCCTAAACTGTAGGAAAATAAATTTCTGTCTGTTAAAGCCACCCACTAGTGGTATTTTTGTTATAGCGGCACTAAAAAGCCAAGACAGAATATAATACTTTTTTTCCTAGATAAAAGGATATTTAATGCAATACCAACTCATTGCACAGATGTACAACTCATAACTTAGAATTAAGCATATTAGTAACCCAAGACAACAGTCTTTTTAGAGTCATGGGCCCATAACTACCAGGATACAATATGCCCTTCACTTTTGAAGCCTGGGCTTCTCTTTCACTCTGTCTCACTGCAATCAATAATATGCATCTGTGGCTAGCTGGATGTCCTAGCTTACCTCATGTTATTTGAAGACTAGACTCTAGGGGGTTCCTGCCACAGAAACAGTCAATTCTTGAAGCTCCCTAGATTGAATTATCTCCAAGTTGCATGTAATACCTTCTTTCCTTAGGAATATTCCCCCTTTGTATTTACATACCATCCTTGTAGCTTTGGAAGATACCTATAACAAAATATCTACAGCATTGGGAGAAGGATCTTATTTAGGTGTTGGCCACAATCCTCTGTTACAAAGCATATGAAAGAAGTTTTTACTTTCCTGCATATTAATGAGGAAGCTACAGTCCTTTGTGTCTCTATTGATAATGATTTCACCTAGTTAGGATGTGGGCAATTATCTTTTACACAGCAAATTGGCAGCTCACCATACAAAACCTTTAGATCATCCAAATTTGAGGTTTCATCCTAGGTCTCTAAAATTAATTTATTTCAACAATTATTCGCACATTTATTCATGTATTCACTCCTTTATTAATCACTTTGTGACTTCCAGTTCGCCTGGTGCTGTGGCATAAAATAAATGAGCTATAGCTCCCTAGATCATGGATTTCCCATTCTAGCTGGGCTGGTTGATTTCCATGAAAATCAGGTGTTGAGGGAGATTCCTTCAGAGAAGCACAGAGTGGTGTGACAACATGTTAAAGGGGGAGCTTATTCCTCTTGAAGAAAGGAAGATAGGAGGAATGGAATTTGGGGAAGGCCTCACTGAGGTATGATTTGAGTAAGTTCCTGAAAAAATGGGCAGGTAGGAGGGGAAGGACATTGAAGACTGAGGGAAAAGTAAGAGGAAGACAAGAAGCTCGAAAATGCTTGATGTAATTGAAGAGGCTGTCACTGAATTAGGTCCCTGAGTGGCACAAAGGGTTTGTCCTCAACTACTAACCTAAAGGTTGGCAGTTTAAACTCACCCAGTGGCACCACAGAAGAAATAAAGGTTACAGTCAAGAAAACCCTACAGAGCAGTTCTACTTTGCAACACATGGGGTCACTGGGAATCAGACTCTACAGCAACAAGTTGGTGTTTTTGGTTCAGTCACTGAATTCGCTGACCATGTCCTCTGAAGCCAGTAAATGAGTCAAAATGGCTAACTCTGAAGATCATTTACATCTCCACACATAAAACCTTCATATTTCATCTCTAAAGATGTTCTGGTACTGAATTTTTATGTTTCTGTCTCTACACCCTCTCAATATTCTCAAGATAAAGCTTAAAAAAAAGTAGGCAGCAGACATTTAAACACGGACAATTTCTATTTTCTCCCTCCCCCCACACACCCATCAAATTCAGAAAAACAAAACTAGCAGAAGCTACAAGGGGCCCACCATGATGTTCATTCATTCTGAGCCAACCTTCCCTAAGGCAAAGAACTTTTGGAGCTTCGTCACTTTTCTGGATAGAAGTGCCTTTTATGATTCCCTTTACTGTTGCCGAGTGAGAGTTTCTATTTTGTATGAAAAACATACGGTTCAACTAATTTTCCCTTGAAACTCACTTAGGCAAACTAAGAGAAAGGAATCTGCAAATCTCTGCAATCCATTTCACCAAATACCTTTAAGAAAAATGTACAAGAGTTTTCCAAAACCCTAAACATGCAAGGTTTTCCCTTCCTGCTATTAATAGAGAACTATCTTATTACAGTTCTGTAAACAGAGCCAAATTGAAAAAATTGCATTTAAATGTGTTAGGGTTTCCAAAGAAAACCACAAAACAAACTCAGAGTTAAGGCGATAATACAGCCCTGTTGTACCTTGGCACAGGAGCAAGCATTTTGCAGTGACCATCTGGGATATGTAACATCGTAATAAGGGCAGGGGCACCAGCTCATAGAGAAGCCAAGAAGCAACACTTTTTTTCATGCCAACTATGATACGTTGCAGTGTGAACTTTTTTTTTGGAGCAGCTCGACTTTTACAAGGCATTTGGAGACACCAAGAGTTTGGTTCAGTGCTATACCCCAAATTCCTACAATACCACTAAGCAAATAGTAGATGCTCAATAAATATTTATTGAATGAATAAACATTATAAGTGCCAACCATTTTCTATGATAACACAGAGTTCATGAGGCTTTGTGATCCTTTCACCTTGCCTTAAAAACACTGAAGGATATATAATTTATTCCCCAGAACATTTCAAGGTGTATGTGTGTGGGGAGGGGGGTGATGTATCAAGTAGTAGAGCCCTGGTGGTGCAGTGGTTAACAGCTCAGCGGCTAACCAAAAGGTCAGCAGTTCAAATCCACCAGATGCTCCTTAGAAACCCTATGGGGCAGTTCTACTCTGTCCTATAGGGTTGCTATGAGTTGGAATTCACTCGATGGCAACGGGTTTGGTTTGGTTTGGTTTTGGTATTACATTTATACATCCAAAAAGCACTTTAAAAATGCACTTCCACTACTACTACTGAGAATGTAGAAGGGCAGATTAAAAGAATTTATCAAAATGTCTTTGCCCTGACACCAAAAGCACAGCATCAAAAATAAATAAACAAATAAATTAGGCATCACCAAAATTAAAAACGTCTGTGCTGTGAAGGACACTATCCAGAAAGTGAAAAGATAGCCCACAGAATGGGAGAAAATGATTTGTGAATCGTATATCTGATAAGAAACTTGTTTCTAGAATACATAATGAACTCTAAAACCTCAATAACGAAAAGAAAAATAACCCAATTAAAAATGGGCAAAGGATGTGTATAGACATTTCTCCAAAGAATAAATACAAATAGCCAATAAAGACATGAACTCTTCAGACAGGGATTGGACTGGACAATGGGTTGGAGAGGAGTGAGCTTCTTGGATCAGGTGGACACTTGAGACTATGTTTGCATCTCCTCCCTGGGGGGGTAGATGAGAGGGCAGAGGGGGTTAGAAGCTGGCGAATTGGACACGAAAAGAGAGAGTGGAGGGAGGGAGCCGGCTGTCTTATTAGGAGGAGAGCAATTGGGAGTATGTAGCGAGGTGTATATAAGTTTTTGTGCAAGAAACTGCCTTGATTTGTAAACTTTCACTTAAAGCACAATAAAAATTAAAAAAAAAAAAAGAGAGAGACATGAAAAGCTGCTCAATAGCTTCAGTCATCATGGAAATGCAAATCGAAACCACAGTGAGATGCCACTTCATACCCACTAGGATGGTTAGAATCAAAAAGCCTAATAATAACAAGTGCTGATGAGGATGTGGAGAAATCAGAGCCTTCATACACTGCTAGTGGGAATGTAAAGGGGTAGCAGTACGGAAAACAATCTGACGGTTACTCAAATTTTACCATATGACCCAGCAGTTCCAATCCTAGGTATGCACCCAAGAGAAATGAAACATAAGCCCATACAAAAACTGGTACACAAATATTTATAAAAGCATTATTCATAATAGTCAAAGAGTGGAAGCAACTCAACTGTTCATCAACTGATGAATGGATACATAAAATGTGGTATATCCATGCAATGGACAATAGCCCATTTAGCAATAAAAAGAAATATGGTGATACAGGCTACAACATGGACGAATTTTGAAAACATTATGCTAAGTGAAAGACACCAGTTACAAATAACTACATATTATATGATTCTATCTATATAAAACGTCCAGAACAGGCAAATCTATAGAGACAGAAAGTAGATTAGTTGTTGCCTAGGGCTAGGGTCAGAGAGGCTCGGATAGAGGGAAAAGGGGAATGACTGCTAATGGGTTCGAAGTTTTTTGGGAGAGTGATAAAAATGTTCTAAAACTGATGATAGTGACAGGTGATGGTTGTGCAATTCTTGCATATACTAAAAATCATTGTTCACTTTAAATAGGTAAATTGTATGGTATATGAATTATATCTTAGTGAAGCTGTTATTTTTAAAAATGTGTTGGCCTATATTATCAAGTCATTTCAGTGACGTGATGAATATGATAAGACATGGAAGAAGGATGCGTGTGTTGATCCAGCCTTGTATAAATTTAATAAACTGCAGAGTAATCAACTGCTTCATATTATTGTATCTGAGTCTTAGCATGAATAAAATCCTGTAAAAAAAAAAAAGTGTTTTCTCAATGAAGACTTAAATATATTTTCAATGAACTTGAAATGATCTCTAGATGTTTTACTAGATGTCATACTAAAAGGAAATTTTATTCAATAATTTTTTCTGTTCACTATAAAGATGCAAATATATTATTAAGTACAGCTTCCTTCAAATAATAAAATGCTTAAATATGCCCTACATATTATGCATTTAAAAGTTAAATTCTAAGCAATCCAATAAATTTAGAATAACCCTCATGGTATTATGTTCTTTGTAACATATTTACTTCCAAAAGATATAACAGTTTTATAAAACTATTTTCTTAATATTAAGCTAAATATTATAACTAGGATCATACGAATTTGAAAGACTACAGATCATCTAGTCTCAGCCTCTCCTTTCATACATAAGAAAACTAAGACCCAAAGTGGTTACATTTTTTGCCCAAAATTATGACTGAAAAACCCACAGTTTGAAATCGAGTTCCCTAATCCCCAAGGCAATGATGTTCTTACTACACCAAATTTCAAAGAAAAGAAAATTTTTCATTTGAAAATCTATCAGCATGGAGAATACTGAATTTTTGTAAAAAAAAAAAAAAAAAAACTTCTTTTTTTTTAATTGGATGTTACTATACTTGAATGTATATTATTCACTCATTTGTACCACCGAAAGTGTTCGTTTTTAAGCTTTGAGTTCCTAGAATGCTGGAATCCTGCATTTGTAGTGAACTTTTCACATATTGAACCTCACTTTCAACTTATCCAAGCACTTACTTTTTAAGGATGATGATCAATGAAGATTAAAATACAATCTGTTTAAACAAAATTATTTCATTCCCAATGGAAGGCTTAGGAAAACTTTCATGCAAGCGGCCAATAAACTCCCCCATGAGAAAACCCAGCACTAAGCTACACTTTGAAATTAAGGAATTCTTTACAAACTTCCCTAAGAGAACATTGGTGTAGCCTCTACCAACTCTACCATGACTCCTGAAAGAAGTTCATGAAATCTTTCTTTTTTTTAATTTTGCTTTAGGTGAAGGTTTACAAAGCAAATTAGTTTCTCATTAAACAATTAATACACATATTGTTTTGCGGCATTGATTGCCAACCCTCAGACATGTCAGCACTCCCCTCTTCTCAACCTTGGGTTTCCCGTTTCCATTCACCCAGCTTTCCTATCCCCTCCTGCCTTCTCGTCCTTGCTCCTGGGCTGGTGTACCCATTAAGTCTCATATACACAGTTGAACTCCATGTATCACTGTTGGTTTTATACTCCCGTCTAATCTTTGGCTGCAGGGTGAACCTCAGGACTGATTTCAGCACTGAGTTAAAAGGGTGTCCGGGGGCCATACTCTCGTGCTTTCTCCAGGCTCTGCCAGACCAGTAAGTCTAGGCTTTTTTTTGTGAGCTAGAATTTTGTTCTACATTTTTCTCCAGCTCCGTCCAGGACCCTCTATTGCAATCCCTGTCAGAGCAGTCAGTGGTGGTAGCTGGTTACCAACTAGTTGTGCTGGACTCAGTCTGGTGGAGGCTGTGGTACTTGTGGTCCATTAGTCCTTTGGACTAATCTTTTCCTTGTGTCTTTGGTTTTCTTTGTTCTCTCTCACTCCAGATGGGGTGGGACCAGTAGAGTATCTTAGATGGTCATTCACAAGCTTTTAAAGTCCCAGACACTACTCATCAAATCAGATGTACAGAATTTTCTTTATAAACTATGTTATGCCAATTGAGCTAGATGTCCCCTGAGACCATGGTCCCCAGCCCTCAGCCCAGTAACCAGGTCCCTCAGGGAGTCTGGATTTGTCTGTGAAGCTTCTATGACTTTGCCTTGATCAAGTTGTGCTGACTTCCCCAGTATTGCGTACTGCCTTACCCTTCATCAGAGTTACCACTTACCTGGTGGATTGGAACTGCCAACATTTTGGTTAATAGCCAAATCCTTAACCATTGTGCCACCAGGGCTCCGTCTATTGACTAGTGTTTTTCCCTCCCTACCTCTCCCCTTCCTTGTAACCATCAAAGATTATTTCTGTGTGCAAACCTTTTCATGAGTTTTTGTAATAGTGTTTTCATACAGTATTTGTCCTTTTATGATTGACTTCTTTGTAATGGTTCTGCATCAGGATTTCATGCGAATCTGGTTTGATTAGGGATCCCTGTTCTTGCACTTTCTCCTCCCCATCCACTCCTCTCCAGAATTGCCTTGATCTAGAAATGACTCTCTTTTCCCCTAATCAAACCTCCACTTATCTCCAAAGCTGTTTTTTTAAATCTATTTCACACTAAGGTATGAGTTGCTGATAGATTGAAGTCTTGGGGGAAGGGAAACGTTTGTATTTTAAAAGTGAGATTTCTTGCTCAAATTCTAATTAAAGAGTCTAAGTGTGATCCTTTGCTATATAGGCAACACTGTACCCCAATCCTCTCTGGGGTCACCAAGGTCTCCTGACCCTCTACATTCCAGAAATCAGGGGTCAGCAACTGGAAGTCCCACTAGTGAAAAGTTGTTGATCTTTGGGAGGGAGCTTGTATGGAAGCAAGTGTTAATTTTCAAAATGTGACTGGTCATGATAGCAGCGACCTCACCCCATCTTGACATCCCTTGGAATGTTTTCTAGTCAAGGGGCCTAGAAGTGATCTGTCATCACTGGTCAATAGTGCAAGCAACTCATTCTTGTATCCCTGCCCTTCTCCTCCGGACTGGAAACAACACATACCACCTCCACCCTCCCCCCTCACATTAGAATTTTCATGTGTTCAACATTTGTCGGGGCTTTCACCTCCAAGGACATGGTCAACAACCAAGAAATTATATTTAACACATGAAAAAGGGACAACAGGGCCATTTCTCCCTGCCTTATAATTGAGAGCTACAGAATTTGTGTTTGGGTTATGCATGTGTGTACTTATTCTTAGAACAACATTTACAGACACTTTAAATGATCGTCCTGTAAGATCATAAAAGGGTTTAATAACATACTTTAATATAATTTCTTAAGTACTTTTTAATAAAATACAGATATATAATTACAATTATCAATGTATATGTCATTTAATGCAATAAAAGGCTAGTCTTTGAAATGACATGGTGATTAATATTTACAGTAAAAACCTAAAGGCAATAACATTTGTACAATATTGCTAAATTTTATCCAAAAATATTAATAAAAAATTATACTCGTATTGTGATGTCATCTCAAATTACCAACAGCAAAAAGGAAAATTCTCTCCTTATAGTACATATGGGCATAAATCATAACTTTCCATGTTTTCTCAAGATGGAAAACTCTCTTGTTCTCTTTGAAAGACATCAAGCGTGAAGGCTGAGATGTACTCATGAGGACTTTTCTCATTCTCAAAGCCTTTTTCCAAATCTTTTGTCAAGCTATTAATACCACACACAAACATCTTACATAGATCTACCAATTGCAAATGTTTTATTTCCCCGTGTGCTAATCTTAAATTAAAAATCAATACTAATTTGATGAGTTGTTACAGAATCCATAAGGAAATTTGCCAATATCTTCAAATGCAAGTCACATCCTTTGTAAATTCTATTCCAATAGTATATTCGCCCTAAATAACTAACAGTTATGCTATTATAAAGTAAAGAAGCAAATCAGGAGCTACACCCTTTTGCCATCCCAATTAGGGATGAGTTAAAGCAACTTGGCTTACCAATGAATAGAAATCATACCCTTTTAGCTTGTCAGATAAATGAAATATTGTGTTACTGGGCAGACACATTATTTTAGTTTCTCACCAGATGTATGGTGATGTTCCTCACCACTCATTCTTAGCCTTTTCTATTCATCTCATAATGTGCTACGTAAGTTCCTTGCTTTTAAATCTTAAATCACATACACATTATTTTCAGGAGTTTTTAAAAAGCGAATGCTGTTTTTCATTTCTTCAGTTTTGAGGTTAAAAATGCTGTTGAGTTTTAAAGTTTTATAGTCCTTTTATCATAATTAGTATCTTCCTCCTTAGTCCTCCAAGAGGGCCTTTATAATAATGGGCTTTGGCCTTTGCACTACAACTCCCAAAAGACAGATTGCTGAAGATAACCCCCTGAAATTCCTTACAGTGTTATTTAACGCCATAAAGGCCTAGGATGTATCTGTTTGGGGACGACTCAGACAGAGGGGTAAGGTTAAGAAGCGGGGGAGGTCTCAAGTTGTAGGAGTTATGAGACATAAATAGAAGCACAAATATCGTTTTCCTTACTTATAGACCATGGGTCAGGAATCTCAAAAGAAGAGGGAAAACATCTCCTGAACGAAAAAACAAACTACATAAAAACCTAAGGAATAGCTGACAATATGATTCTTCTTGATTTAAAAGATGGATGTTTCTCATTGGAATCACAGAATCTGATGAGAATTTATTTTCATTTTGCCATTCCATTCAAGTCATATATTCCTTCCCTTTTGAAAATCAGAATTTAGTAATGTTTACAGAACATTCTTTAATGGTCTATTTGATCAACTAAATAAAACAAGAAATCATAATACTGGAAATATATTCTCTGCAGATGAATAAGTGCCTCTTACGTGTCCAATGGAAAGTGACAAAAAAAAAAAAAAAACCACAAAAACCAGGCAAGTCTCTCACCTTTCTTAAGAAGATAACAACAATTATTATGGGTTGTGAGTTTTTACAGACCCAAGGTCATAGAATATCTGTGGTAAATAAGAACAAGCACGAACACAAAAGCTAATCCTTCGTGATTATAAATACCTCATATCTAATACTAACAACTTCAGCCGGCTTTTGCATTTAAGGTTCTCACACATACTGTGTCCAAGAATAACAGAAATCATAGGACTCTATGCTGGTTACTGCTGGTTATCAACACTGAAGTATGAGACTGTTTAAAGAATTTTTCTTATAAATTAAGTTACAAGTCTTAGTCTGGTTAGTATCATAGCCAAATTTTATCCTTTGTTTTTTAAAAAAGTCTAAGAACACGGGTTAAACATACTACATTTATGCCAGTACTCTGTGCAACTGGATGAACTAGGGGAAAAAATCAAGGGAGGGTGTGGTTTTGTAGGCTGCAGAATTCCACATGCTATGTTATGTATGTACAGTATACATATATACCAACAGATAATCACAATCTCACCACGAGAAAGTAAAAAGCTCAATGAGCCTTCATTTCCTATTATATGTACATTTTACAAGCTATAGATAGATTCTTCCATATTGCTTCAAAAAAAAAAGGAAAAAGAAGAAAAAATACATTAGACAAATTCAAACATAGTTTAACTTTAAGGCTTCATCAGACCATATGTGCAGACACTTGAGATGATGATAGAGTTAAGCTTCCTAGGGTCCTAGAGTCAAAGAAATTCTGCTGACCCCCACTGCTAAGCAAGTGCACTCCTTCCACAGGAGGTAACATCTGCCGATCGGTCATGGTTCCACTCGGTGAGGACCCCAAGAAACTTCCTTGGGAAGAAACAATTTTCTCAGGACTGGCAGCCAGTTTGGGGGATGTAGAGAAGTTATATCCATATAAGGCACAGGGGCTGTGTAACCTGAACGTGTTATAGGAACCCTGATGGGTCTGGTTAGTAGCAAAGGCATTGCTGGATGGTGAAGGCATGATATACTGGAGCTGGGGGGACATCCCCGAAATCTGCATGGACAAGCTGGTCTGTGGGCAGCTGAAGGTGTCCCCATCACTGGCACCCATAGACATGTTCACAGAGGCACTGCTGCTCACACCCACATAGGAGGGAGTCCTGGGGGGTGCAAACGTCTCGCTTGTCTGGCTGGTGAGCCTGTTGTAGGTCTCGGCCAAGGATGTGCTGTACCGGTTCAGGGTCAGGCCCGAGCGGGCACAGGCAGAGTAGTCAGCCGGGGATAGACTACACAGCTGGCTGGTATTGGGCCCCAAATGGAAGGCAGGAGAGGAGCAAGGGGAGCCAGACAGAAGATGAGGGTGGGTGGCAGGAACACCATTCCCAGAACTTTGGAGTAAGGTGGCCGAACTTGTATTTCCTACCAAAAAAAAAAAAACAGTTGAAATGTCAAGAGTCATCTGTTCTTTGAATTTTGTAAACACATGCTGGACGCAGCTTGTTACAACAGGTGTTGGAAAGAGAAAAAGGAGATGGTCTTGGCTGTCAAAGAATTTACAATTTAATTGAATTCGGACTGACATAATTTAAACACAGATTGCCTCAATATTTTTAACGCAAATTATCTTACGACGGGATGAAGTTTTTTTTCTTTTTTTTTTAATTGCAGAAAATATTGGGACACTACCACAAAGAATTTCTACCCTCAATTAGCTTTCTCATTTACTCTAGTAGACATTACTGACTTTACCAGCAACTTTATAAAATATGTTTTGTCTTACTCCATACTTTGTTCCATAAGTGTAACCATCACCTCTCTTCTACCATCTTTCATTTTTTCCCTCAGCAAAGCTCACTCTGGATCAATATATTTTCTTGCAAGAAAAAAAAGTAACTCAAAGGGAAGAGCCAGACTGCTCAAAGGTACACCTAGCCTCAAACACACCTGCAGTTTGCCACTGAAAGCTTATGTGTGTGCCTTGGCAGGTTTTGGCTATTGCGATAAGGCAATAGTCTAGTACTTCAAAAATCTCACCCCCAACCAGAAAACCCATGCTAACCTAAGAGCAGAGATCCAATGAATAAACGGTCCTGTGAAACTTAAAGAGGGTGGTTAACCCTGCATCCAATCAATAACAGTGATGGTGGCTGACTCCCCTCTCCAGATTTGCTGGCAGATTGATGTCTGTAAGTGACAGAAATTAAGGGGAAAGGAGGGATTCCAAAAGGCTACGAAGGCTATCAAACCTTCATTACTGCAGCAACAGTGTTTTATATAGCTTCTCAAAATAACCTAAAAGCCCAATCAATCCATGATAATCGTCTACAACCCAGTATGCCAAGTTCTCACCAGAAAGCAGGGCAGGACCATGAGTAAAAGCCTGACTACAAGCGTGGGCAGAAAGCCGTTATCTACTGAGCAGACTGGAGAGGAAGTTCATTCATGCCCTGCAGCTCCCTCTGAGGAAACACGTGCCCTGGGTTTGTGCAAAACATTCAGAGCTGGGTCCAGGGGCGTTTGCCTGACCTTCTCACCAAAAACCCCTTAGGAGAACCCTACCCAGAGGCCATTCTGAAGGAATGAAGAAAGCATCTGGCAAGAAAGGGTGGGACCAGCATCAGCAATTTCTCGTGAAGTGCTCCTGACACCAGCACCCACTAGCCCACCTCTAAATTTAATAAGAGATTTAAGGTAAAGTAAAAGTCATATGACACATTAAAAAAAAAAAAAAGTTGCTGTCAAGTCAACTCCCACTCATGTATGTCAGAGTAGAACTGTCCTCCATAGGGTTTTCAATGGCTGACTTTTTGGAAGTAGATTGCCAGAACTGTCTTCTGAGGTGCCTCTGGGTGGATTCGAACAGCCAACTTTAGGTTAGCAGCTGAGTACATTAACTGTTTGCACTACCCAGAGATTCCAATGCAATATATAAACAGTCTAAAACATCCAAGATTTAACCTATGACCATGACAGCCTTCTTTCCTGGAGCTTCCCTATACTGCCTGAGAAAACAGATGGATTTTTGTAGCAGGAGAATGTTGGTGATGAAATCACCATTACAGGTGTAAACAGTAACTTCTGTATTTTTTCAATGCCTGAGCCCTGGTGGCAGAGTGGTTAAAGTGGTTGGCTGCCAACCAAAAGGTCTGCGGTTCAAACCCCCACCACCTCCACAGGAGAAAGATGTGCAGTCTGCTTCTGTAAAGATTTACAGGCTTGGCAATCCTACTGGGGAGTTCTATTCCGCCCTATAAGGTTGCTATGAGCTGGAATTGACTCGACAACAGGTTTGAGCTTCTAGGCATAAACAGTCTGCAGACATGATCCAGGGGACTTTGTGATTTACCTTGTTTGGGAATTCCGGGAATATCTTCAAAGGTAAGAGTCCGTAGTGAAGGTCGCCAGAATGCATACGACTCCACCAGGGCTTCCAACCCCATTCTAAATGGAAGGGTTGAGATGAGGGTAGGTAAGAGAAGTCTAGTCAGGTGCAGTTGGTGCTTTGTATTGTTACTGGGTAATATGCATCTCAGAAAACAACACTGGTGTTGACGGTACCCATCCTCCTTCCCTCCCACCCCACCCCGCCATTGGCAGGTCAGATGATTGCCACAGGTAGAAGATAATAGTCTTGAGATGAGTGACCTTTCTCTCACCAGGACCAGAAGAGGCTGGAACCTACCTAATACGTCCCGCTAACATCCTCAGAAAACAGCCTATCTTGGAGGGTAAAATGCTGTCCTCTTTGGCCAAGGAGCTGAGGTGAGGCCAAGGCTCTGCTGTGGTCTGGAATCCACCCTCTCTCCCTGTCATATTATTTCTCCCCTTGGTGAGGAAGGCTTTGCCACAAAAGTTGCCCCTGTAAAGCCATCCCTTTTCTAAGAGGCATTCCTGCCCCATCATTCGCTGCCTTAGTATCCAGCTCAGAGGAGTACTCATCCAAAGAAAACTGACTTCTCTCTCAGGGCACAATCTCCACCACACCCCACGCAGCCCACCTGGGCTCTCCCTCCAGCAACAGAAGGTCCAGGAGGGGGCAGCACTGGCTTCTCAGCCCACTGTGCAGGAGGATAGCAGGACAGTGATCTCGCAAAGCCAACACAGTATACAGACTTAGTATTAGCATCAAAAATAAAGCCCCTCTGTACACTTGATAAGTTAATATTTAATAAGACAGAACAGGCTGATTATAGACTAATTACATGATTTACATATATTTTAAAACCTTGGACAGAAGGACAACTAATACTCTAAGATGGTTTGGTCTACATAAATCACCTATCCTGAGTGATGGATTCAGTCTTCTCCTTCTCTAGGTTTGGGAATGAGGCCCTTCGCTCAACTATTCCATTCTCAAGATAACCACACCTGAGACCTCACCACTCTTCCCTCAACCACCACAGCCTTAAGAAATCGTTAATCTAAATATCATTGTTCTTTTCATGAAACATATAGCACCCATGTACGAAATGCCTGCTTCCTAGAGTGTCAAATAATGCTCAGCCATTCTCTTGTGATTGTTAAACACGCTGCAAGATCTATCTTTCATAGCTCAGACCCAAGGTCCTACCCCTCTGGATTCCCTGCATCCCCAACTCATGATGAGCTATGAACTAAGACTACAGGAATCACCTGAAAGTGCCATACCAACTACACAACAATGTCGAAAGCTCTCTCAATGTTGCTGGTGAGTGATTTGTGTAGATCTCACCATCTCACACTACTTGCCTTCAGTTTCAGGGTTTTACACATGGAGTTTGCTTCCTTAGACCATCAGCGTTTAGTCCCTCTCTATTAACCTGTTGATTTCTGTCGCTGTTCTGTGAGGAGCATTACTGCCCCATCTGGGTGATCCGAGAAGGTTGTGTGTGTGTGGAAGGGTGGTGTGTGTGCATGCGCACGTTCTCATGCATGAACACATCATCACATGAGTGCACGCATGAACCCGACGCATCTCTTAAGTCACAGGTGGTTGGAGGAATGTGCTTTGAGAGCGTTTCAAGGAGACGGCACCAGCCCTACACAGGTGCCAGTACTGGGCTGTCACAGGGTACAGCAGAGCACAGAGTAGAGCCACATGTTGCCTTACGTGGGCTACACTGGGAATGAAGGTCAGGATCCATCTCCAGGTCTCATCAGTGTCCCACAAAGAGAGGACTATTTAGGGGTAAGCGCCCTGGACTGGGGTCAGGAGAACTCGGTTATGATTGCCACTCACTATAACTCCCTGTGTGTCCTCAAGTAATTTCTTAACTTCCCTGGACTTCAGTTTCCCATAAAGTGAGGATTAGACTTCAAAATTTCAGACCCCCCTTCCAGCTCTAAAGTTTTTTAATACTATGTGATTTCCCCTGAATCAGACATCTTAATTGCAGTCAAACTACAGGACAAATCCAAGATCACTCAGTAATATTTTTGGTGAATCAAAATATTGATTTTGGACAGTTTTGCAGGCCTGGTCAGTCCCCAAATCCCATGTGAACATGGGCTGCATTTACTACTGGACAAACGAATGCTGGGTGCTGTTTAGGACATTACCCTTATTTTAGCTTATATTAATTCAAAATTTTTATGACTTTCTAGAAGCATGCTTTTAAAAAAAAAGTTTAATGCTATAGAATGTTAGGATATGGCTTTACATAAAACTTCTTTTTATGAGCACAGAGATGAGTTCTTAGTAATTGTAGTTTTAAATATTAAGGATACCAAAATGGTCATGGAGCGGTCCTGAGGGTAGTATACTAGAAGGTATTTAACGAGCATCCACTGGACTTGATTTACTCAATATCAAGATGAACATTACCGCATTATTCGCTTTAGCAGTATTTGCTTTAATACAAATTCACAGACCAGATTCTTGGAGAGAGATTATTGATCATCACAACCATACAGCACTAAGCTTTAAGGAGATGCTCGGAAGGTGACATATCTACAAATGATCTCATTTGGAGCTATGGATATTTTTCCTGAGGCTGATGTTTCACACTGCAAGTTCCAGAAAGGATTTCAGATATTTTGCAGGAAACAGTTATAAAATATTTATTAGCTGAATCTGGACTTTTTAAAAAAAGCCTTCATTTTCTCCAGGAATGGAGACTTTTCCTGTCTAGTTAAAGAAAAGATAAAAGGCACCTCCTGCAGGAGTGCAGCCAAGGCGATAATTTATACAAGATGCCTTTGAACAATTTCCACATTTTATCACCACCCTAATTTATGCTATCAAATGGTCAAGTTTATTTAGTGAAATGGTTATGTTTTTCCTGAAGTATTTAAAGAGAAGAAATTTTTGTACCTTCCTGAGTAAAAAATTTTATAGGGTCAAACCTAAGGCCTAACTGAAGAATGAAACTATTCTCAGCACATAAATTCTGTTTCACATAGCAAATGTCTTACAGGAGAGCTTTTAAGGGCTGAAGCTACTGATTCCTATAAAATAGGCTGTGGAGCTGTAAATAGCCAGAAAGGGATCATTTTTAATTAAAGCAAATTGTTTTATACAGTTTAAGCAATCACAATTGCACGTTATTTCTTGTCCTGCTCAATTAATTTATTTCACATACTGGGGAAAATAAAAATAAAATGTGTTTTAAAAAGCAGTAACAATAGTACAACAGAACCAGGCATAATAAAGGAATATGCTGAACTTTTTTTTCCATGGCTTCCTTCTCAATTAATATAGGAAAAAATCACCCCCCACCCACCCACCCGATAGCACTGTGCCCTCCACCAAGTCTTACATATAACTTAGGCTTTTTTTTTCCTTAAGAAAATAATAGATGTTATAAATGTTTAAAGTTGACCAAATTCTCTCTTTCCCATATAAGTATCTTTTGCATTTAAATTTGACTTTTTTAAAACAAGGAATAGTGATATAGATATTTAGCATTCCAAAGTAAGTACTGACGAGTTTATCTATAGTAAACAGAGGGAAAAAAGAGCGAAACTATTTCATTAGTACGAAGGCTATGTACAGGCTCAACTTGCTTTTCCTGGACTAAGATACTGTTCACACATTTGGAGCAAAATAAAAAATTTTAATTTTAACAAAAGTTTAAATAGTATTAAAACAATTATTTTTCTGTCTGTCCATTGAAACTAAAAGTTTTAGAGTCAGGTAAAAAAAACAGTAGCAAGCATCACAGATGCTCTGTCACCATTCCCAAAACGCCCAAAGGGAAATAAAGATGTCATATCAAAACTAGCATTTTGACCTCACCATACCAAACAATAGGCTTAATAGTTTATTTTCGCCAATGTCACTGATTTTTGTCACTGACCAAATTAAAGTAAAATTTCTTTTCATTATGCTGACATATCTAAAATTCTTCCTGAAACATTTTTATACATCTACTGTCTCAAGTATACTCATTCAAAGTTCATTCCTTATTATCTATCCAAAGTATGTTTATAAAAATATTTTTAATTTACTACTTCAAAAATGAACCGAAAGTAATACAAGAGTCTTAAATGGATAAGTATTGTTCTGCTAAAGCCAAAACTGCCAGAATATTCCATCAAAGTATTTGTCAAGTTAGAAAAGAAGTCATCCTAAAAGTTCCCTTCAAGTCACCCTTGTTAGTGACCATCTCAGGTTACTAACTGATGGTTTGATTCACACCCAATTTTCAGAAGCTCCTCTAAACAGCAAGATAAATCAGAGTTAATATGACCAAAGCCAAGCAGTTTTCAGAGGCAAAGTTTGTCTTCACTTTGAAACAGAAGTCTAAAACAAAATAGAATAATTTTAATACAGCAGACAGCTAGTATGTATTAGGAATACATCCAAACCTTCCTATGGAGTGAAGAACTTCCAAGAGAAGTCCTGCTGTTAGTCAGTGCTGTGCCTCCACCTGCACTAAACTGAAGGCTGCTCTAATCTCAACGGGTCATTGATGTGTTTTAGTTCTCATACTGCATGATGTTTAAACTATGCGCTTGAGTATGGAGTGAAACCAAGTCTCCGAAAGCACTTGTGTGTATGCTGAGAAAAGGGTTGCTGTCTATACCTACACTGCCAAATTGCCTAGCTGGAAGAACTAAAAATCTGGACTACTATCTGATCATTTTCTCTTTAAAATTTGAAATGAAACTGTCTCTAAAATGAGTTAATCGGTGATTTTGACTTCATGTAAACACAGCCTATCAATATAAAATTTCAAGGAGATTTAGAATAATGTCTGGACTAAAATAATAAAACAATAATAAAAATTACTTAGACACTTCTTTTTAAAAGCAAGATGTTTTTAAAAACATTTAGTTCAAAGTTTTACCTCAAAAAGGCATTTGGAGAACATTAGTCTATTATTAACCACTTTTACTACTAATGGCTATTTTAGAAAATGTTGCACTGGTCTACACTGGAATAGAATCATATCAATAAATCCAAAAAAATCTTGGCACAAAGACTAGGTGATTTGCTTTTTTGATAGAAGTAATAAAGTGGAATTCATTATTGCAGCTCTCCCACTTAGCACAAACACCATAAAACGAGACACAGAAAAAATAAACAAGTGTGTGGCTGTCAGAGAAGCCAAGACAAATTTGGAAACTAAAAACATCAGCTCTCTTGGCAATGGGGTAGTAGTTTCATATTCTAGTTGGAAATATGAGGAAACAAGAGACCCTATCATACTCAGAAGACAGAATCAATAATAGTGTTGGTATCACTAAGCAAATTCTAAATCAGTAACAGATGCAGAAAGGACACTGACTTGGGGTATTCAGGCCCCTGGAGCTGTAAGGGCAGGTTTCCCCAAGACTCCTTCAGAAGCAGCATGAAATGTACACTCTGAGAACTTCTATTTTCACGCAGCACCGTACATGAAAGTTAATCTAAAGAAAGGGCAGGCCACATCATTACATCCAAAAGTAAGTTGCCTCCAAAGCTCAATGGTATTAACAAATTTAAATCCTCAAAAAGAAATTATTTCAAAACCATGTTAGTAAATTCAACTGCTTACTTTGTAACAGAAAATTCACAATAAGACATCAGATATATTTATCACAGCCAGAATATTGTATACTAAGGCTTACCTGTTACGCCCAGAGTCTCGAAAGCCTTTGGCAAATGGATTTCTATCTATCTTTAGGCGAGTAATCTGCAGAGTAGAAAAAAATTTACATCAAATCTTATATAAGTGCCAAGTATGATTACGATGGACAGAAATGTTTGCAGAAAAACAAACTATTCCAGAATTAACTATTGAAGGATTCTGTTTCCTCTTTCCAATCCTCCAGATGTTTTAACATCCTAGAAGAAAAGCTAAAAGAAAATTTCAGAAATCATCTAGGACATTCATCTGCCATGACAAAGACACTCCCCACCCCTGTTCGATCGCTATAAATAGATAAAGGTTTATTTTGCTTTCCACATCCCTGACTCTTCTGTTGGTAACTTGCCCAATGTTTGACTATCCTCTCTAAACTGAAGTTTCTCCTTCTAACTTTGGGATGTGGTTTAATCCTGTTTCTCTTGCAACAATGGTGACTGGGAACCCTAATAGCCAACTTCTATTTGACAGCCATTTATATTTATATTTATATTTATATTTATATTTATATTTATATTTATATTTATATTTATATTTATATTTATATTTATATTTATATTTATATTTATATTTATATTTATATTTATAGATCCTAGTTTTTTATTCTCTAGAATTAGGTAATACACACTTCTTTATCTTATCTCTTTTTCCTTTAATCATCTTTGTGACTCTTCACCGAAAGTTTTATTTTTTCATCTTTTAGTTTTCAAGTCCTGACCTGGTCAGAGCACTATGGTGACTACCTAACTAGGGGTAACTACTGCTTGAAGGTTCCAACGGGATTAAATCTTATACATGTAGTGAAAATACGCATAACCAGCTTCTTGACCACTAAGACTACAAGATTTGGGGTGCAAGTGTTTACGAAAAAAATTTTTTTTAGTTATACCATCCTGAATGCCGCTATGAGTTGGAATCGACTCAGTGGCAACGGGTTTTGTTTGGTTTGGTTTATCTTAAATGTGACACTAACAAACAATACCCATGTGTTTCTTGCCAGATCTCCACTTTGTCCAGTGGAATTTACAGCCTATTTTCTAAGAGACTTATCATGTTTTGCTTTCCACATTCCTTGGCTTAATGAAATCTAGAACATTAATTAACAGACTTCTGACTATACCATCTTGGCTAATGACAAAAACACTAAGGCAAGGAAAAGTGCCTTTGGAAAGTCATCTGCCATCTCCCTATATTGTCCGGTGCATGTTCTCAGCCATCCCCCATCAGGTGTGCAATACCTAATACACGTGTGCTCTATATATTTTCTGAGTATGTGGATATGAATATATTATAAATGATATAATGAAAGGGTCTGCGAATTAATTCACCATGTCTGCCACTGTCAGTGAAGGAATCCTTCTTTACAGATTTTCATAGCTCAATTTTCTGTTCATTTCAGAATATTTTTAAAAGCACTTTTTTAAAGTACAAAGAGAGTACAGATTTAAATAATGATTCCTTGTATAAAGGTATATCCCAATTACTATTATCATTATTATTATCATTTTTATTACTAGCATTACCACATTTATCAAGTATATACTATGTATGCTATGCTAAGAATTTTATGCATATTATCTAATTTAATTCTTACAACAACTTACATGGTAATTACTCCAGGTTTACTTCTTTATTTTTATGTTTTAACTGAGGCTTAATTAAGCCTTAAGAAGGATCACATGTTAATAAGCAGTAGCCCTGGGCTAAGATGCCAGGGTTTACAGCCCATGCTATTAACTACTAGGCCTACCAATTTTCCGTAAATTCTTAAAAATAGTAGCTAGGAAATTAAAAGGTGGATGTGATTGCATTTGATCATTATCAATTTCCCTTCTTCCAATTTTTCCACCGTCTTCATCGGCTTGTCAATGTTTGCTAATCGGTGAGCTATTCACCAACACGTACCAAAAGCTCACTGTATCTCTACCTCACTTACAGGGCCACAGAAGCTCACTGAAAATACACACATAACACAGATAATTTGTCTGGGTGCACGAAAGAGAATGAATGAATGTGGAATATGAATTGGGTTGTTAATAAGGTGCTAAATGCCTCTGCTCTTTTCTCCTCATGTATTAATTTTTTCCTTAAAAAATCTATTTCTGCCCTAATATATTTTAAGAATATTTTCCTAACTATCTCTATTCCTTCTAAAGACTACATTTCATGTTCTTTCCTTGGTCCTTCTGATTTTAAGAGCTCATATAATAGTGTGGCAATGCGAGGGTGAGAGGACAGGGCAGCTTCGGTTGTGGCCCTGGGCTGACGTCTCCACAGTGATGAGAGCCGATGAGTCTCTCAGCCTTAGAGGGGAATGTATAGGACAGAGATCCAAGAAACTTTACAACAACAGAAACCACAGCAGATATTATAAAGCCTTCCAGTCTTAACTAGGGTGTATATACATGTAAAGAGAAGCAAAGACCTAAAATAATTTTGCTAACCATTGAAATAAAAGTTTTTTTAATTAAAAGAAAAACCTGCAACAGGCCACACCAACCTCAATTATGTAGCTATTTATTATGAAAACTGGCCTGAATCACATGGATTAAATAACTGCCTCCAATTCCATTCTCCACCTACTCAGCACTTGTAGACAGAGCGTTAAAGAACTATACATATTTGCCCCTTAAATTATTTCTAATTTTATGAAAAAACCACTACACAATTGTTGATTTCTCAGATTACAAGCATGTATATCACCCTCTATTAAAATTAAAGAATATCCTGAAAGAAGTAACCATTTTTGGATAGATACTAACATGACTATATCAGATTCATGCCTCTGAAATAGTATTTCTCATAATACATGAGGGATAGTTTTCAAATAAAATGAGCCGACAAATCCCATACTCTCCACAATTCACATTTCTACATTTGACATTTCTATTTCCTGGGCAATAAACATGCTTTCTAATTTTAAATATGACATTCTGATTCAATATCTCAAAATGGAAAGCCTCTAAATGGAACAAAACTCAGTCAGGAGACACACTTCTTGTCTAAGGAAGTCCTTACCGGAGTAGCCTTAATTGGGGGATCATGGGGAAATAACTGGATGTCATACATGGCAAATGCTTTATAAAAATTCATAATATTTAGATACAGTGAAAAGGATGGTTAGCTTTCTATTTACACCTGAAATAAAAAGTGTAGAAAAACAGCAATTCTCGGAACAATACCTGCTGATTCTGATAGGCAGTGACAGTTGTAAAGACAGTTTCTGGAAAGGAGAATGCCTTCACTCCCTCCCCAGACGGAACAGGCTTGATGGGAGAAAGATCATCTCCACAGTCTTTACGGATGACGTGTACTCGAGGTTGGTATTTGTGCATAGAATGAAGAATAATCTATGTTGAGGAAAGAAAAGCCAATTTATGTAAAATAAATTATGGTATGAAACTTAAGTTTCCAAGAATGCAAAAGTATGAATTTAATAAACTATATCAAAATTGGAACAGGAGAGCTGAGAAGTCATTTATAAAATGTGCATAAGAATACAAAATAGAAATAAAACCATTATTTGGTGAAATCCTATGTACAAGTACACAAATTTAACATCAAATTTTCTATCACTGAAAATACAAGAATAAATCCATAGATGTTTTATTTATGAGTGCAATAAAAACACAAAGCTTAAAACCAATAAAACTAACAATGAGATTAAAATTATATTTAAATTCCACAGCACACACCCCCTAAAATTATTTGCACGCCTAGTTTTCTTCATGTTTCCTCCATTGGTGATACTACATGCCCATTCATGGGCAAAGGGAATTTTAAAGATACACCACCTTCTGCCTCGTGTGCCTGGGTAGACATATTTTGATTTGCAAATTCTCTGGTCTGCCTGGAGAGCTCAGGGCCAGTGCCTCTATCACAAGGCTTCCAAAACAGATGCCCAGGGATAGAAAAGCTGGTGCTCTCAGACTCTGCTGGAGGAATCTGACAATATGGTTCAATTACCCTGAAAATGTTTACAGCCTTCTACCCAATGATTCTCCTTCTGAGAATTCATTCTAATATTTCAAATTCAGAATAGCTTTTTGTGTACAAAGATGAACAACAATAAATAATCACAAAATCACTTAAAATAATTAAAATCTCCATTAGCAGAGAGGTTAGGTAAATGAAAACATTTTCACACAATGAGATACAGTATTATTCAGCCATTACTAACAGTGTTTAGAAAATATACAACAACATGGTACATACGTTTCTTTTTAAACGTTAAATAAAAAAACAGGATCAAAATTGTTTGCAAACTTATCACGACTATATAGAGTAGAAAGGGCCCATGCAAAGACACGAACCATGATCATCTCTGGGTGATGGAACCGTAGATTAATTTTTCTTCTTGTTTATATGTTCTATGCTTTCAAAATTGAACAGGTAGGGTGAAGAAATAGGCTTCTCCAGCAGGATTTTCTATTTGCTGCTGGGATTCCAGGCTGAGTCATTTATTAATGAGTTTGGTTAATACACCTATATCTTTCCTGATGCAGGCTTGAATTTAGGTTTTTGGGTGTGATGAGCTTGGAGGTGAAACAACTCTTGGAAAAACACAATGTCTAACCCGTTTCCTGATTTTCAGGATGTGGGCAGTTTAATAAGCAAAACTCAGAATCTCTGGTCATTTCAAACACAAATAGTCCTATACCTGGAGAGTGTTTTAGCTGCCACAAGATGGCTTTACCTTCTGACAGTAAAGAGTGCTGTGGTCGATTTTTTGTTTTTGTTTGCTTGCTTGTTTTACCCTAACGTTTTTCTTTTTCCTGGAAGAAAGGTCTGGTTAGCAGAGCTCATGACCCTGCCCCATCAGGTGTGTTTGCTGACGAGGCCGTGTGAACACGAGGAAAGGACAAGAGGAGACAGTAGCCCTCATCATCACACAGATGCACGTGCGCACGCACACACACACACACACACACACACACACACACAGATGAGCCTGCAACTTCTGCCAAATTCTCTTTTTCCTCTTTCCAAGTCTAAGGAAAGGGCAGAATTTCAACCACCCATTAGTGGCTTACGAAATCAACGTAGAAGATCGCAACCGGACATTTTTTAAATGTATAAAATTATTAAATAAGATGGCGAAGAAAATCAGAGTACAGTCCGTGTAGTAAGGATGAGCACTGCATTGAGATTTTTTTTCTGTTAATCAGGCTGTGTGGGCATGTCTGTGTAGAAACAAGGAGATCACAATGACACATACGCACACACACTAGATCATAACGTCAAATGTATGTCTTGCTGTGAGTCAGGTCAAACAGTTTGAAAAACACAGGATCAAGATGTAATTCTAATCATTCTAATGATCAGCATATCCAAATGTTTTTATTTTCATTTCCTGGGTATAGTATTATGGATTGAATTATGTCCCCCCGAAATATGTGTAAATCCTAACCTCTATGCCTATGGTTATAATCTGATTTGGGAATGAGTTGTCTTTCCTATATCAGTGAGGTAAGATTAGCCTAAGGTATAGCAAGTCAATCACTTTTAAGATACAAAGAAGATTAAACTCAAGCTAGCAAGCAGAGATGGGGGAGAGAGATGCCAAGCCACATGAAGATTGCCCAGGAGCAGGAGCTCAGATGAGACAAGGACCCTCCTGCAGAGCTGACAGAGAAAGCCTTCCCCTAGAGCTGGCACCCTGAATTTGTACTTCTAGCCTCCTAAACTGCAAGAAAATAAATTTCTGTTTGTTAAAGCCACCCACTTGTGGTATTTCTGTTATAGCAGCACTAGATAACTAAGGTGGTATCTGAGTAGTATGTCTACTAATCCTCATTTGAAATGATATAATAGAAATCTAAGTTAATATCCTCAGAACCCCAATATCTCAGCAGGGCTGAAAAGTATCTAGAACTCAGTAGTTATATTTTTTCAGAGCCATTTTAAATGTATTTGTCTATATCTTCACCTTATTTCAAAAACAATCTAAGGTGGGGCACAGTGGAATGGGATGCACACGCAGCTTGTATGTGCCTGCGTTTATACATTACTAATCATAAAGATTATCCAAGTAAAACCATAATTTTCAATATTATCTATAGGAATTTACTGTATCTTTGGAAACTTTTTGGGAAATGTTGAACAAGTTTCAGTTCTTCTTTACAAGATAGCGTTATTGGCTTTCTCAGGAACCACCAAACTTAAAATGATGAGTGATCAATAACATTTTACTTATTTAACAGAACATGTAGAACCAGGAGAACCACAGGCCATATAAACAAGGAGACCACAATGATAATGGCCACTGCCAAAACCCAAAAAATTATATCCGTATGTTCCATGCTTTCTGTTCTGTTTAGAGGGAGGATCTTTTTGATTTTTGGCATTACCTTGTAACACAGGGAGTCACATGGACCAATGTCCAATAAACACAGTGCTTTCTCATGAAGCAGATTGATACGTATTTTTCTACTTTATTGAGTCAAAAGAAGCACAATATTACTTATTTCTGCTCTGACAGGCCTAAAGTGCCCTTGGTTTGATAGACAGTCTTACAGAACAGCTCAGTAGGAAAACACTATCTGCTGAATCAGGAAATTCTCCAGAAGACCTAAATGCCAGTGTTGGAAAAGCCAAGGAAAGGACCAAAGAGGAACAGATAACCAAAGCCTGGCTCCCTGCAGTTCTGGTGAGGCCAATTACTAACTCACTTAAAACAGTAGGGGTCAAAGCTATCACACTGGATCACAGCCTCCACAGCAAGGTGGTCTTATTTTTGTTTCATGTGTGACACCATATATAAAACACTCTTTAAGAATATGTTTTCAAGGTCACCAGCTTATTGGATTCACTGAAAGTTCTCTGATTCCAATATAACACACGAGAAAACCGAGCCTCAGAAAGGGTAAGTGACTTGCCCAATAACGTGAATATGTTGTATCTCTAAGCTCTTACAAGTTCCTTCCACAAGGGAGACTGGAACAGCCTCTCCTATTATCTTGTGCTTCCCTAACCTAACTCTCAAGGTGAAATGTGAAGGGGGTGAGGACAAACTTAGATCTAAGAGTGACTCTGTATCAGCAAATCCTTTGCAGCTGGGAGTACAGGTCCTCCCACAGATCCCTGGCTGTGGCTGCAGGGCCCTGTTTCCTCTAGAAGCCCTCAGCACTGCAGGTAGGAGTCCTGCCAAGGTTTAAGGCGCACTGTTACCTGTGAAGTGTCTTCAAATTTTGGGGGAAATTCTCATCTAAACTTTTCCCTCCTGAAAGCAAATTTCTGGTGAACAGGGAAACATGAACAAGATGAGAAGGAATACCCTACCCAAGCATGTTAATCATAAATACGAGTAGATCTGCACGTGGGTCGGCCAAGCACCAGTCTTGTTTTGTGATGATACCCACAGCGACCAGGCAAAAAGTGGCTACAGATGCCCTTGAGAAACAGGTAGGGGTTATAAAGCCTTCACTACATTCAAAGATTAGCTATGGGGTGGTGGACATTTCTACTCTGGATTCTCACCAATATCCTTCTCTAAAGAATCTTTGATATACAAATACCTGAAAAGTCACTTTGAGGCAAACAACAGTGGCTGGTAATCTCACATCTCATGCAGGGACTACATGTTAGGGTGAAACGCAATCCTAGGTCTAGTCCCAGACCTGTGAGAATTTGATTCCAGCAATAACTCTGTATTTAATAAAAGTCCCAGGTCTACATGGAGTTCTCAAGTCACTATGTTGACAATTTGCACATGTGTAGCAGAGTAAAGCTGGGAACTGGGAAAAAAATAAGAAAGCAAATTACGAGATTTCCTCTTATTTGAGTCTACAGCTTTATTAGTCAGAGATTAGTGATACTTCCTTTCAAATTATGAAAGGTGGCAGGGGGAACTTAACCTTATGAGGGTAGAGGTTAGTCCCTGAAAGGTGTCTTGCATCAGGAAAAGGACACCTGAATTAGGAAGTCCCACCAGAACAGTACTACTGTCTTCTTAGACCCTGAGTCACAATCAGCAATAGGTTTAGAAGCAAATTCTCCCAATCTCTAATCCAGCCTCATTTGGGGGCATCAAACTGATTTCTCCTGGTTGGAATAAAATGGCCTCAGGACTTCTCTGAGGGCTGACAGGATGGTTATTAAGCTTGTCTTTTCTTCCTTCTAGGCTACACCATGGCTTTGTATCTTTCACCACATTTTATAAAGTCTTCAAAAAATGTTATTTAAATGAGTAACAAAAAAGAGCATTTCTCCTCCTACTTCCTCTCTAGTCCTATGAAGCACAGTTCTACTCTGACACAGGGTTGCCATTTGTCACAGAATCAACTCAGTGGCAACTTTTTTTTAAATCAATTATAATATATACATTTTTACCATTCTCAAAACCAATTTCCTCGCTCCCTAATGTCACAGATACTTATCTCTCTTTCTCTCTCCTTCACACACTAATTACCTCCTTTAATTAAAATAGTGCATTCCTTAAAGGAAATTTTTTACCCATAGACAACATACGTCTCTAGGTTTTGCCTATTACCGGCTTTGTTTTTATTTTTTCTAATAGTGAAATATTTATAATTATTTATGTTGAAGCAATAGAATTTTAGTTCGCAATCTATTCTTCTGTGCTTTAAACAAATGGTATTTTAAATAAAATCTAGTGAAACTACAAAGTCAAAATCATATGGATAATCATTACTAAATATATATCTAAGATTAGATATATTAAATACTACATATAGATCCAGTAATCTGACCTAAGAGTTCTAAAATGATTTATTTAAATTTTTAAATAAGTTTATAACTAATATATGTTAGTATATAGTTTTTAGATCTATTTATCTCTTTAAAACCACAGAACTCAGAAGTGTGGTATACTAAAGATTTTGAAAACCAGTGACACTAAATGGCATTTAATCTAAAGTTTTCTATCCCCAAAAATGACAGAATCCTTAACGGACACGCACGCAACATTTTCCAGCCCCCTCAATGCTACAGAAGAAACCAGTGTCCTTTCACTGAAGTCAAACAAAAAGTAATTGTTAAAACTTGACTATGTAAACAAGAATAAAAAAGGAAAATTAGAAGTAATGCATTAAAATACTAGGCATGAAGTTGGATTCAGAAAAGAAATCTACTGTTGTTTTCTGATTGTTTTAAATTATAAAAGACAACAAACAATAAACAAAAGCACTGGCAAAGTGAGATTTCACTAGATGCATATTAAAAAATCTAGATATGCATTTGTACAGCAATTAAATTTACCTACAGGTTTTCTTTAAGTCCAACTGTCTAGAAATTTGCAAATCATATCCTGTCATCATTGTATTACTAGTTTATGACAGTTTACATTTTTGTTTTAAAAGATTTGCTTGTAAACATGCTGTTATGTCACCCCTTTGAGAAATGAACTTGCTGGACTTCCTTTAGGTATAATACATTCTTCAAAAGGCATTTCTATGCTGCCTCAATCAAAACTCTCCCAAATAACAAAAACCTAATAGAAATGCTAACTCTGATTGCAAATCAGCATGCACCTAGAGTTATTCATTAACATAATAATGTAGAAATCTTGCCTAGAAACAATACTGCATAAAAAAATTAACCAGATGTTAAAATGACTATATTATTGCAATGGCTGAACTTTGACTTACATATCAGGTTTCAGCAGTTTTATGAATAAAAAGAATTATAGTAACATATTTTGACACATTAGATATTATTACAAAACAATTGGGAACTTGTAAGCGAAACACACAAACGGCATAAGCCTGGCCCAGTTATTGAGAAGCAATGAGTCTCAGCTGGGACGAGAGCTGGATGCAGGCGGGACACAATAAATTATCCTGGTTAACCCAATTCCCAAATATTCATACACAAAGTATAATAATTAGCACCTCATGGGAATTCAAACAAACGTTTTGGCTAAAAAAAAAAAAAGTTTGCCTGAGGTTCTTTTATTCTCGTACAAATGTAGTATCTAGTTTTAACCTATTAAATACCTCACAGGATTCTCTGACCACAGGCATATACCCATCACCATCGAGTCAATTCATAGTGACCCTATAGGACAGAATAGAACTGCCCCATACAGTTTCCAAGGAGTAAATGGTGGATTCAAACTGCTGACCTTTTTGATTAGCAGCCGTAGCTCTTAACCACTATGCCACCAGGGCCATAGGTAAAAATGATGCAAAAAGAACCTTGATTTTGAACAGACCGTTCACACTCTGATCAACCAGGAAAGGAATACTATAATCTTAGAAGGGTTTGTCTCCTTCAGTCACATGCAATATAGATGTAAGCATGCTATTGAATGGTGTGGCATTAGGGAGGCCGTCTACTCACGTGGCCTTGGTCATCCAGTTCATTGTTGGTGAGCTTCAGCTTGTCGAAGCTGATCACTTGTCTCATCCAAGTCTCCCCTGAGGCAGGTGAGTCTGGATGAATGTACACCCGAGGGGGCACAGGGGAGTCAGCATTACCCGCCACCATCCATTTAGAGCTGTGGTAAACATACCTGCAAGGCAATGACAAGGTTCAGTATATGGACTATCGGTCTCCTAGAATCTCCAACTCCACAAAATCTGACAAAATGGACATCTTTTCTTTTTTTTATAAGGTCTAAAATAAACATTTCCTCTTTATACCCGGTATATAAAAAAATATGAGTTCAAGTACTTTTCAAAACTTCTCTAAGGTGGCGACGGCCTAGTGACAACTCAGAGTAAGTTGTGTGTTAAGGGTTTAGTGAAAAATATGTGCATTATAACTACCATAAATGCAAGTGTCTTAATGCTTATGAAAAACATATTCACATTAGGCATCTCACCTGATAGTCTAATATTTTTTAACTTTTCAGCTGGATATTCAATTGACATGAAAATATTATTAAATTATCAATCTCACCTTAAGCAAATATCAAAAATACTTGAGAGTTATAATATCTTAAGTTGTTCCACTTCCTTTAAGATCACTTCCCACTTTAGGTTTATGCACAGGCTAGGCAATGGAAAGGCAAGAGGAAATTGTCAGAAGGTCCAGTAAACTTGATTTTCATAGGGAAAAAATTTTATCTATTATCATTTACAATTTTTTTTTCCTAATGCTATGATTCTACATGCTGAAGATAAATTATTCAGTTATATTTTAAAATTTTTGTATATTCAGAAAATGTAGGCCTTTATCTCCTACATTTTTCTTGGCCCCTGTAAGAAAATTCTTGCAAAGAGATTTCAAATATAATCAAACTTTGAAATGACGGCACAGGTCATTAATATTACTTTTTTTAATTAAGAGACAACCATCCTATTGTTTTTGTTCATATATGTCAAATATATTGATTTAGTAAGAATAAACACTTAAACAACACTTCCAGTAATAAGATAATATTTAATCCTATGTTTAATTTTTCATTTACTAATGTTAATTTAACATACACTAATTCAAAAAAACTAGAAACTAGTATACTAATGAATCACTTAGAAAAGGGTATTAAATGAAATGATATACTTAGATATTCTTCTCTTTGTGTTTTGAAATATGGCATACAACTTAAAGCAATGATCTGCAAACGGTCTCAGATAATTCTACCTGTGTAGTATGCCAATTGTTGTTGTTAGGTGCCGTCAAGTCAGCTCTGACTCATAGCAACCCTATGCACAACAGAATGAAACACTGCCCAGTCCTGAGCCATCCTTACAATCATTGTTATCCCTGAGCTCACTGTTGCCAATTACTTTTTTAAATAGCATGATACCCTCTCATAACATCTCTGATGAGACCCTTTGTTTCAAGTATGGTCACATATTTCATTCTCTTTTGAACTCTCAATATGCCTCCTATACTCTAATTCCTGGTCTTAGGGAAAAAAAAAAATCACAAAATTAAGAAGAATAATATTTTTTTTAACTTCCTCTAATTGGTATGGTATAATTTCAATAAATAAATTTCACAAGTGTGGGTTTTTGTGAATTTTTATTTACATTCTTATGAAACATAATCATTTTAACTTGACTAAATACCACTTTTTGACATCAGAAAATAAACCCCAAAACTTTTTCTAATACTGCTGGAAAAAGTGGAATATAAAATGGAAATCTTAGAAACAAAAGAAAAATTTGTATTGTGAATATGAATTTGATCATTACCAAAATAAACACAGTTGTATGCTCTATCAAACCCTTGAAAAAAGTATATATATTAAATAGTTTAAACATCTATATTCATCAAAAGAATTAATGTTACACATTACATATTCTTTGTAAAATATTCTAAATTGAAATGCTGAAAACAAATTTCTTCTTGGGAAACTATGTAAGTGAAAGCAAACTCATGTTTTATAAGTTTATCTTTTAAAATCCGGCATCTTAGTACTAATACTTGAAATTCCCTTGTTTTATGTGCGAATAAATAAGAATCAGTTAAGTAAAATAAACTATCCGAAACACATGGAAGAAATCTGGAGAAAGAAGTAGAAGACTTAACTTAGAAGAGACAGTAATAGTTTTTAAGCTCATTAAGATTTACATTACCTTCCTCAGCACAAAATCCAAATTAGAACATGGGTTTTAAACCAATTATATAAAAAGAATGAACATCAATGCTTTTTAGCCTGTTATGCAGTCAGGTAATTTTAGCAAAATATCTTAATGATTTACTTAACTAAAGTAACTAAGCAATACAACTTATGCATAAAATACAAATAATTAAACTGCCATTTACATGGCCATTTTTGCAGTATTTCATAGTTCTATGTGCTAATTAAAACCTGTATACTATTTTAACACCATAAATGTTTCAAAAAAGCAGCCCTATATTTTAAAAAGTAGCAAAAACCAAATCTGATTTCATTTAAAAACTTACTAAAAGCAATCACTTGCAATCTTGCAATCACTCTATTTATGAAAAACTAAGAAAACCAAAATTAAAACAGCGTCTTCCTATTTTCCAAACATTCAAAACTTCCTTTTTCAAATGTTACTGATTTTAACTTCATGAAGATAAAAATCACTATCATTAAAAACTGCAGATTTGCTTTCTTGCAAAAGAAAAAGAGCAAAGGTTGGTTTGAAACTAAAGAATGTATATCTTTTCAAAGATTACTTGGTATTTAGATAAATATATTCTATTTCAAAACCCAGGTATTATAAGGTTTAAAAATATATATATATTGTGTTAGCAATCAACCAAAAAACAACGGTAAGGTAACAGTTTATTAACATTTTAAAGATGTCAATATAATAAATTATGAGATTTTATTTTTCTTAATTGTAGAAAATCTGAAATAATTTTCTCACATTTCAGAAGTTAAGGAAAGGAAAAAATTCCCCAGACATTTTATGATTTTGAATGTAACAAGTTATAAAGAAAATTTATTTGAAGAGTTAAAAAAAATCACAAAGAAAATGAAACAGTGTAATCTACAAACTTAACATTTTCCCTCAAAATTCGAATCGAAACGTGAACCCATCTAAAGGACACATTCAGTTTACCAACACCAAGCTGCATTAAAAGTGGCCCCTGTCGATAAAGTGCTATACTTGAAGACATCTGTCTGTCTATTAAAAACAAAACAAAAATTGTTTTCACATTTGCTAAAAGAGAAGACACCAGCTGGGCTGCTGGAACCCACAGGTGGTTGGATTATGGAACTGGAAATTTTACAGGCTACTGGAAACAACTATCACAGTCCTCACAGATCAAACAGGTACTAGCCTACAAAATCCTAGTAGTTTCTGTAGACAATCACTGTACCTGTATCTTTTGTTGTCCACTGGCACAATATCCATGGCAATGTAATATTGTTGGTGAGGATCTAATCCTGAGATCTTTACTCTCATTGCTGGAAACATGCGCCTATGTGTAAAGGAGGGAAAGGAAAAGAGGGTTTGGGTTTGTTTTTGTTTATGCTTAGACATGGAGAATGAATAAGCAAACAAACCTCTCAAATCTCCATTTTTCATATACACAAATTTATAGCATTCACTTTGGTAAATATAATTCAAACAATCAGAACACAGGGAAGGGATATCAAAACTGATGTTTTTTCACTGTAATTTGTTGTGCCCTGTCCATGTGTTCCATGTTTACTGAAATGTCAGAATAGTTTAAAAGCTGAACTGTATACTGAAGGAGTAATAGCACTAAATAATGCATTTTATTTTATAAAACAAGAGTTAATGAACATATTTACTTCAATAATACAAATAATAAAATATATCAAATAATAAAAATAAAAAAGTCGAATTTCTGCAAGTGGTAAAATATATTATAATGTGAAATTTTAAAAGGGTTATAAAAAGCCACAAGGAGCCAATGTGCCATGCTATAACCAAACAATATGTTCTTTATTGAGACAGGACTTCCTGTCTGCAGCATGGTAAAGGTGAAGTGCAAAAGTTGCTCTAAATTTGAAAGGTATAGTAAAACTTCTTTATTGAAAGCAGAAACTAAGCACAATGCATATTTACCAAATCATTCCTTCCCCTTCTGTACACTGAAAATAATTTCTTACTTAACCACACTTACTTAAAATTTTGTTAATTAAAACAAATTAAAATAAACATTTTCTCTTGGCTTCTCAGAGATGTGTATCAAAGGAGATGCTAAAGTAAATGCACGTACCCCTTAAAAAGGACATAGTAGTAGCAAGGAATACCAGCAAACTATTTGTTTTGAGTGGGGAAAAAAAACAGAATTTTTAAAAATTGTCATCTAATGATTTATGTCTAGGACTTTCCAGTTAAATCTAATTTTTGCTAATTTAATCTTATAACACAAGTTTTAGTATGGTTATTTACCAGATTTTTATTCTATAGCAATAATGCCATTAAAAGACCACTTCCAGAGAAAAGAAAGTCCATTATTCCTAACTAGGCATGAGAACAGTTTTAATATGCCGGCTGTTCTAGTGGTATTTCACTGCACCTGTAAGATAAAGAGTAAAGGTCTGTAACTACCTCCTTTATAAGACAACTGTTGCTTTGTGTTGTTGAAGGCTGAATTTGGATCATTAATAAAAGCTCAGTGAAAATGCAGAAGGTACCATATGGATTCAATAAAATATGTTTTTGTAATTTCTAATAAGTTTGGATATTTTCATGCTATCCAGGTTTTTACCATGTGTACTCCCTGAAAGAGTGGTGTGTGTTTTTAAGTTTCTTTTAAGTGAGCATATTATTCATAGATTTCATTGCAGTACATGAACTGAAAACTTTAAAATGCAAATATTTCTGTGCCTACCTCAAATTAATATGATCTAGCCAACAAATCCATTCATTTTACTAACTGATGCACGTACAAATTTTATACTTTCAAAAAGCTGATATAACTTCTTAGAAAAGTTTTATATTCTTCAGCATATTTAGAACTAAGAAGTTGAATTTCATTTAGGAAAAAAAATCACGTAACTGTGGATCTATAAAACAATGATTTTTTTTAAAGCAGGGTAATTATTTTCGCAATTACAGGCGGTTGAACATGTATTATTAGTGACTTCAGTGACTTTTCATCCGAGTCTAACATCAAAATAGCACAACACATAACGTCCTCACATTGCCAGTGAATCTTTTGATATAGAACCAACCTCAAAGTCTCAAATCCGAAAAAGCAAATAATAGCTTGGCTGAAGAGTAAACGGTGTTAAAAAAAAAAAATCTGTTTGTTTGTTCCCAGGAATGATAACTAGAGCTTAAATAAATGTATGGACGGATTTAAATACGACTTCGAATCTATAACTACCCTTAACTGCAAACATCGATGGCGCAGTGATTTTCTCCCCGGCATCCTTTTTTTTTTTTTTTATCCGGTAATAGGGCAGCCAGGCTGTGCACCTCATGGCTTGTACTAGAAAGGCAAAGCCCACCTCGAAAGTGAACCACCGTCCAGGGCCTTGTCACGTCTGCCCGTAAATTCGAACCAGAGCTCTCACTGCGCAACAGGCCCTTCTCCTTCCTAACTGAAGGAGGTGAGGTGAGACCAGGGTCGGGGGACATGGGGAATGTTCGCGCCAGCTCCTACTTTACCTGCCCGCCTTGGTGATGATCATCTCCGTGCCGATCTCGTGGAAACGCTTCCAGAGCTCGGCTCCTTGCAGATCCACCCGCGGGGCCTGCGGCGAGGGCAGCGGGGTCCCGGGCCTGGCCAAGGCAGGTGCAGGGGACCCCTTCGGGGAGCCCCCCGGGGACGCCAGTGGGGAAGCTCCCTGCAGGAAGCCGTCCTCACAACCGCCTGGCCAGAAAAGGACAGAGAGGGTGGAATGGGTGAGAAGTTGAGAGGTGAAGCCGGCCAGGGAGACGCGAACCCCCTGGAGGGGGTGAGGAGAGGGAGAAGAACCAGGAGAAAACGAGAAGCCTTGGTGCCATCTGAGCCTTCTAACAGGCCCATCGATAAACACCCGCTGTCTGCCCGCTGAGGGGACACTGAGCACTCGAGTGAGGCCTGCGTGGCCCCCAAGTCCGGAGCCCGAGCTAGGCGCGGGCCGCGTCCACCCCACCCGCCCGGCCTCGGCGGGGTCAAGGCCCCAAAAATATTTCGCGCCGCCGCGGGGGTCTAGAACTCGTGCTCAACAGAATCTGAGCCGGGTTCTCGAGTTCAGAGCCCCTAGTGCTGGTCCAAACATAGCCTTTGCTCCGAAGGGTAAGCAGCCAAAGAGCGTGGTGTCCCGGCCCCTGGCCCACAGCGCCTGGGCCTCTCTTCGCAATCAATAGGCGTCTGAGCGCCTCACTTTCGGCCCGGAGAGAGGCAACTTCTAAAAAGCTCTTCAGACCCGTCTCCCGCCAACCTCCCGGGCTTTCCTGCGCTTCTAGCCAAGCAGCAAAGCGGCGAGATAGCACGAAAAGCAACCTCGCGGTCGCCCTCGGCCTTGTACAGCGGAAATCTAGAAGGAAAGGCTGGAGGATGGTCAGCTACCCCCGGGAAATCGTTGCAAATATGCCGCCTTCTTCCTGGTTTGCACAAGCGGTTTAGGGTATTCGTTCCGGTTTCGGGGGGATTCCCCTGTTGCTTCCCACTCCACCCACCACGCTTTTAAAAGTTAGTAAGGAAAAAAAGAGCACCCATTGGCTGGGAGCCCAAGGGAGGCAGATGAGGAAACTTCCCAGCCGCGGCTGAGGAGTTGCGAAGCAAGGCTGGAAGCTTCATTTTAACCGTCTGGAGCGTGACCAGAGTTGCGCGCACAAGCGGCAAGGGAAGCAGCAAGTTTTCGCCGTGATACTCACGGCCGACGCGTGTTGCCTCTGGCACGTCGGGACACGGGGTGCACGCACACCCCCAAACTCTGAGAAGTTAAGGTTCGCGGCCGCGGTACGGGCCGGCCCGGAGGACGCGCCCGGTAGAAGTTAGGCGGGAAAGGGCCGACTCACCCGCGGCTCCGCCGGAGCCGCAGCTCCGCTCCAGGTCTGTACAGCTCCGGTCGGGCCCGGACACCGCCCCAGCTGGCTGCGGGAGCGCGGCGCTTTCGTCTCCCTCAGAGGAGCCCTTTCCTCCGGCGCCGGCGCCGGCGCCGCCGCCGCCGGCGCGGCTACAACCTCCGTCGTCCGCGGTCCCGGCCGCCTCTTCCGCGCCAAGCTTTCGCCGCTTCTTCTGCAGCTGCTGCTGCTTCTCGGCGCCGATGAGCGCCTCCACGGAGAAGGCGTGTGCCTTGAGGCTTAGCATGCTGCATGGCGAGCCCCTCCGCTTCTCGGCCATCCCCGCCGCCCGGCGCCCGCCCGTCGGCCGCGCGCCACTCTCTCATATACACTCACGCGGGCACACGCACACACTCGCTCTCCTTCCCCCACCAAAATTTAAACAACTCTCGGGGCCTCACGCAGGCCGAGCTCTGCCCCTTCCCTGTCGCGGGCAAGAACAAATTTGGCGTTTCCTCTTTCTCGCTCCTGTTGGGATCCGAGGAACCAGCGACGCGCCTGCCAAGCTTCCTTCCCTCGGTCTCCCGCGCGCGCTCTCTCACTGATGCACTCCTTCGCTCCCACCCCCTCCACCTCCTCTTGCTGCTCCAAGATCTGCCTCGACTGATGCACTAGAGAGGACTAACATGGGTAAAAAAAACACTCTGCGGACACAAATTAGGGATTGTAATTGAAATTTGTTGCCTTGATCTGTCAGCACTTCCAGGCAGGAGAGCGGTGGGAAGAACTTGTTCATTAATGTCAATAAAGCGGCGGGGGAGGAGCCAGGGGCACCTGTCAATCACTGAGACGGCCGTCCAATCAGGGGGAGCCGACGCCGCCAGAGCCCGCACCCACTTCCTTACAAGGTCGCGAAAACATAGGAGTGAAAAGCGCCGCCGTCTGGCTGGAGGTGCGAGCCCTGCGCGCGTCGGACCCGGAGGGTCTTCCGCCGCCTGCAGCCCAGTCTAGACCCCGAGACTCTCCAGCTTTCCTCCGCAGGACCAAGAAAGATGCAGGCTCCTGTCTTTAAACCGAGAAGATCACCAAGTTAGAATAGCAAGAACCCTTCAGGAGACCTTAAATTCCCGTCCCATTGCCTTACCACTTAAGGTTGCTTGCTGCAAGTCTGAAAGTTTTGGTAGTCGGGAGAATTCACAGAACCCAGGCCTGTCGTTTCTAATTTAAACACTCTTGCATTTTAAGCGCCCACACTGCACCGTCGTGGCACTAGGCTTATTTATTTGTTTATTTATTTTTACTCCTTGGATTTTCCTTTTGGGAGTGGGTTCAAGAAATGTTAAAATCCTTTCTATTTGGGAGGGCAGAATTTTACATCATCGTTCAATTTTTCCTATAAACTAGCCAGAAAAAAAGTGTGCCGGCGAGCTGGCCTTTTTTTTCTAAGCACGGTAGTTAAGTATTTTAAAACTCAGGTCATGGGATTTTAATTCTGTGTGTCTTCAATGGAGCCCTGGTGATGCTGTGTTTAAGCGCTGGGGTGCTAACCAAAAGGTTGGTGGTTCGACCAGCCTCTCCTGGGAGAAAGATGTGGTAGTCTGCTTCCGTCAAGATTACAGACTTGGAAACTCAAAGGGGCAGTTCTACCCTGTCCTATAGGGTCGCGATGAGTCAACTAGATAGCACACAACAGCAACAACAACGTGTCTTTAATGGTACGGATTTAGCCTTAAAAGCTCGTGAAACTTAAAGTGAAGTTTTAAGATGCAAAATCATTTCCCACTGAATTTTTTTTAAACTGGTTTAACATAACTTATTTGCTCTACTTTTGACAATTTACCACTTTAATCTCAGGCTTTTAGAGAGTCTACTTGTTTCATTAAAACGCCAGTTTGAAACAAGAACGACCTTTCTTAGTTGAATGATACCAAACACGTATGTACAGTTTGTTTTGTACTTTTTCCAACTCGATTTTTTGTCAAGATTTTTGGTGTAAATAGAGGAAATCTCTTGTAGAATAAAGTTCATAATGTGTATTATTCGTAACCTTTACGCAACCAAGTATTGTGTTTCCTCTCCTTCATTCACTTCAGCCTCCGGGAACTGTTAGCTGTCCTGTTATCTTTGACTTCTCTTTAAGCTTTCCGTACCATGATTGATGGAGTAGTTTCGCTGCTACGGTATTTTCACCGTAGCTGGGTGGACGCGCGGTCCCTCCCTAGGCGGGATAGCAGCGGAGCAGCGGGAATCTGAGCTGGCGGTGCACAGAGGCACGTGCACACTGCCCAGCCTTATCCAGCAGCCTTGTGATCAGAAAGGACTCGGTAATACTGGTGCTGAGGGGACCTCTTTTAAACGCTTGAAAAAAAAAAAAACACACTCAACTGGGAGATGCTTTGCATTTGTAAAAGAAAGGCTTTGCGACTGGTCTGGGGCTTTCCTGTCTCCAGTGGGCCTCCAAGCTTGGCGGCGCCTCGACAGCCTTAAAAATAAGCGCGAACTCAGAATCTTAAGCGGGTCCCAGGACGGGCGATGGCCAGAGAGTACAGATCGCCGTCTGGAGGGCTTGGGCCGCGAGTGCAAAGGGGGCGGACGTGACCAGGGAATGCTCCTGGCAAGCTGAGCATCTAAAGGGTCTCTGCAGCTGGTAGTGGCCGGTTGCGAGCACGGAGCGCCCCGCCCCAGATTCTCGTCGACCCTGAGAAGTAGCGACCCGGCGTCCCTCACGCCGCGTCTAGTTCTCTGAGCCTTTGTCTCCCTGGAGACTCTGCAGCCTAGGGTAGGAGTAGCTGGAGCCCAAGGTTCTACTTGGGCCTCCGGCAGAGGGAGGAGAAGCGGCCAGTCGGGAGAAACCTGAGGCCCCTACGGACGAACAAGATTCCCAGACGCGAGTCTCAGTCTCTTTTGTAGACGGGTACTTGTCCCTTTATATGCCCTGCAGCTCACGCAGATTTAGGAGGAAGTACACAGGCCAGCATGGCACTCTCAGTATCACAAGAGTCCCAAGCCCTACTCGCTCCCTCTGCCACATCTTTCGCCTTTACCCCCGGGAAGGAGAGGTTCAGACCCGAGAAAGCGCTGACACGGGGGACTTGTGACCGCAAGGACAACAAACTGGAAAGCGGGGCCTGGCGATGTCAGATAGAACGGGGCCCTTAGAAATAACCCAGCTGTGCGCGGGGCTCCTGGGGAAAGAAGACGCCAGTCCCTTTAGTCCTGGTCCAGGCTGGGCTCTGGAAACCATAGCGATAGAGTAGCGCAGCTGCTCGCCACCTCGGGCTCGCGCTGAATCGGGCTCAGGCTCCGGGACCGAAGAGGCCCAGCTGTCCCCCACCCCGTAGCCCACCGGGTGGTAAATTGGAGCGCACCCTGAACTTTGCTTCTAGAGAGGGGGTGTCGAACCTCTACTGGGTGAGGGAAGGAAGAAAGGAAGGAAAAACGGAAGCAGCGATCCGGCGGGCGCAGCGGGGGCGCAGCCTTCCGAGGGAGGGCGAGGCCAGAGCCCTGGAAAGGTCTTTTTTTCCAAAAGCGCTGCCGGCGCGCTCCCGGGCAGAGACAAGCCCTTTCGGTTTGCGAGTCCATGAGGAAAGGAAACCGGGCTGGGGCGCGTGTACACGCGAGGAGAGCTTGGTCAGTGAGTTGCACGCATATGCACGTCTGGATGAGCGTGTGTGAGCGTGAGTGAGAGTATGTACATTTGTCCCTGTGTGTTCGTGTTCGTGGTATGCGTCTGCGAGTGCGCGTGTGTGCACCTGACCGCGTGCAAACATGGGTGGAGGAGTCACTTTAGGACAGAAAATGTCTTCTCCGAGGATGAGTTACCTTAAGGAAACTATTAGAGCTGAATTAAACTGTCAAGCCTCTGACAAGACCAGCCGGGCTCTATCTCAAATGAAAGTCACTCAGATAAGAAAATTATCAGACTGAGTCTGGCTCAGGGACTTGGGGGGAGGGGAGGGCAGAAGATCTCTCCTCCTCCAGGTCCGGCAGATTGGTGCACCAGTGGAATCCCGGTCCCTCCAGATAGCAAAGTTAAGGATAGTGGGGGAGCTTTTAAAAAGCATATCCGGTCTCTCTTTATTTCTTGGTACAGTTTAAAATCGGATAGTTTAGAATTTTTTTTTTTAAGCGCATTCTTTCTGTTGGCTCCCGCTGCGTTTTCAGTCTGGAGCCTGTTTTCACAGTATTGAATATATATATATATATAATTATATATATAATTTCATCTTACCTAACTTATAAGATGCACATGTTTTATTTTTAAAGAGTGGTTTATTCTTGAATTCTAAATTTAAAAAGCCCTACGCGTCAGGACTTCATTCTCTAGACTTTTTTTTTTCCTTTTACTCTCTATAATCACCGTAGGCACATACCTGCTGGCGTTTTTAATCCTTGCATTTGGTTTTCGGGACTCAGAATTTGACACAGGGTTCACAACTGGGCAAATGTTTTGCCTTCCTTCAGGTTCGTCCCTAGCCCCAGGGCAGACAGTCCTGTTTTACAGGAGAGTCTGTTCTTGGCCCCTGAAGTCGAGGCTCATCGGGTGGTCCCCGAGTTTCCCAAACAGGCAGGAGCTGGGCTTCCTTCCCACGCATAAAAAGATGTTTATTATTAGCTAAAAGATTAGCTGAGCGAGAAATACAGAAATAGGCTGAGGAGTGGAGGTGAGCAAGGACCAAATCCAGGCCCTTAGAGGGGTACTTATTTGGCTTCTTTACTTTGTAACATAACCTGGGAAGGAGCCATATCCTAATTGAGGACCATGGACTTTAGATGCCGCTCTAAATCTTAGGGAAACCCTGATGGCATAGTGGTTAAGATCTTGGCTGCTAACCAAAAGTTTAGCAGTTCAAATCCACCAGGCACTCCTAGGAAACCTTATGGGGCGGTTCTACTCTGTCCTATAGGGTCTAATGAGTCGGAATCCGCTCCATGGCGACGGGTTTGGTTTTTTTCCCCTGGGTCAGAGGAAGGAGCCGTACACTAGGGTTGGGGCTTGCTCTCTCCTTCCTGTTCCTACATTATCCTACTTTCTTCCTTCTTCTCTTCGCATATACTCTTTTTCTCGCCTCCCCTCTCTGATCTGCGTTAATAAAAATAATGACAATCGGTATAATTTACAAAGACTAAGGAGAGTAAATAAGGCAGCCACGGGGCTAACCGCTGCGCTGTCACAGCCTGCCTCGTTGCAGAGTCTAGGGCTCGCAGCTGCAAATCCAGTCCGGGTGGAGAAAGCAATCCAGAGTCGCAATTCTTTGAGGCTCGCTCCTGTCGAGGACTTGCTCACACAAACATCACGCACCCATATGTTGGCGACTCTTTCCTTCCAACAACCTGTCCTTTTAGATTCCAGTCAACTGAAACCGACCTAGCATCGGTACAAAAGAATCCACGCAGCCGGCAGAAGAGCACTGCAGTACTTGTGAGCGCTTTAACTCAGTTACCGGCGGGAAACCTTTCCTAGTATTGATTTTTCAGTCAGCGCTCATTCTGGTTGGTTGGGGCTTAGGGGAGGTGCGCAGTTTCGGCTGCCACGTACCCGCAGGGTAAACTTGTCTGCATCCCTCCGTCTCCCCAAAGTTCTACAGCTTGGGGATAGCAGAAGAAAGGGGAAAAGGAGAAGGGGCTTTCATACTGATTAAGTCGTGGGGCAGCGAGGAGGTAATAAACCTGGTGATGTGTCAAGAAGAAAACACAGGGTGAGTTCGCAGCTGGGCAAATGAGCCTCCCGATTCACGTCCAATTTCTTGCACTCTCTGCTCTGCCTTCAGATGGTACTGCAATCATTTTTCCCCTGAGTGAAAAACCACCACCCTCTCCCCCTCACTCATTGACCCAGCTCCTCCCACAACCTTATAGAAACGGGCTAGAAACAGAAACGTTCAAAGAGGGCCACAGTGGTCCCCATCACTAATACCCGATCCAAATATGAGATAACTTGAAGAAATAATGAAATTAACATCCAGATGTAAATGAGTGCTCGAAGACGGGGGGTACTTGGACAGCGCTGATACCAGCACTGCAACAAGTCGATTTGTACATAAATCAAATTGAGAAAATGAATGGAGAAATCAAATAATATTTTCTAAGTAGTTAATGGGCATATTAATAGTCTGTGCTATGTAAAATCATGTTTAAACTGACATTTAAAATATGCACCTTCATGTTCTTGGAATTAAATATTTAATGCTATTTTCCCCTATAAAGAAAGATTACCTAAGTCTGCCGGCTTCATAAAATGAATTGAAAATGGAACTACATGTCCTGGATTAGGCCCCACTTAAGAGCCACTTGGTTTGGTGTTAAACTTTTTATAAAAATTATTACACCCCCTAATTGGCTGTAAATTGGGTCCTGTTCCCATGCTTCCCATCTGTAGATATCCTTAGTTCTTAAACAGTGGAAATTCTGTGCACATTTATATAATCTGCTGATTGTATAAACAATGAAGAATGTGGCTGGTATTTATTCATACTTTTGTACTGACAGATGAGGCATTTCAGTTTCAGCTGAATGAAAAGATTTTTAACAGATTAATTTAAAGCCAGCACTGGAATTGCACAAAAAGAAGGGAGCTATTGAAAAATAGTATTAGCATTGGGGATGGACCCTGCATTTAAACACATGGGCAAAAACTTGGACATGCTATGACTTTTGGTTTTGTTTTCAGTTGTGAAAACTCTTCCATTCCTTTAAGAATTGTACGACTAAAAAAAAAACAATTAAGACAGATGAAAAATGGAAGAGCTCAGGGTTTTTTCTCCTTTTCAAAATAAATTTAAAACGTTGTCCCAATTAAAACAATCATACTGGAATATATATTCCAACCTGGGTTTTCAGGGACAGCCAGATAAGAATCTTGAAGCAAAAGGCTAGAGTAGTAGTAACTAGAGGAATGCTACCAAAATGTTAAGATACTTTTGGAAATGTTTCTTGTAAAAAATTCTCAGTATATATACATACATATATATGTATATACATATATACCACATTTCCAAATCACTTTATTTCAAAATTCAGTCACATAAAGGAGGAGGAAAAAAAAAAAAGGCTATCTCACCCATGTGTATTAGGTGATGTAAATGTAGAAAAACTAGCATTTCTACGAAGACTGTGCTTTTTTATGTTAACCTTTAGTCTTTGGTGCGGGTTCCTTCTCAAATTACATAAAATGTACTTTAAGAAGCACTCACTACCTGCTACAGATGTCCAGCAAAAACTGAATTATGGAAGTCGGAAACATATGGCAGTTGCCTATTGCACAAGGAAGGTACATATGAAAGTTATAAATTTCTTTCTTTAAGTCAGCATTGTAAACGCATTTTATAGGGTTCACAGTACGTATTACATCTGTAGATTTAATTTTTCAGATACACCTTTGGTTAGTATTATTATTTTTCAGATATTGTGGTTTGGGATCCTAAGAGAAAGAACTCATGTTGATGTATTAGAAATAAAATAATAAATAAAAATAAATATGTAGAAAGGCATTTTTTTTTTTCCTTTTAGTTTCCACCTGGTTATACCAAAAAGGATGTTAGGGCATCTATTGGCAAAGGATTACTCACAACACAGGAGGTGCCCCTCAGCAGGCATACTACGTTTCATTGAGTTCTGCTCTGAAGAAGTAGAGATACCAACTTGAGCTAAGCCATTTTCGGGCCTATATAAAAACTACCAGATAGGAATTGAACCATGCAACTTTCAGAACAGCACCGATTCATTTGCTCTTGAAGAAAATTTCCCATTACCCGAAGATCCTGTTCCCATCAAAATATTAGATTCAATTTTAATTCCCTCATTTAAATGTGAAAGCACACGTTTTGATTGCAATAATAATCTAATATTACACATTGAATACTAAACCCAAAAAACTTAAACCCACTGCCGTGGCGTCGATTCCAACTCATAGCGACTCGTTGGTTAGCAACCGAGTACTTTAACCACTGTGCCGCCAGGGCTCCTATATTCAGTACTAACGGTGGATATAATAGAGCCGCTATAAGTCGAGGAAACCCTAGTGGCATAGTAGTTAAAAGCGATGGCTGCTAACCAAAAGGTCAGCAGTTCAAATCCTCCAGGCACTCCTTGGAAACTCTATGGGGCAGTTCTACTCTGTCCTATAAGGTCAGTATGAGTCGGAATTGACTCGATGGCAACGGGTTTGGTTTTTGATCAGTGGTTAGAAACGTTGCAATTACCAAGGTCTTTCCCCCTTAATCTTCAAAGTTATTTAAAAATAATCCCTCTAATTTTCCACCTGAAGCCCTCTGTGGTATCTTTAAATTTAAATTTAATTTTGTGGATTTTTAAGAGCCTCCGCTCTACTATTCCAGTTTATTTGGAGAAATATTGGAAGCAATTAATGCCAATGGTCTTGATTTAAAATGAGCTTAAATGAATACGTACTTTTTTTCAAAATTCCCTAAGAATGCGGCAGCTGCCTACGCATAAAGTCGCTGTGGGTACAAGGTCAAGAAAACCATCCTCAGATTTCCGTAGTGGAAGCATAGGGCAACAGGCACGAGACTGGTCTCCGTTTTGTGGCGCTAAAATGAAATTTCCTTGGGGGGAAAATAATGCAAAATAATAGCAGATGCGCCTTCCCCCAGGAAAAGTTTTATTTGATTGTGTTTTGAGTTCCCCTTGTAATCAATTGTTGAGTGGTCGCCTGTATCTGTGTTCTTCCTTTCCAGTTCCTGCCTTGCTAAGGGCTCATCCTGGCCGTGATTTTGAACATTCAGTCTACGTGGAGCGGTAAGAAATTGAGCATTCATTATTAGGGGGTTCCAGGTAGGTGGGCGAGAGGGATCTCTGATGCTCAATGGAACACTAGCAGATTCTTTTCAATCCATTCACGAAAATTTTGGGAACGAGAGGAGTGCCAGGAAAATTTCTGATGTCTTTCTTTTCCAAGATTTAAGCCCGTTCCTGAGCTCCCACCCAGTCCTGCCCAGGCCGTTCTTCGTCCCCTTGTTTTCATTTATAATTAGAACTAGTCAAGGGGACTAGAGTAAGGTTGGTTCAAGTTTATTTATATATTATGAATATTATTTATTACTTAATAATGACAATAACAATAACGACGACAGCAATAATAGTAAATAGAAGTAAATCAATTCAGTTAGTGCTGTCATCCGAGAATCCCTGGGGTGGATTCCACCGGCAAAACATTCAGGAATTCACGTTCTCCGTGAGATTACACACTTAAAATTAAAATCCGGTCTGGGTTTCTGAAGCTTGTTTTGCTTTGGTCAATACCTGCGTTTTCTTTCATTTAGTTCCCATTCCTTTCTGGTTTGGGTGCTCTTTTTTTTTTTTTTTTTTCCTTGCCGAAGACAATCTGATTTACAGTTTGAGAGTTGCATTTCTGTTTAGAAGGTGAAACGTCCAAGCCAGTTAGCCAAATTATTCCCCGACGGCTCCAGTATTGAGACAGAGTTCCAAAGTCGGTTATTTTTATGTCTCACTATATTTCAGATGTGCAGGGTGATAAATAAAATCCGCTGCAAGCTACAAACTATCTCAGTGTGATGAGGCTGTATTGACAAAAATTAACCCAGCCAAAGCGTTGGGGTTCTCGCGAGCGGCTGGAGCATAAATCACCATCGCGGCGGTGTAGCAAAGCAGCGCGCCCAGTGCCGCGCTCCTGCTGCAGCAGCGATTCTTAGACTGCTGGGCTCGCCCGGCTGGAGCGAGTGGGGCTCCACTACCCAGGCCGGAGCGAGGACCTGAGTCGGCCCGCGTCTGGCGTCATCTCGGGAAGGGTCATTTTGGGGGAGGAAGGTATCACCACGGATAAATGACCCCCAATCATTATCGAGAATTCTCCAGTGGCGTGTATGTGTAAAATAAAGAGGACGTGGGAGGCAAACTTCAGGGAGGGGGATATGACCGAGAGAGAGGAAGTAACAACCCCGGAGTGTCTCTGGATCCGAGAAGAGTTGCTCTCACGGCTCACGACACTTGGATGGGAGATTCGGCCCTCTGCGGGCGGCTGTGGAGCTACTTGGAGCCCCAAGCCAGCAGATATATTCATTTTCCGGCAAATACACCCCATTCCGGGCCTCAGGCTCCCGCGAGCCCCGCGTCTGTTTCCAGGGAGCATCCTGTCCGCAAGGCAGGGGGCCCGCACAGCCGGCCGGGAAGCAGCGTGGAGACGCCGCTGAATCCCGGAAAGTGTGTGTCCGGCAGGGCGAAGGGGCGTCCCAATCTCTTGCCGGCGGCTTTAGCCACCTGTTGGAGAGCTGAGGCCGAAAGAACCCGCGAGGGCGGTAGCGGCGCCCGCGGCTCCGGGCGGATTCGCGCTCTGCAGCCGCGATGTCAGGGGCCGCAGCAGAGCCGCGGGCTCTCGTTGATAAGTGCAAAGAACAGCCCTCTCGGTGCTAAGTGCACAGTAAGTGCGAAGAATAAATACATCATCTCCCGAGGCGTCTGTCTTGAAAAGGCCTCTCAGCCCCCTGCTGTTCATAGCCGGCAAAGGGTTATTGATTAGCTTGGGCGCCTGCGCCTTCAAGCGCCGGGCGAGAAGGGCGCGTTCTGGCTGAGGCCAACACCAGCCCCACGCGGCGCCCCGGCTCCTAAGAGTGGAAGTAATAATTATCATGAAAATCTTCGGAAACATCCTCGAACCCGTAAGACCACACAACCGCACAGACCCGAGTTTAGGCGTCCTGGGTCTTGCCCCACCCTGTGAGAAGGCCTTGGAGTACATGATGCCAGATACAGAGTCGAAGGAAGGGCGGTGGATGTGGTTTGGGGTGGAAGGGTTGGCTCCAGGCTGTCAATCTCGGTTAGGGAGAGGTTGACAGTGAGACGAGAATATTACTTTTTCCCATATATTTGTATTAAGGGTTTCTTTTTTAAATCGCTTTAAAGAGCAAAGTGAGTGAAAACTTATGGCCCCAGGGGCGACAAGCTCCAGTTCCGGGGACCGCGCATGGCCTGTTTTCTGCCTGAGGCGCCCGGGAACTGTGCGTCCCCTTTGTCGGCTGCTGCGCTCCGAGTGCCAGGGCCGCATCGCTGCTCTGAGCCCCCGCGGCGCATGTGTCCCTTCTCGCTCTCGGCTCGGCGGTCCTGGGCCCTTGGTGACCTGACAGCCGCGCAGCCCACCGCTTCCCCCCCTCCCCCGGGGTCCACGCGAATCCACCCCGGCCTCCGGCCTCGGCCTGCACCCCCCGCCCTCCGCCTCTTCGTCTCTAGGGGATTCGGGGGTGGAGGCAGGGGAACAACTGAGCTCTGCTCACGAAGCGATTCCGCATGCTTTTGTTCTGTGACTGTGACCACGTACTGTTCTTAACCTCCCGAGACTGGCTTCCTCGGCGTTAAAAAAAGCGTTACAACGGGGATAATAATACTTGCCGGGCTTGCCAGCGGGGTGGTGATGGAATAACATAGTCCCTGGTGGGGGGGGGGGGGTGGGGGTTAACCGAGATACTGACAAGTATCTCGCTGTGCGGCTGTTCACATCCCGCCCAGATTTGAGGGACTGGGGATGGGGGGGAGGTAACTGAGCCCCGGCCTGCGCCCCTTACCCCCCACGCTGGGGTCTCAGCACCGAAGACCCGACTACTCGCAGGGACAGAGGGACTCGGGGTGGATAGATTCCGGGGAACCCCGGAGACTGAGGGCGGGTCGGCGCGGCCAGGAAACTGGGTAGGGGGCACTTGGCGCCCTCTGGGGACCCAGGGCCGCCGCACTGCTCTGGGTTCGGCCTGGGGCGGAACAGCTTCTCTAGGCACGCCCTGAAGACTCGGGCTTGGCCCCGCACCCAGCACCAGGCTCCGTGCCGACCCCCCCCCCCCCCCGCGCCACCTCCCCACCCACAGAAGCTCTGTGAGACTTCGTAATTCCGGAGGGAGGGGGAGGCCGCCGGAGAGGCTGGAGCTGGTCCCAATGGAAACTGGGCTGAAAAGGAAGCATCCTGGGGCTCTGTAGTTTGCCCTGAACTGAGGATGCCATCCATGGAGGCAGCCCTGAGTCACCCAGCCAGCGTAAGTCAGCCCCGGAGAAGGCACCGGCCTCTGTGTGTCAAACCTCCGTGGGAAGAGACACTAAAGAAAGAAGCCTCTCGACCCTTTACAAAAATATAGGGGAGAGAATTTGAATGAAGGTAATTAGAAGTAGTGTATCAATATGCGTTTTCTTTCCATCTGAGTACAGGTTAACCTGACTTTTAACTGAACCGACTGACCAACCGACCAACCCACCAACTAACCAACCAACCAACCGACCAACCAGACTCAGCTCTGAGCCACCCAGGGGCTATTTCCCAGGCAAGTTTCCACGACCTGTTACTGTTACTATGGCCCCAGATCGTGGGCGAGGAACGAGCTTCTTCCCCCCTGCAGTTTTCATTTTAATTCCCAGGGCACCCTACCTAATAACTTTCTTCACTTCTGTCATTAGTGAGGTTGTCTCTGCTTTTTTCTTAGAAAAGCACATTTCACAAGTTTATAAGTAAGGCACATTTCAAAACTTGTAAGTCGGTCAACTGTTTCAAACAGTCCCTATCTTTAATCATGGCCGGCGATGGAAAAATAAACACAAAGTAACCTGGTTGTGAGGTGGTGATCCAAGGTGCTTATGGGCTCTCAGTTGCACAGTTATTTCTAAGAAGACTTCACTTAAAAAATGAAACATTTTGGGGCAGTTACAGTTACATTAGTACATGTGGAAATATGCTTGCATTTGGAGAAAAATTATTAGAAACAGCTGCGATGTTAATGTTTCAAAACTCAAAGTACTCAGCATGCTCAGTATCTACTTTTCATCATAATTTTTTGGTGTGCATCCATGTGATGCACTACTCTCTGTGTGTAATACAAGACACTTGTTTAATAAAGCAAACGATTGTCTGTGTCAGGGAGACTTGGTCCTCCTTCCCTTTCTTGATCCACGTGCAGAGCAGATCAAAGGCCTGAATTACTTCTGTCTTTCCAAAGGCAGCCAGATGGTGTCTTGATTTTTCTTCAGTTTTTTTTAGCAATAGAATTCAAAGGACTGAAGAATCCGTGTGATGCTACAGATGAAAGCCCTACCTTAGGTAAATTATTTTTCTTATTAATGTCATGTATATCTTACTTACTCCACTGAAGTTTTGAGGACTCTCAAGATAATACATATAATGAATAAATATGTAAATGTTGAGTAAGAAGTTAGAACCAGACACAATAGAAGTCACAATCCAGGGTCAAGATGAGAAAAGAATTAGAACTCTGATACGCATGTGCAGTTCTAGATAGTTCTTAAAGATGCACTTTAAACTTGTTTCTGAGCCAGGGTAAAAATGAAACTCATTGATCCTTCTTGAGCACAAGGAGAAATCATGTGGATGCCTTACAGGAAGCAATATATTCCTTTTGGCGATGACGACAACGATGACGGTATTAGCAGGAGCAGCAATGGTGTGTTTTACATGGTGCTCCAGTTGGGAGAACCACTGCTTCCCTTCCCCAACAGACACAGATACTCTTCCTGGGCTATTTTTACTTTGTTACTTTTTGATCATAGCTGCTTTTCTATATAAAGACAGTCTGGTGTCTGGAAAGAACTTTGGAATGATACAGAGCTGGATTCAAATGCTGGCTTCTGCACTCAGTGCTATAACCCTGAACAAGTCACTTAATTTCTCTCTCAGACCCAGTTTCCTTTATAAAATTTGGCTAATATATCCCATAAAAACTAGTTGCCACGGAGTCAACTCCAACTCATGGTGACCCCATGTGTGTCAGAGTAGAACTGTGCTCCACAGGGTTTTCAGTGGCTGATTTTTTTTAAAGTAGTTTGGCAGGCCTTTCTTCAAGGCACTTCTGTGTGGACTCCAACCTCCAATCTTTCAGTTAGCAGCCAAGCACATTAATTGAACCACCCAGGTACTCTGAATGTATTCCAGAGAGCTATAGAAAGGATACCACAAACTTAAGAAACTTTTTTATCGGTGTGAGGCTATTACTGCTGTTTTGTAATCAACGTGCCACAAATATTAGTTTCCTTCACCCATTTCTACAGCTACACAGCATTCAAAGGTGCTTCTACTTTTGGGACTCAGAGCAAGTGAGACTTCCAAAGTTTGGACTTGAAGACATGTCAGTGCACTCAGGCAAGTCAGGTCTGTGAGCTCCTTTATCCTCCCTTCTTGTCCACAGTGGTTAAAGAGTAAGGCCAGTTTCTGATAGAGAGAAGTGGGTGTTGGTAAGACAGGTCTTGCCTTGACCCAGCAAGGATGGGAGAGGGCCAGTCCTTGAAGCTGCAGTCCCACTTGCAGCTCTGTGCAGCAGCCATACTCCTAGTCACCAGTAGGTGTGGAGGTTGTCTCAACCACCTAGATGTTGGGATGAATCATGGGTTCCAAGAAGACGTATATATCTTTGAGTAGTATTTATCTTTTGGGGGGGCAGAGGGAGGGCGAAGGAGGTTAGCACTAAGGTTTATCAGGTCCTACAGTAAGTCAGCATTCTCATAAGTACTAGGGATTTGGGGCAGGGCCAAAATACAAGGTGACACTCCTCTTTCTCCCTCCTACCTCGCCCTGCTTGTGCCTATGTTGAGCTTTTACATTGAGTACCCGCAGCAATGATGCTAGGCGTTATGAAGATAAGTTCTCTTTCCTGGAGCCATGACCTAGGACAATCCAGACAATTGACCCTCAGAGGGATTTCTCTTTTTGTCATTCTTCCTTCTTCCATAGTTTACCTGTTCAGTACCCACTAAACTCTCATCCTTCTCCCCCTACTAAAATGCGTGGTTTGATAATAAGTTAAATATAAATACAGTATATTTCAGTCTCTATATTTTCTAAAGTTATTTGTATCTCAGACATTCCAAGTAAAAGGGAAGTATGGAGATGTAAGTGAGCATGTTTGACCTGTTCTACTAGACTGTAAGCTTCTCAAGGTCAGAAACCTCATGATGGTTTATGTGTTGAATGACTAAATCTTTAACAGCAAATAATTTCTTTTAGTTTGAGGCAGCCAAGGTGCCGAGAAGCAGCATGAAATAGCAGGTAGGCCCTCAGAAGAGAGGGGCTCAAGGCTTCGTTGGCTCTGTCACTGGCTCTGTGAGTCTGAGTAATCACTTAACATCCTTAGTTTCTACGTGAAGTATTTCGATGAGATGATCTCTATGGCGCCATATGGCACCAACACTGTATGATCTTGAATCCACTTTCCAGCTGAGGGTAATCTCTTTCTCCTCTGAATTAACCTTCATGGCATCTTATTTCCTCCTCTTCTAGGCACATAACACATCCTACCTTGTATTAAAGTTATTGGAAAATATTTCTCATAAACACCAAAAAACCCAAACCTACTGCAGTTGATTCTGACTCATAGCAACCCTATGTTGTTGTTAGGTGCTGTCGAGTTGGTTCCGACTCATAGCGACCCCATACACAACAGAACGAAACACTGACCGGTCCTGAGCCATCCTCATAATCGTTGTTATGCTTGAGCTCATTGTTGCAGCCACTGCGTCAATCCACCTCGTTGACGGTCTTCCTCTTTTCTGCTGACCCTGTGCTCCACCAAGCATGATGTCCTTCTCCAGGGACTGATCCCTCCTGACTACATGTCCAAAGTATGTAAGACGCAGTTTCGTCATCCTTGCTTCTAAGGAGCATCCTGGTTTTACTTCTTCTAAGACAGATTTGTTTGTTCTTTTGGCAGTCCATGGTATATTCAATATTCTTTGCCAACACCACAGTTCAAAGGCGTCAATTCTTCTTCAGTCTTCTTTATTCAATGTCCAGCTTCCACATGAATATGATGCAATTGAAAATACTATGGCTTGGGTCAGGCACACCTTAGCCTTCAAGGTGACATCTTTGCTCTTCAGCACTTTAAAGAGGTCCTTTGAAACAGAGTTACCCAATGCAATGTGTCTTTTGATTTCTTGACTACTGCTTCCATGGCTGTTGATTGTGGATCCAAGTAAAATGAAATCCTTGACAACTTCAATCTTTTCTCCATTTATCATGATGTTGTTCATTGGTCCAGTTGTGAGGATTTTTGTTTTCTTCAACATAAAAAAAAAAAAATTTTTTTTTTTTTTTATGTTGAGGTTTAATCCATACTGAAGGCTGTGGTTTTTGATCTTCATTAGGAAGTGCTTCAAGTTCTTTGCACTTTCAGCAAGCAAGGTTGTGTCATCTGCATAACGCAGGTTGTTAATGAGCCTTTCTCCAATCCTGATGCCCTGTTCTTCTTCATATAGTCCAGCTTCTAGGAGTATTTGCTCAGCATACAGACTGAATAGGTATGGTGAAAGAATACAACCCTGATGTACACCTTTCCTCACTTTAAACCAATCAGTATCCCCTTGTTCTGTCTGAACAACGGCCTCTTGATCTATGTAAAGGTTCTTCATGAACACAATTAAGTGTTCTGGAACTCCCATTCTTCGCAATGTTATCCATAATTTGTTATGATCCACACAGTTGAATGCCTTTGCATAATCAGTGAAACACAGGTAAACATCTTTCTGGTATTCTCTGCTTTCAGCCAGGATCCATCTGACATCAGCAATGATATCCCTGGCTCCACATCCTCTTCTGAAGCTGGACTCAATTTCTGGCAGTTCCCTGTTGATATACTGCTACAGCCATTTTTGAATGATCTTCAGCAGAATTTTGCTTGTATGTGATATTAATGATATTGTTCTATGATTTCCACATTCAGTTGGATCACCTTTCTTGGGAATAGTCATAAATATGGATCTCTTCCAGTCAGTTGGCCAGGATGCTGTCTTCCATATTTCTTGACATAGATAAGTGAGCACCTCCAGTGCTGCATCTGTTTGTTGAAACATCTCAATTGGTATTCCATCAGTTCCTGGAGCCTTGTTTTTCGCCAATTCCTTTGGAGCAGCTTGGACTTCTTCCTTCAGTACCATCAGTTCCTGATCATATGCTACCTCTTGAAATGGTTGAACATCGACTAATTCTTCTTGGTATAATGACTCTGTGTATTCCTTCCATCTTCTTTTGATCCTTCCTGTGTCGTTTAATATTTTCCCCATAGAATCCTTCACTGTTGCAACTCGAGGCTTGAATTTTTTCTTCAGTTCTTTCAGCTTAAGAAAAGCCGAGTGTGTTCTTCCCTTTTGGATTTCCACCTCCAGCTCTTTGCACGTGTCATTACAGCGACCCTATAGGACAGAGTAAAACGTCCCCCATAGGTTTTCTGTAAATCTTTACAGAAGTAGACTGCCACATCTTTCTCTCACAGGGCGGCTGGTGCGTTTGAATTGCTGAGGTTTTGGTTAGCAGCCGAGCACTTTAACCACTGTGCCAACATGGCTCCCTATATTTCTTATAGTCTCGATTAGATCACAAGCCCGGTGAGTGCAGGGAGAGTCTACATTAGTGTCCCCAAAAGTACTAAGCCAGTGCTCTGCATCACTGTACACAGTAAATGTTTATGAGTGAATAAAATATTATTCTTTTCATAACATCTATTAACTTAGTGTAAAAAGTGGGACAGGCTAACACTCTGCTATTGTCTGGCCTAGGCTGCAAAACTTTGGGGAGGAGATCTTCATAGGCCTCCTTCCTTGCCCCGTCCTGCTATCTTGTCTCCTTGTCAGCCAGTATGTGCACATTAATGGTTGTGCTTGTTCTTTGTGGGATACAGGCTGAATGATCTAGAACAAATATCCAGCTCTTTTTCCTTAGCAAGTGCATGTAATAGCAGAAGAAAAGCAAGTCTTATGATGGCAGAAGGAGAGAGGCACATGGGGGGAAGAATTTCCCCCACCCCATGACAGTAGAGTACTGGGTACTCATCTGTCTCTTCCTAGCCTCCAGTGTTTAGCCAACAATGGAATCCATCTGGTATCAGGAAGGGGAAGTCAGGGAGGCCTGCTTATGCCTGTGACATGGTTTCCTTGGCCATTCTTGACAACTCCCTAAAGCTTTCTCAGGGAAAGAGAAGTAGAAAGGAGTGAGAAGACAACTATGTTCTGTTAAACTGTACAGATTCTAACTCCCAAACTCATTCTATGAAGCCAGCATATCCCTGATACCAAAACCAGGTAGAGACAGCACAAAAAAGAAAATTGTAGACCTATATCCATCATGAACTTAGATGCAAAAATCCTCAACAAAATTCTAGCCAATAGAATTCAACAACATATTGAAAAAATATTTCACCACGACCAAGTGGGATTCATATCAGGTACGCAGGGATGGTTCAACACTAGAAAAATAATTAATGTAATCCATCATATAAATAAAACAAAGGACAAGAAGCACATGATCTTATCAATTGGCTCAGAAAAGGCATTTGACAAAGCTCAACACCCATTCATGATAAAAACTCTCAGCAAAATAGAAATAAAAGGAAAATTCCTCGACATAATAAAGGACATTTATACAAAGCCAACAGCCAACATCATCCTAAATGGAGAGAGACTGAAAGCATTCCCCTTCAGAACAGGAACCAGCCAAGGATGCCCTTTATCACCACTCTTATTCAACATTGTGCTGGAGGTCCTAGCCAGAGCAAAGAAATAAAGGGCATCCAGATTGGTAAGGAAGAAATAAAAGTATCTCTGTTTGCAGATGACATGATCTTACACACAGAAAACCCTAAAGAATCCTCCAGAAAAAAAAAAAAAAACTACTGAAACTAATAGAAGAGTTCAGCAGAGTACCGGGATACAAGATAAACATACAAAAATCAGTTGGATTCTTCTACACCAACAAAAAGAGCATTGAAGAGGAAATCACCAAATCAATACCATTTACAGTAGCTCCCAAGAAGATAAAATAGTTAGGAATAACTCTTAACAGAGACTTATAAGAACTATACAATAAAACTACAAGACACTACTGCAAGAAACCAAAAGAGACCTACATAAGTGGAGAAACATACCTTCCTTGTGCTTAGGAAGACTCAACATTGTAAACATGTCTATTCTACCAAAAGTGATCTATAGATACAATGCAATTCCTATCCAAATTCTAACAACACTTTTTTTTAAATAATTTTTATTGTGCTTTAAGTGAAAGTTTACAAATCAAGTCAGTCTCTCACACAAAACCCATGTACACCTTGCTACACCTTGCTACACACTCCCAATTACTCTTCCCCTAATGAGACAGCCCATTCTCTCTCCCTCCACTGTCTCTTTTCGTGTCCATTTCGCCAGCTTCTAACCCCCTCCACCCTCTTATCTCCCCTCCAGGCAGGAGATGCCAACATAGTTTCAAGTGTCCACCTGATCCAAGCAGCTCACTCCTCACCAGCATCCCTCTCCAACCCATTGTCCAGTCCAATCCATGTCTGAAGAGTTGGCTTCAGGAATGGTTCCTGTCCTGAGCCAACAGAAGGTCTGGGGGCCATGACCACTGAGGTCCTTCTAGTCTCAGTCAGACCATTAAGTTTGGTCATATGAGAATTTGGGGTCTGCATCCCACTGCTCTCCTGCTCCCTCAGGGGTTCTCTGTTGTGTTTCCTGTCAGGGCAGTCATCAGTTGTAGCCAGGCACCATCTACTTCTTCTGGTCACAGGATGATGTAGTCGCTGGTTCATGTGGCCCTTTCTGTCTCTTGGGCTTGTAATTGCCTTGTGTCCTTAGTGTTCTTCATTCTCCTTTGATCCAGGTGGCTTAAGACCAATTGATGCATCTTAGATAGCTGCTTGCTAGCGTTTAAGACCCCAGACGCCACTCTTTAAAGTGAGATGCAGAATGTTTTCTTAATAGATTTTATTATGCCAATTGACTTAGATGTCCCCTGAAACCATGGTCCCCAGACCCCTGCCCCTGCTACACTGACTGACCTTTGAAGCACTCAGTTTATTCAAGAAACTTCTTTGCTTTTGGTTTAGTCCAATTGTGCTGATCCCCCCTGTATTGTGTGCTGTCTTTCCCTTCACCTAAAGTGGTTCTTATCTACTATCTAATTAGTGAATACCCCCTCCCACCCTCCGTCCCTCCCCCATCTCCTAACCACAAAAGAGTGTTTTCTTCTCGGTTTAAACTATTTCTCAAGTTCTTACAATAGTGGTCTTATACAATATTTGTCCTTTTGCAACTGACTAATTTCACTCAGCATAATGCCTTCCAGGTTCCTCCATGTTATGAAATGTTTCACAGATTCCTCACTGTTCTTTATCGATGCCTAGTATTCCATTGTGTGAATATACCACAATTTATTTATCCATTCACCCATTGATGGACTAACAACATTTTTTAACGAGATGGAGAAACAAATCACCCACTTCATATGCAAGAGAAAGAGGCCCCAGATAAGTAAAGGATTATTGGAAACGAAGAACAAAGTGGGAGGCCTCACACTACCTGATTTTAGAACTTATATTGCCACAGTAGTCAAAACAGCCTGGTATTGGTACAACAACAGACACATAGACCAATGGAACAGAATTGAGAATCCAGACATAAATCCATCCACGTATGAGCAGCTGATATTTGACAAAGGCCCAAAGTTAGTTAAATGGGGAAAAGACAGTCTTTTTAACAAATGGTGCTGGCATAACTGGATATTCATCTGCAAAAAAATGAAACAAGACCCATACCTCACACCATGCACAAAAACAAAAGCAAAATGTATGAAAGACCTAAACATAAAATCTAATACGATAAAGATCATGGAAGAAAAAATAGGAACAACACTAGGGGCCCTAATACATGGCATAAACAGTATACAAAACATTACTAACAGTGCACAAACACCAGAAGAGAAACTAGATAACCGGGAGCACCTAAAAATCAAATACCTATGCTCATCCAAAGACTTCACCAAAAGAGTAAAAAGATTACCTACAGAGTGGGGAGAAGTTTTTAGCTATGACATTTTTGAGCAGCATCTGATCTATAAAATCTACATGATACTGCAAAAAGTCAACAACAAAAAGATAAAGAACCCAATTAAAAAATGGGCAAAGGATACGAACAGGCACTTCACTAAAGAACATATTCAGGTAGCTAACAGATACATGAGGAAATGCTTATGATCATTAGCCATTAGAGAAATGCAAATCAAAACTACAATGAGATTCCATCTCACTCCAACAAGGCTGGCATTAATCCAAAAAACACAAAATAATAAATGTTGGAGAGGTTGTGGAGAGACTGGAACACTTATACACTGCTGGTGGGAATGTAAAATGGTACAACCACTTTGGAAATCGATTGGGTGCTTCCTTAAAAAGCTAGAAATAAAACTACCATAGGATCCAGCAACCCCACTTTTTGGAATTTATCCTAGAGAAATAACGGTCTTTACATGAACAGATATATGCACACCCACGTTCACTGCAGCACTTTTTACAATAGCAAAAAGATGGAAGCAACCACAGTGCCCACCACGGATGAATGGATAAATAAATTAGGGTATATTCACACAATGGAATACTACACATCGATAAAGAACAATGATGAATCTGTGAAACATTTCATAACATGGAGGAATCTGGAAGGCATTATGCTGAGTGAAATTAGTCAGTTGCAAAAGGACAAATATTGTACGAGACCACTATTATAAGAACTCAAGAAATAGTTTAAACAGAGAAGAAAATGTTCTTTGATTGTTACATGAGTGGGGAGAGAAGGAGGGAGAGAGGTTTTCACTAATTAGATAGTAGGCAAGAACTATTTTAGGTGAAGGGAAAGAAAACACACAATACAGTAGAGGTCAGCACAACTGTACTAAAGCAAAAGCAAAGAAGTTTCCTGAATAAACTGAATGCTTCTAAGGCCAGCGTAGCAGGGGCAGGGGTTTGGGGACCATGGTTTCAGGGGACATCTAAGTCAATTGGCACAATAAAATCTGTTAAGAAAATACTCTGCATCCCACTTTGAAGAGTGGAGTCTGGGGTCTTAAACACTAGCAAGTGGCCATCTGAGATGTTGAGACCACAATTGGTCTCAACCCACCTGGAGCAAAGGAGAATGAAGAACACCAAAGACACAAGGTAATTATGAGCCCAAGAGACAGAAAGGGCCACATAAATCAGAGGCTACATCAGCCTGAGACTTGAAGAAGTAGATGGTGCCTGGCTACAACTGATGACTGCCTTGACAGTGAACACAACAGAGAATCCCTGAAGGAGCAGGAGAGTAGTGGGATGCAGACCTCAAGTTCTCATTAAAAAAAAAAAAAAGACTTAATGGTCTGACTGAGACTAGAAGGACCCAGGATGTCATGGTCCCCAGACCTTCTGTTAGCCCAAGACAGGAACCATTCCCAAAGCCAACTCTTCAGACAGGGATTGGGCTGGACTATAGGATAGAAGATGATACTGGTGAGGAGTGAACTTCTTGGATCAAGTAGACACGAGACTATGTGGGCAGCTCCTGTCTAGAGGGGAGATGAGAGTGCAGAGGGGGTCAGAAGCTGGGTGAATGGACATGGAAATACAGGATGGAGAGAAGTAGCATTCTATCTCATTGGGGGAGAGCAACTAGGAATGTATAAATGTTTTTATGAGAGACTGACTTGATTTGTAAACTTTCACTTAAAGTATGATAAAAATTAAAAAAAAAAAAAAATGTACAGATTCTAGAAGAGAGCTACAACCAGAGCCATTAAACCATGCTCTAGAACAGCCCTAGTAGGGAAAGAGATAATATATTTTACAAAGTCACTTCCTAGTTCCCCATACAAGTTACGTGATTGGAACTGCAACCCTGCCCCTCCCTCAATCCTCTGTGTTCTCCCAAAAAATGGTTCTCATGGATTATCCTCCAAGGGGCCTTGGTGCTCTGGCCAACCCAGAGCCTTGGCCTAGTCCTGCTGGCTCAGCATTCACACACTTCCTTCCTGGAAGACTGGCAATTCTGGAGCTTCTGCTGCTACGGGCATTGCCACCAAGCTGCTGAACTTTCCTTTTGCCTCTTTTACAGTCTTCATGATCACACTAAACTCCCATTTCCGGGCCTGAGTACAAGTTGGGTCCTGCTGAAAGGTTGTCGTCCTGCCTGTGTGGGATTAGGTGGGTGGTCCAGATTACTTGCCCGTTCCTCATGCTGTGGGTTCTTCTTATCCCTACCCCAGATCCATCTTCATCTCCATCCAGCAATGAAAGTCTGTTTTAGTGAGCTAAGGTACTCTGGCCATTCTTTTTAAGGATTCTTTCCTTGATTGGCAGCCCCAAGGGAGTGGAATGGTACTTTATTTTTCCTCTTCTTGTAGCTACGGGAAGTTCCCATGTACCTAATTTTGGAGGCTGGTGTCTGTCCCTCTTCAAGCCAGTTGGGTTTTCTTGAGTTTAACTGGGTGCATGTGCACACCTGTCCCTTCATGGTACAATTATCACATACACTTCAGGCTTGTTTCTTCTTAAAAAGTATCAACATTATGGAAGTTATTTATTAGTCATGGAAATTAATGTTAACTGCAGTGTCAACCAACCACTGGGTAACAGCAGCATAGCCCAATAATAGTTTATTTCTCACTCACTTATGGGTCCTGTATGGGGTCAGGTAGCTCTTCTGGGCATCTTTCCTCCAGTTGGTGACTCAGAGACCCAGCCTGACTCCTTCTTCTAACTATACCATTGGGAACTTGACTTTTGAGTTTGCTGTGTAAAGGGAAAAGAGAGTATATGGTGAAAGCACACCTGCTCTTAACTGCCTAAGCCAGAAAGTGACACTTCTGACTTCTGTTCACATTCTATTGGCCAGAAATCAATCCTACAGCCTCATGATACCTGCAGGAGATTCTGAGAAATGCAATCTTTCTTCATGCCCAGGAAAATGAAAATAAAGCAATTTGATGACTACCTAGCTTTGTTCTTGCCACAGGTTTTGAAGGGACATTTCTCTATTTTCTGTGTAAGTGAGCCTCCAACAATTGTATGCCCCTGGACACAAAAGATAAAGTAGAATTCACTGTTTCGTTGAGTGTAAAAACTAGAATGAGAACTATAGGCCAATCTTTGTTTTTTCTCTTATGGTACTTGTTCACGGATAAAGTTCTCTTTGAGGTCAGGGAGAATCATATTCCATGGAACAGAAACAAGGAGTCTGCAGAAAGACGAGGATGTGAGGAACCAAAGGGTATCTACTTATTGTGGAAAGAGCCATATCAGTGTTAAAAGCCCTAAAGCCATCTATTACAGATTTCCATTGTCTTTTTATTACCAGAGTAGTTGCCAGTGACTTGGAACTTGGGAAGGTTTAGCCAACAAGCTATAGTGATATTCCAAAATCCAGGAATTAATCACCTCTTTCTGGCCTCTTACTTTTAGTCCTAATACATGCTATCAGCACCTCTTTGCTCCTTCTTGGTTAACATTTTATTTGTGCCTTTAATGATTTAACAGATGTCAAACCTTGTTATGGGTTTGACAAGACTGACATTGCTCAAACATCCCTGCACAGGTCTGGTTCGTTTATGAGGGGATAACAGACCACTGATGTCATTTTCACACCCTTTGACAGAAGTTTTAGCATCCAAGCTCCCCTGTGGAAGGAGTTTTACACTTCTAAAGTGGCTGCAGCCTTCTTGTTAAGTTCTTTTCCCAACATGCTCTTGCATTTAACTTTCTCACTGAACAGTATATTGTAATACCATTTAAGATAGCTAGATCAACACCAGAACTCAAATTTTCCAGATGATAAGTATTGTTAAGAGAAGAAAACTAGAAATCCCCAGTTTCTAGGAGAGATGATAGACATTGCAAGCTGATACTTAGTGAATTAAACTTGAAAACCTCTCTGCTGTCTGTTCCTAGAGCAAACAGCCTGACATATTATTCTCCTTCTTAAATTCAGGTCTTATGAGTCTTGCCAGGACCTTAGCGTAAACCCTGGTGGCATAGTGTTAAGTGCTATGTTAAGTGCCAACTTAACATAAACAAAAAGTTGGCAGTTCAAATCCCCCAGGCGCTCCTTGGAAACTCTATGGGGCAGTTCTACTGTCCTATAGGGTCACTATGAGTCAGAATCAACTTGATGGCAATGGGTAATGGAGGAGCTTAGAAACTACTTGATTGGTCAATGTTTATTGGCCATATTCAAGCCACCTAAGGAAGCCTCTAGCCAAAGGAAAAAATTATCTGGGGATCCAGGAGACATATGTTGTCAACTACACTGACTGTGGAGAAGACCTGGCCCTTGCCTTCAAGAGTTCATAGATGAATAAAAAGTACATGAAAAATAATAAATAAATCAACTGTATTAACAGGAACAGGGAAAGCATGCCTAGAGGCAAACCTAAACAAATAATACCTAAAGGAAATGGAATTTGACTGATGTTCTTTTAGGTAGAGATGTAAAAAGCATCCAAATAGGAGTTAGGGGTAAGCAAAGAAGAGTTGGGAGGTTGTTTCTAGTGCAGATTCTTTCACTTACTGCCTGTATGACTTTGGGGGAAGTTCTTTAACTTTTATGAGCCTCCATATACTTAACTGAAAAATAGAGTAATATGGGCTCTGAAAAATTCATTAACTGATTAAGCAGATCAAATGAGACAGTGTATTTGAAAGTGTTTGGGCTCCAAGTGGTAAAGTGTTATATAAAGGTAAAGGCAGAGAGACCTTCCCCTTAATCTTATACTCTCACTTCTCAGTCTTGCCTTTCTACTTTCTCTTCTCTACCCCCACATCCATATCCACACTGTATTGCTACATCCCAGCTCAACAAAAGAATCTGAGGGGAAACAACATTTTTGGGTAAAGGTGGTGTGGAGGGTGATTGTCTTTTGGTATGTCATTTGACACCATGTGTTTACATAAAATCAGTTACCCTCTCCCCCATCAAAGGAAAAAAAAAAAAAGTTTGCTTCCAGCTGCTAAAATCATTTAATTTATGAATGGAAATATAATTTAACTACAGTAGGAAAAGGTGCTTGGTGATGGTTCTAGATCAGTTCTCTGAAAATCAATTTGCCAAATTACCAATTGCAGGGAAACCATTAGGCTTCTATCCTTAGCAGGTTAAGGAGAGTTTGTAAGCCCCTTTTCACCAGCAGAGGTAAAAGCAGGGACAGGGCATAAGCCTGCAAAGACAGAAAAGCCTACAAAGTGTGCTTGAAGGAAAGCTCATCCATTCACATCTTAACTATTGAGTCCTGGAAAAATGCCTCAGCATCTGAAATGGGAAATTGTCATTTAACTCAGCTGCCAGGTCAAATCCTCTGTAGAAACTACTGGTGTGAATAATTACCAAAACTAAAATTTTGAAAAAATTCAGTAATTTAGTGAGCTGGTCATCCAACAACTTGGTCAGATCAACGAAAAGTGACCGCTGAATCAAATGAGAGTGGATTGGATCCAAATTCTGCTTCCCCTGTGTGTGTGTATTTAAAAAGATGAAAGTGTTCAGACAGTGACAAAACATTTACTAGGAACCCAGTTAAAACAAAACATTCATTGAATAGTAACACAGTGTGAGAAATCCAGAAACTAGTATTTTTATACATAAGAACTTAATATATATGACAATCTTACAAAACAATGGGGGAAAGAAGAGATATTTAATGAAACTGATATTAGGATAATTGAGTAGTACTTTAAAAATAATTCAGAGTCACACTCACATAAAATATATTTCAAGTTAGTTAAAGGCAACAACTTGATAAACAACTTGAAAGCCATAGAATAAATTTAAAAGGTAAAGATCTCATATGTCGTAAACTATACTGACCATGGAGAAGACCTGGCCCTTGCCTTCAAGAGTTTATAGGTGAATAAAAATTGTATGAAAAATAAATAAACTGTATTAGTAGGGGCAGGGAAAGCATGGCTAGGGGAGAACCAGTAATACTACCTAAAGGAAATGTAAGTTGACTGACATTTACTGCCATTATTACCTAAAATAAAAAAGAAAGCAAAAACATTTTTTTTAAACATGAGAAGGGTTAATATCCATATTACACAGGTTTTAGCATATTATATTGAGTCTATAAGAAAAATATTAAATTCTACCTTAGTAAATGAAGAGGTAAAAGAACATTTATACAAAAGGAAACACCATTAGTAAATAATGATAAATAAAAATAATTTGGTGTCAGTAGCAGTAAAACACAAATTTAATATGATTTGACTGTTTACATCTACTAAGTAAACACATTAAAATGGACAATAATTAATGTTGATGAACCTACAGTAAAACTGACTCACTAATTAATATATTGGTTGTTACACTATTTTTGCTAAAAAGTTGACAAATCATATAAAGACCATATCCAGGCTTGTAAACTCTGATGTAATATTGCTTCTGTAAATTTACTTTAATAACCTAAAAGAAAAAAAAAATAGCTGTATGTCAAAGTTTATTATGGAAATTTCTGAAAAATTAAAACCAAATATGAACAATAAGGGGCATTTAATTAAATTAGGTTACATGAACTCCAGGAATGGTCATAAGAATGCAGTCATTATGTGAGATTATGATGACTATTTAGCAGCATGAATGGATAGTTATGATGGCATAGTAGGTGAAGCAAACAAGCAAAACCTCATACCGATGAAACCCTATCAGAATACAAATTTATATCAACTACCTCAAATTATTTTATGTGTATGGACAAGAGCTAGATAACAAAATGTAAAATTAAATGTTTGATTTGTTGGGAGGCAGGAACTGTAGGTAAATTTTTTTTTCAATTTCTATGATTATGAGAAGAAAGAGATATGTAGTGTAGCTGAGGTGAGATGTTGTCCATTACATCTACTAAACTTGGTTGCCATAAAAATGGGATGAGTAAAGTATGAGTTGAGAAGATAGGAGATGGATCACTAGACATGTCTAATAGAATCTATCAAAACGTTAAGCTTAATTAACTAAACATTTTACCGAAAATATTAAAGGTGTTTTAGAGAAAGTTTGACCTTAAACTTCAACTCTTTACCCCAGCATTGGGATAGGAACTGCCATATGTTCTGCCACCTGCCACTCTGTTGTACAACAAAAAGGCCAGATAAGCTGTAAAATCACAATTTTTCTTGAACTCATCAGAGAGCTGAGATCATATGGCAGCTAATTAACCCAAAAATCTAAGGAAACACTGGTGCCTCCAAGGAGAGAGAGAGAGAGCAGGATAAATTGCTTACTGGGGGCAGGTTCTGCCAGACACTGCACATGACAATAATAAAAATTCTGCTAATTTTTTTTAGTTGTTAAAGATCAAACGATAGGCACAAATCTCACAGTGTTTAAGCATTTGTCTGCTAACTGAAAGGTCAAAGGTTCAAAGCCACAAGCTGTTCTGAGGGAGAAAGATGTGGCAGTCTGCTTCTGTAAAGACGACAACTTTGGAAACCTTATGGGGCAGTTCTACTGTGTCCTATAAGGCCACTATGAGTCAGGATCGACAGCAACACTTTTTAAAGACTGAGTGTAGAATACAGAATGCGTGGAGCAACAAACAAAAGAGGAAATAGCATCAGTTTCAGTTTCTTCTGCAGAGACCTCAAGGAGTGCTCAGCAAAAACATTTGGAGTAGGGTGAGATTACTAAGAAAGCCATTCTATGGTCCAGGTCTGTTGCTGTTGTTAGGTACCGTTGAGTCGGCTCCAGCTCATAGTGACCCTATGTATAACAGAACAAAACACTGCTCAGTCCTGAGCCATCCTCATAATCATTGATATGTTTGAACCCATTTATGTAGCCGCTGTGTTAATAAATCTCGTTGAGGGTCTTCCTCTTTTTCGCTAACCCTCTACTTTACCAAGCATGATGTCCTTCTCCAGCGACTGGTCCCTCCTAATAACATGTCCAAAGTGTGTGAGACAAAGTCTCGCCATCCCTGCTTCTAAAGAGCATTCTAGCTATACTTCTTCCAAGATAGATTTGTTCATTCTTTTGGCAGTCCATTGTATATTCAATATTTTTCCCCAACACCATAATCCAAAGGCATCAATTCTTTGATTTTCCTTATTCATTGTCCAGCTTTCGTATGCATATGAGACAATTGAAAACACCATGGCTTGGGTCAGGTGCACCTTAGTCCTTAAAGTGACATCTTTGCTTTTTAACACTTTAAAGAGGTCTTTTCCAGCAGACTTGCCCAATGAACTGCGTCGTTTGATTTCTTGACTGCTACTTCCATGGGCATTGATTATGGATCCAAGTAAAATGAAACCCTTGATAAATCTTTTCTCCATTTGTCATGATGTTGTTTATTGGTCCATTTGTGAGGATTTTTGTTTTCTTTACGTTGAGGTGTCATCTATACTGAAGGTTGTAGTCTTTGATCTTCATCAATAAGTGCTTCAAGTCCTCTTCACTTTCAGCAAGCAAGGTTGTGTCATCTGCATAACGCAGGTTGTTAATGAGTCTTCCTCCAATCCTGAGGCCCCATTCTTCTTCATATAGTCCAGCTTCTAGGATTATTTGCTCAGTGTACAAACTGAATAAGTATGATGAAAGGATACAACCCTGACACGCACCTTTCCTGATTTTAAACCATGCAGTATTCCCTTATTCTGTTTGAATGACTGCCTCTTGGACTATGTACAGGTTCCTCATGAATACAATTAAGTGTTCTGGTATTCCTATTCTTCCCAGTGTTGTCCATAATTTGTTATGATCCACACAGTCAAATGCCTTTGCATAGTCAATAAAACACAGGTAAACATCTTTCTGGTGTTCTCTGCTTTCAGCCAGGATCCATTTGACATCAGCAATGATATGGCTTGGTTCCACGTCCTCTTCTGAATCTGGCTTGCATTTCTGGTAGTTCTCTGTTGAAGTACTGCTGCAAATGCTTTTGAAAGATTTTCAGAAAAATTTTACTTGTATGTGATATTAACAATATTGTTTGATAATTTCCTTATTCTGTCGGATCATCTTTCTTTGGAATAGGCATAAATATGAATCTCTTCCAGTTGGTTGGCCAGGTAGTTGTCTTCCAAATTTCCTGGCATAGTGGAGTAAACACGTCCAGCATTGCATCCATTTGTTGAAACATCTCAGTTGGTTTTCCATCAATTCCTGGAGCCTTGCTTTCTGCCCATGTCTTCAGTGCAGCATGGACCTCTTCCTTCAGTACCATCAGCTCTTGATCACAAAGCTACCTCCTGAAATGATTGAACATTGACCAATTCTACTTGGTACAGTAACTCTGTGTATTCCCTTCATCTTCTTTTGATGCTACCTGCATTGTTCAGTATTTTGCCGATAGAATCCTTCAGTATTGCAACTTGAGGCTTCAGCTTTTTCTTTAATTCTTTCAGCTTGAGGAATGCCAAGCTTGTTCTTCTTTTTTGATTTTCTAACTTCAGGTCTTTGCACGTGGCGTTATAATAGTTTACTTTGTCTTTTTGAGCCTGCCTTTGATACCTTCTTTTTAGCATTTTTACTTCATCATTTCTTCCTTTTTCTTTAGCTGCTTGATGTTCAAGAGCAGATTTCAGAGTCTCTTATGATATCTATTTTGGTCTTTTCTTTCTTTCCTGTCTTTTAAATGACCTCTTGCTTTCTTCATGTATGATATCCTTGTTGTCATTCCACAACTGGTCTGGTCTTCAGTAATTAGTGTTCCATGCATCAAATCTATTCTTGAGATGGTCTCTAAATTCAGGTGGGATATACTCAAGGTTCTACTTTGGTTCTCATGAAACTGTAATTTTCTTCAGTTTCAACTTGAACTTGCATATGAGTAATTTATCATCTGTTCTGCAGTCGGCCCCTGGCCTGATGTTATCGAGCTTTTCCATCGTCTAGTTCCACACATGTAGTGGATTTGATTGCTGTGTATTCCATCCAGTGTGGTCCACGTGTATAGTTGCTGTTTATATTGTTGAAAAAAGATATTTCCAGGGAATAAGTCATTGGTCTTGCAAAATTCTATCATGTGATCTCTGGAGTCATTTCTATCACCAAGGCCATATTTTCTAACTACTGGTCCTTCTTTGTTTCCAACTTTTGCTTTCCAATCACCAGTAATTATCAATACATCTAGATTGCATGCTGGATCTATTTCAGACTGCAAAAGTTGGTAAAAATATTCAATTTCTTCATCTTTGGCCTTAGTGGTTGGTGTGTAAATTTGAATAACAACCGTATTAACTGGTCTTCCTTGTAGGCATATAGAAATTATCCTATCATTGACAGCATTGTATTTCAGATTAGATCTTGAAATGTTCTTTTTGACAATGAATGCAATGCCATTCCTCTTCAATTTGTCCTTCCCGGCATAGCAGACCATATGATTATCTGATTCAGAATGGCCAGTGCTAGTCCACTTCAGATCACTGATGCCTAGGATATCAATGTTTACACATTCCATTTCATTTTTGATGAGTTCTAATTTTCCTATATTCATACTTTGTACATTCCACGTCCCAGTTATTAATGGATGTTTGCAGCTGTTTCTTCTCATTTTGAGATATGCCACATCAGCAAATGAAGGTCCTGAAAGCTTAACTCCATCTACATCATTAAGGTCAACTCTACCTTGAGGAGACAGCTCTTCCCCAGTCATATTTTGAGTGCCTTCCAACCTGAGGGGCTCATCTTTGGACACTATATCAGACAATGTTCCACTTTTATTCATATGGTTTTCACTGGCTAATTTTTTTCAGAGTAGACAGCCAGGCCCTTCTTCCTAGTCTTAGTCTGGAAACTCAGCTGAAACTTGTCCACCATAAGTGACCCTGTTGGTATTTGAATACCAGTGGTGTAGCTTCCAGCATCACAGCAACACACAATCCACCACAGTAAGACAAACTGACAGATGAGTGGGGATGGTGCAGGTCTAGGGAGGGAAACAGCACCCACCACAGGGAAAATTTAAATCCTTGCCTGGATCTTTCACCCCTAAACTTTTCCTGAGGAATAAAGGTTGCTGGTAAAGAACAGCAAACCCTTATTGCAGTTAGTGTACTGGTGAAGAATCATTACAGCTAGGAGAAAAGAACATAAAAATCCCCTCCCTCAAAGGGAGAAGTAGAAATACTCCTGGGTCCACACCATTATAGATCTTTTACAAGTAGGGACACATAGGATCACTGAGAAGGTCCCAGCCCTGTACCCAAGGGACACAGTTCCTGCATAATACTGACACTGAATCAGAGGAACAGAGTAAGTACCCTTCCCCACAAGCCAGGTTAACAACCTTCTAGTCAAAGCTGATAGCTGTGTACTTTTAGTGAGAGGGTCAACAGTGTGGGGAGATCCATCAAAGGCACAGGAACAAAGGAAAGACCTGAAGTTGAAGGTGGAGCAGACATTGAGGAAAGTCCTCTGAGAAACCAGCCACCATTCTAAACACAAAGTAATCCTAGAGGAATAGAATTCCTGTTGTGGTACACTGAGAATAACCATAGCAACAATAACTTCCAAACCCAACTAAAATCCTGACTAGATTGACTCAACACCCCCACACTAAATGCCTAGTAGAAGAGCCATGCCATGTTTAAGCATAAAATTTATTTACCTCAGTCTGAACTGTACTGCACAATATGTCCAGCTTTCATTAAAAAATTAAAAGACAAGCAAAGAAAGCACACACACACAAAAAAAGGTAGATATTAAAAATGTGATCCTTGTGTGTGCCTCTCTTGCTCTAAGTGGATCTTCTAATCTCTCTTCCATTTTGTTATCCACAAATCACCTGGGATCAGTACCATTAAGATACATCCAAACATGCTTACAGTCCTACAATGCCTTCACAATGGCTTCACAGTCTTGATGTAGATTTTTTTTAATTTATTATGTTGAACATCAGACGGCCCATTTCAATCTTGATACTCAAGTCCTTCAAATATGAAAATTTTTCTTAAATTACCTTACGGTTTACTTTGTGAATTTTATCTGTATCTTTGTGCCACCTGTTTTTGGCTGGGTTCTCTAGAGAAGCAAAACCAGTAAAGTGTATATATACATATACATACTATACACACACACACACACACACACACACACATAGAGAGAGAGAGAGATTTATATCAAGGAAATGGCTCACACAGTTTTTAAAGGCTGTAACATCCCAAGTCCGTGGGGCAGGAGAGAGGCTTCTCCTGATTCATGTAGCCACAGGGGCTGACAAACCTAAGATCGGCTGGTGGGAAAGCAGCGCTGTCGCAGACTTCTGCTGATTCACATAGCTGCAGGGGCTGGAGAACCCAAGATCGGTAGGCTGGAGAGCAGGGCTCTTGCAGGCTGTGAAGACTGACGAATCTCAAGATTGGCAGACAAGACCACAGGTAATATGCTAGCTCAAGTCCCAAGAACTGGAGGTCAGAGGAACAGGAGCCAGCTGCAGAATCTAGAACAAAACCAAAGCCCCAGGAAGGAGAGCAGGAATGCCTAGGCAGTGGAGGGCAGAGAGATGAAGACTGAGGGGGTGGTCAGCTGCCCCGTCCCCAGTGGTACCACACAGCAGATCCCATCATGGGGTGATCGTGTATCATATCTCAACAAGGAACTGATCACATTTTACAACTGCCAAAACACTGAGAATCACGACCCAGCCAAGTTGACACACAACCATCACACACTCCGTTTTTAAAATCTATTTCTAAAACTATTTTTTTTAATTGTTGAATCTCCTGAACTGGTCTTTATTTGTATCAGTTCAGGAGGTTCAACAATCAAAACAAAAACTTTTTCTCTCCTATTTCACTTTACTTTCTCCTTATGCCCTACTTTCTGGAGATTGCCTCAACTTTATCCTCTGTCCCTTCTATATAATTTTTTTAATTTCTATGATCATATTTTTATCAATTTTTTTTGTTGTTCTCTTAAAGTTCCTTTAAAATATCTTTGTTTCGCTTTGTGAATGCATCATCATCTTTCATCTCTAGTCTCACTGTAATCATCTTCATATTTCAAAGTTAGCTGTGATGACATTTCAGAAAAGAGACTGACATGAGTTCAAATAGAAGATATACAATTGAATTGCAGTTCCAATTGATATGTCTGACATTCTATATAGATAATAAGCATTTCTACTTATCCTATCTTCTCTGATACTATTTATAAGGTTTTTTTTTTTTTTTAAGTTTTCATCTCCTTAAACTCTTCCTGTTTTCTCCTTTTCTAGATTTAATTTGGTTTATATCTTTCACTGTAAAGGCTTTTCTGGGGTGTCTGGTAATTCTTGACTGCTCCATCACCCAGATATGACCTGTTGTTGTGAGCTATCGAGTTGATTCTGACTCATATGGGATCCAAAGTAGCTCTGGCTTCCCAGGTGGATACATGGAGTGGCTAGGTAACACTTCCAGAAGTGATGGGAAGCTAACACTTCTTGGGCAATCTTTGACCAATGGAAGGCAGGAAACAGAAATGAATCAGCTCATTTTTTTCCTTCCATTCTCCCAACAACAGACTGTTCCAAGTTATCACGGTTCCATGTGGATGGTGCAGTGGTTAAGAGCTAGGCTGCTAACAAAAATGTCGGCAGTTCAAATCTACCAGCCGTTCCTTGGAAACCCTATGGGGCAGTTCTACTCTGTTCTGTTGGGTTGCTATGAGTCAAAATCAACTCAACGGCAATGGTTCTGTGTGTGTGTGTGTGTGTGTGTGTGTGTGTGGCCTCTTTGGAGAAATATGATGTTACCAATTGTCCAGCTGTGTTCTCTTGAGAAATTGTGATGGCTTGGCAATATACCTCCTTGCACATCTGCTTTCTTTTTTTTTTTTTTCACTGCCTCAATTTCCTTTTCCTTTTCTCTTGTTTCACTGGAATTATACTCTAAAAAGATCACTGTGTGGTAGAGTTTGCACTCAACTGATAGCATAAAAGTTGGCAATTCAAACTCATCCAGTGGCACCATGAAGAAAGTCCTGGTGATCTGCTTCTATAAAGATTACAGCCAAGAAACCTTATGAAGCTCAGTTCTAGTCTGTAACTCATGGGGTTGCCATGAGTTGGAATTATTGACTCAGTGGCAATGGGTTTTGCTTTGTTTTGTCTCGGTACTCTCCAAAATAGCAGCATATTGGCTTTGTTCAGAGTCTCTTTTCTAGAGTAAAGTTCCTAACAAGTTAATTTTCTTACCAATTACATAGGAAGCACAGTAAAATGCAAATTCTGACTCAATAAGCCTGGGCTAGGCCCCTGAAATTCACATTTCTAACAAGCTCTCAAGTAATGCCAATGCTGCTGGCCAACGGACCACATTTTGAGTCACAAAGCTGAAGAAAAGCAAGGATAAGGCAATTGGTATGAGGAGTGTTGTGGTAATAACCCCTGGTATGCTATGGCATCACAGTTATTAAAGTCATCACCTATAGTTAACTGGGTTGATGTGCAGGTGAATAATATAGCATGAGGACCTTGTGTCTCTTGTACTTGAACACTATGAAGTGTCTTAGTTATCCAGTGCTACTGTAACAGAAATACTGCAAGTTGGTGGCTTTAACAAACAAATTTATTTTCTCACAGTTTAGGAAGCTAGAAGTCCAAATTCACGGTGCTGGCTCTAGAAGAAGTCTTTCTGTCTTGTGGGTTCTGGAGGAAGGCTCTTGTCTCTTTGAGCTTTTACTTCTGGACGATCTTCATGTGGTTTGGTATCTCTCTTCCCCCATCTCTGCTTCTCTCAATTGATTGTTTAATCTCTTTTATATCTCAAAAGAAATTGATTTAAGACACACTCTACACTAACTCTGTCTCATTAACATAACAAAGACAACCCATTCCCAAATCTATTATAACCATAGGCATAGAGGTTAGGATTTACAACACATATTTTGGGGGGACACAATCCAATCCATGATATGGGGACACTGATATTCCAGGGAAACCTGTGACAGCTGGAACCCAGTGGGGCTGCCTTGTTTTTCTGTGTCTCGCAAGTGTTCGACGTTTGACAGGGTGCAGTCTTGTCACTTTTCTACTGTTCATTTTACTGAAAAATATTTAGTTTTTCTTTTCTGACAAGCTTCAATCTTATACAGGTTCTGGCTTTTGCAGGTTTTACTGTATAATGATTGTGGCATAGAATGACTGCTTTTGACATCATCAGAAGCCTTGCAAAAAAAAAAATTATAGGATCGAGACTGCTAACTGTTAATCTGTGGCATGCTATGAGAGCCAGAGGACCTTACCAAACCCCAAACGAAACCCACTGCTGTCAATTCGATGCCAACTCATAGCGACCCTATAGGACAGAGTAGAATTGCCCCATAGGGTTTCCAAGGTATAAATCTTTGTGAAAGCAGACTGCCACATCTTCCTTCCAAGGGGTGGCTGATGAGTTTGAAATGCCAACCTTTTGATTAGCAGCTGAGCACTTAACCACTGCACTACCAGGGCTCCTCAGATGATGTTAGTGCAGCTTTAAAGAGACTTTTATCTCCTACAGCTGCAGGCTGTCTGGGTTGAAATTCAGGTCCTTGATCTGACTATAAGAGTTGAAAATATGCAAAGAAAACTGGATGTGCAGTCTCAATAGTTCTTGTCAAAATCAGAGCTCTGATAGGGAAAGAGCTGTGATCCTGAAAACTTGGATGAGAAAATTTGGGCGGATGAGTCTGAGAACCATTAACTCCCAATTTCTCTCAATGTCTTGGCCATCAGAAGCAAGTCCTTACCTTTTGCTAGAGACCAGGAGCCTTACCTTACCTAGAGAGTATGCAGTGACTTCACGTTAAGGAAGAGCCTCAGAATATGATGCTTGTTGTCCTCAAGGTCTGCCTCAGCATATTTCACTGCCTCCAGACAATAACCTGGGTCAGGTCTCAGCACAACCTGAGGAGGGAAGTTCAAGGCTGCTGTTATGGACTGAATTGTGTCTCCCCAAAATATGTGTTGTAAATCCTAACCCCTATACCTGTGGCTATAATCCCATTGAAGTGGATTTGCTTTGTTTTGTTAATAAGGTGGTGCGTATTGGTGTAAGATGGGTTTTAAGTCAGTGTATTTTGATATATAAAAATGCACATTGAGCAAGCAACCAGAAAGAAAGCAGAGATGGGGGAAAGATAGAATCCAAGCCACATGAAGATCACTAAGGAATAAAGCTCAAAAGAGACAAGGACCTTCCTCTAGAGCTGACAGAGAGAAAGCCTTCCCCTAGAGCCGGGACCTTGAATTCGGACTTCTAGCCTCGTAAACTGTGAGGAAATAAGTTTCTGTTCGTAAAAGCCACTCACCGTAGTATTTCTGTTATTGCAGCACTAGATAACTAAGAAAGTTGCTTCAGGAAGAAACAGCTTACATATGAAAGGAACTGTAGAACTCTAGGGTGTATGCCTATACAAGAAGAACATGGGGAAACATGTAGGATCAGACCTTGAGGCAGTTAATGTGGGGAGGTGCAAAAAATAAGTGGGGTAAGACAATTCATTGTCGTGGCCCAGAATTTAGGCAAGTGTGTCTATGTTGTTGTTGTTGTTGTGTGCTGTCTATAGTTTGTCCTAATAATTTGCTGAGATGGCTCCTTGAAACTTTGACATGGCAGTGGCCTATAGTAAATGAGGTGGTGGTGCTGGGACTTGGCAGAGTATTGAAGAAAAGATCAGAAGGCTCAGTATGGTGGAAATATTAGAGTGGATTTACTATATGAGACACCTGTGTTCCCTGAGAAGCAACAGAGAAAAATCCCTTCCCTAAAGTCATAAGGAATCCTCTAGTGAAGGTGATTCCAACATCTTTAAGAAACCTGGCCGTGTTTATCCTCTGAAGGCCATGGCTGACAGTAAGAGATGCTGCCATGGAACTGGGATTCTCAATATCAATGGGGATGATGAGATTCCATAATACCAGAGGCTGGTGGCAGCATTAATCATCAGAGGCAATGCCTTAAACCTGTTGCCACTGAGTTGATTCTGACTCACATCGATGCTACAGGACAGAGTAGAACTACCCAATATAGTTTCCAAGGTGGTAATCTTTAGGAATGCAGACTACCACATTTTTCTCCCACTGGAGTGGCTGGTGGGTTTGAACTGCTGATCTTTCTGTTAGCAGCTGAGTGCTTAACCACTGCACCATCAGGACTCCTTCATCAGAGGTAAAGTGGACATAATCACTGTAGCAGACAACAAGGTCTGTGTAGCAGTAAGCCTTGGCCCATAGGAATCTATCATGTTGATAGACATAGTTGCCTTAGAACCAAGATAGATGGGAAGTTGACTTGGATGGTGCTTGATTTGTGTAATAAAAATAATTCAAATCTAGCAAGCAGAAGACTGACATCAGTGGCAGCAATGAAAAATCATGGTATCTTACCCAGTTCCAAGATATAAGTTAGTTCAGAGAACCAGGGTCTATCAGTTGAAAAAAAGGCCTGTCTTCCTGAAAAAGAACCTGAAATGTCACCTCAAATACATGTGGTAAATATATACAAGTTTTTCCCCAAAAGAGTCTATGGCCAGGGTAATTATACTAGAGGAAAGTGAAATACCCAGACTTTTTGGGTACTGTAAGATATGGGAACTGGGCTGATACTGATAGTAACAGACCTGCATACTAGGGGATCCTCTGGTTAGAGTGGGAATTTATAGAGATCAGATAATATGTGCACATTTAGCCCAAGTTTTTCTCATCATGAGTCCACTGACTTCACAGAATCACACTGTGGCTATGCTCCAGATATATACTTAGAAACTGAAAGAACCTTCACGATGGCCAGTTGAAAGCTCCTGAGACCCCCCACTTCTCTTGGCCAGGATAAGTATATCAGAAACAATACTGGATCCTGAGAGTAGTTGAAGAAATTAGTACCACCATCAAACACTTAAAAATGCAAAGTGATCTCCATCATGTCTCCATTCAATTCACCTGCTAGGCCTTTGCAAAAAACAGATGGATCACAGTGGATGAAACTGGACTACTGTAAACTTTGTGTGTGTATGTCTCCATGTGTTTTTTTGGGGGGGGGGGGTTGGTAGGTAGCATCCCTCTCGGGTGCCATGACATCAATTTGGACTCTGGTGCTTGTATGCAGTTACTGATTTGGGGAATACTTTCTTTTGATCCTTAGCAGTAGGAAGGCTGAAAAGCAAATTTTGTTCACACGGCAAGGACAGCAGTATGCCTTCCCTATATTATTTCATAGATATGAGACCTGTGTTTTTGTCTCTCCCTGCCTGTTCTTGCCACTTTTCCCTTTATCCATCATAGAAATTTCCACCAATAAATATCTTGCACAAAAAATTCCATCTTGGGGCTATTTTTTGGACCCAAACTGACATAAAGTAGAAGTAGGAATTCTACTTGCCATCATTCCCAGTGACTCACTTAGAGACTTTCTGCTTCCTCTTCCTCCAACCTTAGACTTTGCTGGATTCAAGTTTCTGAGTAGCAGATGGTGTAATACTTCTTCCAAGAGACAAAGTAAGATCTACTGAATTGGAAGTTGACCATTTTGGATTAAGCATACCAGTGGCCCAAAAAGGCAGGGATAATTTACCCTGATTACCTACATGGACCTTGGGTTATGACTATAAAGTTGGAAACATGGAATAATATATCTGATACCCAAGAAAGTCATGGGGGTGTCAACTGGTACTTCTGGAGCCAGTTGTGAGTGGGCAATTCAGTCAACCAAGGCAAGAGAATTTAGGGCCCTTGGTGATGATGGTCTGACAAGGATGAGAGAAATCTAGAATGTGGTAGAGGAAGAAGATGGTATCTATCAACTATGGTTCCAAGAGGAGCAAGGATAAAGCATGGATTGATAACCCTGCTGAGGTCTTTTTAGGAGATTGCAACTGGATGTTATATATAAGGATAAGATTTGCTTCCATCTTCTCAAGGAAGAGGTGAGAACATCTGGTTTTCATATGAGATACGGTTATTATAAAAGAGTAGATCTGAAAGGTGCAAGGGAAGCTAGACCAATTTATGCACCAGTCCAGATTTGCTCAACATTTTCCACCCTCTGAGTCTTAGGTACGTGCCTTGCTTCTCAGCCTGAGCCACCCCAGCAAAGGCTCATACTGTTTCAACAGCTATAAAGCCCCAGATGCTGCTGCTTTTCATTTTGTAATACCACGGATTGTCTCAGCCTTCCCAAGGGGAGAGGACTATTCTGAGACGTACTTTTTCAAAACAGCCCCTTTGAATAAATTCTACACGACCGATAACAAGCTATGTTTTTTCAGAAGCTGTGGCCAATCTTGGTAAGGCACTACCTAGTATTTGCTTTCCCTCCTTCCCTGCCTTACTTCCCTTTTCTTCCCACTCTTGCTTGCTGGGATTGCACTTGCTAATAAAGTGTTAGCCCATAAACTTTTTCTCAGGTTCTGTTTTCCTAGGAACTTGGCTAGGACAGCCGTACGTAATGATAAGTTTTTAAAATTGCATTTTAATTATTTGTTTTGTGCCTTTCTAACAATTTAGGTTGATATTTTCAAAAGCAAACCTCATGTCTTCAATCAGGGGTCAACAAACTTATTCTGTAAAAGGGCCAGATAATTGGCAACTACTCAATCTTACTGTCATAGTGAAAAGGACAATACATAAACAAATGAGCATGGCTATATTCCAATAACACTTTATTTACAAAAGCAGGCTGCAGGTGGATTTCGTCCACAGGCCGTAGTTTGCTGATCCCTGTATTTAATAAGAAGCAGTATGATGTGATGGGAAGAGCTGGAGTTTTACAGAAGAAAGATCTGGGTTTGATTCCTATTTCTTCTACTTGCTGCTGTATAATTGTGCAAGTTCCTTTATCTCTCTGAGCCTCGATTTCCTCATTTGTTAAAAATGGACCTGGTAACCCTTCATGTTTTTGTGAGAATTAAAGAAGAAGATGAGGTCATGCTTGCAAAGTGGTTATCACAGTGTTTGGCTGAGTGAGTATAACTGCTCAATAACTTGAAGCAATTTTTTTGTTTGTTTTTCGGAACAGCACCTGAAATATAATCCAGGGCATTTTAGGTGTTTAATAAATGTTCGTTGAAGAAATAAAAGAGACCTCTGCTGGCTCAAAGTCAGCAAATTGCTCTCTGTTCATGATGGGGTTCTGTGAAGGTTAATGTTATGTCTCAACTTGAGTAGGCAGATTCTGGTCTCGTTGCCCTTCCACAATATAATGTGATCAGCTTCCACGATGTGATCTGATGTAATGAGCCAATCAGTTGAAAGGGGGGTTTCCTTGGGGGTGTAGTCTGTCTCTGGTATAAAAATGGAGGTTCTGGCAAAGCTCGTTCTCCCTCTACCCTGTACTCTTCTTATCACCTGATCTCTGGTTCCTGGGATGTAAGCCTGCAGAAGGCTCCACCCTCCTGCCTGACCTGCAGATTTTGAATTCGCCAGCCCTTGCAATCCTTTGAGCCAGCAGAGGTCTCCAGCTTGCCACCTTACCTATGGATTTGGGAATTGCCAGCCCCACAATTGCATGGGTCACTTAACTGAAATAAATCTCTCTCTCTACATATATATATATATATATATATATATATATATATATATATATATATATATAGAATGCCCTCATTTTGCCCCTCTAGAGAAGCCAGACTAAGGCATTCCTGTCTTAAGCATAAATGCACTGGTCACCTGTACATAGCTATATATTGTACTTTGAATTGTAAATAATTAAATTGAAATTTTGCTGTAAATCAGTCTCCTGACTTTTAGTCATGGGAGTGAATTTTCCAAAGGTCTTAGCATCACTAGAAAAATTGTTTGATGTTCCAGCCTGAAGCTCTGAAAAATCAAGTGTATTACAGTAAAAACTGCAAAAGCTGCAGTCTATGAAGGCAAAAACCTGCCAGAGTAGGAAAATGCAAATATTTTCCACTAAAACGAGTGATGTAAAAGTAGTAAGACTTCACCCTGACAGAGGTGGAAAACTTGCAAGACCCAGAAAAACAAAGCAGTCCCATTGAGCTCTGGCTCTGGCAAGTCTCACTGTAGAATATAAAGGCTGCCTGGAGATCATTCTTCTACTCCAGGGCTTCTCTAAACTTTAGAAAACCTGGGCTATTTACAGTTTTGAAGCTTGCAGTATATTAAGACAATAAAGAAATGTCATGAAGTTAAAATAATTGTAGTATAATTTAAATGTTTACACAGAACTAAATAACGTCTTGAAACCTCAAAATAAAATTCATTATAGTTCCTTTTTTACTGTAGACTATCAAAAGTCAGAATGTGAGGGAGTCCCTGGGTCACATAAGTGGTTTACACTCTACTGTTAGCTAAAACGTTGGCAGTTTGGACCCACACATAGGCATCTAGGAAAAAAGGCTTGATGATCTGCTTCTGAAAGGTCACAGCCTTGAAAACCCTATGGAGCAGTTCTACTCTGCACATATGGGGTCACCATCAGCTGGAATCGACTCAATGGCAACCACCACCAATAACAACATAATGACCGTGGTGCTCAGGCAAATGGACCTGGAGGTTCTACTCCCCTGAGCTTGACCCTGCTCAACTCGTAAGATTTCTAGCTTATTGATGCTTTAAAGCATTTTTCAACAACTGTTTTATGTGTCTGAGAAATAGTTCTGCACTTTCATAAAGTGCACCTGGAAATATTGGTGCATTTCGGGTAATGGCTTTCATATTTCAAAATTAAATCTGATAACTTACTCTTTGGAGGAATGAGAAAAACAGAAGCTCAGCCAGAATAGATAATATAAAACACAGCTTAGATTTCTATACATAAAACTATGCGTAGGTAATAGGTAGTATCATCCAGCTTGAAGAGACACTTTTGGAAATGAATACTATTCCTTTTATTAAGTTTAAAGAAATATTATATGCATATGCATAGGCAGCAGCAAAAGTATACATTGGTGGCAACTTTTTAAAAACATAATTATTTTTTCTTGTGGTAAATACTTAGGTAACAAAATATTTGTCATTTCTACAATCTTCACACATACAGTTTAGTGACATTAATTCTGTTCATCATTTGTTCAACCAGCACCATTAACCACTCTGGCAGGAACTTTTTTTTTTTTATTAACTTTTATTGAGCTTCAAGTGAATGTTTACAAATCAAGTCAAACTGTCACATATAAGTTTATATACACCTTACTCCGAACTCCCACTTGCTCTCCCCCTAATGAGTCAGCCCTTCCAGTCTCTCCTTTTGTGACAATTTTGCCAGCTTCCAACTCTCTCTATCCTCCCATCCCTCCTCCAGACAGGAGATGCCAACACAGTCCCAAGTGTCCACCTGATACAAATAGCTCACTCTTCATCAGCATCTCTCTCCTACCCACTGTCCAGTCCCTTCCATGTCTGACAAGTTGTCTTCAGGAATGGTTCCTGTCCTGGGCCAACAGAAGGTTTGGAGACCATGACCGCCAGGATTCCTCTAGTCTCAGTCAGACCATTAAGTATGGTCTTTTTGTGAGAATGTGGGGTCTGCATTCCACTGATCTCCTGCTCCCTCAGGGGTTCTCTGTTGTGCTCCCTGTCAGGGCAGTCATCAGTTGTGGCTGGGCACCAACTAGTTCTTCTGGTCTCAGGATGATGTAGATCTCTGGTTCATGTGGCCCTTTCTGTCTCTTGGGCTCTTAGTTATCATGTGACCTTGGTGTTCTTCATTCTCCTTTGATCCAGGTGGGTTGAGACCAATTGATGCATCTTAGATGGCCGCTTGTTAGCATTTAAGACCCCAGACGCCACATTTCAAAGTGGGATGCAGAAGGTTTTCATAATAGAATTATTTTGCCAATTGACTTAGAAGTCTCCTTAAACCATGGTCCCCAAACCCCCACTCTTGCTCCGCTGACCTTTGAAGCATTCATTTTATCCCGGAAACTTCTTTGCTTTTGGTCCTGTCCAGTTGAGCTGACCTTCCATGTATTGAGTATTGTCCTTCCCTTCACCTAAAGCAGTTCTTATCTACTAACTAATCAGTAAAAAACCCTCTCCCACCCTCCCTCCCTCCCCCCTCGTAGCCACAAAAGTATGTGTTCTTCTCAGTTTATACTATTTCTCAAGATCTTATAATAGTGGTCTTATACAATATTTGTCCTTTTGCCTCTGACTAATTTCGCTCAGCATCATGCCTTCCAGGTTCCTCCATGTTATGAAATGTTTCACAGATTCGTCACTGTTCTTTATCGATGCATAGTATTCCCTTGTGTGAATATACCACAATTTATTTACCCATTCATCCGTTGATGGACACCTTGTTTGCTTCCAGCTTTTTGCTATTGTAAACAGAGCTGCAATAAACATGGGTGTGCATATATCTGTTTGTGTGAAGGCTCTTATTTCTCTAGGGTATATTCCGAGAAGTGGGACTTCTGGGTTGTACGGTAGTTCTATTTCTAACTGTTTAAGATAACGCCAGATAGATTTCCAAAGTGGTTGTACCATTTTACATTCCCACCAGCAGTGTATAAGAGTTCCAATCTCTCCGCAGCCTCTCCAACATTTATTCTTTTGTGTTTTTTGGATTAATGCCAGCCTTGTTGGAGTGAGATTGAATCTCATCGTAGTTTTAATCTGCATTTCTCTAATGGCTAATGATCGAGAGCATTTTCTCATGTATCTGTTAGCTGCCTGAATATCTTCTTTAGTGAAGTGCGTGTTCATATCCTTTGCCCACTTCTTGATTGGGTTGTTTGTCTTTTTGTGGTTGAGTTTTGACAGAATCATATAGATTTTAGAGATCAGGCGCTGGTCGGAGATGTCATAGCTGAAAATTCTTTCCCAGTCTGTAGGTGGTCTTTTTACTCTTTTGGTGCAGTCTTTAGATGAGCATAGGTGTTTGCTATTTAGGAGCTCCCAGTTATCTAGTTTCTTTTTGCCATTTTTGGTAATGTTTTGTATTCTGTTTATGCCTTGTATTAGGGCTCCTAAGGTTGTCCCTATGATCTTTATCATTTTAGTCTTTATGTTTAGGTCTTTGATCCACTTGGAGTTAGTTTTTGTGCATGGTGTGAGGTATGGGTCCTGTTTCATTTTTTTGCAAATGGATATCCAGTTATGCCAGCACCGTTTGTTAAAAAGACTATCTGTTCCCCAGTTAACTGACACTGGGCCTTTGTCAAATATCAGCTGCTCATATGTGGATGGATTTATATCTGAGTTCTCAATTCTGTTCCATTGGTCTACGTGTCTGTTGTTGTACCAGTACCAGGCTGTTTTGACTACTGTGGCTGTATAATAGGTTCTGAAATCAGGTAGAGTGAGGCCTCCCACTTTCTTCTTCTTTTTCAGTAATGCTTTACTTATCCGAGGCTTCTTTCCCTTCCATATGAAGTTGGTGATTTGTTTCTCCATCACATTAAAAAATGACATTGGAATTTGGATCGGAAGTGCATTGTATGTATAGATGGCTTTTGGTAGAATAGACATTTTTACTATGTTAAGTCTTCATATCCATGAGCAAGGTATGTTTTTCCATTTAAGTAGGTCCTTTTTAGTTTCTTGTAGTAGTACTTTGTAGTTTTCTTTGTATAGGTCTTTTACATCTTTGGTAAGATTTATTCCTAAGTATTTTATCTTCTTGGGGGCTACTGTGAATGGTATTGATTTGGTTATTTCCTCTTCGATGTTCTTTTTGTTGATGTAGAGGAATCCAGGTGATTTTTGTATGTTTATCTTATAACCTGAGACTCTGATCTGGCAGGAACTTTTTAATGTGAGTTGGTATAAGTTGTCTTTGGACTCTTCTAGGAAATAAAATGCTTCGTAGTATCTTTATGAGTATATCCATGTCCACAAAACTGAGGGCTCAGTAACAAAGGCTATGGTGACCATAGGCACAGAATCTTGGTGTAGACAAGGGGCTCGGCTCAGAGGATAGCAAGGGAATGTATCTCCCTTGTGGTTACATAACATTGAGCATTCTTTTGGCTATCAGAATTCTAATTCTAATCACTTAAAATTTATAGAGTAGTATACCGTGGCAAGGAGTTCTGGTGGTGCAGTGGTTAAAGTGCTCCGGAAGAAATTTGTCTGATAAGAACACTCATCTGAGGACAGAAGAATGATAAACTGCATATTCTGTATCAGGCACTGGGATAGACATTTTGTTTATATTGTTTCTAATTTTTACACTGTAATGTTTTCCTGGAAACTTGGACCAAAACTTTGATATAAAACTGGAAGGTGTTTATAAAAAAAAAAAAAATTTTTTTTTATACTGCATTTTAATTATCTGTTTTTTTTTTTTTTTTTTTGTCTTTTTTGCCTTTATGTGCAAGGGCAAAAATCACACCTTATAATGAGAAGAAGCACAATGTGATGGAAGGAGCTGAAATTTTGCACTTGAACAGGCTGTCCCTTTTATAGGCAATGAAATGGGAGCAATAAGATGAAGTAACTTACCAAAGTCACACTGCTGGTAAATGGTGAGACCCAGATGAGTATTCAGGTTTAGTATATTTCAAAAGGCGTCCTGGTGGTACAGTGGTTAAAGCATTTGGCTACTAATCGAAAGGCTGGCAGTTTGAATCCACCAGTGGCTTCGTGGGAGAAAGATGCGGCAGTCTCTTCCATAAATATTTACAGCCTTGGAAACCCTACGGGGTCACTATGAGTTGGAATTGACTCGACAGCAGTGGGTATAATTCAAAGGCTCATAAACTTCCAACTTCTTTCCCTTACACACCTTAAAAATGATAAAGGATTTAGCTAGGTAATAGTGAAGTTGTTTGGTCCTAATATATAAATGGATCCTTTCTTTTCTGGTCAAGACATATATCTGGGTTTATTGATCAGGCAGTGGAAGAGGCCACAAAAGAGAAACCAATATTTTAGTTGCTGTGCACAGATTTTTAAAGGTTTAGTCATTTATGTTGTATGCCGTAATGCTTGGCTTCCTGCAAACAGTGTATGCAGATCCCGGTTGTAGTTTTAATTGAAGCAGCTTCTTCTTCCAGATGATGAAATCAGGCTATGTGACTTAAGAAGTAATACAAGATGTGAGTTAAGACAGTTTCTGATCAGATTGAGCCACAACTCTCCACACCATCATGTTAGAACCTGAGTACATGGCAGACATAATTCTGTAGGGCCCAATAAAGTGATGCTTTAAGCTGAGAGTGAAGAGCTAGATCACCTAAAGTGACCATTGGCAGACTAGATACTTCCAAGAGCGAGTGAGGCAGGTATGGAACTGCAGTGCCCTAAACCTTCAGGGAGCACCTATGTCTAGAAGTCATTCAACACTTCTGTTGTTGATAACTCTTCTGACCTTATGGGAACACATCTATGGAGATGATGCATGCCAAGAATTCCACCTGGAATAGACTGAAGACCCCTGTTTCAATCTGGGTGTAGAGCAGTGATCACAGAGACTGGTCCTTGCTGGGTGGTCTGGGGCAGGGTGTTGTCCCAGTCCAGAAGAGTAAATTGGAAAATTGCCTATATACACATTCATGAGCCAGTCTGTGTCTGGAAGGAATTATTCATGAAGTGCTGCCTTCTGAGGATCTGCTGCACGACCCAAACATCAACACAGAATATTTAAATTTATTTATTTGTTTTTTCATCCAACAAGTATTTAAAGACTGCCAACCATGTGCCTAAACCACCGAGGCTCAAAGATGAAAGAGATACAGTGCCTGCCCTCAACAAGTTCACAGCTCAAGGTGGAGACAGACATATGAATGACAGTTATAAAACACGGTGGAAGTACAAACAGACACGAAAGGGATATTATTTGGGCGCCAAGAAAGGTTTGAGGGTGGGGTTTCAGGAAGGCTTCCTGGAAGAGATGGCTCTTGTGTTGAGTATTACAATGGTAGCTATAGTATATTTGGCAAAACATAGGGAGAAAAACAGTCCATATAGAGGAGCCCAAAAAACTAAAGCACCAAGCAGCAATGTGCCATTTTTGAGAATGCCATGGAGTTTACTGTTGGTGGAGCACAGTAAGAATGATTGTAATGTGTCCAGAAGATAATCATCCTTGCCCAAAATCATAGCCATACTGCTCTCTACCAGTTCTAATTTAGTGTCATATGGAGTTCAAATTATAAAATTTGAGCAATAAATCAGGGCTCAAATTATGAAATTTGAGTGCCCAATAATCATTACAACAAAATAACTCTGCTTCTGGATTAAAAAGCATAAAACTTGGCAGAATCTATCTGGTTTTTGTAGGGACCAGACTGCCAAATTAAATGGAAATATAACAGGGAACATCACCTTTAGATTTTAATGGCAGCACTAATATCTGCATACCTCCTGGTATGTGATATCGTCTTAGATCTGCTATCTTATTCCATTGCAGGAGGGAAGTTTCAGAGGTTTCGATTTGGTTTTTCCTACTATGACAGATCTTACGCCATAGGCCAAGGACATACTGTGGGAGTTACTCCAACTGTCCAGTATATCAGTTACAATTATAAATTCAGGGACTGGAAAAGTGACCTGGGGGAGGTTCACTGAACCTTTTGAGTCAGATTTTGAGCCAGGACTCCATTTATTATGTGGCTACCATAAAAAGTTCCACTCTAAGAGGAGGGCTGTGATGATACTTCGGGTCTCCAGAAATCAACAAATCCAGCAGTACCCTAAACCCTCAGGCAACACTCTGTATCCTAGAAATCAGTCAATAATTCTGCTGCTGATAACTCAGACCCTGTATTCAATTCTCTTTGACAGTCTGGGTATTCCCCTTTTCTAGTGTACTGTCACCTAAGAAATAGTCATAGGTCCTGTCTTAGGCTGGGTTCTCTAGAGAAGCAAAACCAGTAAAGGGTATAAATATATATATAGAGAGAGAGAGATTTATATCAAGGAAATGGCTCATGAGGTTTTAGAGGCTGGAACATCCCAACTCTATGGGTCAGGATAGAGGCTTGGGGGCTGGCAAACCCAAGATCAGCAGGTCAGACAACAGGGCTCTTGCTCACAGGCTGTGAAGATTGGCGAATCCCAAGATCAGCAGGCAAGACTGCAGGTAAGCTGCTAACTCAAGTCCCAAGAACCAGAAGTTAGACAAACAGGAGATAGCTGCAGGATTCAGCGAGAGAAAAAGCCCCTTAGTCTTGCCAGAATATGCACTTATATTCCATATAGGCCACATGCCCAAGGAAACTCCCTTTCAACTGATTGGCTACTCCTAGCAGATCCTATCATGGGGGTGATCAGACATCAAATCTTAACATGGAAGTGATCACAACATTATATGATTGCCAAAACACTGAGAATCATGGCCTAGCCAAGCAGACACACAATCTTAACCATCCCAGGGTCCCTTGAGGAAAGACTGAGGAAATCATTACAGTATATATTTGCTACAGTATTCTTGTGTTCTTTCTCTTAGGGACTCCTTCAGTCAAGGGGTTCTGTATCTGAAAATTGGCTCAACTCCAGAAACTGAGCAAGAAATAGTAACTTTGAATTGATGTGGCTACCCTCAGCTTCCTGCTTTTCCATTCTCACCTTTTCTCTGATTGCAGAAATTAAGTAGCATCCTTGTTATCTACTCGTCTATTTTGTCCCTAAGGATGCCATTTCCAGTGACCGTTTGTTCTATCAACCGTTTCCACAACACCCTGTGGGTCAAGTCCTCTTGGTTACCCCTCCAACTTTGTAAGTCATTATGGTAATTGTGGCTTCTGGTGGTTAAGCACTCCCACCAAGCCTCTACTCTTTTGGGGCTCCATCATCTCCATAAATATTAATGAGCCAAACTCTGTGATTTCTTCCCCTAAAGTCATCCCCAGCATGCAGAGGACAGCCACTGTGAACTTCTTAGTTTCTGGTGCCCCTCTTGCCAATGCATTCTTTTTTATTTTTTTTGTCTTAGTTTCTTTCTTTTTTCATTGTGCGTTAAGTGAACATTTACAATTCAAGTCAGTTTCTCATACAAAAACTTAAAACACACATTATTATATGACCATAGTTGCTCTAAATAATGTCAGCACACTCCTCCTCTCCACCCTGTATTCCCCGTGTCCATTCAACCAGCTCCTGTCCTCCACTGCCTTCTCATCTCGCCTCTGGACAGAAGCTGCCCACATAGACTTATGTGTCTACTTGAGCTAAGAAGCACATTTTACGTCTTTATAGTCCCAGTCTAATCTTTGTCAAAAGAGTTGGCTTCGGGAATGGTTTTTGTTTTGGGCTAATGGAGAATCCACAGGCTGTGTCCTCTAGGATCCCTCAAGTCTTAGACCATTAAGCCTGGTCTTTTTATGAGAATTTGAGTTCTGCAACCCACTTTTCTCTTGCTGTATCAGGGATTCTCTGTTGTGTTCCCTGTCAGGGCAGTCATTGGTGGTAGCTGGGCACCATCTAGTTCTCCTGGTGTCAGGCTGATGAAGTCTCTGGTTTATGTGGCCCTTTCTGTCTCTTGGGCTCATATTTTCCTTGTGTCTTTGGTGTTCATCTCCTTTGCTCCAGGTGGCTTCAGACCAATTAACGCATTTTAGATGGCGTCTTGCTAGCTTTTAAGAAACCAGATGCCACTTACCAAAGTGGGATGCAGAACTTTTTCTTAATACGCTTTGTTAAGCCAGCTGACCTAGATGTCTGCTGACACCATGGTCCCCAGACCCCTGCCCCGCTACTCTGTCCCTTGAAGTGTTTGGTTGTATTTGGAAACTTCTTAGCTTTTGGTTTAGTCCAGTTGTACTGACTTCCCCTGTATTGTGTGTTGTCCTTCCCTTCACCTGAAATAATTCTTGTCTACTATCTAGTTAGCAAATACCCCCTCTCTCCCTTCCAACCCCTGTAACCATCAAAGAATGTTTTCTTCTATGTTTAAACCTTTTCTTGAGTTCTTATAATAGTGGTCTTATACAATATTTGTCCTTTTGCAAGTGACTAATTTCACTCAGCATAAGGCCTTCCAGATTTCTCCATGTTATGAGATGTTTCACGAATTCATCACTGTTCTTTATCGTTGCATATTATTCCATTGTGTGAATATACCATAATTGTGTATCCATTCATCCGTTGATGGCCATCTTGGTTGTTTCCATCTTTTTGCTATTGTAAATAGTGTTGCAATGAACATGGGTGTACAAATATCTATTCGTGTGAGGGCTCTTATTTCTCTAGGATATATTCCAAGGGGTGGGATTGCTAGATTGTATGGTAGTTCTATTTCTATCTTTTTAAGGGAGTGCCAAATTGATTTCCAAAGTGGTTCTACCATTTTACATTCCCACCAGCAATGTATAAGTGTTCCAGTCTCTCCAAAAACTCTCCAACATTTATTATTTTGTGTTTTGTGTGTGATTAATGTTAGCCTCGTTGGGGTGAGATGGTATCTCATTGCAGTTTTGATTTGCATTTCTCTAATGGCTAATGATGGTGAGCATTTCCTCATGTATCTATCAGCTGCCTGAATGTCTTCTTTGGTGAATTGTCTGTTCATACTCTTTGCCCATTTTTTAATTGGGTTATTTGCCTTTTTGTTGTTGAGGCTTTGCAGTGTCTTATAGATTTTAGAGATTAGACACTGATTGGATCTGTTGTAGCCAAATTTTTTTTCCCAGTCTGTAGTTTCTTTTTACTCTTTTGGTGAAGTCTTTGGATGAGCGTAAGTGTTTGATTTTTAGGAGTTCCCAGTTATCTAGTTTCTCTTCTGGTGTTTGTGCATTGTCAGTAAGGTTTCATATACTGTTCACGCCATGTATTAAGGCTCCTAGCATTGTCCCTATTTTTTCTTCCATGGTATTTATCATTTTAGATTTTATATTTAGGTCTGTAATCCATTTTGAGTTAGTTTCTGTGCATGGTGTGAGGTATGGGTCTTGTTTCATTTTTTTGCAGATGGATATCCAGTTATACCAGCACCATTTGTTCAAGAGACTGCCTTTTCCCCAGTTAATGGACCTTAGGCCTTTGTCAAACATCAGCTGCTCATAAGTGGATGAATTTACATCTGGATTCTCAGTTCTGCTCCATTGGCCTATGTATCTGTTGTTGTACCAGTACCAGCCCGGTACTGTAGACTTGACTTGACTACTGTAGTGGTATAATAGTTCTAAAATCAGGTACTTTGTTCTTCTTCAGTAGTGCTTTGCTTATCCAGGGCCTCTTTCCTTTCTGTATGAAGTTGTTAATTTGTTTCTCCATCTCATTAAAAAATGCCGTTGGAATTTGGATCTGGATTGCACTGTATCTGTAGATTGCTTTGGGTAGAAGACATCTTCACAATGTTGAGTCTTCCTATCCGTGACTAAGGTATGCTTTTCCACTTATGTAGGTCTCTTTTGGTTTCTTGCAGTAGTATCTTGTAGTTTTCTTTATATAGGTCTTTTACGTCTCTGGTAAGACTTCTTCCTAAGTATTTTATCTTCGTGGGAGCTGCTGTAAATGGTATTGATTTGGTGATTTCCTCTTCAACATTTTCTTTGTTGCTGTAGAGAAATCCAACTGATTTTTGTATGTTTATCTTGTATATGGACACTTTACTGAACTCTTCTATTAATTCCAGTAGTTTTCTTGTGGATTCTTTAGGGTTTTCTGTGTATAAGAGCACATCATCTGCAACTAGAGATACTCTCACTTCTTTCTTACCAATTTGAATGTCCTTTGTGTCTTTATCTAGCTCAATTGCTCTGGGTAGGACCTCCAGCACAATGTTGAATAAGAGTGGTGATAAAGAGCATCCTTGTCTGGTTACCGTTCTCAACGGGAATGCGCTCAGACTCTCTCCATTTAGGACAATGTTGGCTGTTGGCTTTGTATAAATGTTCTTTATTATGTTTAGGAATTTTCCGTCTATTCCTATTTTGCTGAGAGTTTTTTTTTTAATCAGGAATGGGTGTTAGATTTGTCAAATGCCTTTTCTGCATCAATTGATAAGATCACGTGGTTCTTGTCTTTTATTTTATGTGATGGATTACACTGATTGTTTTTCTAATATTAAACCCTTCCTGCATACCTGGTATGAATCCCACTTGGTCATGGTGAATTATTTTTTTGATATGTTGTTCAATTCTATTGGCTAGAATTTTGTTGAGGATTTTTGCATTTAATTTCATGAGGGATATTGGTCTGTAATTTTCTTTTTTTGTGGTGCCTTTACCTGGTTTTGGTATCATGGTTATGCCTCACCAATGCATTCTCAATGGTCTTAGTGAATAGTATAGTCTCTAAACTCTATTTTAGAACATATCTCGTAGCCTCATAATATAATCATCTACAAATGCCTAAAACTCTCAGCCTCTTTATCTATTCCTCTGCTACCAGTGAAGGAAACACAGGCATTTCTACTTCACACAGTATTCATCATAGCTTTTTCTAAGATCATAAAAGCTATTCTAGCAGTGAGTTTGCTGCATCTCCTGGGGTCCTTGCCAGGGTATCTATAATAATGCATGGATAAAATGCCTCCAAACCAATCAATTTTAATCTTAAACATTCTAGATCCCTTGATCAAGTACTTTTTTTCAGTCTGGGTTCACTCAGGAGACAAAACCTACAAAAGAATTTGACCAGGGGATGTTTAACTTGAAGAATTATTAAACTATGGTAAGGCACTAGCTACAAAGATGTGAAAAGGACTATTAAGGAAACCCTAGGCTGGAGATCACATGGTAGAATTAAATGACACAGATGACTTATTCATCAGAAATACCTTTTTTCAACAACGTAAATAGCAACTATACATGTGGACCTCACCTAAAGGAATACACAGGAATAAAATTGACTATATCTGTGGAAAGAGACAATGGAAAAGTTCAACATTATCAGTCAGAACAAGGCCAGCAGCCGACAGAGGAACAAACCATCAATTGCTCACATGCAAGTTTAAGCTGAAGCTGAAGAAACTTAAAACAAGTCCACGAGAGCCAAAGTGCAACCTTAAGCACATCCCACCTGAATTTAGAGACCATCTCAAGAATAGATTTGATGCATTGAACACTAATGTCTAAAAATCAGATGACTTGTGGGGTGACATCAAGGACATAATATATGAAGAAAGCAAAAGATCATTAAAAAGATCAGAAAGAAAGAAAAGACCAAAATGGATGTCAGAAGGGACTCTGAAACTTGCTCTTGAATGTGAAGTAGCTAAAATGAATGGGAGAAGTGATGAAGTAAAAAGAGTTGAACAGAAGATTTCAAAGGGTGACTTGAGAAGACAAAGTAAAAGTATTATAATGAAATGTGCAAAGACCTGGAGTTAGAAAACAAAAAAGGAAGAATACTCTTGGCATTTCTTAAACTGAAAGAACTGAAGAAAAAACTGAAGCCTCTAGTTGAAATATTGAAGAATTCTATGGGGAAAATATCGAACAACGTAGGTAGCATCAGAAGAAGATGAAAGGAATACAGAGTCACTTTACCAAAAAGAACTGGTCAACATTCAACCATTTCAGGAGGTAGCATATGATCAAGAACCGATGGTATTGAAGGAAGAAGTTCAAGTTGCACTGAAGGCATTGGCGAAAAACAAGGCTCTAGGAATTGATGAAATACCAATTGAAATGTTTCAACAAACAAATGTAATGCTCGAAGCACCCATTTGTTTATGCCAAGATATTTGGAAGATAGCTACCTGGCCAATTGACTGGAAGAGATCCATATTTGTACCCATTTCAAAGAAAGGTGATCCAACAGATTGTGGAAATTATCAAATATTGTCATTAGTATCACACACAAGTAAAATTTTGATGAAGATCATTCAAAAACTGTTGCGCCAGTACATCAACAGGGAACTGCCAGAAATGCAAGATGGGTTCAGAAGAGGACATGGAATAAGGCATATCATTGCTGATGTCAAATGGATCCTGGCTGAAAGAAGAGAATATCAGAAAGATGTTTACCTGTGTTTTATTGACTATGCAAAGGCATTTGACTGTGTGGATCATAACACATATGGATAACATTGTGAAGAATGGGAATTCCAGAACACTTGATTGTGCTCATTTGGAACCTGTACATTGACCAAGAGGCAGTTGTTTGAACAGAACAGGGGATACTGCATGGTTTAAAATCAGGAGAGTTGTGCAACAGGGTTGTATCCTTTCACCATACTTATTCAATCTATATGATGAGCAAATAATCTGAGAAGCTAGACTATACGAAGAAGAATGGGGCATCAAGATTGGAGGAAGACTCATGAACAACCTGCGTTATGCAGATGACACAACCTTGCTTGCTGAAAGTGAAGAGGGCTTTAAAAGCACTTATTGATGAAATCAAAGACCACAGCCTTCAGTATGGATTACACCTCAACATAAAGAAAACAAAAATTTTCACAACTGGACCAATAAGCAACATCATGATAAATGGAGAAAATGTTGAAGTGGTCAAGGATTTCATTTTGCTTGGATCCACAATCAACATCCATGGAAGCAGCAGTTAAGAAATCAAATGATGTATTGCATTGGGCAACTCTGCATCAAACGACCTCTTTAGAAAGCAAAGATGTCACTTTGAGGACTCAGGTGCACCTGACCCAAACCATGGTATTTTCAGTCACCCAATATGCATACAAAAGCTGCACAATGAATAAAGAAGACTGAAGAATTGATTTCTTTGAATTATGGCATTGATGAAGAATATTGAATATACCATGGACTGCCAGAAAAACGAACAAATCTACCTTGGAAGAAGTATAACCAGAATGGTCCTTAGAAACAAGGATGGCATGACTTTGTCTCATGTACTCTGGATATTATCAGGAAGCACCAGTCCCTGGAGAAGGATATTGTGCTTGGTAAAGCAAAGGGTGAGCAAATAAGAGGAGGACCATCAACAAAGTGGATTGGCACAGAGGCTTCATGAATAGGCTCAGACATAGCAAGGACTGTGAGGATGGCGCAGGACAGAGCAGTGTTTCATTCTGTTGTACACGAGGTCGCTACTAGTCATAGCCTAGTTGATGACACCTAACGACAACAACAGGGCTGAGGAAGGGTACTCAAGGAAGAAAAAACTTTGAAGGAAAGCTCCTTCTCTAAAGTTGGGGTTCAGGCTTCAGTAGAGTTGATGTGGTGGCTGCAACTGGAAAGTAGAGTTATTTGTAGGATTTCTTGGGCCAAAATTGGTCTGCCACCAGGAGGCAGAAAGAAACAACCCTTTGGAGTTCACATGAGCTGAGGCTGGTGGGCAGGCATACAGAGGGATTTGGAGTGCCACTGCCATCGCAACTCTAGTCAGTTATGAACACCAACAGGAAGGCTGCAGTAATGTGGTCGTGGGGCCCAAGCAAGACCTTTCAAGGTCCCAAGGAAAACTATTCACTCATCGACACATATGTGAACTCCCATACAACAACAAAAACAACTTCATATTTCTCCCTAACAAGATAGATCTATCCTTTTCAAAGTGAAGATGTCCTCATGCTTCTCCAAAGTGAGAAGATTTAAAGCCTCAGCAGTCTCAGGGAGCCCTGAAAAACCAACATCTTCAGGGATATCCATCTAGGTGTTCCCATTCCATATTTCAATGTCTCGGGTTTTTTTTTTTTTTTTTTTTTCCAACCAGGGCCCTTACCATAATAGACTTGTCTTGGGCGAGCATTCAAACATCTCTGGAGCTCTGAGACTTTATCACATCTTCAATCTCTTGATCAGTTCTGTTTGTTTGTCCACTTACAGAAGTAGGGACGTCTTTGTAAGCTACCAAAGCAGTGCTCAGCTCTTACAATTAGCTTTTAATTGCCTGTTAATAGCCTACAGTTTTTTTTCTAATCATCCCTCTGTAGCGCATCAAAATAACTTAGAAGTAACTAGCCAACTCCACTGTTCTTGTAGTTATTGTTACTCTCACCGGGACATTTTACCAGATAACCACTAGTGAAATCTTTAGCAATTTGGCTGCCAACTTGTGTCAGGGACTAACCAGTTCCAACCTACCACTCAGGATGTCGTTTGCTTTGCTCCCTTTGCTGTCAGGTGGTGAATGAGCCAGCCTCAAATTCCCATCTTACTGCCTGTTTTCTCAGACACTTTCAGTAGCACTTGGGTTAGTTCATACTTTCTGAGAAACAGGTGTCAAATGGAATTAGACATGCAAAAGATTTATTGGGGGAAAGAGACAGAGACGGTATGGACAGACTTCAGGCTGTGATGCAAGTCAGACATCTATGGAATGTGAGAGAGAAGGAAAGTGGATTGGGAAGGAGGAGTCTCACAGACTGCAGTGTGATTCCAAGAAAGGTTCAGCCAGGCTAATGGGGAGTCCTTTAGGCAATATTGCCCATTGGAGAACTCCCATATCTCACCAGATTGGACCTGCTTAAGTGTCTCTGTCATGCTCAGTCATTGGCTTGGAGCATCCTGTGGGAATTGTGGCATTGGTGTGAAAACAGAGGTAGGTCCAGAAAGGCAGCACCTGGGGGTCTCTAATCAATTATGCTTCCAACAGCACTACATTTGAACAGTGCATTTTCATTGCTGTTACGGTGAGTCTGCACAATGGAGCAAACTTTCCAGCACTCATCAGGCAGGTGGTTGATGGACCAGGTCATAATTTGTGTATGTGTGTTTCAGTGAAATAAATTTTCATGTAAAGAAAGGACAGTGTAACAAATGTATATGTTCCAGTAATGCACCATTAGTGATCATCATCTTACCTACTCAAGGGCTAATTCATCTCATTTTGGGCTCTTTTAGAATCATTTCCTTTCTCATTTGATGCTTGAATCTAATATATTTAGCCTCTTTTATATTAAAAATCTGAGGAGACTCTTTAGGAGGTGTTTGGATTTGAAGCAGCTGAAGTGGGAGGTATAATTGTTAGAGCAGAGACTGTATCCTGACTTATCCCAGCAGAGCTGGAGCTAGGTCATGAGCTACAGCAGACACCACAGGTAGTTGATGAGTCATCAAAGTTAGGTGTGAGGACTTAGAATCGGCAGGATTTGGGTTTCACCAACTGAGTTATTACTTTTAAACACCAATAGTGAGAATCAGAATTAGGAAGGCAGTGTGGGGTAACTGATTTAAAGTTTCACTTTTGGAGTCAAATGTACCCGGGTGAGTCCCAGTCCCAAGTTTCAGATCTTGGACAAGTTATTAATTATTCTAAGTCTCCTTTCACTCACTAGTAAAACTGGGATAATGATTGTGCTGATCTGAGAGGGATGTTATGAGGACTAAATAATATAATGTACACAAAACTCTTAGCAGAGAGGCTGACACATTGTACTCAATAGATTTCCACTGAAAAAGATTGCCAATAGTCAATCAAAGACTAGAAACGTTTCACAACTTCAAAGGTCAAAGAAACAAGGGGGTGGAAGCAGGAAAGATAAGCAGGGGTCACACTATTTCACTGATCACATCATGTTGCTAGGGTTTCTTTTTGAAGATAGGCAAGCCAGCGTTCTTGTTCTGGAAGACAGATCTTGGAACCCAAGACTGAATTTCTAGGGATACAACAACGAAAAAGATGATTAAAACTTCTGTGCTCATGAAACTTACATTCTAGTGGTGGAAGGCTGTGCATCCCTCATTTATGCATCAGGAATTCTCAACAAAGATCAGGAATTCAGATGGGGCATGGATGCTGAGGGTGTGTTTCAAAAAGGGTCTATGGATGGGAGAGAGAAAAATCATCCTTCGGCATCTTCCTTGGTCTCTTTGTCAGAATTTTCTTCCTTTACAGTAGATAGTATAGTGATTAAGAGTGTGGGATCTGCCCAGATTTGCAGTTTGCCTTCACAAACCTAGAAGTAGTTGTGTCTACTGGGTAAGTTGCTATATTGCATAGACTTCATTTATCCTCCAAATCTATTCTCTACTTTTCTCTGTATCCTAAACACTGACTTCTAGGGACAGTACTACCAGCTTTCTTATCCTTTGGCTTCCATTTGGGTTCATCTAATAGGACACACTGTCAGGAGATCAGAGGGAGGGAAGAGAGGTCAAGGTATTTATTCTCCCAACTACATACACTCTAGGCCACAGTTTGGCAGTGGCTGTGTCCTTCTACCAAAGGATTCAGCTTCTGTTTGGTGGCCTATAGCTACAAGTCTTGCAGTGTTCACACCTAGGATGGTAAGGACTTCCTGATAATACTAGCCCCTTACAATTGTTGCTAGTTTTCCTTATCCTTGCCCATAACTTTGTAAATAGTCCCTTCATTAAACTCTCTTAGTTATTCCTTTTGAGGATACCATCTCTGCTGGGATGGACCCTGATTAGTACAACTGTCTTTCATTTCTACATCTCAGTTTTCTTATTTATAAACATGAATAATACAAGCATCTATGTCATAGAATTTTTGTGATGGTTAAGTGAGATAAAGTAGGTAAAATTCTTAGCACATTGCCTAAAATGTAGTAAGTGTTCAATACATTTGTCATTATCATTACTGCTATCATTTGACTATCGTTTTCCTTTAGGAACCTGCCATTGGGACTGAGATAAGAGTGCTAAGAGCTGGGCTTTTGACCAAAAACCTATACTCAAATCAGGATAGTTGGCAACATCTAAGTGCAAATAAAGATTGGGTCCCATTAAGCTCATTACATGATTAATTCACCCTTGCCAATGTCCCTGTGATTGATAAAACTCACAGTGGGATAGTTCTGATCATCAGCATTCTTGAGTGCATTTATAAGGCCAAAGGTTAGTGTTATTTCCATTTATGTATCCCTTGATGCAAATTAAACTAATTTAGAGGAGGAATTCCTAATAAGTAGCATGAGGTAGAGGAAAAAACTCTGAGCATATAAGAAAGCATTATTACAACTTGGAGAAGCAGGGCTATTTCATGCTAAATACTTTGTAATTCCTGAATAAATAATATACTATAGAGAAGAAGAAGCAGCACCTTAAAATAAATGCTGCAATTTGTCAGCATTATCTGTGTAATCATTCTCATGGCCTCACTATGGCCTGGACCATTTAGTTTATTGGGTCATTTAAGAGATAATAGTTTCAATGAGGCTGGGTTGCAGATTTTATCTCCATTAAAATAAAGAGAATTATTCTCCTTCATGACTGGAAACTGCACTCATAGGCCAATTTTCCATTTTGCAAACACATGATAACGATCACAAAAGGAATGGAGAGAAATTGGGTGGAGGGTTGATACCAATCAATTTCCACAAGAAGAAAATTACTAGTGCATGTTTTTCTGGGCATAATAATATTTTCCCTTGCAAAGGGATAGTGTGTGTGTGTGTGTGTGTGTGTTGATGTAATACACTGTCCTGTAAGGAAAGGACAATGTGTCAAATACACACATTCCAGTAATGCAACATTAGTGATCATCATCCTAACTGATTCATCTCTTTGTGGGCTTTTAGAATCTTCTTTTCCTTTCTTCTTTGATGTTTGATTCCAATTGTTTTAGCCTTTTCTCTTTTATTTTTTAAATTTATTTTGTTCAGCCAGGGGTGGAAAGTACGTCACATAATTTTGATGAGTACACGGTAGATAGGCTGTGTTTGTGGGTCAGGTGCTTTTTTTCTCCCTTCTCCCGCCTTCATGTGGTCTGAACTCAATCTCACCATCTCTTTGCTCCACGGTAGATATGGGTTGGTGGAGAAAGGGGGATTACAATGAATACTGAGCCGTCAGCAGGTATCTCCACATGGCGTTTTATAACACATAGACCTCATCTAACTGCCTTGCCAGGCAACTCCGGATTACCTATTGCCCATCCCACAACTTCCTCCTTCCAAGTGTTCTCTTCCCTGAAGCTACTCCCTATAGGATACTTTCAGAAAAGAGGCTTCATTTTGCCCCCATTTCATATATCACTTAAAAAATAATATCCTACAATTCTTTCCCACTTCCCAGCATATGTATGTTTATAATAATTGAATGTGTAGAACCACTGGGTTATTGGGCAGGGAGTAAATACAGAAGCAAGAGAATGCTTCTGGCTAAGTCGTCTCTCCTCAGCCTCTTCCTCATTTTTTCCCAAGTAAGGAAGGGTGCTAAGCTAATTACTGAGAGCCCAGGATGATTTACTGAGGCTCAATTATTGGTGGTCAGGGTCACTAAGTTCATGGTCATGCACTCATGGTCTTCTCTACTGTGATTCTCCATCGTGTTGCTAGCGCAGCAAAAAGGCCAGATGCTGTCTTGTTGCTCTCCCTCAAAGCATACTGTACTTGTAGGTCATTGCTTTGCATTTTTGTGCCATATGACTGCCCAAAAGACGGTAAAAGCCTAATATAGGATAGGGGGTAGACGTAAGAGAAGAGGCTCCACTTAGGAGTCAGGACTATGTTGCACACACAGTCCAATCTAGTTTTACCTTAACTTTGCACTGGAGGCTATTGGGCAGGGCTAAGCCAATTTGAAAACAACAAATAGCATTTTGATTTCCTTTGTGTGTGTGTGTGTGTGTGTGTGTTTGGTCTGGCAGGTACCTCTGAGGAGAGATGATCGTTGGAGCAAAATAGGCAAAGATCATCAACACCTGAGCAACACTTCTAACAATTATGTTACAAGCAATGTCTAAAATAAAAGAGCTGGGTTTATTTGTTGATCTAATTTATCTATGACATTCATTAGTTCAAAAAATCAGAAAGTGGCCACATTGGGGCAGTCCATGGTATGTTCCTAGGCAGGTCATTTCAAAGGTGAAACTCTTCCTGGAGGTATTTGAAGCATGTGCCTTGAAAGTAGCTTTGCACTTATTCATTGCATTCATGTACAACAAAAGAGAATACACTTTATTGTAGCTCTAACTAAACATGTTACTAGCAAGTCATTAGATCCTAATTGCTTGTATCTCTGTATAATAATTCACTTTCACAGGACACAATACTCTGTTAATAGTGATGTTAGGGGAACATTTCTTATTAGCCTTATTCACTGACAGTAGTTTTGAGGTTGTGAAAATTTTTTATATTCAAAGTCATTAATTGAATAGACATTGGAATCTAGTTCTTTGCTTTATAATTACATATGTAAGTGGTTATTATAACAAGAATCTCATTTATTAAGGGTCCATTACAGGATCACTAGTTAAAACAGAATTTGAAAATGTGGCCCATTTCAAGTTTGACAGAAGTGTACATTACATTTCAAGTGACATGAAAATCAGCAGGACTCTTAACCATCTATAATAGGTTAGATAAGCAAAGCTAAATTTTAAAATCCTAGTATATAAAATGTGGTCTTAATAAAATAATTGTTTGCCATATTTCATAAGAATGAGTATAATATTTTTAAAGAATTATAATTTTATTTATATCTACTTTTAGTTACTCATTTAACATTTCTACTCTTTCAAAGGAATCTAAGCTTCTATAAAGATTATTAGAAATATGTACAAATGAATTTTTAGAAATCTTTTGTCACAGGTTGTTGTCATTAGTTGCCGTTGAGTCGGCCTTGACTCATGGCAACACCATGCACAACAGAACGAAAGGCTGCCTTATCCTATGCCATCCCCCTGACCATCGACATACTTGTGTCCATTGTTGCCTCCCAACCTTGAGGGCTCATCTTCCAGCACTAGATCAGACAATATTCTGTTGTGATCCATATGGTTTTCATTGGCTAATTTTCCAAAGTAGATCACCAGGCCTTTCTTCTTAGTCTGCCTTAGTCCGGAAGCTCTGCTGAAACCTCTCCACCATGGGTGACCCTGCTGTTATTTGAAGCACCTGAGGCATAGCTTCCAGTGCCACAGCAAAATGAAACCACCACAGTACGACAAACTGCAGATAGATGGTGGTCACAGGCAGGATACAATCATTACCTGTAAATTAGTGTACTCATGACTGACAGAAATGATATGGGTAAAAATGTGCAATAAATTGAGAAGAGGAAAACATGCCTTAGTGGGCAATTTGTTCCACAACTTGAGAGGACTCCTTGATGACACGAACTCCTGTTTGTTTCTTTCCTACAAGAACATGGAGAGTTTGTTGGTCTGGTGCCATTAATAAAAGTGCATTAGTGATCATTTATGTAGGTTATCTTTGCTGAAACTGATGATAAAGCTTTTATATGACTGTTATTTCCAAATACACATGCATATCCCGTGATCTGTAAGAGGCAGCTTTTCCCAATTATATTTTAGCTTTTATTGCATTTTCAGTAAACTTGCAGGGAACTACATAGAGTAGCTTCATTTTGGGTCTGAGGAAGCAGTGCTTGTAACCAGAATCCAGAGGAGTTTGCCTGAGGGAAACTAAAGCTCACAAAAATTAAATTCTTATCCATGGTGACCCAGAAAATCATTAGGCCTGAATCGTCTGACTCCTGAGACAAGCCCTCTTTTTGCTCTCCGTTTATGGTGTTATGTGCCTCCCTGTGGCACCTTCTGAACATACCTTCTCAGTGTGTGCTTTGGCATGGTTAAATTTATTGAGGCTGTTAACTGGACCTTGAAATGCAAGTTCCATTATGTGGTGTTAGGCAGAGTCAGATGTAAAATTTGAATTGGGTCCTTATGACCACATACTGACTTCAAGCCTTTTGGACAACTTCAACTCATATCACTGGAAATTCCTTGCATGGATCACAAGTAACATGTGACCCCCAACTCTTCTCAGTTCATTATAATCTTTCATCTCTTGGAGGGCATCTGAACTGGATTTTTTTTTTCCATTTATGCTGTCTCATCTCTTAGTCTTTTAAGGAAATATTTAACTGTATGAAAATGAAGGTTGCAGCTGAAGGAGACAGAATGTTAAAGAAACATTTGCATTGCATTTTCTTGGCTTCATTGTTCAAGGAGGGTTAACTGCAAAGTTACCAACTCACTGCTAATGAGATTGTCTGAAATCTGCCACCCCTACCCCCATTCTTGCTTCAGAATCCTGTTCTGCTGAAGTTTCTCTCAAGGCCTGGGCATTGTTCTTCCTTGTATCCATGGCTGTGTCTGTTAAGACCTTTTATACAATAGCCTCAGAACTCTGGTTACAATTAGAGTTTTGATTAGCTGTCAGTGATGTCATAGCCATGGTTATTTTAAATCCACTGTGCTAAGTGTTTTCCTTTTCTTAATGTACTGTAGAAATTCCATTTCTTGACAGCAATAAGACACTTCAGGCAGTGTGTATCAGGGCCAATATTGCACTTCTCATGGAGTTAAGACACTTGGCCTTCAGCCTCATGACTTATAACACAATCTGAGTTATGCTATAATCACCCAGCTATATACATGGCCTGTTGTGTTTTATTGCTTAAATGGAACCTGTCCCAGCGCCTCATCAACTGACAAGGTGGGAATATAGCCCCGAATGACTGTTCAGAATCCCACTGGGAGTTGTATTTGGTCAGATCTCCTTCAGCCTTTCAGGGGTTGCACTGAAACTCTGGAGCCCTTTGGTACATTCACCATACAACTGAAAGCAAACCCTTTAGCATCCTGGTCCTCACTGCCAGACTGCCCAACTTAGGTTGCCAAATATCTCCCCCTCAACACATTTATTGAACTTTAAAACAGCAGAGCAGCATTGAATGAAGTCCAGTAATTTTTATAGGATATATTTTAGTCACTAGACTTTGAAGACTATTCCAACATTAATTATAAAGTTTCTGTGTCTGGATAACATATTGTTAACAGTTATTTTGCAAGTGCTAATGGCAAAATGGAAGACTTCCAATAATTTTATTGAGGAAGTGGCAATTAAAATGTTGAGCACTACAGAGTACATACAAAATAAAAATAACCTTGCAAACACTGTACTGTACCCCATGACAAAAATGAGGAAAAGATCATGTTTTTTTTTTCCCAAATCGATATGATGATTTTGCATTTCTACCTCTTTGTTCAAGAAGAATTAAGAGATCTCTTTTTTTTTTTTTTTTGGCTAATATTTAAAGACAGTGTAAAATGCCAGAGTCTTGGGCTGGTTTGATATTGTTTACCATGACATCATGAGATGATATTAGACAACTTGTTATCCATATTTCTTTCAATAACAAATATTACTAAAATGAGATCATTGGCTTAGTGTGACAATTTATGACTCTAGAAATGCATGAGCTGTCTTTTCTAAAGGCTTTCGAAGTCCTCATCTAGCGTGGTTTTCCCTCCAGAGCTCTCTTGTGTGGCAGGCACGGCATAGCACTGGCCACCCATCTTTCAAACTCACCCCAACACAGTCAGCCAGGCAATCTGGGTCACTAGCCCTTCAGAATTCTGAGAATAGAGTGATCAACAGCAGAAGGCAGCAGGAAGGATGGAGAGTACTCACAGGGTCAAGGGCAAGACAAGTGGGCTAGAATATGGTTCCCAGTGGTTTAGCCAAACACTAGTCTAATTGCGTCATAGAGTAGTTACATGTGTGATTAAATCGGTTGATCTTGGGTAAAGCAGATTACCATCAATAATGTAATGTCACATACTTCTATAATGTAATCTAATGTAATGTGATCAATCAACAAGTTGAGGTCACCAGTGTAGTGTGGATCCTAACCCCAATCACCTCTGAGCAGGGCTGGATTAAGGCATGTTAGGGCCCTAAATACTGATAATCTGTGGTACCTCTTTGTTTACTCACATATTCAAACAGAATATGTGAGTTACATATATACCTCATTTATTAGCATATATAGAGCAATATCAGCACTGTGGCCTTAGCAACACACAGTAAAAAAACTCACTTGATACATAAAACTTTTTGTGTTAGATAAATATTAATATTTCCTGTATTCTTGGGTGTTTTCTATGTTAGTAGACCCACTAAACCCACTAAATGTATTGCATCTATGTGTATACCAAACATATTTTAAAGTTAAAATTATAAATATTGTTTAAAAAACTTATGACATGACTCTGTATGTAAATGCTATCCAGTTAAAAAATTACTTGATTGAATTCATTGCAATCGTCAGTTTATTTGAGTTCCCTCGCTTTTGCATGTCATCTAGGACTGGAATTCCCATTGGTTGTTTACCAGGATGTGTGCAAGAGCATAAACTTGTGTTTGTGTCATGGCAAAGAGCATTGCTGGCCCTCTTGGCTGAGTTGCTGGATCAGCAGATGTGACTGTATAACATGGTTCTTTTAAAATGGATCAGAGACTTGTTATCTATTAAAATAATCCATCCTTGCCCAGTAACCACTCATGTTGAATCCAGTTACATGTTGGATGAATGTAGCAAGAGTTAGACTCAACAGCCCACCCCCACCTCTTGTTTATTACAAAGAAATAGTGTCATGTATTGAATTGTGTCCCCCTTTTTTTTTTTTTTTTAAATTATATGTCAGCTTGGCTATATCATGATTCCCAGTATTGTATGACTGTCTACCATTTTGTCATCTGATGGGATTTCCCTATGTGTTGTAAATTCTATCACTATGATGTAATGAATTAGTGGCAGTTATATTGATAAGATCTACAAGACTAGATAGTGTCTTAAGCCAATCTCTTTTGAGATATAAAAGAGAGAAGTGAGCAGAGAAACATGGAGACCTCATACCACCAAGAAAGCAGTACTGGGAGTAGAGCATGGCCTTTGGGCCCCAGGTTGTTGTGCAGTGAAGCTCCCAGACCAAGGAAAGATTGATAACAAGAACCTTTCTCCAGAGCTGACAGAAAGAGAAAGCCTTCCCCTGGAGCTGACACCCTGAATTTGGACTTGTAGCCTACTAGACTGTAAGAGACTAAATTTCCCTTTGTTAAAGCCATCCAGTTGTGGTATTTCTGTTATAGCAGCATTAGATGACTAAGACAAATAGTATATTCCCAAAAGACCCACCAAGATATGTAGTTTCAGTTACACTGGAGGGGACCATAAGGAGACAGATATCAACAAAGGTGTTGAAGTGGTAGGGGCCTCATAGCTTAAACAACCTTGTGCATGGATGCCCTCATGACCCTGCATGAACTTTATTTCTGGCCGGCACATTCTCATGCAGTGGAGCTGGTGTCAGGTTCATTTAGTACCTTTGTAGTTCCTTTCCACAGTGGTGCTTGCTTTTCCTTGTATCCTGTCTGCTTGGCATTTATGAGTTTTTGCTTTGGACAACTGGTGCCCCTGTTTTGTTGATGCCCTAAACATGCTTACCTTTTTTTATTGGGTAATCTCTCCCTGATTCTGAGTTAAAAAAGACCAGAATAGACACAGAGACCCACAGACATACCAGGGAGGACCAGATGACATGCAAAAGAATGCCAAGGATTGCCAGGAGATGCCAGAATAAGAAAGGCTCACAGAAGGAATCAACTCTGCTGAAACCCTGATTTAGATTTTTATCCTACAGAACTGTGAGAATATACATTTCTGTTCTTTAAAGCCACCCACTTGTGGCATTTCTATTATGGCAGCACTAGGTAACTGAGACAGTTACAAAGGTGGTGAGTGGTAGATGGTCCATGTGGACTTTGGGTCCATGAGTCTGTCATTTTCATGCACTGATCTTTTAAAACTGATCACCACTTCTGATCATTTCAATTTAGAGTACAAATTAGTGGTTGCAGAATTAAGACAACTAGAATCAAGGCAAACTGCCTTTCTGTCAATAGTTTGGTGCTGTTGTATTTTGAAAGAGGTTTTAGGCCACGAGCAGAGCTGCTTTCCAACTTGCTTACAATTTTCTGTTTTAGGAGTATCCTGACTGCTATAAAACAGGCCTAGGTTTCCCTCCTTATTTGATGAAATAATATTTTACCTGCTGAGTAATCCACATTTTCCATTTTATCTTAAATCTATAATTGAAATGCTTATCAATGTTGAGTAATTACAGTAATACTATCTATGCTATAATATATATTTTTTTATAATATTACTATATGAAGTTTACCACTAAAATAATATTTTTCTTAAGATTCTACCTTTCTGGGATTCTTGTATACTTCCCTTGATCTTTCATTTGTTGATTTATTACTTCCTATTATAGGATTTATCATTTGTTATTTATCGCTTAGAAAATATCTGTGGTTCACATTGAGTATATTATCCCTCCGCCTAGTATGAGGGTGTAAGGCCTCTGTGAGGAGGCAAACATGTCCATTTTTTTATCTTCCTGCTCAGTGTGCTGTGATGTCTTTACCTAATGGATGCTCAAAAAATGCTCACAAACTGGTGGAAAGCTGATGGTGGATGAGTGTCCTAATGGAGTAAACACATGGTGCTGTAGAACTCAAAGTAAGTCACTCAGAGCATCAGAGAAAACAAGAGCCAAGTCACAAAGGATGGAGGTGGGGAACTTACCTGGTACATAGGTGGGAAACTTATCTGGTGTAGGCATTCTGGGAAGTGGGTAGTATTTGTACAAAGATAGTGAGCTGGGTAAGAGACTGGGGTGTGTCTTAGTCACCTAGTGATGCTGTAACAGGAATGTAATTCATCGCGTAACTTTTTGCTTCCAAAAAATTAATTCTAATGCTTGAGTCCCAAAACTCCTGTGTTTAGGAAAAACAGTTATTGGTTATATGTAAGTGATTTTAGCTTTGGAAAAATATTCTAATTTTCCCAAGTGATTTTTAAGACCAATAAGCTAACAGGAACAGAGCATGGAAGAGGAGAGGAGTATGGGTAAGAACCAATATCATGGGATGAATGGTATATTTCCAATGGATTCCAGCACAAAAAATGTCATCCAAAGAATATGTACGATATTGGTTTTGAAATATAAAGTTTTAAAGCCAGAAATAAAACTTATATAAATAGAACTTGGTTACAAAGATGACCTTGAAAAATTAATGTTCTTGTTGGTGGCCAGGCCTTCTGGGAGCCAATTAGTGAATTCTTAACCTAAATTACGCATTAGGTCCTCAAAAGTGTACAGTTTATTCTCAGGATAGATGTAAGTACTCTGTGATAGGGTCAGTGTCATTAAATAGAACTTGGAATAACTGTTACCTACACAGGAGTCACTGGAAAGAACAGTAGTTACCTATTACTGACATGGAAAGTTTTTATGACTAATACTTCAGAAACCTTGCTTCCTTCCTCCTGAATCCATGCCATGTGCTTGTGACTCTGTAACTGTTCTACTAGATATTAAGAACCAAGGGTTGAACTAGACCCATTGTAGCTATGAGAGGTAGAATACTCTGGAGTTTAAGGGTTTGGGCTTTAAAGACTGACTGACCTGGGTTTTATTGCTGACTCTGCTTTCCTATCCATGTGATATTGGAAAATTACTTAAAATGTCACTCCCCAAAATTCAGTTTCCTTATATATAAAATGGAGATAAAATATCAGTCTCTGAAGTTACGGTAAGGTTTAAATGAGAAAATATTTTACAAGACTCAGGCACAGAGTAGGTACTCCATATGTGACAGTTTGTATCATTGAGTTGGAAAAAATATGTCATCTTTCACATATACAGTTCATTCTTCTTGATCTGCTGTCAACAGGACATTTGCTTGGATTTTTTTGCCTGGTAATGTTGCTAGATTTGCACTAATCCGTATGTTACGAACTCTGTTCCCTTATAGAAATTAGAATGTCTAAGACTGTAGAGTCAGAAATAAAAAGCAAACTTGAATCCACTGACAATATTAGTTCCATTAGTACAATCACAACCTAAAAGTGGAAAAACCAAGTGATTGACAAAAAAGCAATAGGATTCAAAAACTAGTGGTAGAATTGGAGGCCAAATGAGGGAATATACTTTAGGTACAAGCAATAAGAGGTATCTTATTCAGCAGTATCCTAAAGAATGAGGATGATAGTATTTATTGAGTATTAACAATGTGTCAAGCATTTTATGGAGTGATTTACCAGAAACCATCACACTTAGACATTTCAGCAGTTGATGAGCAAGACACTACTGTACAACAGGGAGGCCAATATGGCTGGAGTGAAGTGAGTCAGAAGATGAATAAAAGGAGATGAATTCAAAAAGACTGGAAGGAGGGACAGATTTTAAATGGCATTTTTTTTATAGGATGTTGCATGACTAGGCTGTTACTATGAAATAGAAAGTCATTGGAAGGTTCATGTTGTTGTTGCTAGGTGCCGTCGAGTCAGTTCTGACTCATAGTGACCCTATGCACAACAGAACGAAACACTGACTGGTCCTGAGCCATCACACAATCGTTGTTATGCTTGAGCTCATCGTTGCAGCCACTGTGTCAATCCACCTCGTTGAGGGTCTTCCTCTTTTCCGCTGACCCTGTACTCTGCCAAGCATGATGTCCTTCTCCAGGGACTCATCCCTCCTGACGACATGTCCAAAGTATGTAAGACGCAGTCCCGCCATCCTTGCTTCTAAGGAGCATTCTGGTTGTACTTCTTCTAAGACAGATTTGTTCGTTCTTTTGGCAGTCCATGGTGTATTCTATATTCTTCGCCAACACCACAATTCAAAGGTGTCAATTCTTCTTCAGTCTTCCTTATTCATTGTCCAGCTTTCACATGCATATGATGTGATTGAAAATACCATGGCTTGGGTCAGGCGCACCTTAGTCTTCAAGGTGACATCTTTGCTCTTCAACACTTTAAAGAGGTCCTTTGCAGCACATTTGCCCAATGCAATGCGTCTTTTGATTTCTTGACTGCTGCTTCCATAGCTGTTGATTGTGGATCCAAGTAAAATGAAATCCTTGACAACTTCAATCTTTTCTCTGTTTATCATGATGTTTCTCATTGGTCCAGTTGTGAGGATTTTTGTTTTCTTTATGTTGAGGTGCAATCCATACTGAAGGCTGTGGTCTTTGATCTTCATTAGTAAGTGCTTCAAGTCCTCTTTACTTTCAGCAAGCAAGGTTGTGTCATCTGCATAACGCAGGTTGTTAATGAGTCTTCCTGCAACCCTGATGCCCCGTTCTTCTTCATATAGTTGTGCTTCTCGGATTATTTGCTCAACATACAGATTGAATAGGTATGGTGAAAGAATACAACCCTGATGCACACTTTTCCTGACTTTAAACCAATCAGTATCCCCTTGTTCTGTCCGAACAACTGCCTCTTGATCTATGTAAAGGTTCCTCATGAGCACAATTAAGTGTTCTGGAATTCCCATTTTTCGCAATGTTATCCATAATTTGTTATGATCCATACAGTAGAATGCCTTTGCATAGTCAATAAAACACAGGAAGGTTTATAGATGAAGAAAATAAAGTTGAGAAATTTATCCCAGGTCTTTCTAGGTCTATATGACTTCCCTTTACTGCTTCTAGACAGAATGGTAAGGCAATGACAGGAGTTGAAAGGGCAGACTATATTTTGGGGATGTTTTAAAAATACAAGTTATTGTCTTAGGCTGGGTATTTAAAGGAGGAAAGCCAGTTAAGACTATATATATACACACACATATATATATACTCTCAAATATATATATATGTGTGTATATATATACATACATACATATATATGTATATATGTGTGTGTGTATGTGTATGTACACACACAAACATATATATATTTGTCTCAAGAAAATGGCTCATGCAGTTATGGAGGCTGGCAAGTCCCAAATCTGTGGGCCAGATGTCAGGCTGGAGGCTTCTCCTGACTCATATGGTTTGCAGGGGCTGATGAACCCAAAATTGGCAGGTCAGGTGGCAGGCTGCTGGCTCATCTCCCATGAACTGGAGATGAGAGGATGATGAGTTTCATGCAGGATCGAAAAGAGAGATTTGCCAGTACATCCATATATATATTGGATGCAGGCCACACACCCCAAGGAAGCTGATTGGCTTTCAACTGATTGGCCTTTCAACTGATTGCTGCTCACATGAGATCACAAAATGGAGGATGATTGCATAACATCTGCCAAACCACTGAGAATCACGGCCTAGCCAAATTGACACATAACCTTAGTCATCACAGTCTACCCCTTGTCAACTTGGCACAGGTACACATCTCCTTAAGCCATACATAATCTCTAAATAAAGAAAATTATAAAGCCATACTTGCACCTAACATGATACATGCTTTCGCCCCATTTGTTTTTGCTGTTGTTAGGTGCTATTAAGTTGATTCCGACTCAAAGCAACCCTATGTATAACAGAATGAAACACTGTCTGGTCCTATGCCGTCCTCATGATCATTGTTGTGCTTAAGCCCATTGTTGTGGGTACTGTGTGAATCTATCTCATTGAGGGTTTTCCTCTTTTTCACTGACCCTCTATTTTACCAAGCATGATGTGCTTCCCTAGGGACCGGTCCCTCCTGATAACATGTCCAAAGTGTGTGAGGTGAAGTCTCATCATCCTCGCTTTTAAGGAGCATTCCGGCTGTACTTTGTCCAAGACAGGTTTGTTTGTTTTTCTGGCAGTCCATGGTATATTCAAAGTTCTTTGCCAACCATAACTCAAAGGCCTCAATTCTTCTTTGGTCTTCATTATTCATTGCTCATATGAGGTGGCTGAAAACACCATGGCTTGGGTCAGGAACACCTTAGTCCTTAAAGTGACATCTTTGTGTTTAACGCTTTAAAGAGGTCCTTTGCGGAAGATTTGCCAGAAGCAATGCATCATTTGATTTCTTAACTGCTGCTTCCATGGGTGTTGATTGTTGATCCAAGTAAAATGAAATCCTTGACAACTTCAATCTTTTCCCTGTTTATCATGATGTTGCTTATTGGTCCAGTTGTGATGATTTTTTTCTTTATGTTGAGGTGGAATCCATACTGGAGGCTGCAGTCTTTGGTCTTCATCAGTAAGTGCTTCAAGTCCTCTTCAGTTTCAGCAAGCAAAGGTATATCATCTGTATAATGCAGGTTGTTACTGAGTCTTCCTCCAATCCTGATGCCTTGTTCTTCTTCATATAGTCTAGCTTCTCAGATTATTTGCTCAGTATACAGATTGAATAAATATGGTGAAAGGATACAACCCCAATACATACCTTTCCTGACTTTAAACTATGCAGTATTCCCTGGTTCTGTTTGAACCACTGCCTCTTGGTCTATGTACAGGTTCCTCATGAGCACAGTTAAGTGTTCTGGAATTCCCATTCTTCACAATGTTATCCGAAATTTGCTATGACCTACACAGTCAAATGCCTTTGTGTAGTCAATAAAACACAGGTAAATATCTTTATGATATTCTCTGCTTTCAGCCAGCTTCTGACATCAGCAATGATATCCCTTGTTCCACATCCTCTTCTGAATACAGCTTGAACTTCTGACAGTACCCTGCCAACGTACTGCTGCAGCTGCTTTTGAATTATCTTCAGCAAAATTTTACTTGTGTGTGATATTAATGATATTGTTTAATAATTTCCATATTCGGTTGGATCACTTTTCTTTGGAATAAGCATAAATATGGATCCCTTCCAGCTGGTTGGCCAGGTAGCTGTCTTCCAAATTTCTTGGCATAGACAACTGAGCACTTCCAGTGCCGCATCTTTTTTTTTTTTGAAATATCTCAATTGGTATTCCGTCAATTCCTGGAGCCTTGTTTTTCATCAGTGTCTTCAGTGCATCTTGGACTTCTTCCTTCATTACCGTTGGTTCTTCATCATATGCTACCTCCTGAAATGATTGAACTTCTACCAATTATTTTTGGTACAGTGACGCCATGTATTCATTCCATCTTCTTTTGATGCTTCCTGCCTTGTTAGTATTATGCAAACAGAATCCTTCAGTATTGCAACTTGAGGTTTGATTTTTTTTTTTTCCAGTTCTTTCAGCTTGAGAAATGCTGAGCATGTTCCTCCCGTTTGAATTTGTATCTCCAGGTCTTTGCACATGTCATTATAATACTTTGTCTTCTTGAGCCACCCTTTGAAATCTTCTGTTCAGCTCTTTTACTTCATCATTTCCTCCATTCACTTTAGCTATTCTACATTGAATAAAAAGTTTCAGAGTCTCTTCTGACATCCATTTTGGCCTTTTCTTTCTTTCCTGTCTTTTTAATGACCTCTTGCTTTCTTTGTGTATGATATCCTTGATGTCATTCCACAACTAGTCTGGTTTTGAGTCATTAGTGTTCAATTCATCAAATCTGTTCTCGAGATGGTCTCTGAATTTGGGTGGGATATACCCAAGGTCATTCTTTGGCTCTCATGGACTTGTTCAAATTTTCTTCAGCTTCAGCTTGAACTTGCAGATGAGCAATTGATGGTCTGCTCCACAGTTGGCCCCTGGCCTTGTTTCGACAGATGATATAAAGCTTTTATATTGTCTCATTCCACAGATGTAGTCGACTGGGCTCCTGTATGTTCCATCCAGTGAGGTCCAATTGTATAGTCACCATTTACGTTGTTGAAAAAAGGTATCTGCAATGAAGAAGTCATTGGTCTTGCAAAATTCTATTATGCAATCTCCAGCATCGTTTCTATCTCTAAGGCCATATTTTCCAGCTACTAATCCTTCTGGTTTCCAGCTTTCACATTCTAATCAGCAGTAATTACCAATACATCCTGATTGCATGTTTGATCAATTTCAGACTGCAGAAGTTGGTAAAATTCTTCAGCTTCTTCATCTTTGGCCTTAGTGATTCATGTGTAAATTTGAATAATAACTATTAACTGGTCTTCCTTGTAGGTATATAGAAATTATACTATCATTGACAGCATTGTATTTCAGAATAGATCTTGAAATGTTCTTTTTAACGATGAATGCAATGCCATTCCTCTTCCAGTTGTCATTCCTAGTATAGAAGACCACATGTCAGTCTGATTCAAAATGGCCAATAGCAATCCATTTCATTTCACTGCCTAGGATATTAATCTTTATGCATTTCATTTTGTTTTTGACTATTTCCAATTTTCCAAGATTTAGTCCCCCCACGTGTCTGTCAGTTTGTTGTACTGTGGGGGCTTGTGTGTTGCTGTGATGCTGGAATATATGCCCCTGGTATTCAAATACCAGCAGGGTCACCCATGGTGGACAGATTTCATCTGAGCTTCCAGACTAAGACAGACTAGGAAGAAGGACCTGGTGGTCTACTTCTCAAAAAAATTAGCCTATGAAAACCTTATGAGTAGCAGAACATTGTCTGATATCATGCCGGAAGATAAGCCCTCCTAGTTGGAAGGCACTCCAGCCTCTCAGGTTGGAAGGTGCTCAAAATATGACTGGGGAAGAGCTGTCTCCTCAAAGTAGATTCCACCTTAATGATGTGGATGGAGTCAAGCTTTCAGAACCTTCATTTGCTGATGCTGCATGACTCAAAATGAGAAGGAACAGCTGCAAACATCCAATAATTATTGGAACATGAAATGTACAAAGCCTGGATCTAGAAAAATTGCCCCATTTATACCTTATATTTTATAATACGTAATGGAATAAGGGAGGGAAGAGGACAAAGATTTACTACCCATCCAACCGTCCGTCCGTCCATCCATCCAGCCATCCATCCATCCAGCCATCTGCATACACACATGCATAACAAAACAAGGAAGAAATACTAAAAACTATTACAGCCTTCATTTCTGCAAATGATCACGTGGTCATAGCTGGTATTTAGAACTTCCTTCTTTCACCACCCATTCTGTATTCCCTTTGCCCTCAGCAAGTACCTCAGCTGGTCGTGGCTCTTTGCCTTGTGGGGTGACCCAAACCTTCATTCCTGAAGGGCCTGGGCCATTAGTAGTCATATAGGAATTGGGTTGCTGTAATTTTCCATGGACTTTAATAACAGCACGGTAGTACTAAGAGACATCCTAAGGGATCTCCTGTATTAAGATATACTCTCCTTTACCTCCATTATGTAATATCAATCTGATTTCCCCTTGGTAATCAGGATCAATCACAGTAGCCAATATGGTAACTCCCTTCTTTGCCTGTTGATCCAGAGATATAAGGAGCCCAAAGTGGCGAGGTAGCATTCTTAACTTCCAGTTCAATGGAACCAGTCTCCTGGTGGGAGCATTCTTCCCTTTCGAATTAAGATCTCTAGACCCACAGAGCATAGGGTCACTGGGACAGAAAGCAAAAATTTTGTGAGTTGTTCATTAGGGGGAGTAGTGAGTGGTGCCACTCTCATTTCCACCCCTTGATTACTAGACTCAAGAATTCTGGCTATGGGTGAAACAGCACCATATAGTAGACTCTGGTTTAGAGCATATATAGCCTCCTGGAGAACACTGTCCCAACCCTGCAAGGTATCGCCACCTACTTAGCACAATAATTGTGTCTTTAGAAAGCCATTCTATTATTCTATCAAGCTAGCTGCTTCAGGATGATGGGGAACATGGTAAGACCAGTGAATTCCATCCATGAGCATGGGCCTACTGCCACACTTCATTTACCATCAAGTGAGTCCCTTGATCTGAGGCAATGCTGTGTGGGATACTATGACGGTGGGTTAACCATTCTGTGAATCCATGGATGGTAGTTTTGGCTGAAGCATGTGTGCAGGGAAGGCAAATTCATATCTAGAGTAAGTGTCTATCCCACTAAGAACAAAATACTACCCTTTCTCTGATGGAAGCAGTCCATTGTAATCAACATGCCACCAGGTTGCTGGCTGATAGCCCTCAGGAATAGTGCCATTTTGGGGATTCAGTGTTGGTCTCTGCAGCTGACAGACTGGGCATTCAGCAGTGACAGTAGCCAAGTCAGCCTTGGTGAGTAGAAGTCCATGTTGCTGAGCCCATGCATAACCTCCATACCTGCCACCATGGCCGCTTTGTTCATGAAACCATTGGGTAATGACAGGAGTGGCTGAGGAAAGAGGATGACTTGTTTCCACAGAACACACCATCCTATCTACTTGATTGTTAAAGTCTTTCTCTGACAAGGCCACCCTTTGGTAAGCATTCACATGAGACACAAATCCACTTCTTTGACCCATTCAGAGAGGTTTATCCACATTCCTCTTCACCATACCCCTTTGTCATCCATTTTCCAATCATGTTGCTTCTAAATCCTTGACCACCCAGCCAAACCATTGGCCATAGCTCACGAATCAGTATACAGTCTCACGTCTGGCCATTTTTCCTTCCAAGCAAAGTGAACAACCAGATGCAATGCTCGAAGTTTTGCCCATTGGAAGGATTTCCCTTCACCATTGTCCTTCAGGGAGGTCCCAGAAAGGGGCTGCAGTGCTCCCGCTGTTCACTTTCCAGTGGTGCCAGCATATCGCACAGAACCATCTGCAAACCACGCACGAGTTTTCTCTTCCTTAGTCAACTGATCATAAGGAACTCCCCACGAGGCCATAGGTGCAGACTGAAAGAGGGAAGGTAATGTGACAGCAGTGCTGACCATGGGCACTTGGGCCCCTTCCTTATGTAACTTACTTGTGCCTTCAGGTCCTGCTCAAGCCTGATCTCATATATAGCACTTCCATTTAATGATGGAGTGCTGCTTTGCATGTCCAATTTTTGACTCTCTGGGTCAGACAACACCCAGTTCATGATGGGCAGCTCAGGCCATATGGTGACTTGGTGGCTCATGGTTAAGCATTTAGTCTCTACTAAGGCCCAGCAACAAGCCACAAGGTGTTTCACAAAAGGAGAGTGGTTATTTGCAGAGGATGGCAAGGCTTTGCTCCAAAATCCTAAGGGTCTGTGTTATGATTCACCAACAGCGGCCTGCCAAAGACTCCAAACAACATCATTTGCCACTGCTACTTCGAGCACCATTGGATCAGTCAGATAACATGGCCTAAGTGACAGAGTAGCTTATATGGCAGCCTGAACTTGTTGCAGAACCTTCTGTTGTTCTGGGCCCCTCTCAAAACTAGCCGCTTTTTGAGTCACTTAATCAACAGGCCAGAGTAGCACACCCAAATAAGGGATATGTTGCCTCCAAAATCCAAAAAGGCTCACCAGGTGTTTTGCCTCCTTTTTAGTTGTAGGAGGGACCAGATGCAACAATTTAGCCTTCACTGTAGAAGGACTATCTCGACACGCCCTACACCGCTGAACTCTAAGAAATTTCTGTGAGGTGGAAGGTACCTGAATTTTTGTTAGGTTAATTTCCTACTCTCTGGCACACAAATATCTTACCAATAAGTCTAGAGTCATTGATACTTCTTCTTTACTAGGTTCAGCCAGCATAATGTCATCAATGTATTGGACCAGTGTGATGTCTTATAGAAGACAAAGGCGATCAAGGTCTCTGTGGATTAAATTATGACACAGGGCTGGAGGGTTGATATACCTCTGAGGTAGTACAATGAAGGTGTATTGCTGGCCTTGCCAGTTGAAGGCAAACTGCTTTTTGTGTTTCTTCAAAACAGGTATGGAGAAAAAGGCATTAGTCAGGTCAATAGCTGCATACCAGGTACCAGGAGATGTATTAATTTGATCAAGCAATAATATTCCATTTGGAACAGAAACTGAAATTAGGGTCACCACTTGGTTAAATTTATGACAAGCAACTGTCATTCTCCAAGATCCATCCATTTTTGCATAGGCCAAATAGGTTAGTTGAATGGGGAAGTGATGGGAATCACCACCCCTGCATCCTCCAAGTCCTTGATGGTGGCAATAATCTTTGCAACCCCTCCAGGAATGTGGAATTGCTTTTGGTTTGCTATTTTCCTAGGTAGGTGCAGTTCTAAAGGCTTCTGTTTGACTTTTCCTACCATAGCAGCCCTTACTCCATGTGTCAAGGATTCAGTGTGGGGGTTCTGCCAGTTGCTGAGTAGGTCTATTCCAATTATGCATTCTGGAATTGGGAAAATCATTACAGGATACGTTTGAGAACCCACAGGACCCAATATGAGATGAACCTGAGCTAAGACTCCATTAATAACCTGACCTCCATATGCCCCTACTCTGACTGGTAGGCCACAGTGATGTTTTGGGTCCTCTTGGAATTAGTGTCAGTTAAGAGCCAGTGTTCAGTAATCCCCAAAAAGTCTGATTATTTCCTTTTCCCTAATGAACAGTCAGTCTTGTAAAGGCTATAGGTTCCTTTGGTAGGCTGGGAGAAAGAGTATCAGTAGAAATTTTTGGCAATGTAGTAGGGTCCTTCCTCAAGGGGAGCTGGCCTGCCCTTCATTCAAGGGGATGTGGGCTCATAAACTAGCTCAAGTCTGGGAATTGATTGAAGGACCATAACTCTCTGTTCTGGCAATTTGCGTTAGACTGCCATTTACTTGACCTAGAATTCTTCTGCTTGTACCAAAACCAAAAAGCCAAACCTGTTGCTGTGGAGTCGATTCTGACTCATAGTGGTCCTATAGGACAGATGAAGTAAATATTTAGTAGATTTATTATCTATTTCACTTCTAGGGACATCATGACTGAGTAGCCAATGCCATAAATCTGTAAGAGTCAGACTATTCTGATTACTGCTTTAACTCCACTGTCCATTACAGTAACCACACCCACCTTGTCTTTGTCAATTGAGTGCCACCACTTGCTCTCTACCACCATGGGGTCCAATCAGCTCCATTGTAGTTAGGTGTCTTAATTCAGTTAGGGCAGTTCCCACTGTCAGATCTTATTTACATAAAATAGCAATCACAGCAGTCTTCAAGGATGTGGGCTCCCTTCACAAATTTGTTCCTCACCACTGCAGTAAAAGGTGTGTCTTCTGGGCATTCCATGTGTGGGTCTGAGAGTCTGTCCCAATAAATCCACTCTAACATGCCAGTTTCCCTAAGACTTTGGATCCCCTCTTCTACAGTATACTAAGGCAGGTCTGGGACATCAACTTGATTTAGTGTAGGCCACCGTGTAGTCCATGCTTCAGCAAACCAGCCAAATAAACTATTAGATTCTTTCCTAACTTCTTGAGCTGAAACATTGAATGAAGAATTTGTGCTTAAACACAAACAAAAAAAACCCATTGCCATTGAGTCGATTCCAACTCATAGCAACCCTATAGAACAGAGCAGTACTGCCACATTGGGTTTTCAAGAAGCAGCTGGTGGATTCAAACTGGTGACCTTTTGGTTAGCAGATGTAGCTGTTAACCACCATGTCCTGGTGGTGCAGTGGTTAAAGCGATCAACTGCTAACTGAAAGGTCAGTGGTTCGAAACTGCCAGCAGCTCCAAGGGAGAAAGATGTGGTAGTGTGCTTCCGCAGAGATTTACAACCTTAGAAGCCGTATGGGATCACTGTAAGTCAGAATCAGCTCAAAGGAAGTGTTTTTTTTGTGTGTGTGTGTGCTTAGTGGGCCCATATCAACAAGCTCAGGTTGATCCTACCTTATCCTTGCACCATTATCTCACACCTACCAATCCCACACGTAGTCCCCAGGTTTCTGTTTGTACATATTAGAATAGTCAAGCAGTTCTTTTGGAGTGTAGTGTACCCCCTAGGTCACATTTCGTACTTCACCTCTTGGGACTTGATGGGACTTAAGTCTAGTTACAGGTTTAAAAGAAAAAATGGGTGGTGGAGACGTGTTTTGAGAACATTCAGCAATTTCTTGTAAGGTATCTGCCTCAAGTGATGCCCCAGGCAATGCCCCAGGTGCCTCCTCAGGTGATATCTCAGACAAAGACTTGTTCTTCTGACATAACTGATTTAATCCCAACAGATAGGGGTCAAAGGGGTTAATGGTTTTACCTGGGAGGGTGGCTTAACAAAGACGGAGTAATCTCTTCAGATGGGAGTAAGTGGGCTGGTTTCTGTTGGCAGCAGTGATTCAATGGAATTTAGAGGTTCTATGCCCCCAGCTTCATGATTATCTGCCCATGTGTCCCTATTCCAATTTCAGGATCCCATTTCTTCCAAATCAATGACCTCACTTTACCTTCAGACACCATTAGAGGTTGGGAATTTAATTGGCATTGTAATTCAGCCACTCTTACAAGACTCTGGGTTTGGTTTTTGGCAATATCAGCCCTTTTGCTACAAGAAATGAAGTTTCCTTTCACGGAACAAGTGGCAACTTTCAGGTCTTTTATGCGGTGCTTGAGTTGTGACTCTGAAGCCCTGAGCTCATCTCTTTCATTCACCACTTTGTTTAGTGAATGCAGGACCAACCAATCAGCTTCCTTACACTTCTCATTCTGACAAAATTGTAGAAAAGTATCAAATATGCAATCATCCAAAGCCTTGTCTCTCACAAATATTTGATTCATTGGTGGTGATATTTTGTGTATTTCTGCTGCCACCTGTTTTAATCATCTAGTGCTGCTATAACAGAAATACCACACGCGGATGGCTTTAACAAAGAGAAATTGATTTTCTCACAGGCTAGTAGGCTAGAAGTTCAAGTTCAGGGTGTTAGCTCCAGGGGAAGGGTTTCTCTCTGTTGGCTCTGAGGGAAGGTCCTTGTCATCAACCTTCCCCTGAACTAGGAGCTTCTCCATGCAGGAACCCCAGGATGAAAGGATGCACTCTGCTTCTGGCACTGCTTTCCTGGTGGTATGAGGTCCCCAACTCTCTGCTTGTTTCCCTTTTATCTCTTGTAAGATAAAAGATTATATATGCCACACCCCAGGGAAACTCCCTTTACATTGGATCAGGGATGTAACCTGAGCAAGGGTGTTACATCCCACCTTAATCCTCTTTAACTACAGACAGAGATTGTGATTTATAACCCATAGGAAAATCACAAAATGGAAGACAACCACACATGGCCCAACCAAGTTGACACATATTTTGGGGGGATGCAATTCAATCCCCTACACCACCTCATGCCATGGATTAGCAATGCCTTCTTTATTACTCAGGGCAGAGGTATCAGCACCCTTAAGGTTATCCAGACTTAAGAACCAATTCAGAAAACTCATCCTTATGATTTTGTTCCTCTAGAACCACTGTCAGTACCAAATATCTTAGACTGGGTTATCTAGAGGAGCAAAACCAGTTAAGTGTGTGTGTGTGTGTGTGTGTGTGTATATATATATATACACCAAACCCCATGCCATCAAATTGATTCCCACTCATAGCAACCCTATAGGACAGAGTAGAACTGCCCCATACAGTTTCCAAGGAGCACCTGGCAGATCTAAACTGCCAACTCTGGTTAGCAGCCGTAGCACTTGGCCATTACACCACCAGGGTTTCCATATATATATATATATAAATCAAAAGACACATTGATTTGGGCAAATACGCCGCAAAAGACCTCTTTAAAGTGTTGAAAAGCAAAGATATCACTAGAAGACTAAGGTGTGCCTGACCCAAGCCATGGTGTTTTCAATCACCTCATATGCATGCAAAAGCTGGACAATGAATAAGGAAGACCGAAGAAAAATTGATGCCTTTGAATTATAGTGTTGGCAAAGAATATTGAATATACCCTGCACTGCCGAAAGAACAAATAAATCTGTCTTGGAGGAGCTACAACCAAAATGCTCCTTAGAGGCAAGGATGGCGAAACTACATCTCACATACTTTGGACATGTTATCACGAGGGATCAGTCCCTGGGGAAGGACATAATGCTTGGTAAAGTGGAGGGTTAGCAAAAAAGAGGAAGACCCTCAGTGAGATGGACTGACACAGTGGGTGCAACAATGGATTGAAGCATAGCAACAATTGTAAGGATGACATAGGACTGGGCAGTGTTTTGTTCTGTTGTACATAAAGTCGCTATGAATCAGAACCGACTCAACAGCACCTAACAACAACAACAACAATAACATATATGTACATATACAGGGAGATTTATTTCAAGAAAATGGCTGACACAGTTGCGGTGGCTGGCAAACCCCAAATCCATGAGTCAGACGTCAGGCTGGAGGCGTCTCCTGACTCATACAGTTACTGGGACTGAGAAACTCAAAATTGGCACGTCAGGTGGAAGACTGCTGGCTCACAAGGTTTCCAGAGCTGGTGAATCCCAAGATCTTCAGGTCAGGCTGCTGGTTCATGTACCATGAACCAGAGGTCAGAGGATGACGAGACAGTTGCAGCATTCGAGAGTGTTGCCAGTACATCCATATATACATTGGAAGCAGGCCACAGACCAAAGAAACTGATTGGTTTTCAACCGATTGGCTTTCAACTAACTGACTCTTTAATTGGCTTTCACCTGATTGACCTTTCAACTGATTGGTTGCTCACATCAGATCACAAAATGGAGAATGATTACATAATATCTGCCAAACCACTGAGAATCATGGCCCAGCCAAGTTGACACATAACCTTAACCATTACAGTTATCTTTTTTTTTTTAATGGAAAGTACTCTTTATTCCAATAACTCACCTATTTCATGATCTTGTTGAATTATCTATGATGACCATTTTTGAATATTCTCTTACTGAATGCATAAATGATGTTATCTGTGGCAAAGGCTTCTAGATGATCAACAAAAGCTTTTCTTCCTCTTCCAGGGCACACAGCCAGATGGCATTTCCCAGACTGTCCTGTGGTTAGGTGTAGCCATGTGACTGAGTTCTGGCCAATGGAATGTGAGCAGAAGTGATGAGTGGCATTCTTGGGTCTAGTCCATAAAAGCCTCCCATGATTGAGTTTTTATGCTCTTTTCCTTTCCATGAATCAATGCAAAGGAATATGGCAACCTTGGAAACTATCGGTTAAAGATGGTGGAACCACAGAGCTAGAAAGAGCCAAGGACACTGAGTCAGTGCTCAGAGATCAGCCACCAGTTAATCTGGAATGCTCATTTAGGACTTCACATGAGTGAGAAATCAATGTTTGAGCCATTATAGGTTTTGAATTCATTTGTTCCAGTAGGTAACATTAATTCTTTGTCTATTTAGAATCTTAGAATTTATTTTCTTTCACAATTGACTTATAGAAGTACTGTTTGCCAGCTTTTAGTGTTGCCACTGAAAATGAGTGAAACAGTTCATACTGAATAAACATTCACCTTTCTGACCATATTGTCACTACACTTATTTTTCCTGTTCTCTGCTATTTCCGAATTTACTAAAATACACAAACAGGCCAGTCAAATTTCAAATTGTCTTTCATGGAGGTCCACATATTCCCTCTCTACCCCACCCATCACTGGAATTCTGCCTAAAATGAAACAGCAACAGAACACAGGTCAAGAACTTGGAAGGACTCATATGTGGGAAACCAGGTACAGCTTGATTTAATATCAATATTTCATGTGTTCAGAGAGTAGAGTTTCAGGCTACAAGATAACAGCCCATCATTTTTATGCCCTTCCATCTGTGAAAAGCTGTTCCTCAAAGCACAGTGTATGAACAACCTAGCAGCTTTTCATTTTAGGCACCATATTTTGAAAAACATGAGATCTTTTGATGCGTAACCAGACTTTGAGGATAATTCAAATCTATGGGGCTTTAGGGCTAGGCTCATAAAGAATGCAGGAATTCCCCCCTGAAATATATTACTGGGGGAAGGTATAGAACACAAATCTTTAACATAATGAAACCTTTGCCTTCTGCATATATAAAACAAAGGTTACACCATCTACTCTCTGCTAGTAAAAAAACAAGTATGCACGTGTAAAAGAGATGGTAGAATAGAAGGAGTCACGGGGATAGAATACAAATTTAAAAGGAAGTCAAAGATATAATGCATTTAAATTTACAGTATGAGGTTTGTTTAAATATATAAATATTTACAATAATACAGATAAACCCCATAAGACAAAGTGCCATTATAAAACAGCCAAGCATAAAAGAGGAATGGCTCCATCTTCTCTTATTTCTAATAGATCTTCTGGAATATGAATGGCAATAGAAGAGCCAAGTATTTACTGTCCTTGTCTGTCCTCTTATTCCTGTGGCATTGTGGGAAGCATCAATGCAAATCCTGGACCAGAGACATTAGGTTCTATCCAGGGATTTGTTAGGCCAGGTAACTAGTTTCCCATCAAGGTACCTAACAATGCCCACAGCCTTTAAATCACTTGTGGATACTGTGACAGCAGAAAGACTAATTGCTCTGAGGATGTCTCCTCCAGCTCCAAGCCCTGTCAGCACGATTGGTGAGCCTTTTAACACACTTTTTCAGTCACATTTTTTGGTGGAAGGCTTCATTCTGGGAAGCCAATGTGAATAATTCACTCACTTCACAATTCACATAGAAGCAACTTAAAAAAAAAGTAGCACTTTTGTCAAGCAAGTCATAACAACATATAAATTCCAACAAAAATACATTTTAAATTGAGTCATCTTTCTTTCAAAGTTCATCACATCTTTTGTTGTATGAATTGTAAGCACTATAATGTATTATTAAGATGAATTATAGAATACTTAAGAATAAGGAGATAGATCTTTGAGGTGTTTTTTGAGTCATTCGTTCATTCAACATTAAATAAGTACAGCTGCTAACCAAAAGGCCGGCAGTTCGAATCCACCAGCCGCTACTTGGAAATCGTATGGACCAGTTCTACTCTGTCCTACACGGCTGCTATGAATCAGAATCGACTCAACAGCAATGAGTTTATTATGTTATAGGCCCTAGTTACCATAAAGCCTCACTAGAGAGATAAAACAAAGCAGCTAACAGTTATTAGATGTGTCATGAAACCATGCGAAATGCTGAATATTCATTATTCATTTACTCTTCACAATAACCCTATAAAGCAGGTACTATTAGGATTCCTGTTTTCCAGCTGAGGTTTTAAAGTGGTTAAGTCACCCATCCAAGCCAGTAAGGGGGCAGAGCCCAAGTTAATTTGACTCTAACGTGTGTGTCCTTAACCTCTACACAATAACGCCTCCCCACAATCTCCAGTCTAGGATACTACTGTATACTTCAGTGGAGGCACAAAAGGTGCAAGCAAGTAACTTTAACCCAAGAAGAAGGCACAATGTGATCTGAAGCATAGTGGTGAGAATAACTGTGCACTATAGAATTGGGAAAAAGAGGAGCCATATAGGGGCAGCTGGGTGGAAATACAGGGACAAACACTACGAGGAGAGAGGAACTGTGTTCAAACCCAAAAAGGCATGAGATGGTACAGCAGAGATGAGATTCTCAGTGTGGGGGTTAGGCTGGGAAGGCAGGCAGAGCCTAGATGGTTAAGATTCCTAAATGTATAACATGTTGAACAGGTCCTTAAACTGAAGAATTAAGTGGATCCCACTCCAACAAAGCTGGTTGCAGTGTAGAAAATGGACAGAAGGGGGCGGGTCTGGGGACAAAGGAGTGAGCAGAATGATGACCTTTGTTCTTTCATTTTGTTTCCCCTGAGGATATTATTTCAGAAGAAACAATGAAGGTTTACATTTTGTGAAAGGAGACTTGTGTAAATAAAGCATAATGCTATCTTCCATGTATCAAGGGCCTAGGAGTCCTGGGTGGCACAAATGATGAAGCTCTGGACTACTAACTGAAAGGCTAGCAGTTCAAACTCACCCAGAGGTGCCTTAGAAGGCCTGGCAATCTGCTTCTGAAAGGTCACAGCCTTGAAAACCCTATGGAGTGCAGTTCTACTCTGTACACACGGAGTAGCCATGAGTTGGAACAGACTCGATGGCAACAAACAACAAGAACAACAACATGAGCTAGTTGCTTTATTTGGAACTTTACATATGTTGTTTTATTTAGGTCTCAGAAATATTTTTGCAATTATGCTGCATTCATATTCCACTGATTGATTTCAATGGAAAAATTCCCATTTCCTTGAGGAGCAAATGGAGGCTCTAAGAGTTTAAAAACTTGTCCAAGATAATACAACTCTAAGTAGCCAAAGGATGAATTCCAATCATGTCTGAACCAAGAAAGCAGTTAGATGACAGTGACCAAAAATCAAACCTGTTACTATGGTATCGATTCTGACACACAGTGACCCTATGGGACAGAGTAGAACTGTTCCATAGGGTTTCTAAGGCTGTATGCAATCTTTACTGAGCAAGCAGACTGCTACAATTTTCTCTCGCAGAGTGGCTGGTGGGTTCAAACCACCTACCTTTCAGTTAGCAGCCCACTGCTTAACCACTGCACTTGATGACATTTGCGACCTACCAAATTACTTCACTGAGGTAATATAAATTGGTGTAAGTTCTGGCAAGTCTGGTTTTTAGAAAGTCTCATCACTTTTTAAATCACATTTAACATTTAGCAAATGCTGGTCAGCATGGATTTTCAGTCTTCTTGTTTTTAAAAATAATTTTGCAATTTGAGTATGTATATATTGCACTAAAGGCTTGGGGAAAATATCAGTGACAAACACACAGCACATCTCTTAGGTTAACAACAACCTACATAGTAAAGCTAAAAGACTGTGTAGTACTGCTGCACACACGCGTTTTTGGTATTGATTTCTGGAACTACACTCTGACAGCTTGTCCTTCCCTGCAGCGGGAGTTCAGGCAGCATCCAGCCAAACTAGAATAGGTTTTGTAAAACCAAACTTAAATTTTTGTATTTGCCTTCAGTGTAGCACCATTTCTCATATACTTGAGGCTGACCTAAGTTTGGGAAATTTGCCAATCAATTGTTCAGACTTTTTTCTTTATTTAATAACCCAGAGGATACTACTGACCAACACAGGAAAACATCTGTTATAAAGAAAGCCAAAAGCTACTAAGAACTTAATAATAGATAGTCACCTTGTCATTTTTTATAGGCACTCCAGGGTTGAATATTAAATTCATTCGACCCAGTTATCTTTAATTAATTATACTCTTCTAGGGGTTGACACCTCACTTTGTCCAAATTCTTACAAGGTAAATAGAATAATTTGCATAACAATTCCAGCATTTGGAGTAGAGCTGGGGTGGTGGGGGAAAGTTTAGCAGATACAGCACACTTCTTTTTCACTCCTTAGAATAGGGTTGAAGTTCAGCCAGAGGTCTTGTATAATAGGCGTTTTTAGAGGATTTTTAGTGAGGTCCCTATTGGAACGTTATCTATATCGCAAACAACTGTACATCATTTGATAATCATGGGCAAGTTTCAGCCTGGGAAAGACCTCATGCTGATTAGCTTTATGTAACATGGAAAGGTCACAATTTTGAGGATGCCAACATACTTCTATCCCATTAAATCCCAGATGTCAGGCAGGATTATCTAGTGGAGGAGTGAAGGTAGGGGAAAGGCAGAGAAGCTCTTGAGCCATCCCAGGACACCAGGAGGTTTTCACACACCCTCTTCTTGGCCAGAATATAAAATAAGGGGTGGGATCCATGGTCTCTAAGGTCCCTTAAAAGTGTAACCAGCTCTGTTTCTATGCTCTGTCACTTGTTCTCTCAGTGTGAATGTGGAGTGTGGGCTATCTAACCTGGAATGCCCAGGAGTCGTCACCAAACAGGTCCTGCTGCTGCTGTTGTCACTAGGACTGGGCTGAATTCTCCATGCTCCTTGCTTTTGGGTGCAGCTGATGGGAGCTCGGGAGGAAGTTCACATACTATGCTAGACACAACATTTGTAGAAATGACCTAGCCCCAACGCTGGGCTGCAGCTCTCCATTTTTATTCTATTAGTTCTTACAATGAATCTTCTCTGGTCTCCTAACTCAGCGGCTTTCAAACTTTTTGGAACATAACCCACAGTAAAACATTTGATTATACAAACACATAATTTATACAAAATTTCACAAAATAACACTTAGCATTATGCCATGTAATGGACTCTGAAAATTTTATTTCTATTTTATTTGTCAAAAGAAATGCTAACTGTAACTCACTAAATTAATATCATAACCCACTATAGGGCGTGACCTATATTGACAAGCATTGTTCTAAGTCACACAATTGTGACAGGATTAGGTACTTGTTCTTTATTTAATTTTCTCTTTTCAAAGAGAATATAAACCCTCTGCAGCAAAGACACTACATAAGAGGATGTCAAGGATTTCTATTAAATGTAGTAAATAAATACAAACAAACAATGGAAATTTTAAGCATTGTTTTTCAATTTGTTGGTAATATCACTAAGTAATATCTTTACACTTCGATAGGACCAGAAGAGTAACTTCACATGAAATTCCAGAAGGCCTTTTTCTGTCCTCTGTTTCCTATGCCTCAAGAACAACAGGCAAAATGAAAGTTGTTTTAACTGGTTGAACCCTTTAAGCATACTCCTTAAGAAATAATGTTTTTCATCATTTGCTTCTTTTCTTCTTGTAGCTTATGTCATTAGAATCTGTGAGTTGACATGGGATCCAGTTTTCTCTTGTGTTATCAGTTATTATCAATATAACTGTATTACTACATAAAGCTTTTTGTAAGACCAATGACTTTTTCATTGCCAAAACCTTTTTTCACAAACATAAATGGTGACTATACACATGGACCTCACCAGATGGAATACACAGGAATCAAATCAACTACGTCTGTGGAAAGAGATGATGGAAAAGCTCAATGTCCTTAGTCAGCATAAGGCCAGGGCCAGACTGAGGATCAGACCATCAATTACTCATATGCAAGTTCAAATTGAAACTGAAGAAAATTAGAACAAGTCCACGAGAGCCAAAGTACAACCTTGAGTGTGTCCCACCTGAATTTACAGACCATCTCAAGAATAGATTTTACACACTGAACACTAATGACCAAAGACCAGAAGAGTTATAGAATGACATCAAGGACGTCAAACAAGAAGAAAGCAAGAGGTCATTAAAAAGACAGGAGAGAAAGAAAAAACCTAAATGGATGTCAGAAGAGACTCTGAAACTTGCTCTTGAATGTTGAGTAGCTAAAGCAAAAGGAAAAAATGATGAAGTAAAAGAGCTGAACAGAAGATTTCAAAGGGTGGCTTGAGAAGACAAAGTAAAGTATTATGATGACATGTGCAGCAACCCGGAGATAGAAAACCAAAAAGGAAGAACACACTTGGTATTTCTCAAGCTAAAAAAACTGAAGAAAAAATTCAAGCCTCAAGTTGCAATACCGAACGATTCTACAGGAAAAATATTAAATGACGCAAGAAGCATCAAAAGAAGATAGAAGGAATACACAGAGTCACTATACCAAAAAGAACTGGTCAACATTGAACCATTTCAGGAGGTAACATATGATCAGGAACTGATGGTACTGAAGGAAGAAGTCCAAGCTGCACTGAAGGCATCGGTGAGAAACAAGACTCTGGGAATTGACGGAGTACCCACTGAGATGATTCAACAAATGGATGCAGCACACTGGAAGTGCTTCCTTACCTATGCCAAGAAATTTGGAAGACAGCTACCTGACCAACCAAATGGAAGAGACCCATATTTATGCCTATTCCCAAGAAAGGTGATCCAACTGAATTCAGAAATTATTGAGCAATATCATTAATATCACATGTAAGCAAAATTTAGCTGAAGATCATTCAAAAGTGGCTGCAGCAGTATATCAACAGAGAACTGCCAAAAATTCAAGCCAGATTTAGAAGAGGACGTAGAATCAGGGATATCATTGCTGATGTCAGATGGATCCTGGTTGAAAGCACAGAATACCAGAAAGATGTTTACCTGTGTCTTATTGCTAAAGCATTGGGTTGTGTGGATCGTACCAAATTATGGACAACATTGTGGAGAACGGGAATTTCAGAACACTTAATCGTACTCACGAGGAATCTGTACATGGATCAAGAGGCAGTTCTGCAAACAGAGCAAGAGGATACTGCATGGTTTAAAGTCAGGAAAGGTGTGTGTCAGGGTTGTATTCTTTCACCATACCTATTCAATCTGCATGCTAATCTGAGAAGATGGACTATATTAAGAAGAATGGGCATCAGATTGGAGAGAGACTCATTAACAACCTGTGTTATGCAGATGACACACAACTTTGCTTGCTGAAAGTGAAGAGGACTTGAAGCACTAACTGATGAAGATCAAAGACCACAGCCTTCAGTATGGATTACCCCTCAACATAAAGAAAACAGAAATCTTCACAACTAGGCCAATAAGCAGCATCATGATAAGCAGAGAGGAGACTAGATTGTCGAGGATTTCATTTTACTTGGATACACAATCAACACCCATGGGAGCAGCAGTCAAGAAATCAAATGACACATTGCATTGGGCAAATTGGCTGCAAAAGATCTCTTTAAAGTCTTGAAAAGCAAGGCTGTCACCTTGAGAGCTAAGGTGCGTGTCACTCAAGCCACGGTGTTTTCTATCGCCCCATATGCATGCAACAGCTGGACAATGAATAAGGAAGACTGAAGAAAATTGACGCCTTTGAGTTGTGGTGGAAAAGAATATTGAATATACCATGGACTGCCAAAAGAAGGAACAAATCTGTCTTGGAAGAAGTACAACCAGCATGCTCTTTAGAAGCAAGGACGGCGAAACTATGTCTCACATACTTTGGACATGTTATCAGGAGGGATCAGTTCCTGGAGAAGGACATCGTGCTTGGTAAAGTAAAGGGTCAGTGAAACAGAGGAAGATCCTCAACTAGATGGATTGACACAGTGGCTGCAACAATGCGTTCAAGCATAGCAACAATTGTGAGGATGGCACAGGACTGGGCAGTGTTTCCTTCTGTTGTGCAGAGGGTCGCTATCAGTTGGAACTGACACAATGGCACATAGCAACAACGACAACATAAAGCTAGCCCAGACCAGCCTTTCACATGTTGTGGGTCCTGGAACCATACCCTGACTCACAGAGGTAATGTGGTTTCACCCAGACCCAGGCTTTACTTCTAGGACATAGGAAGTTACAAAACCTGTCACCATTCTTGGCTTTCCCTCTCATTCTTGCTCAGTCATTGTTAATTGAACTTTAGTTTACAACATGAGAACTTTTCTATGGCTAGGTATTTATTAGCATACAAATCTATTTAAAAGAAAAATTTAATTTTTTTTATAGATACTTTGTTAGTTGAATTGCATCATGTCTTTTCTTCATGCTGTTCATATCTAAATATATGTTTTTTAAGGAAACATTAAAAACATTCACTTGTTTTTAGGTGACAGTTATGGTTGCTGGTGACATTTTTATGATATCATACAAATCCAATAGTTTCAAAGCACCCTCAGAAAAATGTTCCAAAATGGTTCCACAAATTCTTGACTATGAGTTAAAAGAGAGTTTTACAGATGTATGACATGGGACTCAGCATGCTTAAATTCCTTGCACAATGTTCAATTAGGCATAGGAGGAGAACATCCAGGATTCCAGACTTCTAATAAAATTATTTATATAAGTAAGGTTATTCTCTCTTAAGGAACTTCAGCAGAATTTTAGTGGAAAATATTCTAGATATTTAAGTTTTTCAGTTTTCTGAAAATGTGACTGGGGATAACATGGTGCTAAGGAGAGAAAATACATAGAATCCTTCCATAAACTGTTCTACAGCCACAAACTGTATTTTTGTATCCTTAACTTGCCATTCATCCACCATTCATTCACTCTTTTAATAGGTCATCCACAAGCATATATTGAGTGCTGATATGAGGGAGACACTGATTTAGCAAAAAAAAAGGATGAAGGCATCTACAGACATATAAGATAATGTTCTGAGTTCTTAAAGAGCTTACAGTCTACAAAGCCATAAATTAATAACAATTGCCAGTTGGTGGTACAGCCATTATCTGTACCCTGCATGTCAGAAATTCCAGTAACTGATTTAATAAAGGCAATCCGTTGTGGAAAAGATTGGAGAAATTCTGGCATTACCTTGAAAATAACCAAAGAATCTTTTGATGGGGGGGAAAAAAACCCACAAGCTTCCAAAGAGATATATTAATCTATGTTGTTGTTGTTATTAGGTGCTGTCAAGTCAGTTCAGACTCCTAGCAATTCTATGTGCAACAGCATGAAACACTGCCCAGGCCTGCACCATCCTCACAATCGTTGATATGTTGGAGCCCATTGTTGCAGCCACTGTGTCATTCCAGCTTGTCGAGGGTCTTCCTCTTTTTGTTGGAATCGATTCAACGGCAGTGGGTTTACCAAGTATGATGCCCTTCTCCAGGGACTGGTGCCTCCTAATAACATGTCCAAAATACTTGAGATGAAGTCTCGTCATCCTCACTTTCAAGGAGCACTCTGGCTGCACTTCTTTCAAGACAGACTTGTTTGTTCTTCTGGCAGTATATGGTATATTCAATGTTCTTCACCAATGTCATAATTCAAAGACATCAATTCTTCGGCCTTCCTCACTCACTGTCCAGTTTCGGCATGCATATGAGGCAAGTGATAATACCACGGCTTGGGTCGGGTGCACTTTATTCCTCAAAGTGACATCTTTGCTTTTCAACGCTTTAAATAGGTCTTTTGCAGTAGATTCGTCCTTTGATTTCTTGGCTGCTGCTTCCATGGGCATTGATTGTGTGTTCAAGTAAAATGAAATCCTTGATAATTTCAATTCTTTAATCTTCATCAGTCCTTTTCACCTTCAGCAAACAAGGTTGTATTATCTGCATATTGCACTTTGTTAATTAGTCTTCCACCAATCCTGATGCCACATTCTTGTTCATATAGTCTGGCTTCTCCGATTATTTGCTCTGTGTACAGATTGAATATGTATACAATGCTGATGCACACCTTTCTTGATTTAAACCATGCAGTATCCCCTTGCTTTGTTCAAACAGCTGTCTCTTGGTCTATTTACAGGTTCCACATGAGCACAATTAAGTGTTCTAGAATTCCCATTCTTTGCACTGTTATCCATAATTTGTTATGGTCCATACAGTTGAATGCCTTTGCACAGTCAATAAAACACAGGTAAACATGTTTTTGGTATTCTCTCATTTCAGCCAAGATCCATCTCACATTAGCAGTGATGTCCCTTGTTCCACATCCTCCTCTGAATCCAATTTGAATTTCCGGCATTTCCCTGTTGATGTACTGCTACAGCCATTTTTGAATTATCTCCAGAAAAATTTTACTTGTGTGTGATATTAATGACATTGTTCGATAATATCCACATTCTATTGGATCCCCTTTCTTGGGAATAGGTATAATATGGATCTCTTCCAGTCAGTTGGCCAGGAAGCTGTCTTCCAAATTTATTGGCATAGCACCTACAGTGCTGCATCCATTTGTTGAAACATCTCAGTTGGTATTCCGTCAATTCCTACAGCCTGGTTTTTTGCCAATGCCTTCAGTGCAGCTTGGACTTCTTTCTTCAATAACATTGGTTCTTGATGATATTTTACCTCCTGAAATAGCTGAATGTTGACCAATTCTTTTTGGTTCAGTGACTCTATGTATTCCTTCCATTTTCTTTTGATGCTTCCTGCATCACTCAATATTTTGCCCATAGACTCCTTCAATATTTCAACTCAAGGCTTGAGATTTTTCTTCAGTTCTCTCAGCTTGAGAAATGCCAATTGTATTCTTCCCTTTTGGTTTCCTAACTCCAGGTCTTTGCAGATGTCATTATAATACTTTGCTTTTTTGAGGTGTCCTTTGAAATCTTCTGTTCAGTCCTTTTACTTCCTCATGTCTTCCATTTGCTTTTGCTACTCTACATTCAAGGGTAACTTTCAGAGTCTCTTCTGACATCCATTGTGGTCTTTTCTTTCTTTCCTGTCTTTTTAATGACCTTTTGCTTTCTTCATGTATGATGTCCTTGATGCCATCCCACAGCTCATCTGGTCTTTGGCCATTAGTGTTCAATGTGTCAAATATATTCTTGAGATAGTTTTCAAATTCAGGTCGAATATATTCAAGGTTGTATTTTCATTCTTGTGGACTTGTTCTAATTTTCTTAACTTCAACTTGCTTAGGAGCAATTGGTGGTCTGTTCTGCAGCCTGCCCCTGGCCTTGTTCTGACTGATGACATTGAGCTTTTGCATCATTCCTTTCCACAGATGTAGTCAATCTGATATTAGTCTATAGGAATTTAATTTCTGTACTAAAAATGATGACTACTCAAGACATCTCCTTAATGTTAACAGAAACAACATGAGAAGCTTTCGACGAGAATAGAGACCAAGGGTGAATACTATGGTGGGAGTCTTCCATAAAAGAGCAGAAATTCTTTGTCTTGAAGTATTCACTAAACATCTGTGAAAGCTCCATTTTAATACGGTCAGGTAGAAAATGCAGACAATAATCTCACCGCAATTAACTTCACTGTAAATCCGTGTGTCATTAGCACAGGAATTAATGTGAAACCTATTTTGACAGATGTTTTGCTCAATGAGAATGCATAAATATTGAAAATAAAGGGATTTGGAGAGAGAATATTGGGGAACACTAGAAAAAACTGAATCCCAGGTCAACTAACAGATTCTAATGACATAAACCGTGGTTAAAAAAGAAGCAAATGCTGAGGAATATTACCTTCTGAAGGATTGTGCTCAAAAGTTTCAACCAGATACAACAACCCTTTCATTTTGCCAATTGCTTTTGAAGCATAGAAAACAGGACAGACAAAGGCTGTCTGGAATTTCATGTGAAGTTACCATCTGACCTCTCTAGTGCTTAGTGTAACAATGAGAAGAGAGAAACTGAAAACCTTTACAAGAGATATTTCCGGAAGGATGCTGACCCAACTGGAAGACTATTATTCACTTGGAGCTCTGGGAACCACGCTTTTTGGTATACTAAGGTCGAACATGGCCTTGTCTGAGAATGCAGAACACAAGTCTCAAGTGGCTGCCTGATGCATTCACAATGTACAATTCAGCCTTTTTTGTTGGAAGAAACTCATAAAATTCAATCACAGGGCTGGGCAATACAGATCTACTTTAGCTTAAATCTTCAACAATATCAGTAGCATGGGGAGTTATTAAAGAACGGTCACCTTCCAAAGAAAACAAATGGATAACTCAAAACATTAGAAATGCAAATGTTGAAACAATCTGAAAAATGTCAAATTTTGTAGTAATAGAGACTTCTGGCCAACATGGTGCCATAGACAGAAGCACCACACCATCCCTCCAGCAAAGACCTGAAAAACTAAGTAAAACAGAGACAAACGTCATTACTGGAACCTGAAGTGTCAAATGAAGAGATAAAGAACTCAGCCAAACACCGAATGGAATAAGAAACTGACAGAGGTCAGAGAGCAAGGAGAGATATGTGTAAAGATCCCTTATCAGCTAACACAGCACAGATTTGCCATCTTGGACTCCTGTTGGAGATCAGCAGACAGGGAGCACAGGAAAGCAGCTCCATGGAGCTCCCAGCAGGAGACAGAGCACCTGGTAACCAGCGATACATGCTTCCCCACTTCCCAGCCTCTGTCCAGTGCTCTACCTCCGAACTTCCTGGATGGCTTCAGTGGCTCAGCTAGCCAGGAACTGCAGTGTCTGTGCCACTTGGATTTGCCCTACCCACATCACAGACTGGCAGACAGGGAGTACGGAAAAGCAGCTTCACGAAGTTTGCAGCAGGAGACAGAGCACCTGGCAATGAGTGATATATGCTTTCCTAACTCCCACCCTTCTCCCTCCCCCCATGCCCCCCGCCCACCTCCTCTGCTTCCTGCCAGCTGCAGTCTTGGCTGATAGGCAACTCCTTCTGCTCCAGGGCCACATGGATTTGCCCCGCCCACACTGGTGGGGTTCCTGAACTGCTGTTGCTTCTTACCATTTCTTTTGGTTTCTTCCATGCCTCCCACCACCTCCCCCTCCTTCTTCTCAAACACTTGGCTCTGCATGTTATCTTTTCTTCTTGAAAGGCTGTGAAGCCCCACTAGACTGGGGAACTTCTCCTCCCACCTGTAACATCATGCTGGTGGGATCCCTGGTCCTTTTTTTTTTTTCTTGTTTTGCTTTGTTCGTTTTCTTTCTCTTTTTGCACTTGGTAGCCCCTTCTAGCCGGGCTATACTACACAGCTTAGGAGCGATTCCCCTAATCTGCACAGCCACGTAGGTGGGATCCCTGGGGGCATTTCTTTTTTTCTCTTTTTCCCTTTTGTCTTTCTTCATTTCTCGGTTCTTGTCTGTCTATACTTCCTTTCTTTTCCTGTCTCCCGAATACCTGGTGCTCTGTGACATCTATACCCCCTCTAGCCAGGCTATCATGAAGGATGAAAAGCTGACCATCCAAGAAGCTCAATGAAACCCATATAGGAAAGAACCCCACCCAAAAAAAAAAACACCAAGGCATATCATGATCACACCCGCTAAAACCGAAGACAAAGAAGAAATCCCGAGAGCAGCTCGAGACAAACAAAAATTCACATACAGAGGAGAAACAATAAGACCGAGCCCCAGTTATTCGGCAGAAACCAGGCAGGCAAGAAGGCAATGGAATGACATACATAAAATCTTGAAAGAAAAAAATCGACAACCAAGAAACATATATCCTGCAAAACTCCTTCAAATCTGATGGTGAAATTAGGACATTTCCAGATAAACAGAAATAAAGGAAATATGTAAAAACCAAACTAAACTTACAAGAATTATTAAAGGGAGTCCTTTGGTCTGAGAACAAACAACATCAGATCACAGTACGAATCCAAGATGCAAGTTTGTACCAGCCAGATACCAACTTAGGAAACAAACTCCCATGGACTATCCAAAACCAAAAGAATTGCAATAGGGAACCAAAGAGGTTAATCTGTAAATGACAATAATGTCAGAACAATAAAAAAGGGAATAAACTGTGTAGGTACAGGACTTTCTAATGGAGAGGAAGGCAAGGCAATACCAAGTAATACCAGACTGGTTCAAACCTAGGAATGTAAGGGTAAATTTCAAGGTAACCACAAAGAAAGTTAACTAACCTACTCATCAAAATAAAGAAGAAAAACGTAAAGTCTCCATAAAAATAAAATCTACAAAAAGAAAAATCCACAAACAAAAGGAACTCAGTACAGGAGAGTAAGAGGAACAAAGGAAATTTTAGCACTACAAAAAAAGTACTACAAAATGACAGCAATAAACTCAAGTCTATCAATATTACACTGAATGTAAATGGCCTAAATGCACCCGTAAAGAGACAGAAAGTGATGGAATGGATAAAAAAAAAACAGGATCCATCAATATGCTGTCTATAAGAGACACACCTGAGAAACAAAGATATAAATTTATTAAAAATCAAAGGATGAAAAAATACGTTAAGCAAGTAACTACCAAAAAAGAGCAGGAGTGGCAATACTAATCTCAGATAAAATAGACTTTAAAACAAAATTCACCATAAAAGACAAAGAAGGGCACTATATAATGATTAAAGGGAAGATCCAACATGAAGACTTAACCATAACAAACATCTAGGCACCCAATAACAGGGCTCCAAAAATACATAAAACAAACTCTAACAGCACTGAAAAGAGAAATTGACAGTTCCACTATAACAGTAGGAGAATTCAAAACACCACTCTCAGTATAGGGCAGAATATCTAGAAAGAAACTCAGCAAAGATACAGAAGAGCAAAAGAGCACAGACAGCCAACTTGACCTCATAGACATGTATAGAACACTCTACCCAGCAGCTGCAAAGTACACATTCTTTTGCAATGCACATGGAACATTCTTCAGAATAGACCACATCTTAGGCCACAGAATAACCCTTAAAAAATCTAAAACATTGAGATAATACAAAGTACCTTCTTGGACCACAATGCCATCAAAGTAGAAGTTAACAACAGGAAGAGTAAGGAAAAAAAATCAATTACATGGAAACTGAATAATACCCTGCTTAAAAACCACTGGGTAATAGAAGAAATCAGAGATGGAATAAAAAAAATTCCTAGAATCAAACGAGAATGAAAATGTATCATACCAAAACATTTGGGACACAGCAAAGGCGGTCCTCAGAGGTCAATTTATAGCAATAGATGCACACATCAAAAAAGAAGAGGCAAAATCAGAACATTAGCTACACAACTTGAACTAGTAGAAAAAGAACAGCAAAACATGCCCACAGCCACCAGAAGAAAGAAGATAATAAAAATCAGAGCAGAAATAAATGAAATAGAGAACAGAAAAACAATAGGAAGAATCAACAAAATGAAAAGTTGGTTCTTTGAAAGGATCAACAAAATTGACAAACCATTGGCCAAAATGACAAAAGAAAAACAGGAGAGGATGCAAATAAGAAATGAAATGGGGGACATTGCAACAGACCCAACTGAAATAAAAAGGATCATAACAGAGTATTATGAAAAACTATACTCCAACAAATTTGAAAACCTAGACAAAATAGATAAATTTCTAGAAACACATTACCTACCCAAATTAACATAAAAATGATCTTGAAAATTTGAACAAATCCATTTTTATAACAAGAGATTGAAAATGGCATAAAAAACTTCCAACAAAAAAAAAAAAAAGCCCTGGCCCAGACGGCTTTACTGGAGAATTCTACCAAACACTCAGAGAAGAGCTTACACCAGTACTACTCAAACTATTTCACAACATAGAAAAAGAAGTGCTACTTCTGAATTCATTTTATGAAGCCAGCATAACCCTGATACCAAAACCAGACAAAGACACCACAAAAAAAGAAAATTATAGACCAATATCTCTCATGAGTATAGATGTAAAAATTCTCAAAAAAATTCTAGCCAATAGAATTCAGCATCATATCAAAAAAATAATACACCATGACCAAGTAGGATTCATACCAGGTATGCAAGGAAGTTTCGACATTAGAAAATCAATCAGTGTAATCCACCACATAAATAAAGGGAAAGAAAAGAATCACGTGATCATCTCAATTGATGTAGAAAAGGCATTTGACAAAGTCCAACACCCATTCCTGATAAAAACTCTCAATAAAATAGGTATAGAAGGAAAATTTCTCAACATATTAAAGGGCATATATGCAAAACCAGCAGCCAACATCATTCTTAATGGAGAGAGGCTGAAAACATTCCCCTTGAGAATAGGAAGAAGAGAAGGATGCCCTTTATCAGCACTCCTATTTAACATTGTGTTGGAAGTCCTAGCTAAAGCAATAAGGCATGAAACAGAAACAAAGGGCATCCAAATTGGTAATGAAGAAGTTAAACTATCCCTATTTGTGGATGAGATGATACTATACACACACACACACACAAAAAAAAAAAAAAAAACTACTGGAACTAATAGAAAGATTCAGCAGATTAGCAGAATACAAGATAAACATATAAAAATCAGGTGGATTCCTATACACCAATAAAAAGAGCAATGAAAAGGAAATCAGGAAAACAATACCATTTATAATAATATTATAATAGCCCCTAAAAAAATAAAATACTTGGAAATGAAGCTAACCAGGGATGTATGTAAGAGACCTATACAACGAAAACTACAAAACACTGCTGCAAGAAACCAAAAAAGATCTACATAAGTGGAAAACATACCATGTTTATGGATAGGTGGACTCAATATTGTGAAAATGACAATTCTACCCAAAGTGATTTACGAATACAATGCAATCCCAATCCAAATACCAAGAATACTCTTTAAAGAGATGGAAAAACTTGTCAATGACTTTATATGGAAAGGAATGAAACTCCGGATAAAGTAAAACACTATTGAAGAAGAAGCATAAAGTAGGAGGACTACCTGACCTCGGAACCTACTATATATAGCTATGGTAGTCAAAACAGCCTGGTACTGGTACAATGACAGATACATTGACCAATGGAACAGAATTGAGATCCCACATATAAATCCATCCACCCATGGTTACCTGATCTTTGACAAGGGCCCAAAGTCCATTGAATGGGGAAAAGACAGTCTTTTTAACAAATGTTGCTGGCAAAACTGGATGCCCATCTGCAAAAAAAGGAAAGAGGACCCATTCCTCACACCATATACAAAAACTAACTCAAAATGGATCAAAGACCTAACTATAAATTCAAAAACCATGAAGCTAATAGAAGAAAAAATAGGATCAATGCTAGAGGCACTAATACATGGCATTAACAGGATACAAACCACAACCAACAAAACACAAGCTCCAGAGGATAAGCTAAATAAATGTTATCTTCTAAAAATTAAACACTTATGCTCATCCAAAGACTTCACCAAAAGAGTAAAAAGAGAACCTACAGACTGGGAAAAAAAAAATTTAGCTATTACAAATCAGACAAAGGTCTAATCTCTAAAATCTACAAGAAAATCCAACACCTCTACAACAAAGAGACAAAAAATCCAATTAAAAATGAGCAAAGGAAATGAACAGACACTTCACCAAAGAAGACATTCAGGTGGCCAACAGACACATGAGGAAATGCTCAGGATCTCTAGCCATTAGAGAAATGCAAATGAAAAGCCCAATGAGATACCATTTCATCCTGGCATTACTGGCACAAATAAAAAAACAGGAAATAACAAATGCTGGAGAAGTTGCAGGGAGATAGGAACACTTATGGACTGTTGGTGGGAATGCAAAGTAATACAACCATTTTGGAAAATGATATGGCGCCTCCTTAGAAAGCTAGAAATTGAAATACCATATGATCCAGCAATACCACTCCTAGGAATATATCCTAGAGAAATGAGTCGTCACTTGAATAGACATATACACACCATGTTCATTGCAGCATTGTTCACAATAGCAAAAAGATGGAAACAACCTAGATGCCCATCGACAGATGAATGGATAAACAAACTGTGGTACATACACACAATGGAGTATTATGCAATGATAAAGAACAATGATGAATCTGTAAAGCATCTCATAGCATGGATGAATCTGGAGGGCATTATGCTGAGTGAAATCAGTCAATCACAAAGGGACAAATATTGTATGAGACCACTAATGTAAAAACTCATGAAAAGGTTTACATACAAAAAGAAACAATCTTTGATGGTTACTAGGGAGGGGAAGCGTGGGGATGGAAAAACACTTAATAGACAATAGATAAGTGGTAACTTTGGTGAAGGGTAAGACAGTGCACATCTACCAGACTGAGTCCAGTAAAACTAGATGGTGTCCAGCCACCACCATTGACTGTTCCGACAGGGATCACAATAGTGAGTCCCAGACAGAGCTGGGGAAAAATGTAGAACAAAATTCTAACTCAGAAAGAAAGACCAGACTTGCTGGCCTGACAGAGACTGGAAAAACCCTGAGAGTATGGCCCCAGACACCCTTTCAGCTTAGTAGTGAGGTCACTCCTGAGGTTCATCCTTCAGCCAAAGATAGAACAGGCCCATGGAACAAAACAAGACTAAAGGGGAGCATCAGCCCTGGGGCAGGAACTGGAATGCGGGAGGGAACAGGAAACCTGTAATAGGCAACTCAGGGTTGAGAAGGGAAAGTGTTGACATGTAGCAGAATGGTTAACCAATGTCATAGAACAATATGTGTACTAACTGTTTGATGAGAAACTATTTGTTCTGTAAGCCTTCATCTGAAGTACAATAAAATGAAAAAAATTTTGTTAGTAATAAAAATTTTTCATTTCTAATAACAGAAAGAGGCCATTCTTTACCTTAATAGGATTTTTTTTTGTTGTTAAGAATAACTAGTTTTTCTTCATTTTTGCCCCAGACATGGTGATTCCTGGCCCTGTGACTCCTAAGGCACTCTTCGACTCATGGCAAAAACAAAAACAGCCACCACTGAGTGGATTCTAGCTCATGATGACCTTATCCATGTGTGTTAGAGTACAACTGTGACTCATAGGGTTTTCAATGGCTGAGTTTTTGGAAGTAGGTTGTAAGGCTATTTTTCTGAGGTGCCTCTGGGTAGACTCGAACCTCCAGCCTTTTAGTTAGTAGTCGACTATGCTAACCATTTGCACTACTCAGGGACTCCTCTCATCATCTTAGATTTCAGTTAAAATGCTACCTCCCCAGAGAAGCCTTCTCTGACCAGGCTATATAAAACTTCTGAATAATTTGTCTCTATTATTCTTTTCTTTCTGTTATAACGTTGATCACAATTTGCAACTGTTTTATTTATTTTCCTGTTTACTTGTTCTATTGTCTTCCCTCCCAATATACAAGCTCTCTGAAGGTAGGTATCATGTCTCTTTTGTTCACTGTTTTATACCCAGCACTTGGTAGAGGGTATGGCATATGGAAGATGCTCAATAAAGTTTGGGTAGACAAACTTATTTAAATAAAAAATAATTATTTTGATAACCATTACAATAACCCTTGAGAAAAAATTATGTAATGGCATAGAATATTCAGGTTAGAAAGCATTTTAATAGGTAGGTTACAAATCAGTGTACGTGGTATAAACTCATTTTTTATGCAATGCAAAAATTACATGAAAGGCCTGGTGATCTGCTTCCCTAATGATTATAGTGAAGAAAACCCAATGGAGCAGTTCTAGTCTGTAACACAGGGGGTCACCATGAGTCAAAATTGACTCAATGACAATGTGATTTTTTTTGTTTTTTTAGTTTCTACGTATAGTAAAAATATTATTGGGTGGCATAATTTTTATCTTCTTCCTCACAATGTTTATATGTTTAAAAATCTGTAAAATTCGTATTATTTTTATAATGAAAATTAATCATTTGTTTTTAATCAGTTGCCTTCATCTGGAGTTCAGTGCCATGCTGCCACCTGTGTCTTTCCTTACCTGCATTGAATCACACAGGAACGTGCTAAGTCCAAATCAAAGGGATTTCTTTCTGGGGGTATAGGGTGATCTTTTAAGAAACAGGAGTCAGGGAGAGGCTCTAAGTAAAATCTTTTCTTCTCTCTACTGAAGAAGTCAGCAAGCTTTTTCTCTAAATGGCCAGATGGTAAACATTTTAGGCTTTGTGAACCACGTGGTCGCTGTCACAACTATTCAACTTTGTCTTAGTATGAAAAAGTAGCCAGAGACAAAATGAAACTGAATGGGTGTGTCTATATTCCAATAAAACTTTATTTACAAAAACAGGCAGAAGGCTGGATTTGGCCCAAGGCTTGTTATTTTCTGACACCCTGATCTGGTGTAACATCTCAAACTGTTTCCTTACCTTTTCTAAGTATCCGGTGGGTTCATTTCTTGGCTTCACTACTTGCAGGCAGTGTGTGTTACTCATCATATCACTTAACCTATTTAAACTTATGTTTTTATGCCTGTAAAACAAGGATAACACTAGTATGCACCTCATAGAATCTTTTCGGTGATTAGATAAAATAATCCATGTAAAGTACCTAGCCCAGTGCTGGCATGGAGTAAGTGCTTGTGCTAGTTATTCACTGTTTGCTGCTCAGTTCCATGCTGTACTACTTTCTGTCCTGTGCCAGGAAGACTGGCCCCTTCAGATGACATCATCTGGCCTCCCCTGCTGGCTGACCTCCAGAGGAGTTCATGCAATAAGGAAGCATTGGCCAGAGACTGCAGGGCAGGAGCAAAGACAGAGCTTTGGGCATTTCTTCCTCTCTCCCTCGCAAAGTACAGATGACCTTAATGACTTGGATGGAGTCAAGCTTTTGGGACCTTCATTTGCTGATTTGACATGGCTCAAAATGAGAAAAAACAGCTGCAAAAAACTTAATAATTAGGACGTGGACTGTACAAAGTATGAATCTAGGAAAACTGGAAGATGTAAAAAATTAAATGGAATGCTTGAAGATAGATATCCTAGGCATTGGTGAGCAGAAATGGACTGGTAGTGGCTATTTTGAATCAAGCATTTGAATTTATGGTGCTGGCAAAGAATACTGAATATACCATGGACTGCCAGAAGAACAAACAAATCTGTCTTGGAAGAAATACTGCCAATTTGAATATTCCTTAGAAGTGAGGATGGTGAAACTTTATCTCACGTACTTTGGACTCTTTATCAAGAAGGACTAGTCCTTGGAGAAGGACATCACGCTTGGTAAAGTGGAGGGTCAGCAAAAAAAGAGGAAGACCCTCAATAAGATGGATTGACACAGTGGCTGTAACGACAGGCTCAAATACAGCAATGATTGTGAGGATGGTGCAGGACCAGACAGTATTTCACTCTGTTGTACATAGGGTCACTGTGAGTCTGAACCAACTCGACGGCCTCTAACAACGATAAAACCTTAGCTATTTAGCACTGCTGTCAGCATGTAGGTCCCTCTTTACCCAATACTCAAGTTCTTGTGAGCTTTAGTAACACTATCTCCTTCTCTTGTACCTTCAGGCTTCCCACTCTTGCTAGTTTCTGGGTGCCTTCACATCTTTGCTTATTTCCCAACCCTGCCCATACCTGGATAAAAAGTTTCATATTGAAGTGCCTTGGAGGCAGGGCCAAGACAGCAGAGTAGTCAGATGCTTCCAGTGGTCCCTCTTACAACAAAGACCTGAAGAAACAAGTGAATCGATTATATATATGATACGCTAGGAACCCTGAGCATCAAAGATAAAGTTAAGAAATTGGACTGAGTGACACGGGGAGGTAGAGATGGTGCAGAAACAGCAAGAAGTTGCCAAGTTGGCAGCAGCACCTCAGCCTCTATTCCCCTGTGGCAAGGCTGACTGTAGTGTTCAGGGATGTGGCTGCTTCAGCAAAAGAAGGCAAGTGAAGTGGTGCACCTCTGATCCCCTGGTGTTACTGCAGAGGGGCTGGTGGCGGCGTTTAGGATGTGGCTGCTTCAGTGAAAGAAGGCAAGTGAGGTGGCGCAGCCCCAACCCCGACCTCCTGGCATGACCACAGCAGGGACTGAGCCAGTGCACACAATATATACACACCTCTGAAATCTGAGATAAAACAGCACTCTTGGCACAAGATAAGTGATTTTGTCTAATTTACCGTGCAGATATAATAGCTCCTCCTTTTTAAAGAACCCTTTACTCTCTATCTGATCCCTCCTCCCTCTGCCCCAGCTGGCTTCATTAACAGTTGATTTCCCTGAGCCTGAAATAGGTCCTTCTGCACTCCTTGAGCCATTCTCCTGGCCTTAGAGAAGGAACAAATTAACAAATGGGGAAAAAATACTCTGCTGACTCTCAAAATCTGGAAACTCAGAGCAGAAGTGGCTCCATTCCAGGCACAAGCAGTCCACAGACTTTGTCTTTCACCCTGCGTAGATTCGGGTGGCCCCATTACAGCAGATAGGATCTGGCTGTTATATTGCAAGGGTGAATCTGTTTGAGGTCTGACTGTAACTGTTTCAGCTGTGTGGTGGAGAGGCAGGTTTTTGATGTTTGACACTGCTCTGCCTATTAAACAGGGACCTCACCTACCCACAGGGGTCAGATCTGGAGGCTCCACCCATGCCACCTAGCCACCTGCGACAGAGGTCTAAGGATAAGAGGTACCTACCAGCTAGAAGCATTGGATGCCTATGGTATGACTTCAGAGCCCACCGCCAGAGTGCTCTAGAGACAGGGACATGCCTTCTGCACAGACATTCTGGGGAAGGTTGTCAGACCCCTGCCATCCTCAGAGTGTGACCCCCCTGCTGCTACCAGAAACCTGTGCATACACCAATCACCACTGCTCCTTTAAGTTTGTAGGTGACAGCCTACACCACACACTAGGTGACCAACTACTGGGACACCTAAGCGGAGTCTATACAAGAATTGTGAATGGACTCCTAGGCTCATATACCTGGTAAGAGCTCTAGCCATCTGGTAACAGGACATTACTGCTTTAAAGGCTCCAATACTCAAGTTAGCTCACTGTAGTAGCCTATTTGCGTATATCAAAACAAAACAAAGCAAGAAGCTAGGACACAGTGCGCAAACATAAAGTAAATTAATACAGTAACTTATAGATGTCTTGGAGGCAATAGCTGATATCAAATCACATAAAGAAGCAGACCATGATTGCTTCAAAAAACTCCCAAAATAAAGAATCAAGGACTTTTCTGGATGAAGATGTATTCCTGGAATTACAAGATGTAGAATACAAAAGATTAATATACAGAACTCTTGGAGACATCAGGAAGGAGATCAGTCAAAACGCAGAAAAAGCCAAGGAGCACAAAGATAAAGCAGTTGAAGAAATTAAGAAGATTATTCAAGAACATAATGAAAAATTTAATAGGCTGCAAGAATCCATAGAGAGACAGCAATCAGAAATTCAGAAGATTAACAATAAAATTACAGAATTAGACAACTCAGTAGAAAGTCAGTGGAGCAGAATTGAGATGAAAGTCAGAATTAAAGAGATTGAAGACAAAACACTTGGAAACAATATATTAGAAGAAAAATCAGATAAAAGAATTTAAAAAAATGAAGAAACCCTAAGAATCATGTAGGACTCTATGAGGAATAACCTATGAGTGACTGGACTACCAGAACAGGGAGGGATAACAGAAAATACAGAGAGAATTGTTGAAGATTTGTGGACAGAAAACTCCCCTGACATCATGAAAGATGAAAGGATATCTATCCAAGATGCTCATTGAACCCCATACAAGGTAGATCCCAAAAGAAAGTCACCAGGACAAATTACAATCAAGTTTGTTGTCAAAACCTAAGATAAAGAGAAAATTTTAAGACCGGCCACGGATAAGTGAAAAGTTACCCACAAAGCAGAATCAATAAGAATAAGCTCGGAATACTCAGCAGAAACCATGCAGGCAAGAAGGCAATGGGATAACATATATATAAAGCATTGAAAGAGGAAAACTGCCAGCCGAGAATCATATATCCAACAAAACTCTCTCTCAAATATGAAGGCAAGATTAAGACATTTCCAGATAAAAAGTAACTTAGGGAATTTGCCAAAACTAAACCAAAACTACAAGAAATACTAAAGGGAATTCTCTGGTTAGAAAATCAATAACATCAGATATCAACCCAACAGTATAACACAGGACAGAGCAACCAGATATCAACCCTGATAGGGAAATCACAAAAATAAATCAAGATAAAAATGTGCTCAAAATAGGGAATCAGCGGTGACATTATGTAAAAGATAACAATATTAAATTAATAAAGAGGTATTAAATAAAGTAGTCATGGATCTTCCATATGGAGAGGAAATCAAGGCAATATAGGGAGATACAAGTCAAGTTTATACTTTGAAAAATAGGGGAGAATATTAGGGTAGCCACAAAGGAGACTAACAATCCTGCACATCAAAATAAAATACAAGAAAAACATAAAGACTCAGCAAAAACAAAATCAGAAACAATGAAAAAGAGGAACACACAATTTACAAAGAAAAATTACTCAGCACAAAAAAATAAAGTGGAAAAAAACAGCACACAAAAAAAGAGCAGGAGTGGCAATATTAATTTCTGACAAAACAGACTTCAAACTTAAATGTACAACAAAGGATAAGGAAGGACACTACATAATGATTAAAGGGACAATATACCAGGAGGATATAACCATATTAAACATTTATCCACCCAACGACAGGGCTTCAAGTTACATAAAACAAACCCTAACAGCATTGAAAAGCCAGATAGCTCTACAATAATAGTAGAAGACTTCAACACACCACTTTCAGTGAAGGACAGGACATCCAGAAAGAAGCTCAATAAAGACACGGAAGATCTAAATGCCACAATCAGCCAGCTTGACCTCATAGACATATGCAGGAAATTCCACCCAACAGCAGTCAAGTATACTTTCTTTTCCAATGCACATGGAACATTCTCTAGAATAGACTACATATTAGGCCATAAAGCAAGCCTTAACAGAATTCAAAACATTAAAATATTACAGAGCATCTTCTCTGACCATAAAGCCATAAAACTAGAAGTCAATAACAGAAAAATCAGGGAAAAGAAATCAAACATATGGAAACTGAACAACACTTTGCTCAAAAAACGATTGGATTATAGAAGAAATTAAGGACAAAATAAAGAAATTCATAGAATCCAATGAGAATGAAAACACTTCCCATCAGAACCTTTGGGACACAGTGAAAGCAGTGATCAGAGGTCAGTTTATATCAATAAATGCACACATACAAAAAGAAGAAAGGGCCAAAATCTAAGCATTATCACTACAACTTGAACAAAAGAGAGCAACAAAAGACACTCTCAGGCACAAGAAGAAAGCAAATAGTAAAAATTAGAGCAGAATTAAATGAAATAGAGAACAGAAAAACAATTGAAAGAGTTAACAAGACCAAAAGCTGGTTCTTTGAAAAGATTAACAAAATCTATAAACCATTGGCCAGACTGACAAAAGAAAAACAAGAGACGAAGCAAATAACATGAATAAGAAATGAGATAGGCGATATCACAACAGACCCGAATTAAATTGAAAGACTCCTAACAGAACACTATGAAAAACTGTACTCTAAGAAATTTGAAATAGAGGAAATGGACAAATTTCTGGAAACACATTACCTACCTAAACTAATAAAAACAGAGACAGAGCAACTAAATAAACCCATAACAAAAGAAGAGATTGAAAAATAATTATAAACTCCCAACAAAGAAAAGCCCTGACCCCGATGGCTTCACTGGAGAATTATACCAAACTTTCAGAGAAGAGTTAATACCACTACTACTAAAGGTATTTCAGAGCATAGAAAAAGATGGCATACTCCCAATCTCATTCTATGAAGCCAGCATAACCTTGATACCAAAACCAGGTAAAGACACCACAAAAAAAGAAAATCACAGACCAATATCCCTCATGAACTTAGATGCAAAAATCCCCAACAAAATTCTAGCTAATAGAATTCAACAACATATCAAAAAATAGTTCACCGTGACCAAGTGGGATTCATGCCAGGTATGCAGGGATGGTTCAACACTAGATAAATGATCAGTGTAACCCACCACATAAACAAAACAAAAGACAAGAACCACATAATCTTATCATTTGATGCAGAAAAGGCATTTGACAAAGTCCAACACTCATTCATGATAAAAACTCTCTGAAAAACAGGAATAGATGGAAAATTCCTAAACATTATAAAGGGCATTTGTACAAAGCCAACAACCAACATCATCCTAAACGGAGAGAGACTGAAAGCATTCCCCTTGAGAACGGGAACCAGACAAGGATGCCCTTTATCACCACTCTTATTCAACATTGTGCTGGAGGTCCTAGCCAGAGCTATTAGGCTAGATAAAGAAATAAAGTGCATCCAAATTGGCAAAGAAGAAGTAAAGGTGTCTCTGTTTGCAGATGACATGATCTTATACATAAAACAAACAAACAAACAAAAAACCTAAAGAATCCTCAAGAAAACTACTGAAACTAATAGAAGAGTTTACCAGAGTATCAGGATAGAAGATAGACAAACATAACTTGGTTGGATTCCTCTACACCAACAAAGAGTATGATGAAGAGGAAATCACCAAATCAATACCATTCACAATAGCCCCTAAGAAGATAAAATACTTAGGAATAAGTCTAACCAGAGACGTAAAAGACCTGTACAAAGAAAACTATAAGACACTACTGCAAGAAACCAAAAGAGACCTACATAAGTGGAAAAACATACCTTGCTCATGGATAGGAAGGCTCAAGACTGTAAACACGTCTATTCTACCCAAAGTGATCTACAGATACAATGCAATCCCAATCCAAATACCAGTGACATTTTTTAATAAGATGGAGAAACAAATCACCAACTTAATATGGAAGGGAAAGAGGTCCCAGACAAGTAAAGCATTACTGAAAAGGAAGAATAAAGTCAGAGGCCTCACACTACATGATTTTAGAACATATTATACTGCCACAGTAATCAAAACAGCCTGGTTCTGGTATAACAACAGATACATAGACCAATGGAACAGAATTGAGAATCCAGACATAAATCCATCCACATATGAGCAGCTGATATTTGACAAAGGCCCAAAGTCTGTTAAATTGTGCTGGCATAACTGGATACCCATCTGCAAATAAATGAAACAAGACCTGTACCTCACACCATGCACAAAAACTAAGTCAAAATGGATCAAAGACCTCAATATAAAATCTAAAACAATACAGACCATGGAAAAAAAAAAGGGACAGCGTTAGGAGCCCTAATACACGGCATAAACAGTATACAAAACATTACTAACAACGTACAAACACCAGACGAGAAATTAGATAACTGGGAGCTTCTGAAAGTCAAACACCTATGCTCATCCAAAGATGTCACCAAAAAAGTAAAAATATTACCCACAGATTGGGAAAAAGTTTTTAGCTGTGACATTCTGATTAGCATCTGATCTCTAAAATCTATATGATACTGCAAAAACTAAACAACAAAAAGATAAATAGCCCAATTAAAAAATTGGCAAAAGATATTAACAGGCACTTTACCAAAGAAGACATTCAGGCTGCTAACAGATACATGGGGAGATGCTCACGATCATTAGCCATTAGAGAAATGTAAATCAAAACTACAATGAGATTCCATCTCACCCCAACAAGGCTGGAATTAATCTAAAAAACACAAAATAATAAATGTTAGAGAAGTTATGGAAAGACTGGAACACTTATACACTGCTGGTGGGAATGTAAAATGGTACAACCACTTTGGAAATCAATTTAGCACTTCCTTAAAAAGCTAGAAATGGAAATACCATCCAAAAATCCAAACCCAGACCCAGTGCCATTGAGTCGATTCTGACTCATAGCGACCCTATAGGACAGAGTAGAACTGCCCCATAGAGTTTCCAAGGAGCGCCTGGCAGATTCAAACTGCCGACCCTTTGGTTAGCAGCAGTAACACTTAACCACTATGCCACCAGGGTTTCCAGAAATACCACACGACCCAGCAATTCCACTCCTTGGAATATACCCTAAAGAAATAAGAGCCTTCACGTGAATGGATATATGCACACCCATGTTCATTGCAGCACTGTTTACAATAGCAAAAAGATGGAAGCAACCAAGGTGCCCATCAACGGATGAATGGGTAAATAAATTATTTTACATTCATATAATGGAGTACGACAGAACGATTAAGAAGAACAATGAATCTATGAAACATTTCATAACATGGAGGAATCTGGAAGGCATTATGCTGAGTGAAATTAATCAACACTAAAAGGACAAATATTATATGAGACCACTATTATAATGCTAAATAAAGATTAAACAGAGAAAAAAATATTCTTTGATGGTTATGAGGGTGGGAAGGGAGGGAGAGGTATGTTCACTAACTAGGTAGTACACAAAAATTTTTTTAGGTGAAGGGAAAGGCAACACATAATACAGGGATAGTACAACTGGACTAAACCAAAAGCAAAGAACTTTCCTGAATACAACCAAACACTTAGAAAGCCAGAGTAGCAGGGACAGGGGTCTGGGGGCCATGGTTTCAGGAGACATCTAGGTCAATTGGCATAACAAAATGTATTATGAAAGCACGCTGCAACCCACTTTGGTGAGAGGTGTCTGGGGTCATAAACGCTAGCAAACGTCCATCTAAGATGCATAAACTGGTCTCAACCCACCTGGAACAAAGGAGAATGAAGAACACCAAAGACACAATGTAAATATGAACCCAAGAGACAGAAAGGACCACATAAACCAGAGACTCCATCAGCTTGAGACTGGAAGAACTAGATGGTGACCAGCTACCACGGGTCACAATCACTGTCCTGGCAGGGAATACAACAGAGAATCCCTGATGGAGCAGGAGAACAGTGGGATGCAGGCTTAATGGTCTAATTGAGCCCGAAGGGACCTGATGGTCACGGTACCCGGACCCTTTGATAGCCCAAGATTGGAACCATTTCCAAAACCAACTCTACAGACACGGATTGGCCTGGACTATAAGATAGACGATGATGCTGGTGAGGAATGAACTTAGTGGCTCAAGTAGACACATGAGACTATGCGGGTGACTCCTGTCTGTTGGCGAGATGAGAAAGAAGAGGGGGACAGGAGCTGGATGCATGGACACAGGGAATCCTGGGTGGAGGGGAGGAATGTGCTGTCTCCTCAAGGGACGGGCAGCTGGGAGTACACGGCTGGGTGTGTATGGCTTTTTGTATGAGAGACTGACTTGATTTGTAAACTTTCACCTAAAGCACAATAAATAAATTAAAAAAAAAAGCATCTTCATTTGAACTTTGCAAATGAATTCTGTTCTCGGCTGGCATCCTGACTAAAACATTACTCTGTATGTATTATGTATGACAAGAATAATGGTAACTATGATGATTACTGCTGTCATTGTTACAATGATCAACTATTTCAAAACTTTTTTCAGGTCTAGGGCTCTGAATTTCTAAGATTCAGTATCCTACCCATTGTCCTGTGTGGTCAGCACTGTGATGGACTGCAAAGGCAGGGGAGATTCTGAAATGGCCAGGGACCGTTCCACAAAATTACTGGCCACAGGGACAAGGGGGTTGAGGAGAGGTGTTGTGCAGCATATGCTGAGAAAATATGGCCACAATCCAAAAAGCTGTTTCAGAAACCACACCCAGCTGAGCGCCCTCGCCCCAGCTAGAAAGTCTGGTTATTGTTTGGATCAGCTTGTAAGGTCCCTGTGGGACTCCTCAACTCTGTCTGATGGTAGCAATAGAACACAGGCTCTGGGAATCTAGATCTCTCATGCTGCTACATCCCTTGCCTCATATTGGGACAATGTATAATTGACAGGCATAATAGTGTCAGTATGAAAGGTTAAATTCTCTGAATTAGCCTGTGTATACTTCAAAAGTTTACCCTAATAAAGTAAAAGTATTCTAAGTGAGGAGTCCCTGAGTGGTGCACACTTGGCTGATAACCAAAAGGTTGGAGGTTCGAGTCCACCCAGAAGTGCCTCACAAGAAAGGCCTTGTGATCTACCTCCAAAAAATGAGCCATTAAAAACCCTATGATGCACAGTTCTACTCTGACACACATGGGGTTGCCATAATCCAGGGTCAACTAGACGGCAATTGTTTTTACTGGTTTATTTTATATAAATCTCTGCCTAGAGATGGGGCTTAAAGGGAATTTGGAAGCTAACTATCCCATCCTGCCGATATGGAGAAGTACGTCTATACAATATCAAAAATAAATGAGCTAAAAAAAGAAGAATATTGGCTCCCCAGTTCCATAGAAACATGAACCATCAAGTCAAACAGTATATCCACGTATGCAGTGTTAGAAAATCCTCCTATTCGTTTGTCATCCACATAGGTTACAAAATGGGCAAATACATACATGAGCAATCTCATACACTGCATATACACGAAGACAGTTCTTTGGTTTCCAGTTCTGTGCTCTCACTTGGGAATCTGTGTCTTCTTATTCAAATCTAGCCCTGCTGTTTTTATTGCCACACTGATAATGCATTGCTGAAAGTTTTTCTTCAGTGTTGTTTGCTTTTTTTGACCCTCCATTAACGCATTGTTGGAAGTTTTTCTTTAGTGTGACCTCATCGCTAATAAGAGCTACCATTGACCAAGCTCCTACTATGTGCCAGCCACCATACCAAGAAATTTACACATATTATCACATTTATATCTCATAACAACTCCATAAAACAGGAACTATTTTTCCCATTTTATAGATAAAGAAATAAAATTGAGAGGTTGTAACTTTCCCAAGATCAGGGGACCAGGAGCAGAATTGATATTTAAACTAAGTAGGTCTCTCTTTCCACTACACCAAGGCTCTATTTTTTTCAAGCTATTAATCTCCACTCTAAGTGTAATTTTTGTACTTCTGCTTGCTACGTTGCAGCTACTGAAGTATGCTGCCTCTTCCTTGCCTCGCAAGTCCTGCTATGCACAAGGCTGGGCCATAGGAGAAGGCGTGGCCTCTTGCTGCTCAGCAGATATTGTTGAAGATTCCATTTCAGATCCAAGACCTCAGGGTTTTGGCTCTACCAGTTAGTGATAAGTAAGTGTTGACAAAATTTATTCTTAAAATTGCTTAACCATTATCGTACAATCATTGAGAAAGTTAGTTGGTAAAACTTTAGTTCAAGAATAACTCTGTCACATGGAAAGCATCTTGATTCTGTTGCTTTTGTTTTCTGCCAGAGCCCCTTAGGCAGTGTGCTTTTTTTGGTAGCAGAGTTGAGCTTCCAGGTCTGTAAAACCAGCGGAAAATCTGGATGTGCAGAGGGTTCCACTGAGTCGGGTGACCTTGGTCTTTTCCCACAGCACAAACCGTCCATGTCTATGTATTTTTGAGAAGCTAATCTAGATAACAGCCTTGATAATTTCTGATGAGAATGATATCACGTTTAAATAGAAAATTTTATTATAAATTTGGAAATATAATGTAGAAGAATATTTCATGATACAGTTTTGAAATTTTATTTAACAACTACTTATTGAGCACTTACTATGTGCCAGACCTGTTCAAGGTACCAGAGATAAAAAAAAAAAAAAAAAAAACCAGGGAGCAAAGCTGATAAAAGCTCCTGTGCTTGTGGAGCTCACGTCCTACTGTGGGGAGACAGACAATAAAAAAACATAGGATGCTGGATGATGTAAGTATTATGGAGGGAGAAAAAAAGCAGGAAAGGGGGTAGGAGTGAGAGGGTGGGAGGTGGGAGGTGGGAGGTGGGAGGTGGGAGGTGGGAGGTGTACTGCACTTTTCTATAGAGTGATCAGGGAAGCCCCACCGAGACAGTGACATGTGAACAAAGATGTGCAAGAGCTGAAGGACTGAGCCACGTGCACATCAGGGGGAAGAGTGTTTCAGACAGAGGGAAAGTACTAAGGCCTGGAGAGCATGCCTGGCGCTTTGGAGAAACGGCTGTCTTCCACAATCAGGAATCCAATTAGGAGATTCTTGCAATAAGCCAGGTAAGCAATATAAGAATTAGACTGGAAGAATAAAACAGAACACACTTTATAACCCTTTCTGATTTCTTTGGTGCTGATGATGGCTTGGACAGGACACGGCTAAGTTGGAAATGATAAACCAGATCATCATGAAACAGTTCAGAAACCTTCATTAACTTCTCTGGGCATCTTTTGGCCATCATCAATCTTCCCTGTCTTCCCTAGTTCCTTTATCATCAGGTCCATTAATGCCCTGATGGTAACGCCCATTCAAAGCTCTCGAATCCATCCTGTGGAGCCAGAACACACATTGCTCCAGTTCCCCCCTTCCTTCACTGACATGGCTCCCAGCAGTCATTCAGTGGGGCCTATCGTTGTGCCATTCCTGTGAAGCAGAGGGCAGGACCCAGTGTTGGGCTCCAGGAGTCCTTGCCAAGTCTGATAATGGGCCTGCTCTCCTGGTGATAATCCTCTCTGTTTGGCCTCAAGTCAGAGTTCACCTATCTTCAGAATTTCTTCCTTCTGATGACGACTCCCACGTGCTTGAGTGCACGGTCAGGGTTGTGATCTTGGTGCCCTCCTCTTATAACTGGCATTTTCCTTGACCTCCTTCTGAAGGGTTCCGTTTCTGGGTGCCTGCACTACATTCCAGCCCTTCTCAAGATGAGGGTCATACCACCATCATCTCTCTTTAGTATCTGATTCTTGCCCTGAATCTCACTTGGTGATTCTTTCCTGAGCCACCGAGGACTAAGGACCGACAACTTGATGTTTTTCACAATGCTGCACACAGTGGCCTCCTGCTACCTCTTGTTCCAGCTCCTTCAGCTAGTCTAGGACTCCTCTTCACAAGTGTTTTTACATTAAGAGTGAAGCTGATTCATTGTTGACAAACAGCAAAATACTATATAATCAAAGTTGCCCCATAACGCCCAGGGTCTAGGCTCAAGTTTTAATGAGATACATTTGCGTAGTTGGTAAATAAAGAATCCTTTCTTGTTTTTCCCTTATGTGTCTTCTGAAACCACCATTATGCAAAATCACATCACTTATCCACATTTTAGTCTCAAGTGATATAGTAAATCTATGCTCATGCAATTAGTTCACTCAGCAGCTCAACATGAAGCTTTGGGCCCGATATTGCTGGTAGAGCTGTGAAGTTACCTGAATATCTTTGTCCCCTCCTCAATCAGGGCCAAAATTTATCAAAGCCATCTGGCTTTTTTCCTGTATCCTCTTGCCTTTCCACATAAAACTAGTGGTGATTTTAGCATCACCGGAATTTTGTGGCATTTCTTCAGTGTTCTCTTTGTTGAAGAAAAATACACGACTCTATTTGTTTAGCACGGAAAATCTCAGTAGGTCTGCCAGCAAGGCCGTCAGGTCAGCTTGCCCTCCTCCTCTTCCATTTCCCTTCTCAAATTCTTCACACCTCTAAGATTTCTTGGAAATATTTTGCTATTCACCTAGTCTGCAGACATAACTGCCTCATATTCACACACCCAGCCTAGAATCTCTGCATAGAGACTGCTCTTTCTCATAAAAGCTTCTCACAGCTCCTTATCTTCTGTAATCAAGAAAATCTCTCTGACTCTGCTCCTTTATCTTCTCCAGCCCTCAATCTGTTATCCTCAATCTCTAATCAAATGCTTATTATTTCCCATAAACATACAAGGCTCAAAAGGATACACTGTGCCAAAACAACCCTGAGGTCTTAGTCCTAAAGACCTCACATTCTGACGTCATTCTGGCTTTTATCAACATGTTGGGACCATACCCCATATTGGTTCCACAAAAAAGTACAGTCCAAGAGGGCAGCATTTCTTCCAGAGTTTTTACCCACCCAGACTTGGAAGGGGCCATTCAGTCGTTTAGCTCCTGTGAGTGAGAATTCAGATCCTCTAGCTAACAGTCTGTACTAAGCAGACCTGCCCCCCTGACACACACGCAACTCTCCTTTAAGTCATTGAGAGCCCCAGGGTTGTATGCGTCATTGTTTCCCAGATTACTAAGGCTTGGATACAGCTTTGATAAAAGACAGTCTAAGTTGTTCCAGATAGTTCACTTAACCCTTAGGTTGGGAGTCTATCACCCCAGAGTTTACTAGTTCTTGCCATCAAGACCTCTTAGAGAAGGAAATTAAGGTCCTGCTGGATGTATAACTAGGCATTCAAATAGTACTGAATGATAAAAGGAAAAAATTTTAATTGGTTCTTCAAGTAGTTTGAGTAAGAGAAAGGTTATGGGCTTCCCTGTCAGTAAGACAGTTTGAATCACAGCATGTTTTGAGCAAGTTTCTTATTTTCTCAGAGTCTCAATTTCCCTTTCTGTAAAATGGGGATAATACACTCATATGGTTCTCACTAGAACGGAATATGCAAACACACCATAGAACTTTCTGGGCACCTACTAAGAATTTCCCTTTTGAAGTGGGTGATGATACTTCTACAGTCAGATCCTACCCCACCTGCTAGACTGCTTATGTAAGCACTTCACAAGTGAAAATAGTCAAGGTACTTATCTCAGAGGCATTGCCCTGGGAGTTACACAGATTCAGAATTTGTCCTGCTGTCTTGTTGTTTCACCCATCTTTGCTAAAGGAAGTGCAATAAAACAGCACTTTAGATCAGTTTCAGCCAAGCTTATAAAATATGGAAACATTCAGAAACCAGAAGAATCTTAAATTTGCTAGTGACTAATACGGAAAGAACAAAGAGATTAAAAAAAAAAAAAGTATAGTTTAGAAGCCATCAGTATGGTCAAATCTTTCTTCTTATTCATCATCTTTATATGAGAAAACTCTTTCTGATGGTGGCTAGGACTTCAGGTTTTCTGGGCCACACTGGATTTCTTGGCTTCTCCCTCTATGCCTTCATGTATTGAGAGGCTGAGAGTCTGTGGATACCAGGAAGGAATGAAGGCCAGACACAGAGATTGTAGGAGTGTGTGTGTGTGTGTGCGTGCGTGCGTGCGTGCGTGCGTGCGTGCGTGTGTGTGTAAAAGAGAGAGAGAGAGAGAGAATGCATATGGGGCTGGGTCTGTGTTTCATTTCAGGAAAAGTAAAATTTAAGGGTGGATTAACTATTCATTTCTTTGTATCCTATTCACTTTAACACTCCATGTTTTCTGCACTCTTGTGTTTTGTCATGTTATCTTGGAATTATACCTCTGGAGAACTTAATCTTTGTTCTATATTCGATATCTTTAGGACATCGAACATTGTATAGGTATAAGAACTATTTGGGAAATCAGTTTTAATTTTGTTGTTGATTTTTTTTTTTAACCAAGAATTAAACAAGCAATCTTAAAAAAAAAAATAAAGCATCAGAAGTGTGTTTGGGTCTCACTTTGGAGTACAAGTATTTTTTAACAGATTGTTTCCTTAACCAGCTGGGTGGTCTTTTTATTGTATTTCCTTTTCCAAAGTTAATTGGCTATAAATTCACTTAAAAAAATCATTGTTGTATATCTAGCTTTAGCATGGGGGAAAACAAAAACAAAAACCAATCCCTGCTATCTGACATTCTGTCATTATTGTTAAGATTCACTAGTACTCAAACTCTACTCAGATCTAAAATTTATAAGTTTTGTTGTTGCACACAAACAGTTGCATATGGATATACAAGATTAGGAATTTGCTAAAAAAAAAAAAACTCTAAATCGATCCTGTCTTACTATTAAGCATCTAAATGAGACACGAAATTTTAGATTACTCTTCCAGTATAAGACAAATTTCATGAAACTTGTCACAGCTTTAGGAATGAAATGATATAACATCTTGGGAGGTTCTAACCACTGATGCTTTTTTAGTGAATGAGAAAAATAATAATATTCATATTTTAAAGAACATATGCTATGGGGATTGATCAGTAGTTTTATTTACTCTCTGAGATTACAGATGCTCCCTGCATCTGATCCAAATGAGAAGCAAGAGGGCTTCTAGAGTGGGTTTTCACCCTTGTGATAATCCTGCAGAATCTACTGCTGGCCTGGTGTCCTCGTGTGAGAGGATCGGAAATTCCAGAATTGAGGGAAAATAAATCTATTGAGTAAAGGCACATATTAGGAATCTTAAACCTAGAACCCACAGCTTGGAGAAGGTGGGAGAGTGATTTTAAAATAAGTATCTTACAGAATATTTTAAAAAGGGTTTTAGGAATAAAAGTTTAGTATAAATACGTGCCCCTTGTAAGTTCATCTTAAAAATTCAGAGCTAACAAAGGAGTAAGAGTTAGAGCACCACAAAAGAGGCCATAAGAAACTGGATTTGAATTCATCTCTAAATGAATTCAGTTCAGAATTTATACATAGACACACTCCCTATTTACATCCTCCTGGAGAGCAAGTCACAAAAATTCCCTCAGTTGCACCCTGCAATACTGAGCAGGTCTGCAATACTGAGCTAGTCTCAGAAAGTTCTTCCTTATACACAACCTCATTTTCCATGATGCACGGTAAAACAATTTTCTCCTGGGTAGTTTTCAATGGAAATAAAATCAGCTAGATTCCAAACTCCATGGGGTGATGAGAAAGTACTGAAGAGAAAATGAAGTCTAAATGATGTTGAGAGTACATTTCTGTAAGTGGTGAAATTATGCAAGTATTTTGGGTAGCATCCTTGATAATGGATTTAGACCCAAGAAAATATCTCGGGAGATAGTTGGGTGTCTGACTATCACTTTGTATGCTTATTTATAAGCCAGCACTTGAAAAACTGCATTGAGTGATACTTTTATAGAATCCATTCAGTTAATGTGAACTTTTTTCTATTTGGAGTCCCTGGGTGGTGTAAACTGGTACTGGGCTGGGCTGCTAACTTAAAGGCTGGAAGTCTGAGTCCACCCAAAAGTGCCGTAGAACAAAGTCCTTGTGATCTACTTCCAGGAAAAAAAAAAAAAAAGAGCTACTGAAAACGCTGTGGAGCACGGTTTTATCCTGACACACACGGAGTCAACAAGAGCTGAAGTCGACTGGATGGCAACTGTTTTTTTGTCTTTTCCATCAACTTAATACCAATAACAAAATAAGAATGCCCAACCGAAAACATGCAATTACTCTTACGCTAACTTGATAATATAAAAGAAATATGGAGTAGACATGTCCATGTAGGCCGGGCTTGGAATTCATAAAAGTTCTGAACTATTCTTTAACTGTGGGAGATATCATAAATCAACGAGAAAAAGGAAACAGTTACGTGCAGCGCTGAGGTTCTGTGCTCTAGAATGACTTTGTCTCTACACTAACCTTATCTATAGATAAATGCTTCACATCTGCTACTACCTCATGTCATATTCGGAAGAGGAACAGTATTGTCTGTAAAGTGTTTCTGTTCCCTCAGAAAACACCACATAAATATATGGTAATGTATTATTATCATTATACAGAGCAGAGGCCAAAACCTCTTGCCAAAGTGATCCTCTAAAATTTCACCCCTATTCCAGGCATTAACAAAGAAACGTGCATCATATGCTTTCACTTATTTTACGATTAGCTCATCAAATTTGTGTTCGGTGGGGACAGAGAGCCAAAAAGCCTTGCGTCTCCCAAGACCCTTGCTTAGCCCCTATGCCTGCCTCCTCTTTCAGCATTGTTTAAATAAAATCTGGCCTCGCAGGCTCTCAGAAGTAAAATTAAATTCAAACTCAATAATAACTAGCATTTGTGTTGTATAAACCTTAAAGTTTACAAAGTATTCTCCCAAAATCTTATTTATTCTCCCAGCCACTCTGTGGGGTTAGCAAGGCAGGGAATAATGCTCCCATTTTACAATTGTGGAAACTGAGACCGAGAGATAAAAGGTATCATGGTTTGCTTCAAATTACACAGTTAATAACTAGCAGAGGCAGGTCTCGAACTCAAGTGATCTGGCTCTAAATTCAGTAACACTCTTTCGACCATGCCCAGGCTCCTTACGGTAGACAAAATCTCAGCCCTCATTCTTGTAGAATCTCCTCTCCTTGAGTGTGGCCAGAACCTGTGAATAGGGTGAAATATCACTTCTGTGATTGTTATTTTATATGGTAAAAAGATTCTGCAGATATGATTAAGTTCCCAAATCAGTTGACCTTAAGATAAGGAGATGGTCTGAGTGAGCCTAACCTAATCCCATGAACCCTTTAAATATGGGACTAGGCGGTCAGAGACAGAGGAACTCAGAGAGATTCGAAGCATAGGAAGGATTCAACATGAGGAAGGTTCTCTGTGGCTGGCTTTGAAGATAGAGCCCTCACGGCGAGGAATATCAGCAGCCTCTAAGAGCTAACAGTGGTTCGCTGACAACTAGCAAGAAAACAGGGATCCAGTCCTACAAGGAGCTGAACTCAACCAACAACTTAAATGGGCTTGGAACCTGATAAAAACTCAGGCTGGCCAACACTTTGATTTCAGCAGTGAACACAGTCCTGCTGTGCTTAATTAGTCACCTTCAGAACTGTGAGATAGTAAGTAGGTCATGTTTTAAGTTGCTAAATTGGTAGTAATTTGATATGCAGCAATAGGAAACTAAGAAACTACCTTTCATAAAACATTTACGGAATACTTACTATATGCAAGGCAATAATTTTTATTTCAGATCTTTTTTTTGCTCATGTCTAGGAAGTTTAGACTTGCTGTGGTGGACACTGTTAATATTTTCTCTGTTCTTTTGGGAAGATAGATAGGTAGGTAAATAGGTAGATAGATGATTGATAGGTAGGTAGGCAGAGGATGGTAGATAGACAGACAGTCAGACAGACAGATAGATAGGTGTCATCAAGTTGACTCTGACTCATGGCAACCTTATGTACAACAAATGAATGCTGCCTGGTTCTGCATCATCTTCATGATCACCAGCATGTTTGAGTCCATCCATTGTGGCTCTCGTACCAAACCAACTCACTGTGGGTCTCCTTCACCCTCATTGGCCCTCTACGTCACCAAACGTGATTGATTCCTCCCCATGACGTGTCCAGAGCAAGCAAGTCAGGCAGTGTTCTGTTTTGATCCATAAGGTATTTGTTGGCTAATTTTTGAAAGTAGATCACCAAGCCTTTTGTCCTAGTTTGTCTTGGTCTAGAAGCTCTACTGAATCTTGTCCACCATGGGTGACCTTACTGGCATTTGAAATACCGGCGGCATAGCTTCCAGCATCACGGCAACACAAAAGCCACCACGGTATGACAAACTGACAGACAGGTGGTAAATTGGAAATATAGAGAAAAATGAGAGGGAAGGTCAGTGACCTATGTCTCCTACAGGCCAATGGCTTTCCATTCTCCATGTTCTCTTCCCCTGTTACAGCAAACCCTAAAGTTCTGGGTTGAGATGCCAGCATCACATGATGGGGAGCACCTGTCAGCCTGGGTCTGGTGAAGAGAACCTTCTGTCAGTCTGCTTTGGGCGGTGGTAAGAAGTAAACCTTTGTTGTGTTCAGCCCCTGAGATTACTGGGTTGTTTGTTTCCCACAGCATAATCTAGTCTACGCTGACTGATATACTTGCCTTAAATATACCGGAACAACATGTAATGCTGAGCTTCAAAAGCCCTGACACATTAGGGATGAAAGCCAGGTCATCTGTTCCCAGGACCTTCTTCTGAATACTTTTTGTAGCCAAGTTTAAAGACTTTTATTCAATCCATAACTTTCATAAATTAAAAAAAAGTAAACTACTTTAACAGTATGTTTAAGATTAGTTCTGTATCATTTTTAAGTTTTTAATAGACTTTTTTAGCACAGTTTTAGGTTTACAGAAAAATCATGCAGGAAGTACAGAGAATTTCCATATGCCCCCTCCTCCCTGTACACTGTTGCTCCTATTAACATCTTGCATTCCTGTGGTACATTTGTTATAAATGATGAACTGATATTGATATATTATTAACTAAAGTCCACAGTTTACATTCAGGTTCAAAATTTGTATTGTAAATCAGTCTGTCATTGAAGGCTTGTGCATTGCTATGATGTCGAATAGATTTCAGTGGAGCTTCTAGAGGCAGATGGTCTAGGAAGAAAGGCTTGGTGATCTACTTCCAAAAACCAGCCAATAAAAACTCTACGGATCATAATGGTTGGATCTGCAAGCCATCATGGGGATGGTATACAACTGGGCAGTGTTTCTTTCCATTGTGCCTAGGGTTGCTGTGAGTCGGGGGTCTGAAAATGCCCTGTGTTCCACCTACTGAATACTTTTTGGGTAATTAAAAAAAACAGGGTTTTATTTGTCACCATTTTTCCCTCCAAGTAGGTCAGGAGTTGGGAAAGGGATGTAGGGAGTAGGGTAAGACTGAGGAGATAAAGAAAACAAGAAACAGCACATAGTTTGCAGACTGAGCAACAATTACTGAGTGGCTACTAACTGGACTGTGTGAAATACTCAAAGATTAGTAATGACAGGCCCACTTTCCATAAGAAGTTAATAACCGAGATCAGTCATTAGTGTGCCAAGGACTTGAAATGATGCTATAATGACTCTTTATTGTAAAGGTATTTCTGTTCTCTAAGATTGCTAAAACTCATTACCCTAATTTGGGAGGAGATCAAGGCTGACCAGCCCAGTGCCGTCGGATAAGCATACTCTTACGTGGGTTTTCACATTTCATGTTTCTATTTTACTTCTGTAGAAGACCTGGAGAATCGGTATATGTGGAAGCTAAGTTAAAGACACAGTTTTTATTTTCATACCAGTGAATAAAAAAAAATTAGTGAATAGTCACCAACAAATATAAAAAAGTCTTATTTTGTTTGCAATTATCTTTAAAATCATTCATTAGCTATCATGTTTTGAAGCAGCAACATTAGCTAAAATACTTTCTGTTAAGACAGTCATTAAGGTTTAAACATTTTAAATGATCCAGGTTGAATAAGTTATGCCCTTAGCCATACACAATATATTTATTTTGAAAATAAACTTTTTGGGGGGGGTAAATTTCATATAGATGCTAACAAGTGGAGGTCAAAGTGGGCATGTCAAAAACATTATTTCAAAATGTCTTGATACAAAGCAGAGAAACTACATATAATGTTTGAGATCTTTGTTTCCAGGCTCATTCCATCATCACTATTTTTCCATTTATTGACCAATCAGGCTAATAAATTTATAAGGAGTTTCTTCCATCTGTTTTTCAAGTTTTCCAATTATATGTTCTCAAAGGAAACTAAGAATTTCTTTAGAGACTTTGGGAGATTTTTAGAAATAACAAATAAAATGGACTATTTTAAGATTTTAGTTTACTTTTCTTAAAGCATAAAAAAGGGAGATAATTTCAAAAGTGTGGTTTGATTTTCCTCTCCTTTACAAATAATTTTTTTTTTTTTTTTTTACATTTTAACTTAAATCTGAAGAGCTGAAAAACTGAATACCCTTCAAGGTTTCTCTCTCTCTTTCATAGTGTCAGCATCTTGAACAAAAAGTAAAGTCTCCACGGTGTTGTTGTTGTTAGTTGCTGTTGAGTCAAGTCGATTCTGACCTGTGGCGACCCCACGTGTGCAGAATAGAATGGCTACATGGTGTTTTCAAGGCTTCGACCTTTTGGAAGCAGATTGCCAGGCCTGTCTTCTAAGGTGCCTCTGGGTAGTTCAAACTGCCAACCTTTCAGCTAGTAGTAGAGCATTTAACCATTTGCACCACCCAAGGACTGTTCTATAGTATGAGGAATTATTAATGAAACAGGTATAGATTGTGAATTATGAAGATTTGCCCTAACTCCAATTGCAGTGAACTTTCAGGGTTAGGAAAGATCTGTATCAACACTGGTGTCTTGGGCAGGGGGATGAAGAAATGGGGAACTGAGTTGGGAGGATGTAGAAAGACCAGACTACATAAAACTAGTACCTGGTACCTTGTGAAATTATCCATTCTTCCCCCCCTGCCATATTTAAATTATTCAACAGAGTGTTAATTTCAAATTAACAGATGATTTTTACTTAAACAAGCAAATTTTCTCTTCAGAAAGTACATACAACAACTAATTCCAACCTGGCCATGAAACAAGAGTGCCATCAAAAACATAAAGGGCAAGTTTTTCAGTGCAAGTCTTTTTTCTTCCTCCACAAAAGAAACATACATTTAGTATTTCTTTATTTAAAGACATGCCCGCCCACAAACATCTGAGAAACATCTGCAGACAAAATGCCAAAATGCATAGTCGAATTTTGACTCACACCTCACCACCCACCAAGACCCCTGTCAACTCACAATAAACACCTTTCTAGCATCTGCCCCAGAGAAAGAAACGCCACATTACCCAAAGGTCAGAGCAAACAGATGTCACTTATTGCAGACCCTAATCATATCCATATCCAACCTTGGGAGGCCAGCAGTGAAAGCAGACTTTTGGAGTAAGGGTTCTTCCAGTTAGAGACGCTCATCCCTGTCTCCTCCCTCCCTCTTCCTCAAGCAAGGGGAAAAGGAGGCATATGAGGGATTGTCCCTAGAGGCTGTCCCTGTGTCCTGCTGACAGAGCCCATGATTGAGCACAGGGTTTGGGAAACAGCTGGGAATTCTTTGTGGTTGGCCAGCATCTTAGCAGTCTTCCATGCTTCTCATTCCAACAGACTTGGACTACTCTTTCAAGAGCCACCTCCTGCATCAACCTCCCTGACTCTCTGAGGAGAACACAGGGTTCTTCTTCATTGTTCTCTTTGTTCTTTGTACACATCTTCATACCTCCTTTTATAATCTTCATTACATTGACTAGTACCAGTTTACATCTCTAATCTTACAAGACTGAGTTTCAGTTAGAGGAAAGAAAAAAACAAAGGAAGGAAGGAAGGGAGAGAAAGAGGGAGAGAGGGAGAGAGAAAGAAAGGAAAGGAAGAAGGAAGGGGGGAGATATGGGATTTATATGAAAAAGTTCAATGATGAGGCAATGTTGACAGTGTAACTTGGTGAGGATTTTTTGGTCTGTTTTGTTTTTGCCTTTATAAACTGATGTAGCATAAAGTTCAATTCAATAAGTATATATTCAGTATCTATAAGAGATTTTTTTAAAAAGGTATGGATATTGTGTTTGCTCCAACAGACCCACTCTTCATCCACGCACCTGAGTCCTGAGGGGCTGACCCAGTTTGGACAGATTACCTTCTGGGTACTGGTTGGGTTTGGCCATGGGAGGCACTGGCAGGGGAAAAAATGAGGCCAGGGTACGTCTTCCTCCAGCTCCCTTCTTGCTGGATTATCTTCGATTGTTTGTGAACCTCTACTAAGGCCATAGTTGCAGTCAGATGACCACCACTCTCTCTTTCCCTTGTTCGTTTAGGCCTAGATGGTACCAGTTTCCCAGTGTTTCTAGTCTAGTCCTTCACCGTCTCTTGTTGGTTTTCCTGAACCGTGCCTGTATCTTTGTAAATAGTCCCTTTATTATCTTCTACTCAAGTATCCTGCTTAAGAGTGTCAGTGTCTTCCTGATGGGACCTGGATTGATACAGGAAGACACATTGGTAGTTCTCTATCCTCAGAGGTTCTTTACCCTCAAGGAAATATTTGAGTGGGTGGATGAAGCATATTAGATAAATACCCAAATAAAGAACATTCAAAGTGAAATATAATAAGAATCATAAAAAATTCAGAAATAACACAAAACCAGAAAATCAAACCCATTTCCATAGAGTCAGTTCTGACCCATAGCAACCCAACAGGACAAAGTAGAATTGCCCCATAGGGTTTCTAAGGCTATAATCTCTACCGGAGTAGGTTGCCACATCTTTCTCTCATGGAGCGGCTGGTGAGTTCAAATCACCAACATTTTGGTTAGCAGTCAAGTGCTAAATCTCTGCACCACCAAGGCTCCTAATTTAGAAATAAAAGATTTGCATTTCATGAAGTAGGCCAGTACATTTGAAAAATTCTTTTTACTCTTTCAAATAAAAGTTTGAAAGAGCTTATAGTTTAATGTGATATAAAAACAAAGCAAAAAAAAAAAAATTAAGGAACATAGTTCATTTTCTATAACAATTTTTAGTCCCTGCCTCCCTCAAACTCACACAGATGCAGGTACGGACATATCCGCAGATGGAAGGCTCAGCTTTGCCTGGTTTTTAAAAATAATGTTGACATGTGTGCCAGTATATTAGGAACTCCATTCTCCTAACGGCTGAGGTCTAGGGGCAGCTGAGTTGTCATAAACTTAGTACCTAGTGATACCAGAATGAGTCCACATGCTCACTGAAATGTCTCTGTCTTTATATCTGGGCAACTGTCTGTTTTCTGTGTGTTTGTGTATCAAATTTTCCCTACTTGAACTAGAGTCTGACCCTTAGACAATGGATTGGGACCCTCCGGCCTAGGTCTTGCCAGCTCACCTCCCCTGGAGACTGAAGCCTACTCTACGGTTGGACTGTGCTCTGATAATGACAGCAACCACTTTCTTTTTTTATAGTATCTATTTCTGCCAGGGACTTCATGTATATCAGTATCTTACAAAAACCATTCACAGTAGATAGCATCATTCCCTTTGCATCAGAAATATTTAATGTCTTACTTAAAACTCCACAGCTAAAAAGTAGAAGATGCAGGTGTCTGTAATTCCAGAGCTTATGACCTTCCCACCACATTTCACTGCCTCATCTCTGGAACTTTGATGCTATTCATCCACTAGCCTCAAGAGTCTCCTTTTCTAGAGATGCCAGAGAATTTGCTCAACCACCACATGGGACTCTTAGATACCAATGCCAGAGCAGACTGAACCTGAATTTGGACACCTGAGGTAGAAACAGAATCTGCTCCACAGCACTGTTTTCACCTAGAACAACCTTACTCTCTTTGCAGATATTAAGACTTAGTTTTACAGGTTGTAATGTTTTTATGACTATCCTACGAAGCTTTAGCATTATCCCAAAGGCTTATTCAGATTTTCTTCTGATATAAGAAAAGACAGTTGTACAAAAACATAAGTTTATAGAGATGTTTTTTCGTGTAACTCCTGCTAACTACTATGAAACCTCATCACATGAATGTTGGTTTTTAAAGGAGTCCAATTTCATTCCTGAGTTGATCACTAGACTTTACAGCAGTGAAGTTTAATATCCCTAAAAATTTGAAAAATTTACACTATTGCAACCAACTCCTGTGCACTCCGAATTGAATTATCACATTAAGGACTACTGAGTCTTCTTGCTTTCCTTTCCTCCCTGCCCTCTGACTTTTTCAAATAAAACCTATCAAAAAAAAATTATTGAATAGCTCTGTGTACACAATACCGGTCTATACATAGTCTATGCATTTTCAAATATCCATCAGTAGATTTCATATTGTTATGACTATAAGCCAGGTTTCTGAGATGTTTGTTGATGAGTTAGAAAAATAAGAGGTGTCCTTTCTGAACGATAAATTTCTTCAAAGAGTTGATGAGGAATCTCCTTGTTTGTTCAAATTTCTCCTTTCAAGATTCTTAACTATTTGGAAGTTATTTATAGGTTTGCCAGTATATATAGCCCTCTCTTTTGTATGGACTTTTCTAGATCTTTTCAGTATGGAGGAAGACCTATATTATAATGCACAGGTAATACACAGGTAAAATAATCTTAGCTGCTGTGCAAACAAATTCCCAAATGTACAATGGTTTAAATACAATAGAAGTTTATTTCTTGTTCACATATATTCCAAAAATAGATGTGTCACTGGAAGACAGTTTTTTTATCAAATCCAGGGACGAGGGTTCCTTTCTTCCTGTGGCTCTGTCATATTTAACATATTCATGGTGTCCAGGTGTATTTGCCTCAAGCCAGTGGAAGAATAAATAGCATGGAGGTCAGCTCTGCATGGAGGATTTTATGGACCAGTTCTAAAAATAGTATACATTACTGCTGTTTACATTCTAGTGGATGGAGTTCAGTCATATGACCACATATAATTAAAAGACAGCCAAGAAATACAGCCTAGCTGTAAGTCCAGGAAGAAGAGAAAATGAGTTTGGTGATCCTACAATGTGGGCTCAAAGTCAGACAGACCTGGGTTCAAATCCTAGCTCTGCAATGTATTCTTGTGTAACTCTCTATACCTCAGTTTTCTTACTTTTTAAGGGATAATAAAACCTACCTCAGAGACTGTTGTTAAGCTTAAATGGAATAATGAATATACAAGTGGGTTGATAGTATCGTTAGTTGATGGAAACCCTGGTGGCATAGTGGTTAAGAGCTACGGCTGCTAACCAAAAGGGTGGCAGTTTGAATCTACCAGGCACTCCTTGGAAACCCTTAGGGCAGTTCTACTCTGTCCCATAAGGTTGCTATGAGTCGGAAGCAGCTTGATGGCAATGGCTTTGGTTTGATTTTTTTTTTTTTTTTTTTACTGTTAGTTGAACCTGAAAGGCTCAGATACATTTTGCTTTGAGGTTATACAGATTTATATAACTATGGATTTCACCAGGTCCCTAGCAAGCTTTGTGGTATCAAGGTACCCTCCTTGATATTTTGAATTTTCATCAATACAAATGCTATCTAGTGACCTAAGTGAACATTAAATACTATAAATTGGCAATATATTTTTTAGTGATCATCCCTGTTTTATATCTGTCAAAATTTTGCAGATTACACTAAAAAAAATTTTTTTTTCTATTTAACCATATTTAGTTTGGTGAATTGACAAAATCTGGGAGAAATAAAATAGTAGCTATGATTTAATTCAACCATAATGTTGGCTTTCAAATCCTGTGACCACAATAATGGGATAAGTACTTAAAATCTCTCCAAAGGTCAAAGGTTGTCAATCTTCAGTGTAAAACCTTCAAGATAATCCAGGTTCAGAAAAGCATTCTGCCATTTCAAAATCAGGAGTCACTCAATAATCAAAACGTCAGCATAAAGAAAACGAACGATCAGGATTATCTTTTAATAAGCCGTGTGAGTCATATGTATTTACCTCCTTTTGGTTTCCCCAGATATTTTCTGATTTCTGTATTTCTCTTCCATTGTTTTTTTTCTTTTAAATACCAGCAGCAATGGGATTTCCGCCAGAACTGAACTCAACCACTTCCCTGGGAATGTTGTCCAGTTGCTAATTTCACTACCGGAACTGTGTTCCCTAGCATTCTGGCCTATTTCCATGCATGCCTCCACTGGAATAAAGGATCTGACAGTTCTGGGGATAATGGTAAACATATGTAGCCAATGCTGTGCAATTCTTTTAGAGCCAGAAAGCATTAGTAGGTATTTCAGTTATTGGCAACAAAAAAATCAGTGTAAGAAACTTCATTAAACACAAGAACCCAGAGAAAACTACACATCGATGATTTTAATGCACAGCAAGGCTCTTTTTTTTTAAAGTTGGCTAATTAAAAATGAAAGTCAGACTATTATGACAACCTAATCCCAAACTTTAAAACCAGAAGGGGAATAGGGTGGGTTGATTGGGGAAAGAGAACATTTCAATTTGTTTGTTTTGGATACTATTCCCACTTCGAGTTAGGCCTTTTGATTCTTTAAGTGTACAAGAGAACTTTGACTTCCCTCAGTACACAAGGGACAAATTACATATTGTGATGTCACTGCCTTGTGGAATTCTCATACCACCAAGTACATTAGTCACACTGTCAATGTCAACAAGATATAAAAGGAGACAAAAAGAAAAAAGCCTAGTATCTTCATATAAGAATCTGTAATTATTTCTTTTTGATGCATTTCTTTAAAATTGATTTCTAAATCCTAGTGGAATTTAAGGAACCTATCTTAAAATATCCATAATCCATCCGTCAGTTTGTCATATTGTGGTGCCTTGCATGTTCCTGTGATGCTGAAAGCTATGTCATCAGTATTTCAAATAGCAACAGAGTCACCTATGGTGAGCAGGTTTCAGTGGAGCTTCTTGACAAAGACAGACTAGGAAAAAAGGCCTGGTGATCTACTTCTGAAAATTAGCCAGTGCAAACCCCATGGATCACAACAGAATATTGTCTGTGATATAGTGCTGGAAGATGAGCCCCTAGGTGGAAGGTACTACAAGAGCCGCAAAAATGGACTCAAACATACCTAGAATCATGAAGATGTGGCAGGACTAGACAATGTTTTGTTCTGTTGTACATGAGTTTGCCATGAATTGGGGGGTTGAGGGGTGAGGGTGGGGGGCTGTCCTGGGCATTGTAAGATGTTAAACAGGATCCTTGGCCTCTACCCACTAGAGGATAGTAGTGTCCCCAGTCGTGACAACCAATCTGCAGAAGGATGTCAAAACTGGCATCCTGGTCCCCGTGAAAATAAATAAATCAATACATTCGTACTCACCAAAGTGCAAATATTCTGAGTCCATCAATTTAATTATCTACACACTTCCTCTCTAGAGATACAGATATTTAGATATAGATAAACCAAAAATCAAATCTGTTGCTATCAAGTGGATTCCGACTCACAGCGACCCTATGGGACAGAGTAGAATTGCCCCATAGGATTTCCAAGGAGTGGCTGGCAGATTTGAATTTCCAACCTTCTGGATAGCAGCCGAGCTCTTAACCACTGTCCCTCCAGGGCTCTATAGATACAGATAGACAGATATAAATAGTCCCAAAGCACTTACCCAGACATAATCCTAAGCGATTCTCTCAACTACCCTGTAACGTAAGATAGGCAGGTGTTCTGGTTACTCTCATTTCATGGCCAAGAAAAGTGATTTTCAGAGAGTTTAGGTGGCTTCTTATAGATTATACAAGGAGTGTCTGGATCAAATCCAGGGCCTTTTCTACTGCTCTCCCTCCTTTTAAAAATGAAGGTTAAATAGTGACAGGTGGCATATGTTTATGCCATTAAAATATCCAGCTATATATCCCATGGGCACAGAAAGGTACGTATCTCCTTCCATACAATAGAGGAGGAAATTCCAGTATGTGTTGGCTGAGATGACCCTTGGATTGTGGGCTCCATGGGGTTCACATTGAGTATTTATCAGTTGGGCTATGGCTGCAAGTCCTCACCAGGAACAAATAAATATTTCATTCTCTCTCCTTTAACGTCCAGAATTGGGATCTGGCTTGAAGGAAAGCAATCATTTTCTCAATTGTAACAATGCTTTAAATAACTTACTGAACTCCTTTAACTGCCACTGCCACTCATCCTATTGTCTTTTACATCATCAGATTTTGATCAAAAGGCTCAAAAAAATTAGAAATACAAAGAGCAAAGCATGCCGTGCATCAGCTGCTGGTAGAGAACAGATTAAACAAACGCCAGGGTTTATCACAGGACTGGGACTACCCAACTCAGCAGTTTCAAGTATAGCAAACCCTTACATAATTGCAAATCCTTTTTTATTATCCTTTATAAAAACAAAGCTGTATGTACAGTAGATTAATAGGCACTCTCTGAGACACAGAACAATCAAAAGAAGAACACGTACAATGCCAGTTCAAATACCGTTTCTTAAAATTAAATGTATAATAAATACAAATGACAAAATAAGGAAGGAGCTAACTTTTTTATGAGTTCCAGAATAATCCTATTTGTGTCATACTCTACTGTGGTAATCAAACCGTGTCATGTAATCTCATTTGTAGAGGTTTTTAAAATACGATTTTCTTTTTATACAACTAATGCATTTTTTTAAACTTCTATAATACAGAGAAGAAACTAGAAACTCCCAGTAACTGTCACCTCTAAGGTATACTGCTAATTTTGAGATATTTTATTAGAGCATATTACTATGCATTGTTATAGGTGTATCTATTTTTAAAATTATGTAATATCTGATATATACAGATGCATATAAGCAATGAAGCATAATGATAAGATGTCCCGTGAACCCACCACTCAGATAGGAACTAGAGAGCTGTCGATAACTTGCACCTTCCTCTTTGTTCCTCCCCTCCTGCCTGCTTGTTTGTTCCCCAGTCCCAACTCTAGGGGCACCTCTGTCCCAGTGCTTCTTATCTGGGGGGGCAATTTTATTCCCCTAGGAAACACTTGGCAATGTCTGAAGACATTTCTGGTTGTCACAACTGGGAGTGTGCTACTGGCATTATAGTTATATTCTAATTATATTTTGCTTAAAAAATAGTTTTGTCAGATAAGTATGATTTCCTACATGTTATATCATTTATTTTAACTGGTTTTGGAGCTTTAGAAAAATTTTATCATGCTATGCGTAAAATTCTGTGACTTTTTTTTCTCTGCAACAGTTTTTTTCTAGTATTCCATTATGGTTTTTTCATGTAGCTGTAGCGCATTAATCTTCACTGGTGTATAATGTGCATAAATGGCATCTCATTCCTCCTCAAAAAGAGCATTTCAAGATCTGTCCTGAAGTACAAAACTGTCAGTGATAGGATAACGCCCATATGTCTATAAGGAAGACCAGTTAATATGACTGTTAACTCAAATTTATGCACCAAACTCTAGGCTAAAGATGAAGAAATTCAAGATTTTTACCAACTTGTGCAGTCTGAAATTGATTACACATGCAATATAGATGCATTGATAATTACCGGCTATTGGAATGTGAAAGTTAGAGTCAAAGAAGGATCAGTGGTTAGAAAATACAGCCTTGGTGACAGAAATGACACTGGAAATAGCATGATAGAATTTTGCAAGACGAAGGACTTTTTCACTGCAAATACTGTTTTTCGACAACATAAACGGCAACTATACCTATGGAGCTTGCCAGATGGAATACACAGGAATCAAATCGGCTACATCTGTGGAAAGAGATGATGGAAAAGCTCAATATCATCAGTCAAGACAAGGCCAGGAGCCAACTGTGGAACAGACCATCAATTGCTCATATGCAAGTTGAAGTTGAAGTTATATAAAATTAGAACAAATCCGTAAGAGCCAATATCCCACCTGAATTTAGAGACTATCTCAAGAATAGATTTGACACATTGAACACTAATGACCGAAGACCAGGCGAGTTGTGGAATGACATCAAAAACATAATACCTGAAGAAAGCAAGAGGTCATTAAAAAGACAGGAAAGAAAGAAAAGACCTAAATGAAACTTGCTCTTGAATGTCAAGTAGCTAAAGGGAAAAGGAAAAATGAAGTAAAAAAACTGAACAGAAGATTCCAAAGGGTGACATGAGAAGATAAAGTAAAGTATTATCATGAAATGTGCAAAGAGCTGGAGATAGAAAATCAAAAGGGAAGAACACCCTCAGCCTTCCGCAAGCTGAAAGAACTGAAGAAAAAATTCAAGTCTGGAGTTACAATACAGAAGGATTCTACACGAAAAATACTAAATGATGCAGGAAGCATCAAAAGAAAGTGGAAGGAAAACAGAGTCACTGTACCAAAAAAGAATTGATTGACGTTCAACCATTTCAGGAGGTAGCATATGATCAAGAACCAGTGGTACTGAAGGAAGAGGTCCAAGCTGCACTGAAGGCATTGGCGAAAAACAAGGATGGATGGAATACCAACTGAGATGTTTCAGCAAATGGATGCAGTGCTAGATGTGCTTACTCATCTATGCCAAGAAATTTGGAAGACAGCTACCTGGCCGATAACTGGAAAAGATCCATATTTGTACTAATTCCAAAGAAAGGTAATCCAACAGAATGCAGAAATTACCAAACAATATTTTTTATCATTAATACCACACATAAGTAACATTTTGCTGAAGATCATTCAAAAGCAGTTGCAGCAGTACATCAACGGGGAACTGGCGGAAGTTCAAGCAGATTCAGAAGAGGATGTGGAACAAGGGATATCATTGCTGATGTCAGATGAATCATGGCTAAACGCAGAGAATACCAAAAAGGCGTTTACCTGTGCCTTATTGGCTATGCAAAGGCATTTGACTGTGTGGACCATAACATATTATGAATAACATTACGAAGCATGGGAATTCCAGAACACTTAATTGTGCTCAAGAGGAACCTGTACTTAGACCAAGAGGCAGTCATTCGAACAGAACAAGGGGATATTGCGTTATTTTAAGTCAGGAAAGGAGTGTGTCAGCTTTGCATCCTTTCACCATACTTATTCAATCTGTACACTGAGCAAAATAATCCAAGAAACTGGACTATACGAAGAAGAACAGGGCATCAGGATTGGAGGAAGACTCATTAATGACCTAGGATACGCAGATGACACAACCTTGCTTGCTGAAAATGAAGAGGACTTGAAGCACTTACTGATGAAGATCAAAGACCACAGCCTTCGGTATGGATTACAACTCAACATAAAGAAAACAAAAATCCTCACAACTGGGCCAATAAGCAACATCATGATAAATAGAGAAAATGTTGAAGTTGTCAAGGATTTCATTTCACTTGGACCCACGATCAACACCCATGGAAGCAACAGTCAAGAAATCAAAAGACGCATTGCATTGGGCAAATCTGCTGCAAAAGATCTCTTTAAAGTGTTAAAGAGCAAAGATGTTACTATAAGCACAAAGGTACACCTGATCCAAGACATGGTGTTTTCAATCACCTCATATGCACGTGAAAGTTGGACATTTTAGAAGGATGGCTGAAGAAGAATTGATGCCTTTGAATTATGGTGTTGGCGAAGAATATTGAATATACCATTGACTACCAGAAGAACAAACCAATCTGTCTTGGAAGAACAGCCAGAATGTTCATTAGAAGCAAGGATGGTGATATTTTGACTCACATACTTTGGACATGTTATCAGGAGGGACCAGTCCCTGAAGAAGAACATCATGCTTGGTAGAGTAGAGGGTCAGCGAAGAAGAGGAAGACCCTCAACGAGATTGGTGGACAGAGCAGCTGCAACAAAGGGCTCAAGCACAGCAATGATTGTGAGGATGGCCCAGGACTGGGAAGTGTTTTTTTCTGTTGTACTGAGGGTCACTATGAGTTGGAACTGATTCGACAGCACATAACAACATTTCATTGTGTGACTATGGCATGATTTATTTTCTTATTATATTGTTAATGAATATCTCATTTGTTTACTATTTTTTGATAATATGAACAATGCTACTAAGAATATTTTCATATGCATCTGCTGGTGTGCATATTGCAAGAATACTGTGGAGTATATAATCTAGGATTGAAATTACTAGGTTATAGGGAATATGAATCTTCAAGTTTATGGGAAAATGCAAATTTCAATATGGTTGTACCAATTTACCATCTCATCAGCAAGATAAAAGATTTTGCCTTGACCCACATTTTCTACAAAATTTAATATTGCCTAACTGCTAATTTTGATGATCTAAAAAAAACCCCATTGCTGTCGAGTTGGTGTCAACTCAAAGCGACCCTATAGGACAGAGTAGAACTGCCCCATAGGGTTTCCAAGGAGTGGCTGGTGAGTTTGAATACTGACCTTTTGGTTAGCAGCCAAGCTCTTAACCACTGTGCCATGAGGGCCCCTTTGCCAATCTAACTTAAAAAACCAAACCTCCTGCCATCGAGTTGATTCTGACTCATAGAGACCCTATAGGAAAGATTAGAACTGCCCAATAGGGTTTCCATGGAGTGCCTGGTGGATTCGAACTGCCAACCTTTTGGTTAGCAACTACAGCTCTTAACCACTATGCCACCAGGGTTTCTTTTGCCAATCTAGCGGATATTAAATTTCCTGAATTACTAGCAAGGTAGAACTTTTTTTATGTTTATTTACCCATTTATGTTTCTTCACTGAGAATCTCTTGTCTGAAGTTTATTAATGTTCTCAATCTTATTTGTTGGATGAAAAAGACTTCCTCACTGGTTTGTGACATTTCCTTTATTGTATAATGATTTCTTCTTTATACTAGAGTCTATTTCAAAGTTATCCATTTTGTTTCACTGATCTGTCAATTCTTTGCCAATACCATATGGTTTTAATCACCAGAGTTCTACAGGGCGTTTTACTATATGGTAATGCAAGTCTGACTTTACTATTCCCTTTGTTCAAGATTTTATAAGCCATTTTCATCTCTTTAGTTTTATGAACTAGTTGAATGTTAGAATCATTTTTAAGCAAAAAAAAAAAAAAAATCTGATTAGTTAACAAGCAATTTACATTTAATATTGTTTTCATATTCAGAAACAGGACATGTCTTTCTTTTTTTATATCTTTCTATTTACTTTTGTGATTTACTTCATAAAAGTCACACTTTTTTGTTATTTTTTTTCTAGTTAGTGAATGCTTTAAGGTACTATTGTGAATAAAACTTTCTAACTGCTTATTGCTCCTACAAAGAAAGGTTATTTTGGGTATTTAGCTTGTACTTCCCCACTTTACTGAATTGTCTATTAAGAATTTATAGTTAGGTCTCTTTAGTCCTAAGACAAAAGATGTTGCACACATATAATATTTTTCTCTTTTCATAATTTTTATTTCTCATTCTTGTCTTACTGAATGGTCAGAACCTCCAAACCAGTATTAAAAATAGTAGTAGTGAGTGGGATCTTTTTTTTTTTTCTTGAGTTTGTTGGGCACACTGTTAGTGCTCCACCATTATGATATTACCTGTAGGTTTAATATAGATTTTTTTGGTCATGTTTGTATTTCTAGTCTATTCCCAGTTTTCAAATTAGGAATGGGTGTAGAACATTATCAATGGCTTTTTCAACACCAATCTGCGTAAGTGAATTTTAAAATTTGAGATACCTGAGATCTTAAGTGGCCAACTTGAAGTTTGAAGTGTGACTCCTTTGTTCCGTTTCCACCCTAGCAACAGCCATTTTCCGTGCAGACATAATCATGAAGCGAGGAAATGTCTGGCAATGATGACGCCCCTGAGAGAGGAACTTCCAGTAATGATGACAACTATTTGTCGGTCACATACCCTTATGATTACCACATTGTAACCATTCTAGAAAGACACATGTATCCTTTTAAGCCAATCAATGAACTTTCGCTACAGGAAGTCCTGCCTTAGGTGTTCCTGCCACAGGAAGTCTCCCCTTAAAATGATCTACTACGAATCAAATAATGTCTTTTGAAGATCTAAGCTTGTAATTACTAATCAAGTGACATCTTTCAAGGATCTAAGTATGTAAACACCAATCAAGAACTGTATTTCATGTCCTTTGTTTCCCCCTTTAAAACATCACTGCCGAGAAGCCGTATTGGATTGCTGGGTTCTATTTTGTTGCATGGAGTTCAGTCTATCCACAGCTTGAGCTGTCTATTTACGTTCCAAAAATCTCTCAATTTTACATTAATCAGAGTATGGGTAGTTACTCTACAACATTAAATACTATGGTCAGCAGGATTCTGAAGGAATATTTATCTTTGGCATCCAAAGAAGCCACGGAGCCAGCTTGCTCTCGTACCAGCAAGGGCCCTTTGTGCCCAGAACTGTCTTCTAGAATTCTTGGGGCCCAATGGAGGTAAATCTTTCAGATCAAAGCCTCTGCTTATTGTGAAGATAGCTCCTTGAGAGATTTATTGTCTATCTTTTCTCTATACCTTCATTCTCTGCTCTTCTGAGCATCTTGCTGGGTTCATTACTGGGCTGTCTTTGTTTCTGGTGCACCGTAAGGTTTTAATGAGCATTTAGGTCTTTAATACTTACAAGTTTCTCAGTGCGTTGGGAACACCATGTCCATGACTGGGGCAGGACCCCTAATGGGACATCCGCAGCTCCTTCTGTCCCTGGTTTAGCCTTGAATTTAGGTTGATGGCATGCACTTGCTGAGGGAAATTTAGAAGATCAACGGCTATTGTAAGGGTAACTTAACTAAGTTAACATGTGCCGTAGATTAGAGGCTAAGGGATCCCCATAGCAAACAAAACTAATAGAAGGCATTTTTATTAGTACTTGGAAGCTTCTAAAAGGAATCAAAATATTAAATTCACCCCCTTACAGGAGACCATTTCAAAAAAGCTAAACAAATTAAAGTTACAATGTCAAAGCTTTGTAACCTCACCAGCTACCTACCTGGCAGCAGCCCCTATACCCTCCCTTTCCCAATATGGTGAAGTCCCTTCTGTCTATAACTCACCCCTAGTCTTAGACACCCAGCTTCTTTCCCCTCCCTCTGCCCTCTGGCAACCACTCCTCTTTACTTACCTTTACCATCCTACCCCCCCCCCCAACAGAAATACCTTATTTGAACTCTCATACTATTCTAAAGAACCTTTGGAAGAAGAAAAACCCGTTTCTGAAATGACTTTTAAAATTAAATATCCAGAAAACTCTGAGGAACCTCCTTATTACATTTACCCCACGGTCTTAAAGCGGAACCTCATGCCACCCTAAAGAAGTTTCCCAATTCACGCCAAAATACCCATAAGTTAACCCAGGAATTTAAAGTTTTAGCTGAAATTTATTAACCTGGGCTGGCAGACTTATATAGCTTAATAAATGTGTTAATCAGACCAAGTGAATGCGCACTCCCTTTGTCCCACCTTCCAACTGGCCTGCTGATTAAACCAAGAGAGTATTCCAGAGAGAATGTGTCCCAGCAGCTCATATGTGCCCCAAGTGGAAACTACCACCATGACAGCAGGCAGAAGGGAAGGAGGCAGTGGGAAGAATGTGCACTGGCTTCTTCTCCCCCCCCCCCGCCTTGGTCCTAGAGGTGCTGGATAGGCAAGTTAAGCACAATGGCTTAAGCCCCAGTGGCAGCAGTGGCTGACTGCAACAACATCTCCTCCTTCTAGCACTGGCTGTGGCATCCACATGGTCCCAGGCTGGGTGTACCTGAGCCTGGCATCTGTGTGGCTAGCACAGAAGTTGTAGACACTGCAGAGTCCAATCATTTGCTCTCTGTATATAAACATAACGAGCAGTCTAGGCAGGTTGGCAACAGCTGCAGGTGTTAAGGGAAAAAAATAACACCACCAGGTATGAGGCCCAGGCTGGGGCAGGAATCAGGGCAGGACCATGACAGCCCAGTTTTCCAACCCGTGGTGTGGCTATTGTGCCAAGTGGTGTGGTGAGAGGACAGCCAGGCACTTGCCTTGCCACCTCAGCCCCTCAGAAATTTTCCCCCACAACCCCTTGGCACCCGGCTCTACACATGGTACCTTTTGTCATTCCAGTTGGGCAGACAATGGTTTCTTCTCCCCTCTCCTGGGGCCAGATCATGGGCACCCAGGAGCTCTGCAGTGTTCCTGGGCCCCCAGAGGTAATTGCAGATGTTCAGCCTCCTTGGATTCTGCTCCCAGCAGCAGAACACAAGGCCAATGCATGGCAAAAGACATCAATCTAACACCAAGGCCTGGGATTTAAAGAACTACACCAAACCCATTATCCCATATAGCCTTTATAACCCTTCGGCAACAAAATGAAAAGCTGGTCCTTTTTTTGTCTAACTGAATCTCTGAACACAAAAAAGGTCTACATTATTGCAATAAGTTAATAATTTACTGGGCTGTTCTAACTCTCAACAGGCATGTCTTACCAATAGTGTCCTGTTGCTATAATATTTGGACAGAGAAGGTCACGAGACCTCCAAAGAAAAATTAAAATTAGCTCAATCTCCTTTTAAATACTCAAGACATATAATCTCAGCAAACAGAGTCACTGTAAACCCCAAAATAAAAAAGAGACTGTCTTAGCTTATCCTGTCCCTACTCCAAAAAAAAAAAAAAAAAAAATTAAAAGGATTTTTAGAACTCTGGGGTTACTACCAAAAGTTACTACAGAACTAAGATATCAAATTTTTCTTTACTTGCTCAACCTCTTTACCATTATCTTAAGAGTTCAAAGCTTCATCCCTTTTCAGCTATCTGAGGATGGCCAAAAGGCCATCACTGAACCAAAAGAAGTATTAATTAACATCCCTAATCTAGGGCTTCCTAATTGTAATTCAGACTTTTTACTTTTTGTCCACAGGACTTCTAAAAATACTTTAGGAGTCCTCATTTGAAAACCCAGAAGACAACAGAAGCTCACGGGTTATTATAGTATCCTGAATCCCATAGCAAGGGGCTACCCCCCCTTGCCCGAGAGCAGTTGCTACAACTGCTACACTAATTAAGACCATAAAGTTTTGAGTAATTTTATTAACCTTTATGTTCTTCAGATGCTGTCAGCTATTCTAAATTCAATATTAAATCAACATCTTTCAGCCAGCAGGCTGACTTCTTATGAAGTCCTTTTTGCAGCTTCTAATATTTGGTTTCCCCCATGTGTCTGTCAGGGGGCTTGCGTGTTGCTGTGATGCTGGAAGCTATGCCACCAGTATTCAGATACCAGCAGGGTCACCCACAGAAGACAGGTTTCAGCTGAGCTTCCAGACTAAGACAGACTAGGAAGAAGCACCTGACAGTCTACTTCTGAAAAGCATTAGCCAGTGAAAACCTTATGAATAGCAGCGGAACATTGTCTGATATAGTGCTGGAAGATGAGCTCCCCAGGTTGGAAGGCACTCAAAAGATGACTGGGGAAGAGCTGCCTCCTCAAAGTAGAGACGACCTTAATTACGTGGATGGAGTAAAGCTTTTGGGACCTTCATTTACTGATGCGGCATGACTCAAAATGAGAAGAAACAGCTGCAAGCATCCATTAATAACGGGAACCTAGAATGTATGAAGTATGAATCTAGGAAAATTGGAAATTGTCAAAAATGAAATGGAACCCATAAACATTGATATCCTAGGCATTAGTGAACTGAAATGGACTGGTATTGGCCATTTTGAATTGGACAATCATATAATAATGCTGGGAATGACAGCTTGAAGAGGAATGGTATTGCATTCATCATCAAAAAGAACATTCCAAGGTCTATCCTGAAGCACAACGCTGTCAGTGATAGGATAATATCCATACGACTACAAGGAAGACCAGTTAATATGACTATTATTCAAATTTATGCACCAACCACTAGGGCCAAAGATGAAGAAATAGAAGATTTTTATCAGCTGCTACAGTCTGAAATTGATCAAACATGCAATCAAGATGCATTGATAATTACTGGCGATTGGAATGCAAAAGTTGGAAACAAAGAAGGATCGGTAGTTGAAAAAAATGGCCTTGGTGATAGAAACAATGCCAGAGACTGAATGATAGAATTTTGCAAGACCAAAGACTTATTCACTGCAAATATCTTCTTTCACTAACATAAACGGTGACTATACACATGGACCTCGCCAGATGGAACACACAGAAATCAAATTGACTACATCTGTGGATAGAGACAATGGAAAAGCTCAATATCATCAGTCAGGACAAGACCAGGGGTCGCTTGTGGAACAGACCATGAATTGCTCATATGCAAGTTCAAGCCGAAGCTGAAGAAAATCAGAGCAAGTCCACGAGAGCCAAAATATGACCTTGAGTATATCCCACCTGAATTTAGAGACCATCTTTTGACACATTGAACACTAGTGACTGAAGACCAGATGAGTTGTGGAATGACATCAAGGACATCATCCATGAAGAAAGCAAGAGGTCATTGAAAAGACAGGAAAGAAAGAAAAGATCAAGATGGATGTCAGAGGAGACTCTGAATTTGCTCTCGAACGTGGAGCAGCTAAAGCAAAAGGAAGAATTGATGAAGTAAAAGATCTGAACAGAAGATTTCAAAGGGTGGCTCGAGAAGATAAAGTAAAGTATTATAATGACATGTGCAAAGAGCTGGAGATGGAAAACCAAAAGGGAAGAACACACTTGGCATTTCTCAAGCTGAAAGAACTGAAGAAAAAATTCAAGCCTCAAGTTGCAATAGTGTAGGATTCTATAATTAATGCAGGAAGCATCAAAAGAAGATGGAAGGAATACACAGAGTCATTATACCAAAAAGAATTAGTGGATGTTCAACCATTTCAAGAGGTGGCATATGATCAGGAACCAATGGTACTGAAGGAAGAAGTCCAAGCTGCTCTGAAGGCATTGGTGAAAAACAAGGCTCCAGGAATTGATGGAATACCAATTGAGATGTTTCAACAAGCAGATGCAGCACTGGAGGTGCTGCCAAGAAATATGGAAGACAGCTTCCTGTCCAACTGACTGGAAGAGATCCATATTTATGCCTATTCCCAAGAAAGATGATCCAACCGAATGTGGAAATTATAGAACAATATCGTTAATATCACACGCAAGCAAAATTTTGCTGAAGATCATTCAAAAACAGCTGCAGCAGTATATCAACAGGGAACTGCCAGAAGTTCAGGCCGGTTTCAGAAGAGGATGTGGAACCAGGGATATCATTGCTGATGTCAGATGGATCCTGGCTGAAAGCAGAGAATACCAGAAGAATGTTTACCTGTGTTTTATTGACTAGGCAAAGGCATTCGACTGTGGATCATGACAAATTATGGATAACATTGGAAAGAATGGGCATTCCAGAACACTTAATTGTGCTCATGAGGAACCTTTACATAGATCAAGAGGCAGTTATTTGGACAGAAGAAGGGGATACTGATTGGTTTAAAGTCAGGAAAGGTGTGCGTCAGGGTTGCATTCTTTCACCGAAGCTATTCAATCTGTACGCTGAGCAGACAATCCGAGAAGCTGGACTATATGAAGAAGAACAGGGCATCAGGATTGGAGGAAGACATTAACAACCTGGGTTATGCAGATGACACAACCTTGCTTGCTGAAAATGAAGAGGACTTGAAGCACTTATTAATAAAGATCAAAGACCACAGCCTTCAGTATGGATTGCACCTCAACATAAAGAAAACAAAAATCCTCACAACTGGACCAAGGAGCAACATCATGATAAACAGAGAAAAGATTGAAGTTGTCAAGGATTTCATTTTACTTGGATCCACAATCAATAGCCATGGAAGCAGCAGTCAAGAAATCAAAAGACGCATTGCATTGGGCAAATCTGCTGCAAAGGACCTCTTCAAAGTGTTGAAGAGCAAAGATGTCATCCTGAAGACTAAGGTGCGCCTGACCCAAGCCATGGTATTTTCAATCACATCATATGCATGTGAAAGCTGGACAATGAATAAGGAAGACTGAAGAAGAATTGATGTCTTTGAATTGTGGTGCTGGCAAAGAATATTGAATATACCATGAACTGCCAAAAGAACGAATAAATCTGTCTTGGAAGAAGTACAACCAGAATGCTCCTTAGAAGCAAGGACGGCGAGACTGTGTCTGACATACTTTGGACATGTTGTCAGGAGGAATTAGTCACTGGAGACGGACATCATGCTTGGCAAAGTGCACGGTCAGCAGAAAAGAGGAAGACCCTCAACGAGGTGGACTGACACAGTGGCTGCAACAATGAACTCAAGCATAACAACGATTTTAAGGATGGCGCAGGACCGGGCAATGTTTCGTTCTGTTGTGCCTAGGGTCGCTATGAGTCAGAACTGACTCGACGGCACTTAACAACAATATTTGGTTACATATTGTAACCTCTCAGAATTTAGCTACCTGGTTGCCTTTACCTAATAATGGTAACTGTCCAGCCAGTGATTGCTTAAATCTTACTAAACAGCTTTTGTCTCCTAGGCAAGATTTACTAGGAGCCCAGTTATCAAATACTGATTTAATCCTATTTGTTGATGGATCATATTTAAAGGCTAAACTTACCAGCTCTCATTACCAGGGAGACTATGTCCTGGCCACTTCCACCAGGTCCGCAAAAGTGGCAGACTTTTTGGCATCACTTCAGCTCAGTAGGCTGAACTGATCGCACTCACCAGAGATTGCGAACTGGCTTCTGATGGTCAGTAAATATTCACACAGATTTAAGGCATATATATTTTTAAATTACTAATGATTTTGGCATGTTATGGAAACAAAAGGGGTTCCTAACTTCTTCTAGGACCGAAATTAAAAATAGCCCTTTAGTAGCAGACCTCCTGGAAGCCCTTTCGCTACCTCTGAGATTGCTGTAATTTAAAACCATGCCCATCAACCCAAAGGGGTCCGATGAACAGGAAATTAAAGGAAACAACTTAGGTGACACAGCAGCTAAATGAGCCACTTCCTGATCACCCTTTAAGGATACCACCTTCATTCATGATCATGACAATTCTCATAATCATGATGAAAAGGAGGGGATAATAATAATAATAATAATAATAATAATAATAATAATAATAGAACAGTTCGGACACCAAAATTGATCTGAAAGAAATTTCAGAATCACTTTTTAAACATCAACAACTAACCCCTACAGAAAAAATTAAAGAATGAAAACAGACCTATTTATTGCATATGAATAACCATTTCAGAAGAAGGAATAAAATGACAGAAATTTTAAGGAAACGTTGGTGTGGACATTTTTATGAAGCTGCTGAACAAGTGGCCTCCCAATGTTTGATTTGCTCTCAGTTTGATTTAGGTAAAACTTATAAAGCTGTACATGGGAGATTTCCCTTACTGTTAGGACTAATGCCTGAATGGCAGGTTGATTTTATCCAACTCTCCCTCTCAAGTGGTTGCAAGTTTGTATTAGTAATGACCTGTAGATTTTCTCACTGGGTAGAAGCTTTACCCAGTTATTAAGCCACTGCCACTTCTGTGGCAAAGAAATTTCTTGAAAACATTATCCTCAGTTGGGGAGCCCCAAGGGTCCTTTGAGACACCCATTTTACTGGGCAAACAATTAAGAAAATATGAAAAATCATCCCCATTTTTTAAAGACTTCATTGTCCTTATCTTGATCCTCTGGTTTAGTTGAAAGAACTAATGGTATAATGAAAACTCGGCTAGACAAACTTTCCAAATTTTTACAATTGCTTTGGACTGCAATGCTGCCTCTGGCCATTTTAAATTTAAGAGCTACTCCATTTGGACTTCACAATTTGACTCCTCATGAGATTATTACTGGACAGCCCATGGCTCTCCCCTATTGGGCAACTTGCCCTGATTCAAATTTGATTCATTCTGATTTGTTTCAATATTGTAAATCTTCAATTTGACATTCTAAGCTTTTAATAATCAAAAGCAAGAAATGTCTAAATTACCCAATATGCAGCCTATAGATTATGTTCACTGGAAAAGATACCAATTAAAGATTCTCTTGAACCTCGATAGCAAGGACCTTATCTAGTCCTTCTCACAAATCTGTATGCAGATAAACTACAGGGAGTTAAGGCTTGGATTCATTTATTCCAACTGAAGAAAGCCCCAACTCCCAAATGAATTGTTGTACTTCAAGAAAGATTGAAATTAAACTTCAAACATCAGCAAAAAGAAGCAGATGATAGCTAGGTAGTCTGTTTTCCCAAGATCTCTAGACTAGAAACTGCTTGTGCAGCCTGTGGTAAAATTTGGACTGTCAGCTTTTCTTTATCATTTTTGGTAGCCATACGTATAAGACTGTGGCATCCTCGTGAGATACCAACTCGACCCCAGTCCCATGTTTCAGTCTGACTCGAATTAGAGAGTATTCCAAAATACCCTAGATCTCCTCTTCAGATTGTAAAAATAAGCCTTTAATTTCATATAATGACCCTCCCAGATATTGGAATGTGGCACTTCAGGAAATTTAACAGCCTGTCTACAGAGAAAAAAATCTTTTTGTGTCCAAATGTGGAATTGGCTAAGGTTATGACAACTGTCTATTTGTAACAAATCCTTGACAGAGAATTGACTTGAAAAGATAAATCAAACCATCCCACTCTCAGGTAAAGATGCCAGGACCAACAAAATATGTGCCCCATATGAATATTTGTTTTTATGTGGAGGATCAAGATACCCCACCTTTGCCAATTCAAATTCAAATTCAAATAATAAGCCCCTATACCTGGGCTTTATCCTGTTTGTATGGCTGGAATATGACAGGCCAATGTACCTTAGGCCATATGAGAATCCCTTTAGATATACATTCTTCCAATGAGAGTTTACACTGAATTGATCACCTGAAACTATTAGAAAGAGAAACAAATGGTCAAGAGCTATGACTGCTCAAGGGAAATCACTGAACTCACTCTACAAGGTAGATTTACATATTCAAATTTCCCTAGATTTTCTGTTAGAACAGCAAGGAAGGGTATGTGCTATAGCTAACACCTCTTTCTGCACCTCAATTAATACATCAGGAGAGGTAGAACAAGATATTAAACTAATTCACCAGAAGGCTACTTGGATCCATATACTGCCAGCCTCAGATTTCCCTTCTGTAGATATTTTCAGCCAGTTACCCTGAGGCATTGGATCATGAATTAAGTCTATTTAACAGGATTAATAATACTCATTGTCATTGTAATAATCACAGGGACTATTAAATATTTTATGAAACTTTTGACAAATGCCATTATCCAAAAACCTGTTTAATGCCTATCTTAGACTGCTTTCTCTAGAGAAGCAAAACCAGTAAAGCATATAAGTATATATACAGAGAGAGATTTGTATTAAGGAAATGGCTCATGCGGTTGTAGTGCCGGAACATGGGTCAGGCTGGAGGCTTCTCCTGATTTATGTAACTGCAGAGGCTGACAAACCCAAGATCCTCAGGTCAGACAGCAGGGCTCTGGCTCACAGGCTGCAAAGACTGACAGACCCAAAGATTGGCAGGCTAGATGGCAGGTAAACTGCTAGCTCAAGTCCCAAGAACTGGAGGTCAGACTAATAGGAGCCAGTTGTAGGACCCAGTGTGAGCAAAAGCCCACAAGATTTTCCAGAAAGTCTATTACGTTGAATGCAGGCCACCTCCCTAAGGAAACTCTCTTTCGATTGACTGAAACTCACAGCAGATCCCATCATGGAGGTGATCACATTATATCAAATCTCATCATGGAGGTGATCACAACATTATATGACTGACAACCTGTATCATAACTGCCAAACCAGAGTCATGGCCCAGCCAAATGGACATAGAACCTTAATGATTATAATGCCTACAAAAATAATAATGTACATTGACAGTACTTATATTTCAGGCAGGCCGGAGCCCACTCCTTGAGTAAACCATTGTATGTCAAGTTATTCCTCTAATGTGGCCTGCCCTACAATAACCCTCAAGTAATAAAACTACAGAAGCAAGAAGCTAAAGCCATGGCATAGTGAAAACCTCAATGTTCTGCTGCTATTCATAGTTTGATTTCATTTTTCTTAAATCCATGGTTGGTGTCCCTGGAAGCAGCAGTTAAGAGATTGAACAACATATTGCAATTGGACAAATCTGCTGCAAAAGACCTTTTTTAAATGTTGAAGGGTAGATATGTCATGTTGAGGACTAAAGTGCACTTGACCCAAGCCATGGTATTTTCAACCGCCCCATATGCATGCGAAAAGTTGGACAATGAATAAGGAAGATCCAGAAGAATTGAGACCTTTGTATTAGGGTGGTGATGAAAAATATTGAGTATGCCACGGACTGCCAGGAGAATGAATAAATCTTTCTTAGGAGAAGTACAGCCAGAATGCTCCTTAGGAGGGAGGATAGTGCAGGATCCAAAGAAAGGGGTTGTTCTGTTGCACATGGAGTCGCTATTAGTTGGTGCTGATGTGATAGTACCTAACAATAATAACAACTTTTTCACACACAGAATGTCTGAGGTCTTAAAGGTTTATTAGATAAACAGCCATCCAGAATAAAATACACACTCAAAGCCCATGCAGAAGAGAGCCTTGTTTCATACTAGCGGCTTGTCAACTGATCAAAGAATTTCTTTTAAAATCCTTGATTAAAAGGAAGGAGTGTGTAAGGGAATTTTTAAATTTGAGGTCCTTAAGAAGATCTGAAGTGGCCAACTTGAGGTTTGAGTGTGACTCATCAGTGGCTAGTTCTGTTTTTACCCTAGCAACAGCCATTTTCCATGCAGACATAATCAGGACACTAAGAAATGCCTGGCAATGATGTAACTACACTGAGACTTCCCTGAGAGAGGAATATCTGACAATGACAGTATAACTACTCTGTAATTCCCTCTGTCACAGACCCTTATGATTACCACATTGTAACCAATCTAAGAAAGACACATATATCCTTTTAAGCCAATCTACGAGCTTCTGCCACAGGAAGTCCTGCCTTATGAGTTCCTGCCACAGGAAGTCCTACCTTAAAATGATCTACTACCAATCAAGTAATGTCTTTTGATGATCTAAGTCTGTAATTACCAATCAAGTGATACCTTTCAATGATCTAAGTTTGTAAATAACAATCAAGTACCGTACTTCATGCCCTTCCTTTCCCCCTTATGAAATGTCACTGCTCAGATGCCATATTGAATTACTGAATCCCACCACATGGAGTTCAGTCTATCACCAGCTCAAGCTGTCTCTTTATTTTCAATAAATATCTCATGTTTACATTAATCATAGTTACTCTATGACAAATGTTACTGATCAATTTCAAGAATTAAATGTCTCAACAACTCTTCAAAGTGTCAAGTGAGAGAGAATATTTAAGATACCGCGTGATACAAGCAGGTATGAATATGTTCAACCCATTAAAAGATACTCAGATTGCTCTGGAAATTACTTGCAATATTTGCATGCTCTACATTTATAGCCCAGCTCTCAACATGTCCTCATGACTTTCCAATATTGACTTTGTCTAGGTCAATACACATTCCCTATCCCCCCACACCCTACACCTCTTGGTTCCTTGATAGGATTGTTCTTGTCCAGGACCAATCCTTCATGCTCGTAATTTGAAAAATGCTCAGCCAGAAATAACATGACGTAATAGTCCAAAGCAATTGAGAGATCAAAAGCTGAGATTTAAAAATATTTTTTACAACTATGTTTCAGTTTGAAGGTTTCCAGTATATCTGGTTTAGGTAATCAGTTTACTTCCATTTTTGAAAACAAGCTAAAATATAAGGTCACCTTCTGCATAGTCTCTGCTTGTACTTCTTAGTAAAATTTAATTTCATGCAACATTATTCTTTACCTACACTAAACTGAATTGCAGAAAGAAAAAATATTGCTTGTATTGTGTTAAATGCATTAGTAAAATGCTGATACCTGTAACTCTTCTTCATTTAATAATAATTGTTTTAAAATAAGAAATCATGTTTTATTTGCAACATTCTTTCTGCATAAAATCTAATTTCCTGTCTTGTGAGTCTCTTTCTTTTCCAGACTAGGAAACAAATTTTCACCCTAGTAATTTAGTGTATCAGATAACTTTATTCAACTTTCTTTCTAGTTTTGAAGACCCACCCTTTGTTCATTTATTTTAAATTTCCAACAGTCTTAGACCATGAAATAGATGTGCAGAGGCAGGGCCAAGATGGCAGAATAGACAGATGCGACCCCTCTTACAATAAAGACACGAAAAAACAAGTGAAACAAGTATATTTATGACAAGCTGGGTGCCCTGAACGTCAAAGGCAAAGTTACAAAATGAACTGAGTGGCAGGGGGAGGAAGAGACGGTTCAGAAGTAAAGAGGAGTTACCAGACCAGAATTGCCTAGAGCCCTCAGGCACCATTCCTGGGAGCAGCTAAAGCAGGCTGATACTAGTGTTCTGCCGCAGTTTTCTCAGGGAGAAGCAGCCAGCCATACAGCCTACTCATACCTCCGGAACCAGAGAAGAACAACACTATTGGCAAAAGCTAAGTACTTGTGTATATTTTACCCCACACCCTGCTCCCAAGCCGGCTTCAGTGGCTATTGATTTCCCTGAGTCTGAGATAGGCCCTGTTGAGCACCTAGAGCCATCCTCCTGGCCTTGGAGAAGGAATAAATTTGCAACTGGGGCAAAAGATAATCTGCCAGCTCCACTAACCAGGGGAGCTAAGGACAGAAGCGGCTCCAGTCCAGGCATAAACAGTCTGGACATTGAGTACCTTTCCCCCCTGCATGGACCTGTGTGGGCCTATTTCAGGAGAATAGGCCCTTGTTGGCAGGCTATAACTGTTTCAGCTGTGCGGTGGAGAGGTGGGTGTTTGATGTTTGACACCGCTTTGCCTATTAAACAGGGTCCTCACCTACCCACTTGAGGGGCCTAAGGACTGGTGGCTCCATTCAGGTCACCCAGCCACCCATGACAGAGGTCCAAGGATAACTGGTACCTCCCAGTCCTTACAACCAAAAGCATTGGGTGCCCATGGTCCATCTGCAGAACCCACCCACCTGTATGCTCTAGGGAATAGGGACACACTTTCTTCAGAGACACTTGGGGGATGATTCTCAGCCCCAAGCATTGTTCACAGCGTGACACCCTGCTGCACCCAGATACTGGTAACTGAAGCAATCACCCCTGCTCTGCTAAGACTGTAGGATAGAGCTTGTACCACACACTTGATACTCATCTACCTGGACTCCTGAGCTGAATTCCTACAAGAAAAGTGAATGGACACCTAGACTGATATACCTGATAACAGCTCTAGCCATCTGGGGACAGGATGTCAGAGCTACAAAGGCAAAAATAATCAAGCTAGCTCACTCAAGCAACCCATTTGGGCATATCAATACAAAACAAAGCAAGAAGCTGTGATACAGTAAGCAAACATAAAATAAACTAATAACTTATAGATGGCTCAGAGACACCAGTCAATATCAAGTCACATAAAGAAACAGACCATGATCGCCTCAACATGCTCTCAAAACACAGACTCAAGGGATCTTCTAGATGAAAGTGCCTTCCTGGAATTACCAGAGCCAGAATACAAAAGTTTAATATACAGAACCCTTCAAGACATCATAAAGGAAATGAGGTAATATGCAGAACAAGCCCAGGAATGCACAGATAAAGCAGGTGAAGAAATTAAAAAGGTTATTCAGGAACATAATGAAAAATTTAATAAGCTGTAAAAATCCATAGACAGACAGCAATCAGAAATTCAGAAGATTAACAATAAAATTACAGAATTAGACAACTCAATAGAAAGTCAGAGGAGCAGAATTGAGCAAGTGGAGGGCATAATTCATGAACTTGAACATAAAGCACTTGGTACCAATATATTTGAAGAAAAATCAGATAAAAGAATTAAAAAAAAATGAAGAAACCTTAAGAATCATGTGGGACTCTATCAAGAGAAATAACCTACAGGTGACTGGAGTACCAGAACAGGGAGGGATAACAGAAAATACAGAGAGAATTGTTGAAGATTTGTTGCCAGAAAACTTCCCTGATATTGTGAAAGATGAGAAGGTGTCTATCCAAGATGCTCATCAAACTCTACATAAGGTAGATGTTAAAAGAAAGTCACCAAGAAATATTATAATCAAACTTGCCAAAACCAAAGATAAAGAGAGAATTTTAAAAGCAGCTAGGGATAAACGAAAAGTCACCTTCGAAGGAGAGCCAAAAAGAATAAGCTTGGCCTACTTGGCAGAAACCATGCAAGCAAGAAGGCAATGGGATGACCTATATAAAGCACTGAAGGAAAAAACTGCCAGCCAAAAATCATATATCCAGCAAAACTGTCTCTCAAATACAAAGACGAAATTAGGACATTTCCAGATAAACAGAAGTTTAGGGAATTTGTAAAAACCAAACCAAAACTACAAGAAATACTAAAGGGAGTTCTTTGGTTAGAAAATCCATAATATCAGGTATCAACCCAAGACTTGAACACTAGACAGAGCATTAATCTAAAAAAATTAATGTAATCCATCACATAAATAAAACAAAAGACAAGAATCACATGATTTTATCAATTGATGCAAAGAAGGTATTTGACAAAGTTCAACACCTACTCATGATAAAAACTCTCAGCAAAATAGGAATAGAAGGAAAATTCCTCAACATAGTAAAGAGTATTTATTCAAAGCCAATAACCAACATCATCCTAAATGGAGAGTGTCTGAAAGCATTCCCCTTGAGATTGGGAACCAGACAAGTTTGCCCCTTATCACCGCTCTTATTCAACATTGTGCTGGAGGTCCTAGCCAGAGGAATTAGGCTAGATAAAGAAATAAAGGGCATCCAGATTAGCAAGGAAGAAGTAAAAGTATCTCTTTTTGCAGATGACATGATCTTATACACAGAAAACCCTAAGGAATCCTCAAGAAAACTGCTGAAACTAATAGTTCAGCAGAGTATCAGGATACAAGATAAACATACGAAAATCAGTTGGATTCCTCTACACCAACAAAAAGAACATCGAAGAGGAAATCATCAAATCAATACTATTTATAGTAGCCCCTAAGAAGATAAAATACTTAGGAATAAATCTTATCAAAGATGTAAAAGACTTATACAAAGAAAACTACAAAACACTTCTGCAAGAAACCAGAAGAAACCTACTGGGAAAATATAGTGGGAAAATATACCTTGCTCATGGATAGGAAGACTTAACATTATAAAAATGTCTATTCTACCAAAAGTGATCTATAGATTTAATGCAATTCCGATCCAAATTCCAATGACATTTTTTAATGAGATGAAGAAACAAATCACCAACTTCATATGGAAGAGAAAGAGGCACTGGATAAGTAAAGCATTACTGAAAAAGAAGCACAAAGTGGGAAGCCTCACTCTACCCAATTTTGGAACTTATTATACCACCACAGTAGTCAAAACAGCCTGGAACTGGTACAGCAACAGATGCATAGACCAATGGAACGGAATTGAGAATCCAAACATAAATCCATCCACATACGAGCAGTTGATATTTGACAAAGGCCACAAATCAGGTAAATGAGGAAAAGAGAGTGTTTTTAACAAACGGTGTTGGCATAACTGGATATCCATCTGCAAAAAGATGAAACAAGACCCATACCTCACACCATGCACAAAAACTCACTCAAAAATGGATCAAAGGCCTAAATATAAAATCTGAAATGATAAAGATCATGGAAGAAAAAATACAGACAACGTTACAAGCCCTAATACATGGCATAAACAGTGTACAAAGCATTACTAACAATGCAGAAGAAAAACCAGGTAACTGCAAGCTCCTAAAAATCAAACAGCTATGCTCATCCAAAGACTTCACCAAAAGAATAAAAAGTTTACCCACAGACTGGGAAAACGTTTTTAGCTATGACATTTCCGATTAGTGCCTGATCTCTAAAATCTACATGATACTGCAAAAACTGAACTACGAAAAGACAAATAACCCAACTAAAAAATGGGCAAAAGATATGAATAGACACTTCACTAAAGAAGACATTCAGGTAGTTAACAGACGCATGAGGAAATGCTCATGATTATTAGCCATTAAAAACATTAGAGAAATGCAAATCAAAACTACAATGAGATTCCATCTCACTCGAACAAGACTGGCATTAATCCAAAAAACACAAAATAATAAATGTTGGAGAGGATGTGGAGAGACTGGAACACCTATACACTTCTGGTGGGAATGTAAAATGGTACAACCACTTTGGAAATCTATTTGGTGCTTCCTTAAAAAGCTAGAAATAGAACTACCATATGATCTAGCAATCCCACTGCTTGGAATATATCCTAGAGAAATAAGAGCCTTTACACGAACAGATACATGAACACCCATGTTCATTGCAGCACGGTTTACAATAGGAAAAAAAGATGGAAGCAACCAAGGTGCCCATCAACAGATGAATGGATAAATAAATTAGGGCGTATTCACACAATGGAATACTACACATCCATAAAGAACAGTGATGAATCTATGAAACATTTCATAACGTGGAGGAATCTGGAAGGCATTGTGCTGAGTGAAATTAGTCAGTTGCAAAAGGACAAATATTGTATAAGACCACTATTATAAAAACTCAAGAAATAGTTCAAACAGAAAAGAAAATATTCTTTGATGGTTACAAGAGGGGGGAGGGAGAGGGGTATTCACTAATTAGTAGATAAGAACAACTTTAAGTGAAGGGAAAGACAACACACAATACAGGAGAGGTCAGCACAACTGGACTAAACCAAAAGTAAAGAAGTTTCCTGAATAAACTGAATGCTTCAAAGGCCAGAGTAGCAGGGGCAGGGGTTTGGGGATCGTGGTTTCAGGGGACATCTAAGTCAATTGGCATAATAAAATCTATTAAGGAAACATTCTACATCCCACCTTGGAGAGTGGCGTCAGGGGTCTTAAAAGCTGGCAAGTGGCCATCTAAGATGCATCAATTGGTCTCAACCCACCTGGATCAAAGGAGAATGAAGAACACCAAGAACACAAGGTAATTATGAGCCCAGGAGACAGAAAGGGCCACATAAACCAGAGACTCCATCAGCCTGAGACCAGAAGAACTAAATTGTGCCTGGCTACTACCGATGACTGCCCTGACAGGCAACACAACAGAGAGCCCCTGAAGGAGCAGGAGAACAGTGGGACGCAAACACCAAATTCTCATAAAAAGACCACACTTAATGGTCTGACTGAGACTAGAAGGACCCTGGTAGTCATGACCCCAGACCTTCTGTTAGTCCAAGACAGGAACCATTCCCAAAGCCAACTCTTCAGACAGGGATTGGACTGGACAATGGGATAGAAAAAGATGCTGGTGAAGAATGAGCTTCTTGGATCAAGTAGACACTTGAGACTATGTTGGCATCTCCTCTCTGGAGGGGAGATGAGAGGGCAGAGGGGGTCAGAAGCTGGTGGAATGGAAATGAAAAGTGAGTAGAGGGAAGGAGTGGGCTGTCTCATTGGGGGGAGAGCAATTAGGAGTATATAGCAAGGTGTATTTAAATGTTTGTCTGTGAGACTGACTCGATTTGTAAATTTTCACTTAAAGCACAATAAAAGTTAAAAAAAATTAGGTGTTCAAAAATGACATTTTCCTTTTGCAGTTTAGTTAATGACATTTTTCAGGATTTCCACTTATTGACAATCTTCTACCTACACTCCCTAAAAAACATTCTCCACCTTACCACTCATCCTTATTTCTTCCTCTCTCTCTCACTCTCTTTCTCACACACACAGACATACACACACACCTCATAAATATACATCAATTAAATGTTTCTGCGTCTTGTGATCAGTTTTGACTCCAAGTTGCTCTAGACAGCAGTTAAAAGTATGGGGCCTGAATAGTGTTAGCGCGCTCTGGAGTCAGATTGCCTAATTGCAAATCATGGGAAATCCTACTTACAATGTCCCATTTAAAAAAAGATTATAATGGGGCCCAGATTTTATAAAATGTTAATAGTCTCCCTTCAAATAATTTTTGTGAGGATTAAATAAAATTATATAAAGCATTCAAACTTGATCAGCATATTGTTGTTGTGTTAGGTGCCATAGAGAAGGTTCCAACCCAAAGTGACCCCATACACAACAGAACAAAACACTGGCTGGTCCTGAGCCATCCTCACAATTGTTACTATGCTTGAACCCTTTGTTGCAGCCACTCTGTCAATCCATATCATTAAGGGTCTTCCTCTTTTTTGATAACTCTCTACTTCATCAAGCATGATGTCCTCCAGGGACTAATCCCTCCTGATGACATGTCCAAAGTATGCTTCTAAGGAGCATTCAGGTTATACTTCTTCAAAGACAGATTTGTTCATTCTTTTGGCAGTCCATGGTATATTCAATATTCTTCTCTTTGACACTACAATTCAAACATGTCAATTCTTCCATCTTCCTTATTCATTATCCAGCTTTTGCGTGCATATGAGGCAATTGAAAACAACATGGCTTGGATCAGGCACACCTTAGTCCTCAAGGTGACGTCCTTGTTTTCAACGCTTTAAAGAGATCTCTTGCAGCAGATTTGCCCAGTGCACTGCATCTTTTGATTTCTTAACTGCTGCTTCCATGGGTGTTGATGGTGGATCCAAGTAAAATGAAATCCTTGACAACCTCAATCTCTTCTCTGTTTGTTATGACATTGTTTATCGGCCCAGTTGTGATGATTTCTGTTTTCTTCATGTTGAGGTGCAATCCATACTGAAGGCTGTGGTCTTTAAACTTCATCAATAAGTGCTTCAAGTCCTCTTCACTTTCATCAAACAAGGCTGTGTCATCTGCATAACGCAGGTTGTTAATGAGTCTTCCTCCAATCCTGATGCCTCTTTCTTCTTCATATAGTCCATCTTCTTGGATTATTTGCTCAGCATACAGATTGAATAGGTATAGTGAAAGGATACAACCCTGATGCACACCTTTTCTGACTTTAAACCATGCAGTATCCCCTTTTTCTGTTCAAATGACTGCCTCTTGATCCATGTACAGATTCCTCATGAGCACAACTAAGTGTTCCGGAATTCCCATTCTGTGCAACGTTATCCATAATTTGTTATGATCCACACAGTTGAATGCCTTAGCATAGTCAATAAAACAAGGGTAAATATCCTTCTGGTATTCTCTGCTTTCAGCCAGGATCCATCTGACATCAGCAATGACATCCCTGGTTCCACATACTCTTCTAAATCTGGCTTGAATTTCAGGCAGTTCCCTGTTGATATACTGCTGCAGCCACTTTTGAATGATCTTCAGCAAAATTTTGCTGGCACATAATTTTGATGATATTATTCAATAATTTCTGCATGCGGTTGGATCACCTTTCTTGGGAATAGGCATAAAAATGGATCTCTTCCAGTCAGCTGGCCAGGCAGCTGTCTTCCAAATTTCTTGGCATACACCAGTGGGTACTTCCAGTGCTGTATCCGTTTGATGTAATATCTCGGTATTCTGTTAATTCCCGGAGCCTTGATTTTCACCAGTGCCTTCAGTGCAGCTTGGACCTTTTCCTTCAGTACCATTGATTCCTGACCATATGTTACCTCCTGAAATGGTTGAACATGGACCAATTTTTTTTGGTATAGTGACTCTGTGTATTTCTCCCATCTTCTTTTGATGCTTCCAGCATTATTTAACATTTTCCCCGTAGAATCTTTCAGTATTGCAACTCAAGGCTTGAATTTTTTCTTCAGTTCTTTCAGCTTGAGAAATGCTGAGCATGTTCTTCCCTTTTGGTTTTCTATCTCCAGGTCTTTGCACATGTCATCATAATGTTTTGTTTTGTCTTCTTGAGCTGCCTTTTGAAATCTTCTGTTCAGATCTTTTACTTCGTTTTGCTTTAGCTACTCAACATTTAAGAGCAAGTTTCAGAGTCTGTTCTGACATCCATTTAGGTCTTTTCTTTCTCTCCTGGCTTTTTAATGTTTTCTTCATGTATGATGTTGTAGGTGTTACCCCACAACTTGTCTGGTCTTTGGTCATTAATGTTCAACACATCAAATCTATTCTTGACATGGTCTTCAAATTTAGGTGGGCTGTACTTTGTCTCTCGTGGACTTGTTCTAATTTTCTTCAGTTTCAGTTTGAACATGGATATGAGTAATTGATGGTCTGATCTGCAGTCTGCCCCTGGCTTTCTTCTGACTATTGATACTGACCTTTTCCATTGTCTCTTTCCACAGATGTAGTCCATTTAATTCCTGTGTATTCCACCTGGCAAGGTCCATGTGTATAGTCACCATTTATATTGGTGAAAAAATTATTTGCAATGAAGAAGTCATTGGTCTTGCAACATTCAATCATGTGATCTCCGGCATCATTACTATCACCAAGGCCATATTTCCCAACTACTGATCCTTCTTCTTTGTTTCCAACTTTTGAATTCCAATCACCAGTAATTATCAATGCATCCCGATTGCAAGTTTGATCAATTTCAGACTGCAGAAGTTGGTAAAATTCTTCAATTTCTTCATCTTTGGCCTTAGTGGTTGGTGTGTAAATTTGAATAATAGTTGTATTAACTGGTCTTCCTTGTAGATATATGGATATTATCCTACTAACAGCATTTTACTTCAAGATAGATCTAGAAATGGTCTTTCCCATGATGAATGAAACTCCATTCCTCTTCAAGTTGTCATTCCCAGCATAGTAGATCATATGATTTTCTGATTCAAAATGACCAACACTAGTCTATTTCAGCTCACTCATGCCTAGGATATCAATCTTTTTGTGTTTCATTTCATTGTGATCATTTCCATTTTTCCTAGATTCATATTTTCATACATTCCAGGGCCCAATTATTAATGGATGTTTGCAGCTGTTTCTTCCCATTTTGAGTTGTGCCACATCAGCATATGAAGGTCCCGAAAGCTTGATTCCATTCGTGTCATTAAGGTCGACTCTACTTTAAGGAGACAGCTCATCTGAAGTTGTATGTTGAGTACCTTCCAATCTGAGGGGCTCATCTTCTGGCACTGTATCAGACAATGTTCTGCTGCTTTTCATAAGGTTTTCAGTGGCTAATTCTTTTCAGAGGTAGACTGCTGGGTCCTTTTTCCTAGTCTTTGTTAATCTGGAAGCTCAGCTGAGTCACCATGGGTGACTCTGCTGGTATTTGAATACCAGTGACATAGCTCCCAGCATCACAGCAACACACAAGGCCCCACAGTACAAAGAATTGACAGATGCCTAGGGGTAGTAATGTTTACCAAAAGTAAAAAAGCATAAAAGCACAACCTCTAGACAGTGAGTCCGCATGAGGATCCCAAGTTGCAGATGGCGTATGATTGCTGAGGCCCCCTCAGACAGTCAGTGAATAGGCTCCATGGTAAGGACCCACAACTAACCTAGACATTCAACAAATGCCTGATGTGACTAAAAACAAGTACAGGTGACACAATCAGTTTGGAGCCCACTGATTTTTTTTTTTTTTTTTTTTTTTGGTTTTAGTCCTTTCAGCAAAATATGAAAGAACATTTTGGTTTCCATGAAGTGTCTCCAATTTTCCACAGCCTGTGACCATGCTCTCTTTTCTCCAGACTCAGGGTTTTGAAGGAGGTTGAAGAGGTAATGGTCTAGTGATTTAACCCATGGCATGCCTCAAAACTCACTGAACTGTGGGGACCCCAGTTTTTCTGCAACTCCTTTGGGCTTCTCTCCTTTACTCTTAGGTTCTAGCTCTGCCGGCCTCCACCCAACTGGCTTGCATGCAAAGGTGATAGCACAACCAGTAGCCCTGAAGGTGATTGCATTTAATAATAAAAATCATTACCATTCCTTAAGTAGCCATGATGTACCTAAAATTTCTTCCTCATTATCTCTCTCTCTCCTAACAACCATACTACGTAGGTAATGATAATAAAAATAATACTAACTGCTAACATTTATTACCTTTTTAATCAGGCATTGTACTAAACTTTTTAATACATGATCCCAATACAGTCTCACAACAACCCCATGAGGTAGGTGTTATATCCATTATACTAATGTTGAAACTGAAATTCAGTAACTTGCCATGGTCACAGTGGGCTAATAGAGCCAGGACTCAAATCCAGAGCCACTGATTTCAGGGCCTCAGCTTTTTCCAAAATACCATTCTGCATTGCTTGTTCTGCCCTTGCCATCCATGAATGGGTAGAGCCACAGAGCAGAGTATCCAGCTAGACCCTAATCTTCTTAAGGGTCAGGTCTATTATTCAACTATGTGTTGTTCACTGAGCCCGGTCCTGTACCTTATGAACAATAGATTCTGAGAAAGCATCAGGATTAAATCCAGGTACAATTGCTTTTGAATCTTGGCTCCATCACTTACCAGCCATGTGCTCTTGAAGATAATGTCTCTAGAATTTGTATGTAGAGCATTTGGAAGTAGGGAGAAATGCGATTAGAAGTGAGGTTTGGAAGTTTGTCTCAAATTGTGTAGCAAGCATAGAGGTGTGTCTGATGAAGACTGGAATGATCAGCAGTGCTCCTCCAAAGCACTTCCTGGCACCATCCCTGGATGTGGGTATGTTTCACAGTCTTGCTGAGCCTCAGTCCTTCACTTCTAGGAGCTGGATAATAACACCTGGGTCAATGTGAAGGCTCAACAGGTTAATGTGTACAAAACAGCACAAGAGCTGGCACATTTCAGGTGTCCAACTAATGTTATCTCTGGCCATTGCCCAAGTTTGCATAAGGGTTTGATGGCTATGGTGATTATCTACCCTCCCAGATAGACATAAGTGCTATTGAGCAGCAGTGGTTCTCAACCTTTAGTGAGTTTCAGAATCCCTAGAGTGCTTGTTAAAAACGCAGATTACTGGACTCCACATGCAGACTGCGATTCAGTCTGTCTAGGGTGAGGTCTGAGATTCTGCATTTCTAACAATTCCCAGGTGCTGCTGCTGCTGCTAGTCTAGGGAGAACACTTGGAGAATCAATCGCTTGTGCAGTGAATAGAAGAACGGATATAATGGATTACTGATAGTCAAGTGTCCTTAGAGTGGGCATGGAAAAGTATATGAGAGAGAGAGAGTGCATGAAGAAGTCCCAGGGAAAGCTATTAGGACTGCGAGTCATACACAAGAGGGCTAAGAATAGTTTAAAAAAATGAATCAGCCTCTGTCCCAAGACCAGACACTGAATTGCTCTTCAGATGCTCCAGTTACAAAATGGAGATGAAAAATACAGCCTATATCCAAGGAGTGAAATTATTGTAGGTGAGTAAACACACACACACACACACACACACACACACACACACTCTCTGTCTCAAAACAAGGCTGTGCGCTCTTAAACCTACTTCTGAAATAAAGATTGTCCCTGCAGAAGCCAGTGTTTCCGCTCTTTTCAATATGAACAACATCCCTGCCAACTCCATTTGAAGCCAATGCCATGCTCTTCTTCCAACAATGCTTCTACTGTTCCCTTTGGAAGGAAATTCAACTGGTTGGCCACTAGATCCTGGGTTGTGCTGGAGCTGTGTGAAAGGTTTTGCACGTTAAAAGCAAAACTGGAGAACCTAGACTTTTTGACAGCTTTGTGGAGTGTGAAAAAAAATCATATTTCTCTGGCACAGTTTTATGAGTTTTTTGTCTTGAGCAAGAGGGAAGCGTTGCCTGTGAAAATGGAAAAAGGGTCATGCAAATGACCTCAGCACTGGCAACCCGATTTGGGAGTCAGTGAATTCTGAAACAGTTCGAAAATTTTTTAAATTCTCAGTTTTCCTGTGCAACTGAAGGGAAGTTTTTCTTTGCATCAGGGTTTCCAACCCTTTCCCCTACCCTCACTCTTTACTCCATCACCTGCAGCTGACAGGATCGAGAAAGCCCAGTTCCAGGGATCTACATAAAATGTTGCTGAAAAGAGTAACTGACCATGACTAATTATTACACAGGGCAGGGTATTTGCAAGGATTCTTCCATAAGGCACTACGGTTGTGTGAAAAAATTATTTGGCTAGACTGAAAGCATAAATTAAAGGCCCAGTGGATGTTCATGGGGGGGAAAAAAAAAAACTGTGTACAAATCTAATGTGATGAAGCTAACCAGAGGATGGGAAGCCAAAATCTAACAGTGGAGGAGCCTGGTCTCTTTCTCTCGTTTCATACAGCCAGAGGCAATTTGCCACACAGCTCACCCAGAGTGAGCCTCAGAGCCCTCACCTGCATTGCTCTCTAGGGTTGGCTGTATCGATATGTTCCCATGTCACAGAGCTTTACAAGGTATATATTTGTTGTGGATTCTTTTCTTTTTCTTGTATATATATTAATTTTCCTACCTGAGTTTGTATTTTTTTTTTCTTGAGGGGAGATTCTGCAAACGTATTTAAGATTCCAGCCTCTCAGATGGTGAGTCTTCTCCTGTTCCATACTGTTCACTAATTAAAAGCTCAGAGTTAAAAAAACAAGGAGATGTAGGGAAAAAAAAAAAAAAATCCTTGGACTAGGTGACCATAAGTAATATTTATCTTTTAGAAATCATGGGATACTGAAAGACAGTGAACAAAATATTTGAAGGCACACAAGTAGTTTTGATTTTGCCATCTTTGATAGCCTTAAAATATTATCTTCCCAGAGGCAATTAGAAGGGCTAATATGGTTGTGTGGTAGTCCCTGGCTTTTGCACAAGGTCAATTTCTTTTCTGATACTCTTCTGGGGAGCAATGTAGCATTGTTAGGCTAATATCTTACTGCTTCTTAGCAGCCTTTCAAGAGCTCAAAGCATATCCTATGACTCCTTAAGCCAACCCCTGAGTATGTCTTATATATACGGTGAAGGAGCTGAGCAGTTTCATCATCCCTATTAGAATAGCCTGCATAGCAGGGTGGTGCTGCTGAAGTTACCTGGTGCCTTGCATAAATATTCAGAATCATTCACCCTTTTGCCACCCCCTCCAGTCACAGCCAACACATACTTTAAGGGAGGACAGACCATGTTTAGTAGTAATATACAGACTTCAAATTTGCCCTTCAAGTCATTTCTTTATTCCTTTGGCAACTAGAGCAAAATCAAGTCTTACTCAATATTTATGGAGTACCAACTACATACAGTAAAACCTGAGAAAGGTGAAACCTGCGTAAGATGGAAACCTGTCAGAGAAGGAAAACAGAGACATTTTTTCACAAAACGAGCAATAGAAAAGTGACAAGACTGCAGCCTGTCCAAGGTTGAAAACTTTCAAAATCCAGAAAAACAAGGCAGTCCTGTCAAAGTTCCATCTCTTACAGGTTTCACTGTATATGTAGAACCATAAAACACCAGTCAAGTAAAAATTGCTTATAATGCTCTTGGGAATTATTATTATTTTTTTCTTCTTTAAGTTGTGAAAAAAAAAAAAAAGTAAAATATCCATAACCCGCATATAGCCAGTTTGTTGAAATTTGTTATCTTATTCCTCATTTATATTTTCACTAATACTTCAGTTTTCTCCACAGTAACATTAAAAGGCTGGGCAAAAAGCAGTTGTAATGCTCAGCACCCAGACACCCAAGCCTGGAGCTGCCATTAGCTGCTGCCATAACAGGAAGAAGTAGGCCCAAGCACTGTTGGCAGTTAAAAGAGCTGTTCACTGTTGAATAGTTTGACTCAACATTTGAAGTTTACACGATTATATTTTCCTCTAAGAATTTAATTGGCCTGGTTTATGACTCTATGCCAGCCCCAGTGGGCTGATTTCACAAGCTGGGTCATTACTTAGCCCCCAACCCACATCAGCAGGAATCTTAGACATGCCAGTTCATTTTCCACCAGAGGGTCTCCACATCCCCAAGAACCCTGAGGGTCCTTCATGTTTATCCAGCTTAGTCTTTACCTCCAACATTGCTGCTTTTAATGTCTAACACCCAAAACCCACAGAGCTACCCCAAAAGATCAAGGAAACCAGAAAAGTCTTATTGGCGAGGCAATTAAAATGGCAAATCTCACCTTGAGATGGCTAGATGAGTCATTGAAAAGTGAGGGGAAATGCTGATCTTTCCATATTTCTGTATTTTATCTCCTATCCTTTCTGATTCCTCTTAGAGGTGGGATGTGTGATATGCATGTATGTGTGTGTGTTTGTGTGTGTGTGTTGGCAGAGAATGGGTTATGGGTTATGGCAAGAACACAGAAAATTGTGACAGGGTAGGATAGAGGCAGAAAAATAAAATCTAATTCTAGCATTTCCAGGTGACGATGAAGGCTCTCTCTCCATTTTCCACATGTGAGAGTGCATGTATTTGCTGCAAGAAAAAACAAGGTAAACAACACCAACAACAAAACCCCAAACCTCTCTTTAAATGTCACAAAAAACCCAAACCAAATCCACTATTGTTGAGTCAATTCTGACTCATAGTGACCCCACAGGGTTTTCAAGGCTGTAAATCTCTGTGGTAGCAGACTGCCACATCTTTCTTCCGAGGAGCCACTGATGGTTTTGAACCATCGACCTTTCGGTTAGCAGTTGATTGCTTTAACCATTGCGCCGCCACGCTGAAGGCTATGCCTGCACAAAACCCTAACCCATCCTTTCCTGTCGTGTTATTTTTCTTCTGTATTTGCATAGTAGGTTATTATTGTGTGCTGTCGAGTTGATTCCAACTCATAGTGACCCCATGTGACAGAGTAGAACTGCCCCATAGGGTTTTAATTTTTACAGAAGGAGGTCGCCAGTTCTTTCTTCTACGGAGCCACTGGGTGGGTTCAAACCACCAACCTTTCAGTAAGAAGCCAAGCAATTAACAGTTTGTACTACCAGGCTTCTTTGCATAGTGGGTACCAGGGCCTTATTAGTTTGTTCATTCATTTACACAAACATGTTGAGCAACACTTAACTCTGGTAAGTGCTAGGAGTTCAAGGTTGAATAAAATATAGCCCATAACAATGTAACGTGGGGAAACCTACAATTTCACAGATCATTTCAGTGCATTTCAGCTCAGTGTGGACACAGAGAGGAACAGAGTGCTGTGTTGGCTTGGGGAATGGGGAAAATGGGGTGGCGCTAGGGCTGAGTGCTGGAGGGGTTTTCCAGGCAGCCAAGGGAATTGTCCAAAAAGCAGAGAGGCCATGTACAAAGATGCCAAGTAATAAAAAAAAAGTTAGAAAGGGAGAGACTTGGGCTTGTCTGGTAGGAGTTGAGTAGTGCATACATAGAAACCAAAACAAACAAACAACAAAAAAAAACCAAACCCACTGCCCTCTAGTTGATTCTGACTCATAGTGACCCTATAGGACAAAGTAGAACTGCCCCATAGGGTTTCCAAGGCTGTAAATATTTATAGAAGCAGAATGCCACATCTTTCTCCCACAGAGCTGCTGTTGGGTTTGAACTGCTGACCTTTCAGTTAGCAGCCCAGAGCTTTAGCCACTGTGCACCAGGGCTCCTCATACATGGAAATAGTGTACTCGAAATCCTTCTAGAAGTTGGTGTGACTTTTAGGTATAAGCTTTCCCCCCGTTTTTATCTTTCTAAAGAGATTGAAATAGCCTTAAGGCTGACATGGGTACGGTTTACCCTAAAAATGAGATCAGTAACCAAAACCCACATTGGGACTATTTCTGACAGAAGTAAATTTGAAAGAAAATTCTTCTTCTAGAAAGTCTATATTTTAGATGTGGATTATTTCACCAACTGGAGGGGAATAAACTTGAATACAGATATCCCTGTCTGTTCCGTGTGTGTTTAAGATAAAAAAAATAAAATAAAATAATCACAGCTTTACACTGCTGCCACCAAATATAGTCACCAGTTGGGTCAGGAAAGATAGTTTCTTTTCCCATCTAGGTAACACATATGGTGGGTAGCAACTTTAGAAAGGGGACCCATAAGCAGGATGCAGTATCAAGGGGATTGTGTGGGTGCCACCTACCTGAGCACACATTTTTAGCATCACGAGCCCTGGTAGAGCAGCGGTTAAAGTGCTCAGCTGCTAACTGAAAGGTTGGCAGTTGGAAATCACCATCTGCTGTGTTGGAGAAAGATGTGGCAGTCTGCTTCTGTAAAGATTTACAGCCTTGGAAACCCTATGGGGCTGCTATGAGTCACGATTGACTCAATGGGTGGAAAAGATGCCCATAAAGACACCCAAAGCCTAGCCCCAGGCATAAACCAAAACCATTGCCCTCGGGCCGATTCTGACTCATGATGATTCCATGTGTGCAGAGTAGAACTGCTCCATAGGGTTTTCAAGGCTGTAACCTTTTTGGAAGAAGATTGCCACACCTGTCTTCCAGGGGCTTCTGGGTGGGTTCAAACCTCCAAACTTTCAGCTACTAGTTGAGCGCTGAACCATTTGCTCCACCAGGTACTCCTTCTTTCCCCAGTTGTTGTTGTGTGCCCTCGAGTTGAATCGACTCATAGTGACCCTATAGAACAGAGTAGAACCGCCCCATAGAGTTTCCAAGGAGCACCTGGTGGATTCAAACTGCCGACCTTTTGGTTAGCAGTTGAACTCTTTACAAATCTTCTGTCTCCTGCCTGCTAACTTCTAGATGGCTACACCACAGTCTTCAAACTGGGGTAAGTACCTATGAATATGGAAAAAAAAAAACTTTCCAAAGGATACATGGGTAAGGATGACTTTAAGGAAACCAACTTCCAGGTCCTCAGTTTCCGTATGTAATCCTTCATAGTACTGATCTTTGTGAGATGTCACCTAGGATAAGGGTGTCTCCTTTAACAGTCAACCTTCTCTCAGTTTACAAAAAAAAGGGAAACCTCTCACTCATCCTAAATCTTTCAAAATTGTAAAAATCTCCTTAGTAACAACAAAAGAAAAATCAAAAATACTGAATTTTGAACTTTTCTAAAAAAGCAAAATTGATTGTAATGACTGACTTTTGTTGCAAGTCAGGTGGTTTTAAGTTTTTGCCTTCAATAAAATTGAGAGAGGACCTAATTAAGTTTAGTTTGTTAAAAATATATATATATATAATATATATAACATAAAATATGGCATACGAGCGAGTCACATTGTTTATATCTCCATCTTATGATCTATGCAAAAAAGTTTTTTTTTTTTTTTCGGTGCTTAAATCTACAAAAAACAAAAAATTGGAGTAAAATAGATGTAAAATTTTGTCTCAATTTAGCAATGAGTAGTTGGGAAAGAAACAACTAAGTGAAGAAAGGGTCCTATCTGTCACATTAAATGATGCATATCCAATAAATGTTGCTTCTTATGTTTAATTATTTATAAAAAGTTAGTATATATTAGTTTTTGATCAATCGTGTGCTAGTAATTATAACAATAATCTAAAACAGAAGAAATGTTTTAGCATTTACAGTCTTATGGTCATTGGAAATAAAAATATTTAAATTTATGTACACATTTTTATCACAGAGAAGGATGATAGAATCATTAAAAAAAAAAAAAAAAGACTTTTAAAACTGAAAATACCCTACACTAGGATAGAATTCTATGAGGGATATAGAATGGAAATACAGGTCAAAAGGAAAGAGGAACAATATAAAATTTTTGACTATTAAAGAATACTTCTTTGTTTTTAGCAGCTTTATGAGGCATAATTTACATAGCATAAAATTTACCCATTTGTAACAGTACAATTGCATATTTTTAGTAAATTTATTGAGTTGTGCAACATCTGTGTAATCCCACTTTAGACTATTTTCATCATCCCAGAAATATGAGCCCACTTGCAGTCAATCTGTTTGTATACTTTTAAAATAGATGATGATGGGTAACAAATCGTTATGGTACTTAGATTTCATTGAATATGTTCAAAAGAGTGAAAAATGTTAATATTTACAATGCATCAGAAATTATATGCTACATTTCTATTTAAAACTATAATTAAAAAATTTAGCGGTCGACCTAAAAATACTGGAAAACGGGCTCAGAGTTAATCATTTTGCCCAAGCAAAAATGATTAAAAACCACTAACCCACACCACATTCTGAACAATTAGCTATATAATAATCTACTCTGTAATATTTTATTTCTGATATATTTGGCATAAGAGATATATACTGACTAGTTTTGTGCTTTGATTGGCTAATTAATTCAAGTGGTTATCATGTATCTGACTTTGATCCAGGCCAGGAGGTTCAAAACAGGTATTTTTCTTAAAAAAAAAAAAAAAAGACAAAAACTCAGTATTCTATTCTACAGCACACTGAGGAAACACAATAAAATATTTCTTTTTTCCTAATTTATAATGACACAAGATACATTTTCTAAGCCAGAAGACAATATCATCAAATTCTTGGAGGATAACTTCATGCCATGCTTTTGTCCTGGGAGTTTAGTAATATTTCTGCTGGCTTACGAGACCTGGGATTTTCTTTGTCTTAGATAATCATTCAGCTTTTTGTTCCTTCATTCTTCTTTTGATCTGATTGTCTCTAGTGGTAACAGATTTTCATTTGTTAAAACCCTTAGACTTTATTGTCACTGGCAAAACAATATACACTTATTTTTAATCTCTTGATTTAAAGAATAAGACTCCAAACCTCACTTTTAAATCAAGTCTCATATAAATGCTACATATATTTATATGTGTACATACATAATAAACTCACGTGAATATGTATGTGTGTTTAAAAATAATTTTTTTAAAAAGAATTTTGGTCTTCATCCTCATATATAACCTTGTCTAACGGCATAAAAAAATATAATTAAAAAAAATCAGTAATATAGCTTGCTTGTACTGAATGAAAATAAAAGATGGGTTTGCTTTCGTTCTCATTGACTAGCATACTCCAAATTCTTAATAAAAAAAAAGTATTATTAAAGAGATTAAAGGGTAAGGGTGTACGTCAGCACGATAAAGGTTTCTAAGTGTGATTAAGGTTCCAGTCTCATGACATGTGGAATAACCTGTGTAATTATATTCCCCTCAGTGCTACAGAAAAGTCCAAGTGACTGTAATACATGCTAACTTAATCTTAGCCACAGAAAATGTGTTTCTAATTTTCAAATTCGGCAATTTTTCAATAAAAGTTGTTGCACTTCGTCTGATCTATTCTCAAAATACGGAAGTGCTTGAAGCCCGACCACCTGCAATAACAGATTACTGCTCTCTAAAATATTGCCATACACCTACAATGTGGAGGCGCAAAGCTTTGCTAAAAAAGATCTTTGTTGTTTTTTCTAAAAGAAAGAAGTGATCCCAAACTAAAGCTGGTTTTCAGCAGCCTCTCTGCTCCCAAATGCGACTGGCATCAAAGTCTAATGAAAACCTGTTTGCGGACACTGGATCCAATCCAAGGTACACCATTGGCATATTCTAGACCCCTTGGGACATGACTCATATAAAAAACACAGGGCTGTCATCGGATGGCTGGTGGCTCAAATAAATCAAATTTACTTTGAAAACTGAGGCATACCAAAATTTTATTAGGTGAAACTTTGGCATTTCTTATGGCCAACTTGCACATATATTTTTTTATTACTTACAGCAGTTAAAAGGTATGCTACCAATCATATGCAAAACAAGAAAAGATTGCAGAGTGTATTTTTTACTGGGTGGTAGTAGGAACTACTTTTTTTTTTTTTAAGAACTCCAAATTATAAGTTAGTAATAGGTGGCGTCAAAGAATACAGCCCAGTGTTTGTGTAATTCATGAACCCTGTGGTGTAAACGTCTCTATTGCATCCTCCATTTAGCAGACCCCATCACTAATCTTAAAGAACAAATTTTACCCCAAAGTGATTTTTTGCTCACTAAAACTATCAACTGCACCACACTTCATGGGATGATGACAGATAGTGTTTATAATATGCATGTATGAGAAACAGACATGAACATACTAAAGTTCTTGATGATCTAAAAAGGATTAAACTTTAAGCTTCAAAGGTCTACTACTGCTTATGCAAGGATCGCCTCTATTAAGTCAGTTTCAAATTCCAGCATAGCAAAACTTAGTCTTCTTTTCAATTAAATATTAGAAAATTCTTTATTTTTAATTTATTTAACAGATATTTGTCTTTAAAATACATTAATTGGACATCAGAGCCATACCAGAAAACAGGTCCTTGCTCAGTGAAGAGTATATTTGTAAATATTGACTTTTAATGCCACATCTACTACATTTTAAAAGTGGTGGCAGTGAATTGGCCTTAAAGTGGCAACTGCTTCACGAGTTGTATGTGGTTAAGCATGTTCCCTTGTGTGCATATTTATATATATACTCATAGTGACCCTATAGGACAGAGTAGAACTGCCTCATAGAGTTTCCAAGGAGCACCTGGTGGATTCAAGCTGCCAACCTTTTGGTTAGCAGCTACAGCAGCTCTTAATCACTATGCCACTGGGGTTTTCAAATGTATGCATAAATACACATAAATCTTACCATATTGTATATAGGTTTCAACTGGAAAGCTTGGAGCAGAATTTCTCAAAAGATATAATAAGTGCACCCAAAATATTCATTTTTTAAAATATGGAGTTTTATATTGAATTCATAAAAGTTGCTGTTTTATAATTATAAAATTGTGATAGTCACATATAATTGTATATACATTCAAGAGATATATATTTGTAATATTGAAATTATATATAGCATATATATTTTTAAAGACTTTCTAGAACTTTAGATCTATTTTTGTATAGCTTCTTTGACTATTTTAGTATTGTTCTATGAAAAAGCAGTAACACTTTCTCCCCCACTACATAAGCAGTGTCTGGCATCATGGAAAACTCTACATTCTATGTGTTTTAGTGTTTTTACTGGCTAAGCACCAGCTAGGTCAACTCAAAAGGTCAAATAATCTCTTTTGACTCAATTTATCCATCACTTGAAGAAATCACTTACTCTGAATACAGGTTTGACTAATAATTAGAACAGAAATCACTTCATTTAAAATGGCTCAGAATTTTCACACACAAATGTAGCATTAATAAACATGTGAGACAAGAAAAAGTGATTTGGCCATAGAACACAAGAAAGGGAACACATCTGTAATCAATGAACAAGTAATTATTCAAGGCTTATTAGCTGCTGAGCATGGTTCTAGAATTCAGAGGGATAGAAAAGAAACATAAAACAGTGTTCTATACTTAACCTGATTACAGTCTGTTTGAGAACCCATTAACGATTACAGGAATTACCCCAGAAACACTGTAAGATAGTAACTAGATCCATGCCAAACAGTGTAGTACACACGCTTTTAAAGAAATGGGCTTGATTTGAGGTTTTGGAAGGGCAGGATTACGATGGGTAAAGAGGATAGCCATGCAAGAATTGTCCCCACTCATGTCAACATATGCTTGATCCTATTTTCCTCTTTAACAGTTTTTTTCCTCTGAGTAGTTTACTAGCTTTGACTACATAATTGATTTTTTTTTTAATTTTAGGAAAAAAAAACCATAAAGGCAAATTGTGAACTGGGAAAAAATTTTGCCACATCTTCGAAATTGGGTTAATATTTTAAGACCAATTGCCAATCAATAAGACCAAAAACACAAATAATAAGAAAAAATATGAGCAAAGACCACAATAAGTAACCGGAAAAAGAAGTATGACTGGCCAGTTACAATATAGCACAATATTTAACTTCATTAATCATTAAAACAATGCAAATTAAATCCCTAAAGGAAGGCTTTTTCACTAACCAAACTGCCAAAGAGTGATTAAAAATTCTAATATTCCAACACTTGTCTGTCATTGTGTCTTAGTGTGGTGGATTGCTTGTTGCTGTGATGCAGGAGGCTGTGTCACTGGCATTTTAAATACCAGCAGGGTCACCTATAGTAGACAGGTTTCGGCAGAGTTTACAGACTAATACAGACTAGGAAGAAGGACCTGATGATTTACTTCTAAAAAAAAAAAAATGGCAGGTAAAAACCTTATGGATAGCAGTGAAATATTGTCTGATATAACACTGTAAGATGAGTCCTTCAGGTTGGAAGACACTCAGAATATGACTGGGAGAGAGCTGCCTCCTCAAAGGAGAGTATACCTTAATGACATGGATGGAGTCAAGCTTTTGGGACCTACATTTGCTGATAGGGCATGACTCAAAATGAGAAGAAACAGCTGCAAACATCCATTAAAAATCAGAACACGGAATGTACGAATCTAGGAGAATTGGAAGTTGTCAAAAATGAAATGGAACACTTGAAGATCAATGTCCTAGGTGTTACTGAGTTGAAACGGACTGGTATTGGCCATTTTGAATCAGACAATCATATGGTCTACTATGCTGGGAATGAGAAATTGAAGAGGAATGGCACTGCACTCCTTGTCAAAAAGGACATTTCAAGATCTATTCTGAAGTACAAGGCTGTCAGTGACAGGATAATATTCATACACATATGTCTTAGTCATCTAGTGCTGCTATAACAGAAATATCACAAGTGGATGGCTTTAACAAAGAGAAGTTTATTTCTTCACAGTAAAGTAGGCTAAAAGTCCAAATTCAGGGTGTCAGCTCCAAGGGTAGGCTTTTTCTCTCTGTCAGCTCTGGAGGAAGGTCCTTGTCCTCAATCTTCCCCTGGTCGAGGGGGTTCTCAGGCACAGGGACCCAAAGGATGCGCTCTGCTCCTGGTGCTTCTTTCTTGGTAGTATGAGGTCTCCTATCTCTCTGCTTGCTTCTCTCTTTTGTATCTCAAGAGATTGTCTCAAGACACAATCCAACCTTGTAGGTTGAGTCCTGCCTCACTAACACAACTGCTGTCCATCCTCCCTCACTAACATCTTAGAGGCATGATTTACAACATATAGGAAAATCACACAATACCGGGAATCATGGCCTGGCCCAAATGATACACACATTTGTGGGGGGACATAATTCAATCCATGACAACATACAAGGGAGATCAGTTAATAAGACTATTATTCAAATCTACGTACCAACCACTAATGCTAAAGATAAAGAAACTGAAGATTTTTACAAACTTCTTCAGTCTGAAATAGATCAGCATGCAATCAAGATGCATTGATAATTACTTGTGATTGGAATGCAAAAGTTGGAAACAAAGAAGGATCAGTAGTTCAAAATATGGCCTTAGTGATAGGAAAGAAGACCTCAGGGGTTGCAACCCCAGAGATTGCATGATAGAATTTTGTAAGATCAAAGAACTACTCTTTGGAAATACCTTTTTTTTTTTCAACAACATAAACGGTGACTAGGGAGTCCTGGTGATGCAGTGGTTAGGGTCAGCAGTTCCAATCCACCAGCTGCTCCTTGGAAACCCTATGGGGCAATTCTACTCTGTCCTATAGGGTTGCTATGAGTATGAATTGACTCCACAGCGATGGGCTTAGTTTTTTTTTTTTTTTAACATGGGCCTCACCAGATGGAAAACACAGGAATCAAACCGACTACATCTGTGGAAAGAGACAATGGAGAAGCTCAATATCATTAGTCAGAACAAGGCCAGGGGCCAACTATGGAAAAAAAAAAAAAAACCGTGGAACAGACCATCAATTGCCCATATGCAAGTTCAAGTTGAAGCTGAAGAAAATTAAAACAAGTCCGTGAGAGACAAAATACAACCTTGAGTATATCCAACTTGAATTTAGAGAACATCCCAGGAATATATTTGACACACTGTACCCCAAAACTGAAGACCAGAGTAGTTGTGGGATGATATCAAGGACATCATATATGAAGAAAGCAAAAGGTCATTAAAAAGACAAGAAAGGAAGAAAAGACTAAAATGGATGTTATTAGAGACTCTGAAACTTGCTCTTGAACGTAGAGTTGCTAAAGAGAATGGAAGAAATGAGGACGTAAAAGACCTTAACAGAAGATTTCACTGGGCAGCAAGAATTGTGAGGTTGGTGCAGGACCAGGCAGCATTGTGTTCGGTTGTATATAGGGCCGCTGTCAGTTGGAACTGACTTGACAGCACCTAACAACAACAACAGAAGTACTTGATCTTAGCAAAGATTAGGAGAAATGGGGCTTCTGTTCACAGACAATGGGAGGATAAATTGATACAACAGTTCTTGGAAGGCACTTTAACAATACGCATTAAAGGCCTTAAAATATGTAATAATCTTTGACCCAGACGTTCCATTTTTTGGACATTTTCTTAGGGGAACAATTATGGATGTGCTCAAAGGCTTAGCAGATAAAGATGATCATCATAGTACGGTTTAATATTTTTTAAAAAACTGATGTGACACATATAACCATGAGAATATAAGAAGTAACACAAATCAAAAACTCTAACCTCTAACCAATCTTTGCTTCACAGCTTAAACACAATTCACTCTTGACCATCTTAAATAAAATAGGAAATAGTGGAAATGATCGCAAGCAATAAATGATAAAAAAAAATTACTGAGCTGAAGATATTGCTGTATATCAAATGGAAAGGGTGTTCTTTTACACGTTTTAAGTTAGCCTTTACTGCTGACTGGTATAAACTTGTTGTTGAACACTAGAATAAATAAATACAAACACATTTAAAAATATAGACAAATTTATTTTAAGGGCATTGATCTGATTAACTTTCAGAAATTATTTCTTCTAGAAGAGTGAAAGTTTACTCACACCCATACTTATTCTGGAAATGGAAACATTTCCCCCAGGCTCCTTAGTGTGACAGTTTTTCCTTAGGTTGAATCATCCCTGTGGGACAAAGTCCTTTATCAACCAGTCAACAGTATAGCTTTTCTTTGCCATGAAAAATGATTTTTTTTTTTTTCTTATAGGCTTTTCTGGGAAAGGGGGAAGTATTGCTCAGGTTTAATTTGTAAGTTAAGAGGATATGTCTTCCATGAACAGAATGCTTTTGTTTGCATACTTTTTTTTAAAAAAATTAACATGGATAGTTAACTGACCCTTTTGATAAAGGGGCTATGGAAGAATAACCTGAGCTGTGCTTATGCAAGGAAACAGAACCCAGCAGGGATAGAAACATGATCCTTTGTTGAAGGAGCTCTCATTTGTAAACTAGGCTCTATGTCAAGTGATTCCAAACCCTGATCCTGACCTTGCACCAACTTGAACCCTCTTTCAACTCATTTGGCAAGCAAAACTCCTCCTGGTGACCATGTGGGGCAAATTACCTAGGTGGTCAGACAGGAGAGCTGGACATTATAAGAATTTTACTCTGTAACCTAACTTGGAACTACAATTCAGTTGAAACCTCACATAGCCTTTTTCAGATAGTTCTCACACAAATATCTTTGCCTTTCCTTCCCCAGCTGCTTCCCCCTTCTTATTAAAGGTTTAACAGCAGCTAACTATGAAGAGGTTCTAATATTGCTGAAGTTTCATTAGTTTTCTAAAACATAGCATGGCATTCTCATGCTTTCAACCATTACAAATGAAACGAGAATATCATCAGCAAAATTAAACTAAGGATGGTGGGAAGAGTCCTATACCAAGAATCAGGATACCTACATTCTTACACTTTTTCTCATCACTGAAACTTATTATTAAACTAATCATTTGTGAACCTTCTTTCTGCCTTTATGTCCTTCTCTGAAAGAAATGAAGGGGTTGTGGTAGCTATGCCCTTCCCAGCTTTAGTCGTCTGTGATTCTAAATCTGTTCCCAAAACTATCTTTAACAATTAATTTACTTCCTTTCTTTGGTAAGACAAGGCTTTTCAGACAATGGTATCAAATGATTGAAACTTGAATTGTACTATTTGGGTATTTTTGTTGTTGTTGTTATTGTTTGTTTTTGTTTTTATCAGCAAGGCCCAAATAAAACTTGTCACCAAATCTATCCATAAAAATATTTTTGAAGGTTATTTTAGGAAGCCTGTTTGTTAGTATTTTTGACTGCCTCTTGCACAGAAAAGGAAAAGAGTTTCTCTGAAGGTAGTTTATTTCTTTATTTCTTTTCAGAGGGCTTATTTAGTATTAGGACAAGGTATTAAGCAGGAAACTCATTTATAGACATCTTGAGAAAGTAAAATAAAAAATGTAAAAATAGAGTGTCACTACTACAATACAAACTTGCTCCATCTATTTGGCTGTTCTGCTCCTTAGAATAGCATCTAATCAGATCAAGTTGACCAAAATCAAATATGATTATTCGAAACCATTATTTTTATATATATTCAAAATTAGTATTAAATATCTGGAATGAAACAATTATAATTTCAGATCAAACCCAAAATGCATGTTTTGACCCTTCACAGAAGGTGTTCAGCATTTGGATTGTGATTCAGGATGCACCTTTGATGACCCACAACTTCACAAATATGTTCTTGCATTTGATACTCAATAGTAGAAAACTGGTTTGATCGCCTTCTGAATTTTGTAATAGAGAACGCGTTGTCATTAAGTAAATTTACACTTTAATTTTGAGAATAAAAGAGGTGCTCCTTTTTCCTTCTCAGTGTTATGGCTATTATTATTAAACACTATGGAATACCATGTACTTTCTCTCAAAAAAAGGAGGTAACATTTCCCCCTAATGGCTGCTAAGAAGCCTGAGATGCTTTTGACACTATCTTGTTTACAGATAAATTGCCCAAAATGTGTTGTGTTGTATTACTAAAATATATAAAAATTTGAATGGGTTTTATAAACAGACTTGATTTAATTCAATAAATATATAGTAAGGTTCTTGTTATGAAAAATACATTGTTTCTGGCACTGTGTGACATACGAAAAGCAATATATTAAAAGCCCTATCTTAGAAAAGCAAAAAATATATTTACAAACAAACCAAGGAAACAGCTATAGAACAAGGCAGAATTCAACAAATGCCAAAATATAATGTTCTATGAGTCAAAGAAAGAAGTATGATACCTGAGTGATTGGTCAGGTATGACTTCTTGGAAGAGGTGACTTGAAATGAACTGTTAGTACACTCCTTTAGGGACTAATAAGTGAGCAAGGTGTTCCAGGTGTCTCAAGGCTGCTAGAAAAGAACATGTTATAAAGTAAAAGTTTTCATTGCTGAGTAAGACTGATGGTAATGGCACGTCTGAGAACCGTGAAGGAAAAAACTTGGAAGAAAAATATTTGATCTGCAAAAAGGTATCCAAACAAATTGCCAGGGTTGAAATATTCATTTGAAATAAATAATATACTATGGTAACACTATATAAGTTTGTATTCTGGCAGAAAGCTTTTATTTACATTAAGAATTCTTTCTGAATAGCCTGAGATTTAGTAATATATTGTTTTATTTACGAAGATGCTCTAATGTATAAATGTCAGTATATAAGTCTGAACTGCATACATGATATTATCAAAATGAGAATCTAATAAAATCCAAGCTTTAACAGTCTCATTGATTTCAAATTTTTGGAAAAAAAATACAATCAGAATACTACCCTCTGCTGTTCATATTTAATTGCACTGACTGTCCAAAAGTTTTGCTGAGAGCTTATAAGCTAAAAGAAAAATTAAAAAATATTTGATCTTTCTTACCTTGAAGATTTGTCAAAGTATAATTTTTGGCTTCAAAATGGATAACTTAATCAAAATTTACAAAGATTATGAGAAATGCTAATATATACGACAAAGAAAAAATTAAACTGTAGAAAAAATAAGGTTAAAATAATTTGCTATGATGTCTAGCCAATATAATAATTCAGATCTTTATAAAAAATTACCAAGACCAAGTAATATATGTGTATTATTGAGGAAAATCTTTAACTGCATTTCGAAATACCTGATTTTTAAAAATATCAATTTGATTTGAAATTGTCATATCACGAGAAATTCAAATATTACATTTGCCAAAGAATGAAAAGGACAGTTGTTAGATTTAGAACATAAACATCATTTATGTTATTAAAAAAAAAAAGAGTTTGAATTACTTGAATTTGACTTAATGGTTATGAAGGAGTTTCTATCAAACAGAAAAAAGTGATAAATATGTTGTCACTATTTGTTACCTTTTACTTGAGGGGACGAAGTTTCTCACAGGTGATTTCTATCAAGAATGTGAAGAGATTATTATTTTAAAATATCTTAATCAGATATAAGTATAGCCAGTTAAAGCATAAAACTGTATAATAAAAAGTTATGTATACTAAAGCAAGCTCATGTTTCTCATTTAAAAATTTGAAAACGCTTTATTTGGAAGTTTTATACAAATTCAATATGTAATATCCTTCCTAACATTTGTGCTTTACTTTCTTATTATAAATATATAAGATAAAGAAAATATAATCTCATCAGCCTCCTACAGAAACTTTCCAGATCCTCTCTAGCTTATTCTGGTGTGCCTTACAAATAAAATCATCTTGCCTGTGACTCGGTGTGAACAAGTGTGGGAAGCATTCTCCCACGGAAATGAATTTAACCAATTGTGTGGTTAAATTACAGTAAATGATCAATAAACCCAAGATAACTCAAAAGCCAAGAATATTACTGAGCAGAAAAATCTATTGACCTTAGCTGAAGTTGTTCTTGGTTTATGAAATTTAAAGAAGCTATGAGAGGAAGGTAATTGGCTCCTCAGATATGAGAACGTAAAGCTATTCCAAGAGTCAAAGGCTCGGACGGCACTGATCCTTCTTCAAGTTTCTGTGAAGTGGCTCCCAACGTGTTAAGGGTAGAATCGTGTGCTGGGCATTCATTCCGGTTTCTTATAAAGACAAATAGATTGTCTGAAACTGTGATCAGTGACTAAATCTTACACAACTTGAGAGAGTTTTGGTGTTTGGGAAAATAGCTTCAAAGCTTCACTCTTCTAGGGAATATCTGCAGGCGGGAAGGGGAGAAGTACATACTCTTAAAATAACGTACATCGATAAATCTATACTCATATTAAATTCCTCAACTGAGTGGTCATATGTATCAGAATTTCTATTAACTGAGGAGACAAAGAATCTTTAAAAAAATATACTATTTTTAAATAGCATAGAGGAATAGGACTGAAAGTTTTATATACCTATTCTAATAGCTCGTATTTCTTAGGACTACTATGCTTTTTATCTCATCATCTACTCTCTGAAAATTTTCCAGGTTCAGTACCGTGTGCATCAAATTATCTTCTTATATGTTTCAGAGTATGAAGAGACAAAAAAAATAAAAAACAAAAACAAAACCTTTCCTTTTGATCTAAAATGGTATTTCCTACGTAAGGACAAAAAGCCACAAAAGAGTTTTAAAGTCCCTAGAATTAATATATTCAAAAATCTATACAGCCTAAAAGTGTACATGATTTCTAGTCAGTTTTCCAAATCTACTGGAAAAGGCAGAGTCAAGGGGAACGTGTATGTGCTTACAAATAATAGCAAAGTTCTATGCGGAACTATACATAATAACCCAGACTTATTGAAGGCATGAGAATAACTTGTAAAAACCAATTGTAAAGCTTTTGTAAAATATTATTTGCCATTCAAGCGTTAAATGATGACAACAGACGTTCTTTAGGGACTGGTGAAAAGCAAACAATGTTGAAAGAGGAACTATAAGGAAAAAGTAAAGGCAACAGCGAATATAAAGACCTCATAAATTTAAAAGACAGAGACAAAGACAATTGTGAGTAATAAAAGAAAAAATGTTTACCAATTTTATGTCCAATTCTACCAGAATAAATAGCGCATTTTGAATTTTAAGGGACTTAAGCCCAAATGGGAGAGCCAAAGTTAATCTCTTAAATATCTGTAGGGACATTTTTTACTCATATAAGCAAAGTATAGAAAAAACATATGTGAACTGATCATATTATTTAATAGACTTTACAGTACAAATGAATTGTTTTTATGAAAATATAAAATAACAAAGGCTCATCGTTTCTTCATGGTGCTAATAAAGAACTACAGTGGAGCAGCCTATATCAAAGAAAGACAAGGCGATGCTCAGCAATCTGCATGCCTTTCTTTATCAAAATCAGTCTTTGGAAAAGCACCTTGATAAAAAAAAAAAAAAAAATTTCACAGTTTATTTCCCCCAGAGATGCAAACCTTTAAATAATAACAATAAATATCTCACATAATATATTAATTCCTCTAATTTTTCTGTGAGATCTGAAATAATATGTAAGTTACCGGCAAAGACAATAGGACAGGGAATTCACTCTAAAACTGGTATATTCAGAGAAAATGAAGAATAAAGAGTGAATCTTTACTTAAATTAGACATAGGTTGTTGCCATTTCTGCAGAATGGGTTCCTTACAGTTTCACTGCCCAATCTATTTGGCACTTGCATGTTCTTAATTAGAGAAAGTGACAGGAAGAACACGCTGAGGTTTTGATGGAATTAAAACATCTCTGATTCAGTTCAAAAGTTGCAAACACCTGAACTAACCTATGTTGTGCCCTGGCCCTGGCATTATATCCCTGAAGAAATATTCTAAAATCAACAAAGCTTAGAAAGAAAGGTAATTTTTCACATTGCACTGCTTTTTGGCTTCTTAGCAACAGAAAGGGAAATAAAGCAATGAAGGAAGCTAGAATGTTTTCTGACTTAACAAAAATGGATAGCTTTTTTTTTTTTTTTTAGGATCAAAATAAAAGGATTAAGGTTAAAAGATATTTTTGTTATTTCTGTTGCACTGGAGGATTTATTATCCATTTTACAGTGGTCATCTTCTAGGAAGCAAAACACTTACCACTTACACATAGCTAAAGCGGGCCCGTTTCGGAAGAACCGGGGCTCCTCCAATGTTTACGTTGGGTATTCAGTTTCCCCATGTTTTATCTCACTCACTTTTGTCTCCTTTATAGGATCTGGGTTATCTTGTTTAGCTTCTATATTCACCACATCAAAAGGTGGCTGTTAAATCCTCATTTCCCATGTCCTGTGAAGAAAAAGCCAGATGGAGAAATAAGAGAGAGAATGAAGGAAGCACAAGAGGGTAGGAGAGAGAAAGATAGAGGAAAGAATCAAAGAGATCTCCTCCTACACAGTCTGCCCCTGAAGAGAACATCTGCCTGAATGTTTTACACTGGGAACGACCTGTTAACTTAATCCAAACTCAGAGGCAGTGGGGAGGGAAGAAGTGCATACCTTCTGGAAACTGAGAAACAAAAGTGAATGGATAAAATTATGTGTCTTCAAAAGGTATATGTAAATTTATAACTAAAAAAAGTAAAAATAAATAAATAAATAACCCACAAAACATGCATATATTAAGGTAGAAATTTTAAAGATCTGAGTTCAAATTTACAGAAATGAGTACTAACTAAAAAGCCACCAATCCCAAACTGTATGAAATTGCAGGGTGTGAGGAGAGAGGCCAGAGACAAAGTAGAGTAAGGATAGCACCATGTTTTAGCATCTTTATCCAATCAGGTAAATTTGTCTGACCCTCAAGTTTTGAGATCTCACCAAGTTTTCTTTGATTTACTTGTACAGAATTTTGTAGAATTACAAATGAAGCCATGCCTTAGTAATCATAGCATGTTCACAGACACTTTCCATTCCTGGCATTGTTCATCTCTAGGGTGATCTGTAAGACCTCATCCCCGCAGGAAGCTCCAGACTTCTCTCCAGCCTCTGTCTGCAACAGGGCTGTATGTAAGTCATTCCTGGCATGGTTCTGGGGCATAGCTCTGGAGCAACATCCATAATTTCTTTTGGTAGCTGCTTCAGTGCTTAACAAGCAATAACCCTTTCATCTGATGACGATTTTTCATAACAGAAGAATATTAATCTGCTTGATTTGTGGAGATAAATTGACCAATTGAATTATTGCTAAGGAGAGCACTGACTCACAAGTCAGGGGTATCAATGAGCAGAAAGTGATCTAATAAATTTCAAAGTAGCAAGGGGGATTTATATACAACAGGGAAGACTCTAGGCTGCCTTTAGGCCAGGTAAGGAGAGCAGTGACCACAAAGAGAATTAAGAATGGAGTGAGTTTTACCATATCTGATTTGTCATTTCTATTCAAGTGCCCATTAGGTGCCAGGCATTGGGTTAGATGCTGGGGGTATAGAAGAGAGCAAAATTCGGTCACCGTGGTCATGAAGCTCAAAACCTGGTAGAATCCTCACAACCACAATGAGAACAAGTTGTGCAGGTGCAATTCTGTATGATAGGAGGGCTTTCAGGAGTGAGTAAAATACTCAAATACGAAGCAAAGGAGTGTCAACTGGGCCTCTGCCTCAAACTATAACCGAGGCAAAACGTAACAGCCTTTTTCCCTACAAAGAGACACCTGATAGCAGCTAACAACAACAGACCATACTATATCTTGTAATACCATGGGCACTCCTGGAAAATTAGAACTACACATCTTTCTACGAACCTACTAATCCTTCCAGAGCTAAAATATAGTCCCTGAAGTATGTTTCAGATTTATGCACAGGCCGACTTGGGTGAGTCATAGAAAAAGCATCTGTATTCAGTCAACCTACTTTGAATTTATTGAAAGTATGAAAATGTTAGGAAAACTTTCCATCAATGATAATCATATTCAGCATAATAAGAACTCATTAAGAAAGCACTGTGCTGCTTAAGAATGACTGAGCAGGGGTAGGAGGTGGAGAAAGGAGAGGAAGAGTACAGCCAGACCAAATATGGATAGGTTGTTGCTGTGAGGCTAAGAGGGCCTTTCGTATTAAAAGAGTGTTAGAGAAAGTCAGTTCATGGAAAGACAATGAAAACAAAATTGTCCCCAATGTGATCTAATTACAGATTTTCTATTATTTATTACAGTTTAGAAGGATACCCGGTGGCAAAATGGTAAAGCGCTTGGTTGCCAACTTAAAGGTCGGCGGTTTGAACCCACTAGCGACTTGGAGGGAGAAAAGACCTGGTGATCTGCTCCTGTAAAGATTACAGCCTAGGAAACCCTGTAGGGCAGTTCTACTCTGTCACATAGGGTCGCTATGAGTTGGAATCAACTCGACAGCACACAATACCAACATTACATTTAGAGATTTATAACAAGAGAAAGGCAATGGACATATTAAGAACCATTATGATATAATGATGAGTTTTCAAAGACAGCATCTAATGAAAAGCAGACATTTTTGAAAATAAAAAACCCCAAATCACATTTCTGTTTAAAACCTATTAATGATGCTTTGATTCTTTTGAAGTCTGCTGAGCTACAATATGTGCTTACATGGGTTGTTGAATTAAGGTTTAAATATATGCTGTATTTAGAAAGTAAAATATTTATTGATTTATCTGGAAAAAACAACTATGGAAAATTGAGAAAAGATAAAATATTAAAGACATAAAATAGTATTCATTAAAATTCATGTTGGTTTTTTAAGGAAATATGCATATGATTTTGTGTATTCAACTCAAATAAAGGATGTGTGAGCAAAATATACCAAATCATTAACAGAGGGACTTCTGCAATGTGTCTGCTGACATTTATAAAATTTTTCTTTATATTTCTCTAGATTTCTCAAAGTTTCTACAATGAGCTGGTACAACTTCTATAATTAGAAAAAGGCCATATTATTTTAAAACAGACTTGCATCTATGTTCTAGAAGAAGTGGATTATGTGATGGAAAAGTAAACATCTATTGGAAAATCAAATTATTAGTAGTATATAGCCATAGTTTACAAAGAACAACTCAAACCATACAGCCTTAATAGCTTCTTTTTGGCTTGAACCGTAAGATCCAGCAGATGTTATATTGGAATTTTAGTAAAGGACCTGATATGGTCTCCTGAGATTTTTCCTGACAAAATGAATTTAAATCTTTTAGGATCAGAGCAACTGCACATGGTTGAAAAACAGGACCGAAAATCTGTAAACAAAAGGAAATAACGACATGATCAAGGGAAGATGCTAATGAAAGAGCTGCAGCATCAATCAACAATAAGCCTTAGGGAATAAAGGCATAGCTTAGGTAGCACATGGAATATTTAAGACAGAAAAAGGCATTGGTGGATAGTAAAAATAGGAATGATAGGAGTGGGTTGTGCTAGACGGTTTCATGTCTTGTCTGTTTTCAGTGTACACAATAAGCCCGTTGTTGTTGTTAGGTGCCATTTAGCCAATTTTGACTCATAGTGACCCCATGTGATCCAGAAGAACTGCCCCATAGGGTTTCCTTGTCTGCATTCTTTATGGAAGCAGATCACCAGGTCTTTCTCCCATGGAGTGGCTGGGTGAGTTTGAAGAGACAACCTTTTCGTTAGAAGCTGAGTGCTTAACAGTTTGTGCCACCAGGTATCCTACAATGACCCTATAAGACAGGAATTATTTCTAATTAACAAATGAGGAAATTAGGAATAACAAAAGACCTTAAGTATAATAGGAGATATTGACAAATACATAGATTTATTTATTTGGTTAAATGTATTATGAAAAATGAAATCTATATAAAGTTCGTTCCTGATAAGCAGAAGGAGTCCCTAGGCAGTGTAAACAATTAGCATGCTCGACTGCAAATTGAAAGGTTAGTGGTTCCAGTACACCCAGAGGCCCCTTGGAAGAAAGGCCTGACAATCTACCTCTAGAAAAATTAGTCACTGAAAACCCTATTGAGCACAGTTCTACTCTGACACACATGAGGTCACTATGAATTGGAATTAACTCTACAGCAACTAGCTTTAATAAGCAGAAAGAATGATAGAGATTACTATGTTAAAAGTTGATGAACAAAAAACCCAAAAAAAGTAGGTTAATGTTAAAAGTTAAAAGTTGATAGAGTGTACTATATAATGTGAAAGGTTTTTGGTATTATTTTGGTAATTTAAATCTGTTGCCATTGTGTCAATTCTGTCTCATAGCGACTGCACATATTACACTGATTAACAGAAACACAAGGAGAGTTAGGACGTCTCTCTACTGGTATGATGATATACTGGTATGGTGGTATATACATGGAATATTATATCTCATTACCAGAGATTTATATAATGTAGTGTACATGAGAGCCAACTAGGGATGCCTCGGGATGAGTCATAGCATATATGCAAAGCATAAGCATTTGGGGAGAATGATGTGGTCTGATCTGAACAGGATAAGTGGGATGAAAGAAAGAAAAAAAATATAGGTCAAATATCAAAAAAAACTTTCTAATAGTGGGAACTATCAAAACCAGAAGATTTGTTCCCAAAGGAAATTCATGATTTTAGAAGATTTAATACTTGACTGAGTAAACATGAAAGAATAACTAATGGAGAACAGTTCTGAAGTTTATGCTTCTATAGGTTCATTTGTAAATAAACTATTGAGCAGCGATGCCTCATTTATTCACCAGCATCAAGGAACAAACTGTTGCAGAGAACTCAGTTCCCCAGATAATACAAGACTCCCAACTGGCACAGATTTTTCTTTAATTTCAACCTCTTTCATGGAAAATTATTTAAATTGCGTTACTTAGATCCTTGACTTCTTAAACTTTGCAATACAAGAATTAGGATATGAGATGGCAGGGCTGTGTATGTATGGAAAGGCCCCTGGAAAACAGGGTCAAGGCAACCAGAGTTCTAGTTCTGGTTCAGTAAGAAAGTAGCTCTGTGACTTGGAAAGTCATTTATCCCAATGGTCTTTGCTTTTTTAATATTTGGAAGTAAAGGTACAGGAGAAGATGACCTCTAAAGCCTCTTCCTCTAAGTACTCTAATTCTGAACATCTGTTACCTTATTTGACTTATTATTTGACTCTACATTAAATATTTTAGACACTCTTCAGCCAACAGACCTTAAGTAATGCTCTATGGCCACCACTCATCTGTCATTTTGTCATATTGTAGTGGCTCGTGTGTTGCTATAATGCCAAAAGCTATGCCACTGGCATTTCAAATATCAGGGTCACCTGTGGCGGACAGAAGGCCTTGTGAGCTACTTCTGAGAACTAGCCAGTGGAAACCCTGTGGCTCACAACATAGTATTGTCCAATATAGTGCTGGAAGATGAGCTCCCTAGGCTAGAAAGCAGGACACAATAGCCACAACAATTGGCTCAGATGCACCAGTGATCACAAAGATGGCGCAGGACTGAGCAAGGTTTCCTTCTGTTATGTGTAAGGTCACCAGGAGTCAGAGCCAACTCCGAGATAGCTAATAACAACAGCAGGGCTCTGTGAATGGTTCTATACTCCTTCAGTGAATAAAAGGCACGTGCTGGATAACAACACTTTTCCTCAGAAGCTCCCTCACACTTTTTTTTTCTTTAGGTAGGTACCTAAAATCAAGGCTACTGGAAGTCGGATGACCAGGTAAACGGGATGAGACTATATTTTGAGGAAGGTCAAATCAGAGACAATAATACTTACTGAGGACTTGCTACGTATCAGGCTTTTTGCTGAGCACTTCCCATGTGTGGAAACCCTGGTTGCCTAGTGGTTAAGTGCTAAGACTGCTAACCAAAGGGTCTGCAGTTTGAATCCGCCAGGTGTTCCCTGGAAACTCCATGGGGCAGTTCTATTCTTTCCTATAGGGTCACCATGAGTCGGAATAGACTCGACAGCACTGGGTTTGGTTTTGTTTGTTTTTTAAAATGTGTTATCTCATCTAATCTTTGCAATACTTTTAAGAGACAGACACTATTATTATTTACATTTTACAGATAAGGAAGCTGAGTTTCAGAAAGATGAAACAATTTGCACAAGGCCATATTGCTGGTAGTCTAGGGTCTGGATGTGAACCAGGCAGTTTGACTGTGGGGCCTGTTTCTTAGTCACTATGCAACGCTTCCTGTGCCAATGCAAGCTTGGGTGGGGCTTATGCTATAATTCGTGAGTTAAATATATTTACAATTGTTTAGCACTTTATACAATGGCACAATTAATATTCCACACGTCCCTCCTCATTCACATGTGCAAGTGTTTTTCTATGACAGATAGTGAAGAGTTGAATAAATAGATAAGGGGGACTTTAGCATCCTTAAGTTAAATTTATGATAATCAGAATTTATTCATTCAGTGTATAATTAAAATTAAGTACATTTTTAAAGAGCTTTATGGAGGTCTAATTGTTATACAATAACCTGTGCATGTTTAAAGTCTATAGTTTAATAAGTTTTGATGTGTGTACATATTTATAAAATCATCACCACACTCAAGATAATGAACGTTTCTATCAGTCCATGAAATTTCCTCTTGCCCAGATGCAATCTCTCTCTTCCACTCCCCAGGCTTCCCCCCAGGTACTTGTTGGCCTGGTTTCTGTCATATAGATTAATTTACATTCTCTAGAATTTTAAATAAGTGGAATCAAACTGTATATACCCTTTTTTGCCAAATTCTTTCACTTAGCACAATTATTTCGAGATTCATTCATGTTGCATTTATCAATAGTTCATTCTTTTGATTACTAAATATTCTTTCATTGCATGGATATGTAACAATTTGTTTACATATTTACCTTATGATAGATATGACGGTTGTTACTAGTTTTTAGCTATTAAAAATAAGGCTGCTATGAATGTTTGTGTATAGGTCTTTGTATGACATATGCTTTGATTTCTTTTGGGTATACCTGGGAGTGGAACGGCTGGCTCTGATAAGAGGTATATGTTTAACTTTTTAAGAAAATGTTAAACTGTTTTCCAAAGTGCTGTGCCATTTTACATTTCCAACAGCAGTGTATGAGAGTTCCAGGTCTTCCACACCTTCATCAGCACTTGGTACAGTCAGTCCTTTTAATTTTAATCATTATAATAGGTGGGTTCACCACCCCTCTGTCAATTTGTCAGACTGTGGTTGCTTGCGTGTTCCTATGATGCTAGAAGCTATGCCACTGATATTTCAAGTACAAGCAGGGTCATCATGATGGACAGGTTTCAGCAGAGTTTTCAGCCTAAGACAGACTATGAAGGAAGGTCTGGCAAGCTACTTCTGAAAATTAGCCAACAAAACCTTTATGAATCACAACAGAACATTCTCCAACTTGCTTACTTTGGATGCACCATCAGCACCAACAAGGACCTGGGAGACCCTCAGTGAAATGGGTCAGCACAATAGCCTCAAGGATGGACTCAAACATGCTGGTGATTGTGAGGATAGCACAGGACCCAGCGAGGTTTCATGCTGTTGTCACCATGAGTTGGAGTCACTGGAGGGCAGCTAACAATGACAACAATAGATGTGTGGTGATATCTCATTGTGGTTTTAATTTGCTCTTCCCTATGGACTAATGATGTTGAACATCTTTTCATGAGCTAATTTGCCACCTATATATCTTCATTGGGGAAAAGTTTGTTAAAATTGTTTACCCATTTCTTTAAACTGGGTTGTTTATTTTTTTACTAGTGAGTTTTAGGTTTCCAACTTTGTTCTTTTTTTTCTTCAAACAGCTATGGTTATTCCACGTCCTTCGCATATCTATATGAGCTTTCTAGATCAGCTTGCCAATTTTTATCAAAAAGCCTGCTAGGATTTTGATTGAGGTTGCATTGACTCTCTAGCCCAACTTGGTGAGAGTTGACATCTTTACAATATTGCATCTTCCGATCTAGTATGTTGTTGGTGGTGGTGCCCTGGAGTTGATTTTTGACTCACATCAATCCCATGTGACACAGAAGAACTGTCTCCTAGGGTTTTCTAAACTGTAACCTTTACTGGGGCAGGCCGCCAATAAACATAGTGTAAGTCTTCATTTATAAAAAAAAAAAAAAAATTTTTTTTTTTTTTTAAGTCTTCTTTAATTTCTCTCAACAATGTTTTGTAGTTTCTGTTTACAGGTCTTGTACATATTTTGTCAGATTTATCTTAATTATTTCAGATCCTTGATGCTATTGTAAATACTATTGTTTTAATTATTTTTCAATTTGTAATTCTTCAGTACGCTCAAGGAATTGACTAATGTATATGAGCAGTTCTGTGTTGTCAGAGTGAACAGTTCCATGCTGTTAGAAAAGATGGCAAGTGAGGGTGGAGAGGTGGAAAAGGGTCAGATTTTGCAGGGCTTGTAGGCCGTGTTAAGGATTTTAGTCCTTAATCGTAGGTCATAGGAAACCTTCACATGATTTAGGCAAGGAAGTGACATGGTTAGATTCGAGTTTCAGAAGTTCCCTCAGTCAGAATTAACTCGATGGCAACGTGTTTTTTTGGTTTGGAAACCATGTGGAGGATGTGTCGTGAAATGTTCAGTGGAGGAGACAAGTTTAGGAATGAGTTGCATAAACCCAGGTGAGCATCTACAATGAAACCTTGGTGGTGGTGCTGGGGAGGGGGCAACAGTCTCGGCCAACAAAAACATAACTCATTTGGTTATAAGGAGTAGGAGAAGCCAAACTTCTTCCTTTGTCTGCCAGTCATCAACTATCTACACTTGGACAACAAATTTTATTCAGCATCCCTGGTGTCACAGTGGTTAAGAACCCAGCTGCTAAGCAAAAGGTCAGCAGTTTGAATTCACCAGCTGCTCCTTGGAAACCCTATGGGGCAGTTCTGCTCTGTCCTACAGGGCCACTATCAGTCGGCATCGACTCAACAGCAATGGGTTTATTACATATGAGGCTGTTGAGATATAGCAGAGAACAAGACAGACATAGAGCTTACATTCTGATTACCAAACTAGAGCCTAAAAGGGCTCGGAGAAGTATATGGAGGTAGAGTAGGAAAGAGAGAAGGAAAAGGAACTGGAGGAGAAAGAAGAAACCCTTGTCTCCAGAAACACATCGTCTTGATTTAATGCCGTGTATCGTGGTATGATACACGTGGCAATATGTAACAGTATTTTAGAAAGTCTTTGTCTTGCAGATGTTTTCCAAATTTTGTATGTCCGTGTAAAATAAGCAAGTGATTTGGCTAACAAGTTTCAATTATTAATTTATCTTCATCATTATCACTGTGTCACTGTTGTTTGCTATAAAGTTAGCCAAATGGAAATAAAACCATAAACAATAGGAAGGCCAGAATAAAAGTTTTCACAGAGAGTTTTCTTTCTAAGGGCTGATCTTAAAGCCAAGTATGATTTATTGGTACCATTAATAATCCTAATTCCTGCCCTAGTCAAGAAAACAAAACATGAAGCATCTTACTGATCACAACTCAGAGAGTTGGTTCATACATAGATCAGGGCTTGAAGGCAATTTCTGCAGCTTCGTAAAATAAGAAAGGAGCTAGAAAACATGTAAAATTTATGAACTTTCATATAATTTTCCTTATATCAAATACAGAAATCTATCCTTAAAGAAATATGATTAGGACTTGCAAATAATTCACAAGAGGAAAGCAATCTGAAACAGGGTCCCTCTTTTAGGACTGCAGATGTTCTGACTCAGAAATGAAACTAAAACTTGAGCAAAATATTTGTTTGAGGAAATTCCCTCCCTTCTTCACTACAGCCCCTTACACACATTAAAATGATGAAGGATCATTTCTAATCACAGGAAAACTTAAAAAGCATTCCTAAATCTTTTTTTGAAAGCCTTAACTCATATTAAATCGCCAATGATGTGTCCTTGTTATTGGAGCTGTTTCCACAAAGGCGAGAGTAGCGGGTACAAGAGACAGATTGGGCTGTGGGTTAGGGCAGAAGAAGCTTATAGGTAATGGTTAGCTCTACAAATTGTATTAGTCTATGCTTTCCTATTTCTCAGAATTTTGCAATCCAGTACACTGCTTATAATATTTTTAAAACAAACTAAATTTGACTTGCCAACTACAACATAAATGAATCTCACAGACATTATGTTCACCAAGAGAAGCCAGGGACAAGAGAATGCACATTGTATAATTCCATTTATATCAAGTCCAAGAACAGGCAAAATTAATCTATGATGCTAGCAATCAGGAAATCAGGTGGAAACAGACTAGAAGGGGCTACAGAGAACTTTATAGGGTGATGGAAATGTTTTATAACTTGTTTTGGGTGGTGGCAACACAGCTGAATACATTTGTTTTCAAACTGGATACAAACTCTGTACTTCATTGTATGTAAATTATATCTAATGAAAACATTTCATGCTCATAAAAAAGTAATCACTCTTAAGACATTCTAAAAATATTTTTATCTCGTGTTAATATACAACATTGGATCAGAGCAGGCAATGGTTTTAAAATCACATTACATAAATGTCTATTTTCTACAATTTTAAGCAGTTATATGCTGAAATTATTCTTTTCTTATCTACAATCTTATATCCAAAACCTAGGAGCAAGCAGACTGCCATACACTCTATATAAACCAAAACCAAACCCATTGCCATCCAGTCCATTCCAACTCATGGTGACCCCATGTGTTACAGAGTAGAACTGAGCTCCACAGGGTTTTCTTGGCTGCAGTCTTTACTGATGTAGATCACCAGGCTTTTCTTTTGTGGTATCACTGGGTGCTTCAAACTGCCAACCTTTCTGTTAACAGCTGAGCACAAACCGTTTGCGCCACCCAGGGACCTTACGCTCTATATAGCATTCTACAAATGCTCACTGACTCATTGACATAGTATAAATACAAAGAGATGAATAAGAGTTTACTTTTTAGTATCTAGTCTTTACACCAAGGAGCCATGGTGGTACAGCAGTTAAGCCCTTGGCTCCTAACCGAAAGCTCAGCAGAACCCACTGGCCACTCCTGTGGGTAAAAGATGTGACAATCTGCTTCCAAAAAGATTGAAACAAAAAACAAATCTGTTGCTGTTGTGTCAATTCAGACTCATAGCAACCCTACAGGACAAAGTAGAACTGCCCCACAGGGTTTCCGAGGCTGTACTCTTTATGAGCTATGTAATCTTTAAAGGCTATGGATGCTAACCTAAAGGTGGGCAGTTGGAATTTACCAGCCATTCCTTTGAGGCAGTTCTACTCTCTCCTATAGGGTCACTATGAATTGGAATTGACTTGATGGCAACAGGTTTGGTTTGGAGTCTTTACACCAGCTTGCTTACTCAGGAAACATTTTTATGCTGTGAGAACCATTTTATCTTTTTACTTTGAAAGCATCACTGTCTTTATGCATGCAAACCTTGAGCAAGGACTTAAGCAAAATACAGGTACCTGCCTGATACACCCCATGTAGACCTGAAGGCAGAGAGTTTCTTTGTAATCTGTATTTTTGTAGCAAGAAAACAGGAGAAATAGACATTAAAGTAATGGGACAGAATATTTCAGACAGTACTTACTTCAAAATGTGTTCTTATTCCATTTAAATTCCTCCTAGCACAGGGCAGATGACAGATCATTTCACACAGCACACTCTAATCTGGAGAGAGTGACTGTGGATACGCACAAAGTCTGCTCTTCCTCCACTGCCTGTACTCAGCAACAGGAACGAGGCACTGAAATAGAAATGACAAAACTATACAGATCAGAATCCTGTGTATTTATGGTGGAAGGCCTGTTCTTTAAACTTTGAACAGGAAGCAATTACAGTCCAAGAAACATTTTTGTACAACCAGAAACAATTCTGCTACCAGACAGGGCACCGGGTAGACCAGAGAGACAACACATACAGGAGCCTCTGAGGGACAACAGAAGAACGCAAAGATACAAATTAGGACAGGTACTTTGCTTCTAGCTAAGAACTTTACCTCATGTTTTATGCAAGAATTAGCTATTAACACCAGACTAACATCATAATGGAAGCCCTGGTGACATAGTGGTTAAGAACTATCTATGTTTGCTAACCAAAAGGTAAGCAGTTCGAATCCACCAGGTGCCCCTTGGAAACTCTATAGGGCAGTTCTACTCTGTCCTGTAGGGTCACTATGACTCGGAATCGACTCAACTGCAATGAGTTTAACATCATAACTCACACCTGAAGATTATTTGTTAAAGTCGGATACTTGATCTGCAGTGGGTCATGGGAATGGCCCAAGGCCGGGAAACGATTCATCCTGTTGTACCTGTGGTCACCATGAGTCAGGAGTCGACTCACTGGCAGCTAACAACAACAATAATATGCAATTTAGTCCATAGCATGCATTCATTCTTTCTGTCTAATTATTTTCTTATCCGTATGTGTTTTGAAATAATATAACCAGTGTTGTGCAGTGGTTAAGCATTTGGCTGCCAAACAAAAGGTCAGCAGTTCGAATCCACCAGCCACTCCTTGGAAACCCTATGGGGCAGTTCTACTCTGTCAGAATCGACTTGACGGCAGCGGGTTTGGTTTTCTTTTTAATTATTTTTTATAGGTACTTTCTGGAAAGTAACCTACTTTGATAGAAATTTGCATTTACTATCTTGGAGACCCAGATAAGAATCCCTTAAAAAAGAATATAGGATGAAGCCATACCATGTGAGGCTCCGTTACTAGCAATATGTTTGTTCAATATGTTCTTGGTTCTCTGAGCTGAGGCATCAGGATACTGAGGAGTAAGTTCATAAGTATTTCTACCAGCAAGTCTTTGACCATTTTTATAGTAGATAAAATAAACATAGTTCATAAGCACATGATGATAATTTTCTTCACTCTCTAACACCTATTGTTGTTTTGCTTAATATTCATCTGTAAATGACTGTTTATATTAGCCATTAAGTATATGTAAAAACATACACACGCCTGCCTGTCCTCCCAAATGGAGGTTAACAGTCTTGAGTTGAATCAGGACATGCAATGTAAACAGGATGGCATGTAAAGTGTGATACAATATACAGAGGACAAAGTATGTATGAAGGTTAACTTATTAATAAAACATGGCTGGCCTTGATTTCGTTTATAAGAAACTTAAGACATTTATCAACATCTGTCTGAATCCAGTTCCAGTCTCTTGGACTCTGTTGTGGATAAGCTGATTAATAAAAGATGATGCCTTAGGAAGGAAGCTTAGATCTTTGTAAGCAATGACAAAGGAAAAAGCAGGGCTGAATCTACATATGAAAGGAAATTGTGAAAGTAAACTAGTTTACCACTATATGCCTGGCTGCCACTTCCCTATAACATTTCATCTTCCTCAGCTTTGGTTGAAGTCTGGAAAAATAAAAAAGAATTTCAAAAATTAAGTGTGGAATTAATTTACAAGACAGACTGTAGGGTTTTTTTTTTTTAAACTCTGAAATATAATCCAGTTCCATCATGGCTTCCTCCTTTCAGTGTTCTTAACTTTGCAGCTTTCCATGTTTGTTTTTCATTTGTATCCTTGATCTTTTAGTCTTTTCCTTTCCTCTCTGCTAGAATAAAGTGCCAGTATTGAATAAGTGCCTCCCCTTGCCAACTGATAAGACTGTTGCCCAATAAACATTGCCCTCAAGAAACAATCAGTGTCCTGTGTTCCCCCAACACTAGTCATTCTTTTAACCACCTTCAACCTATCACATGCAAATCACATCTAGTCACTTCTGGATTTCCTTCATGCAACATCCATGACCAAGAACTTTGAGGTAAACGGGGTAGGTAATGCACTAATGCCTGGTAATAAACCTCTCTGCCAAAACATTCCCCATTATCTCCTAAATGTCCAGGAAAAAATCACTACATTCAAAACAGGAGGAAGGGATCTCACTTTTTTGGGAGGAAGTGCCTATGCATTAGGAAGGATTTCAGAATAGTCACACCTCCCATGACTTATATGAAAATAAATGTCTTCCTAAATATTAATTAAGGAAGCACACACAAAAAAAAAAACTGTTACTAGATCAATTTGTTTCTTTATTAATGGACAAATAAAAACGTGGGAAAATTTTAAACTCTTTCAATCTCAGGTCATTATAGGATGCTATGACTTTATAGTTGCTCTGAGGATAGACTTCATCGTCTACAACTCAGTTTTACGCCTGTGTCCAGAAACTAGATTGGATATTTGACAAGAGTCTAAATGGATACTTTGAGGAGGAAAATGGGAGCAATGGTAATGAGCAGGGACAGATCACCCAATAAGCAAGTTGGTGCATACCATGTTTACCGGTTAGCCCACCCCTGGTAATGAGTGTGGGTCCACTGAAGACTTGGAGAGTTCATACATCACCTTGACCATCTATATTCATCTAAAGAGCTGAATATTCCCAAGAATTCAAATTTTCTGTGTGATGTATAAAATCACTTCAGTTAAATTCACAGCCTACCGGTAAAAACAGAAGCAAAGAACAGGAAGCAAATTTAAAACAAAAATTCTCGCCTTCTGTTAGAAACTGAGGCATGAGAACCTTATGGTGTTTTGCTTATCATGTTGTAGGACTTGACCCCAGAAACCAAAAACTTGAAGACATACATATAAATTTAAAAGACGTGGAGAAGAAGCTGACATCTCACCAGGGAGATTGTAGGAATCACTGCGCAGAACTGATTTATAAATCAATCTAAGGATTCAGACAACCCCAGAGCAAGAGAGGGCAGGAAGCCCTTCCACCAATGTCCGTCATGGGGGAGTTTCTGCTATTTTTGATATCCTTATTCCCTAGTTAAATATTAGTTGCCCTGGAGTCCTTTTTTTTTTTTTTTTTGTGACTGTTTCTGTAATCTAAAACAGTTCTTCACACAAATCGGTTACTTGCTATGCCAATCATGAGAACATGATACATTTTAAGTAATTAAAATCAAACAATTAACCAAGATTTGCTTAGTCACTTGAGTATGTGTGTATATGTATATATGCACGTGCATGCTTATATGTATATGTATATGCATACACACATGTATGAGAGAGAAACCATAATTAAAATATACATGTTCCCTAAAAATAAGCATCATGTGAGGTTGTGACAGTGGCCATATACTATTGCTTATGTTGGTGCGTGTGTGTTCTTGTTTGAGCACTTGCTGACAGGAGCCAGGGAACTGAGACTGATAAAGCTGCAGGAGGGCTGTGCAGGCATAACCTTTACTTCATGCAGGAAAAGCCATTAAAAAAGAAGCGTTGGGCCGGGCTGGGCAAAGCTCAAGCAGGACTGCCCTGTAATGTCTAACATGTGGTGTTATTTAAGCTGAATCCCCCTGGGCCTGGGAACCATCCTGCTGCTGGAATATTGAGATCTGATGCCATTGCCCTGATGGGGTCAGCGCGGGAGACCACACTCCTGTGGGTAAGAGGTCAGCTTTCCCATAAAGGAAGGAGGCTTGTCACTACAAGCCATTGTGGAAGGAGTCAGGAAATAGGGACTCAGCACGTTGTCTTAAACAGGGTATCCCTTGATGGCACAGACACTGCACCTCTGCGTCCACTAGCTTCATTTGTTCATACTGAACTAGAAGCGATTATGAACATGCTGCGAGAATGGCTAACACGCAGTTCCAGGACTCCTGCTAACACCACCCTATAAGCACATAAGATACTGGCAACTTTGCTCATTCCTGAGGGTCTGTGAGAGGTCCTGACGTATTTCTGGCTTCATCAAGACATTGTGAGGTTGTGGACAAGCATTAAGATAGAAATGACTTGGGCTCTAGTCCTGGGTTCCAGTTATTGCCACAACATCTATTAGCATTTCTGAAAAGACCACTCCTGGTATCTCTGTTTATTCATGGGTAGAATGAAGAAAACAATACTTGCCTTTTCTATTTCACAAGAGTCTCGTGAGGGGAATATGAGAGAAAGGATGTGAAAATGATTAGTAAACCGTAAAGCGTTATTCATCCACATACTCTTCTGACTCAGGACTTTTGCACCAGCTGTTTCCTCTACCTGTCATACTTTTTCCCCACATACCCTTATGGCATGCTCCCTTAGTTTCCTCAAATGCCTATGCAAATATTTCTTTATCAGAAAGGTCTGCCCTAATCACCTTATATAAAATAGCAACTTTCTCCCAACTCCACTGCCTCTGGCACTTGCCCGGATCCTGTTTTGTTTTTTTCCATAGCTCTTACCACCATCTGACATATACATTTTGGACAATCTTTGATTGACTCCAAAAGAAAAGGGATTTTCATCTGTTTATTCACTGCCATATCCACAGCATCTAAAACAGTGCCTAAAGAAATAAACAAAAAACCCCAAAACCCTTGCTGTCGAGTTGATTCCGACACTTAGTGACCCTATAGGACCAAGGGGAACTGCCTGGTAGGATTTGCAAGGCTATAAATCTTTATAGAAGCAGACTGCCACATCTTTTTCCCGTGATGTGGCTGGTGGGTTGGAACCACTGACCTTTGGGTTAGCAGTCGAGTGCTTTAACTACTAAAAAAAAAAAAATTTTTTTTTTTTTTTTTACTACTAGCACATAGTAAAACAAACAAAACCAAACCCCTTGCCATCAAGTCAAGTCCCTGGGTGGTGCAAATGATTTGAGCTCAACCACTAACCCAAAGGTTGTTGGTTCAAACCTACCTAGCAGCACCATGGAAGAAGGACCTGGTGATCTGCTTCTGTAAAGGTTTCAGCCAAGAAAACTCCATGGAGCAGTTCTACTCACTAACACATGGGGTCGCCATGTGGCACATGGAAGGCACTTAATAAATAAATAAATTGCTGAATGAATAAAATAATTCATTGTAACACATTATGTATATAAATATATCCCAAAGTTAAACAGGGATTATTTACGCATTATTCTTGTCCAAATGCTGGCATTGTACAAACTACTGACAGGCCCTGTGATGAAAATAGGAACTGTTTCTAGGCTCCTGAAAACCCTGGTGGCGTAGTGGTTAAGAGCTACGGCCGCTAACCAAAAGGTCACCAGTTCGAATCCACCAGGCGCTCCTTGGAAACCCTATGGGGCAGTTCTACTGTGTCCTATAGGGTTGCTATGAGTTGGAATCGACTCGACGGCAATGGGCTTTTTTACGGGTCTAGGCTCCTATACATTTTTTCTGGCCTGACCAATTTTCAAGTATGGCTGTGAGAGCTTCCAATTTAAGTTTATTTTTTTGCCTTTGTTTTTCAAGCCATTAGGTTTCAAGAACAAAAATTTCATCTGCAAGCAGCACACAAGTTTCCCTATAAACAAAGGGTTTTCTGCAGGTCTAATAAAAGATAACAGAAGCAAAGTATATAAAATTTCTCTTTTCACTGCTTTGTTTCCTTTAGGCTTGCAGCCTGAGTTTCTCTGTCTGTCTCTAGATTTCTCTGGGAATCTGGACTATTCTAGGTAGCTTTTCTAGTACAATGCAGTGTTTTCAAAACAATATCCCGAGCTTTCTTAAACTTTGTTTTCTTGAAAGTTAAAAGGCATTATTGACCTTAAACTTTAGCCCGTTACCTTTCTGAGGTCGTCTCCTACTCCTCCCCTCTGTCTCACTCTGGTCACACAGGCTCCTTGAACATACTAGGCTATTCCCTTTTCAAGGCCTTTACTCTGGTTGTTCCCTCCTCATGGAACTCTCTCCCCTCACATACGGACTTCACTAACTCACTTTTTCTAATGTTTGCTCAGATTTCACCTTCCCAATGAGGCCAATGCTGACTACCATGTTTAATCTTGCGAAGTGTTTCTCCTCTTGTCCCATAGCCCATTCCCCAATACCAGCACTCTTGATTTTCTTTACCCTTCTCTTTTTTTCTGTAGCATTTATCATTTTCTAATTCATTATATAATTTACTCTTTATTTACAAAGATTGTTTATTGTCTGACTCCCTCCTTTTAGAACATATGCTTCATGAGAGCCAGGATCGCTCTTGATTTTTTTTTCCATTTATGTACCTAAGCAGGCCTAGGCACAAGGAAGGTGCTTAATAAATACTGTGGAATGAACGAGTTGACTTAAAAGATGAGTGAGGTGTTTTGTATATTGCTGGCTTTCCTTGCCTTGATCAGTAATTTTAGGCAATCTGAAATCCTAGTTCTTTGTAAAATAGATGACATCTAGTTTATGTCTGTTTCATTCATAGAAACATTATGCCATTTAAGCAATACTTAAATTCTATACACATCAGTTGAGAACCCACCAGGAATCAGGCCATCACGGCGGTGGGCAAGAGGGATGCAGAAATGAATAAGAGTCTGAAACTTTAAGAACATAAGCAGTCATGTGAACAAAGAAAGTATAATTCAGTATCATAAGAGCAATAGTGGGAGCAGGCTCAAGTAAAAAGCACAGGGAAAAGGGATCCAGGATCTCCACATGGGATGGGAGAAGGCCATCAAGGAAGCCTTCCCAGAAGAAGTGACTTTTCAGCTGGAACAGGTTTTTAGAGATGAATCAGACTTGTCTAGACAGACAGCACAAGGAACATCATTCCAGGTAGAGGGAATAGTATTAGTGAGGCCACTAAGCAATGCATAGTAAAATACAAGACAGCTGGTTCCTTTTGGGAAAAAAAAAAGTAATAATAAAAGTAGCCTATACACAGAGCACTTGCCATACACCAGGCAGGGTTCTAAGACTTTAGACATTAGTGTGTTAATGTTCTCTACAAACCTATAACATAGGCAATATTATTATTCCTGTAATGAATTAAACTGAAGCAGAGAAAGGTTACTATATGAGATGTTCAATACCACATAAGCTTTAAAAAAACTGGGATACGTTTTTTTTTTTTTCTTTTAAGGCAAGGTAGAAACTAAATAGGAGAAGTCTGGTCTGACTGAATCCAATCCTGATATACTCAGAGAAAAGCTACATCAAGTATGATTGGTGATTAAAGGAAGAGAAATTTTTTTTTTTTAAAGTCTGTGGAAATGGTGTCATTTAAACCAAAATTATTGGTTTTGTTGTTGCTGATGTTTAGTATAATAAGGAATTTTAATGCACATAAATAGGAAGAACAAATATTCCTTATGTGACGGGTGAGCCAAAAGGAACATGAAAAGTACTTCAGGGTGGAGATAAGTATGCTTTTTAATATTTTACAAAAAGTTATATTGAAACTTTATAAAGACCCACTGGATATTTATTTTTCCTCCTGTAGTAACAGTCTTAAATAAATATAATTACTTTTGGACAATAAAGTGCTTCAACATCGTATACTGAAAACCAATAAAAAATACCAGTCACTTGGAAGTGTTTCTGTTTGGCGGCCAACCTGGCCCTTACGCAGCAGAGTCAGAAGGTGAAAGGTTAAAAGTGCGTCCTTGATTTTAGATTGAACATAAAGTGTAGACTCAGGGTTTTTTTTTTTTTTTTTTAAGCCAATGGTAATTTTCTTTCCTTCTTCTTCTTTTTTTTTTCCTTAAAGCTAATTAGCCACTAATATTGACAGTCTCAATAATCTAAGTCAATTAGAACTCTTTTGTGAGTAACTTTTCCAAACTGAAGGCCACATTCCCGTTCTGTTTATAGGTAGTATACTGTGGATAAAATCTCTTTGCAAGGAACAATGAAAGGCTGAATAATGGAGACCATGAGCTTAGTATTGATGTAATAAAAGAAGTTCTCAATATCCTGGCACTTCTCTTCTGATGTAAAGTGTATGTTATTCTCATTTAGTGGGTGATGGCCAAGTGGAATAAGAGAAGCATGCCTTAATCTACTGCTGTTCTAAAGTGACAGTAAAAAGCATTTGCTGTGTTTCCCATTTGGATTCAATAGCCCCTTTGATTCACACCTATTTTTCTCAGATTAGATCTCTGCCGTATTATTTATATGGCACTACCACATTCAATTCACACATTACAGCTTACAGCAAAATGCAGCTATTCTTATCCCTAGAAATACAAATGACAGTATTTGATAATTGAATTTTAAAAAATTATTTCATGTCTGCCAACCCATCAGGATCTTTTCTTAATGAATGTTTGCTTCTCTACTTTTAAAACTATCAATATTTCCCTTTAAAAGGAAAAACAAGCTTCTTTTGATAACACCAAATTCCCCACAATTTATATACAATGATCTTTCCTACAAAAAATATTAGTAAGGAGAAAATATACTACTGTTCAAAATAGTACCATATTTGTTTAAAACAGGACTTGGCAAATCATGGGCCATGGGCCAAATCAAGCCCACTACCTGCTTTTATAAATAAAGCATTATTGGAACACCACCAGATTCATTCATTCACATATTGCATATGGCTGCTTTCATACTACAATGACAGAGCTGAGTAGTTGTAACAGAGTTCTTATGGCCCACAAAGCCTAAAATATATACTGTCTGGCCCTTTATAGAATAAGTTTGCCAACTGCTAGGTTAGAAGATCCTCTATTCTCTTGTAATTTTGTAAGTAACATATGCTACATTATTACCCTTTTCTACCTGAGAGGGATTGTAAATCAATACCGTTATTAACAACAGCCCAGATGAGTTTCTTGATATTCAAGCAGCAAGTCTGGATATCACGCACAAAATGAATCAGTTTTTGTTGTTAAGCACTAAAGATATAACAACGAACAGGGCAGACACAGGGCCCCCTTAAAGGAATTTACAGTCTAGTGAAAGTGACAAATAATTACTGCACAGGGTGATCAAGCTCAAACAGGGGCCGTACAATTTTCTGTGTGAGGAAACAGCAGGGGCATCAGGAGGATCAAGGAAGGCTTCTAAGAAGTGACTTTTTACATTTGATTGAGAGATAAGAGATGAGCAATTGTTCACACTCTGAGATAGGTGTGTTTTGGGAGACAGAATGTCAATAAAGGAAGCAAAGTAAAGACCCTGGGTGGAGTCCCTGAGATACAAGAGGACAGAATGTCAGGAACCAACACAAATCATTATGAATGTAGGGTATAATGAAGAAAGAGGCAAGAAGCTGCAGAGGTGAGTGAGAGTCACCTGGTTATGAAGCACTTCGTACATCTGAGGCAATGGGAAGCCATCAAAGGGTTTTAATGAGGAATTGGAGATGTTCAGATTTCTCATTTTAGAAAGATTATTCAGGCTATAAGTGGATAAAGGATTGGTAAGAACATTTAGAAGGAGGAGTAATTAGAAGACTGTGGCTGAAACCCAGGTGAGACATATTGGTGGCTTGAACTAGATTAGTGACCGTTGGATAGAGAGCAGTGAACTTTGATAGCTATTTCAGAGGAAGATTTCACAAGTCTTAATGACCAATTGGAAAGAGAGAATTCAAGAACAATTCTGAGACTTCTGCCTTGGGCAGCTTTGTGAATGATGCCTTTCTCAGAGATAGGAAGCCCAAATGGGGGGCAGCGTGGAAGAGTATGATTCACAGTTGAACACACTGTGCTCAAGGTGTCTGTAGGACACCCAGGTGGAGAATACTGCTGGGTGGTGGATGTTTGGCTTTGAAACTCAGGAGGGTCTGAGTTGAAGATACAGATGCAAGAGTTATTAGCATCTGGGAGATCATGGAAACCAGTGGTGTGGGTGGGCTCACCTAAGCAGAGACAGTAAATCAGAGGAAATAGTACTCCCAAGAACCCCAATGCTTAGAGAAGCATCAGTGAAAGGGAAGCAACAGATGGACTGAGGAGGAGAGTCAAGAGAGGCAAGAGAAAAATACAGATTGTATAAGGCCCCGGAAGCAAAAAGATGAGCATGTGTCACAGGCCCAGGAGGGCTAAACAGCACAAAGGCTGCAGAGAGGTCACATAAGATAATAACTGCAACGCAACCTTTGGAGCCTCAAGTTGGAATTTTTGACAGAGAAGACAATTAGAGAAAGTGCCTGTTAAACTTTTTCTATTAGAAAATATTAAATAATTTTTTTTAAAAAGCTGGTCATTTTAGAACATCTACTATGTGCTAAACATTATGCTAAGCATTTACTTTGCCCAAAAAGATTGCAACATAGGTTTCATTAACTCAATTTAAGGAAGATCTAGATATGTGAGGTAATTTTTTCAGGCTTACACAGAAGAGGCAAAATAGGGCTTTGAATTCAGATCTGCTGTATACTGAAGTCTGTGTTCTTTCTACAGTCAAAGCCTGCCTGCTTCACCAGCTATTCAGATTTCTGGCAAGTATCACTTAACTTTGTTGTTGTTGTTGTTTTTTTTTAAGCCATATGTAATCTTGCAACCATTCACAGCAATCCAGTTTTGCAAATTGTATCATTCCCTCCTTGTTTATGTTGTCATTCAAGAGAAATGTCTTCCACAAGAGGAAAATGTATTTTAAACATAGTATTTAGCTGCAGAGATACCACATATAGAAGATAAAATAGCTTTATAATAAATTATTAACCACAGAATTCCATAATGCCAATACACTTTCTCCTCACTTATTGACATGGTTAGGTTTCAAAAGACCAGGCCATCATGCAAAATCGGTGTTATGTGAAAATGAAGGATGACCACATCAGATCACAAAATGAGGTTGACTACATCATTACATGACTGCCAAATTATATCATTACATAACTGTCAAGCACTGAGAATCATGGCCCAGCCAAACTGACAAATAACCATTACAGCCAGTGTTACTCTAGCCTCAAACCTTGGTTTTCATTGCTGGCAGACGTGCATTGCTAATGTCCAAAATAGTTAGATAGTAGATTTTTTACTATTGTTGTAAATACAAAATGTTGAATAATGAGAGAGTCATAAGTGAGGAGCAGGTGTACTGTACTGAAGACATTACTGGATGCCATAAATAAAGGTGAGCCCCATGAGATGTAGGAAGGGCAGAATGCCACCTTGATGGAGAAACTTCCAAGGAAAAACTTGTTTCCAAGATGTCTGTCCAGACAACTCTAAATCCTGACTTCCACTTGACATCTTCTGGACATCTTTAGCCCTAGCAGTAAAGCCACAAGTGCCTAGCAGTCAAATTTCCACCACAATGGTAAAAACAAACTGTCGTAGATTGCAAGAAAGAGAAAATTTTTAAATTCAGATGAACTAAACAGTTGGCGCAATGATAAGAAACTACCTAGGTGGTGGGTGTATGGGATTCATTGAGCAATTCTTTAACTTTTCAGTGTGTCTAACAATTTTCAAGATAAAACATTAGGAAAAAAGACAGGAAGGAAAAAAAGAAAGAGCACCAAAACACCAGGAATGTAATAAACTCCAGGCCTGGGAAAGAAAGTTTACTCTATTACTTTATGAAGATATCTGACCAAAGGAAAAAAAAGAAAATTGCTTAAATAATGTCTTCATTCCAACTACTCATATTGAGTCATCGTATAAGAAATTTTAGATCTATTTAGAACTAAAATAGTGTTGATTTCTTTCCACTAATTTGTCTCTGTAACAAAGTTACAAAAGTTTGCACATTTCTCTAATTTTCTATTTCCAGTGGAGCTACATGACAGCAAACCATGAAAAGCATGACACTGACTTTTAGGATGTAAATTAAATTCACAGTTATTAAATAAGTTATTATATAAGCTGATTATAAAATGAACTGGTTTTATAATTTTATTTTTAATTCGGGAAACAAGGTAATCTTACAGGAAGTTTAAAGAAAAGAGATAAAAATTCAAATCCTCCTCCCTAAATACAATGGTTATAATTTTAATTTTTTTTCTGGCCTTTCTATTTCCTAAACACGTTTTCAAAAGGTTATAAATACAGAGATTTAGATCCTACTTTTTTCACTTAATGTTACATACCAGGTTTTTTTTTCGTGTCTACATATTTAACGTTAAAGATTGTATAACCGTTTATGAATATAAACACTGCTGTAATGAAGCTTCAACTCTTTGGCTTGTTTCACATTTTAGTTTAGATTGCTGGAAGTAGGATTACTGGGTCAAAGAGCATGAAATTTTAATGTCTCTGTGTACTAATAAGTTGCTTTCCAAAAGTGTTGTCCTAATTTATATTGTAACTGTAATGTAGAAACATATCTTTGCTAGCATTGAATATACTTTTCAATGTTTGCAAATTTAATATGCATATGATTATACCTTATTGTTTGCATTTGTATTTCTATAAAATATTTAAAAAACAACCTCCTTCTGCCCACCATGTGAATTGACAAGCAGAAAGTATGACAGTGGGTGGATTTCATGATCCTTCTGGTTATAATTGTTTCCTCATTGCCCACCATAGCAAATTAACATTCCTGGCCCTAATCTTCGATGTCCTGGACCAATTCTCTGTCTCCCCTCCAAGCTTTTGCCTGCTTACCTCCAATGGATTCCAAGGTTTCCTGTGAAGAATTACCTGGGGTATTTGGTAAACACACACACTATGGTTCAAGGCCCCACTGGAGACCTTGGGTTGGTATCTCCAGGGAAGGCACTTCATGGTCCCCAATATTACCTTCTGCATTCAAGCCTTCGTGAACCCCCTTGGCTTCCTTTCTTTCAAGGACTTATATGCCCAGAATAACTAGACTAAATCCAAAGCTCATTTAGGAGACCATTTTTCCCCAAGAAGTTTACATGGAGTAGAAGAGAAATTCATTTAATATTTGTACTGAAATAAGCATATGCAATTAAAAGGGTGTGGTGATAGTCTCTTCCATCTAAAAATACACATTTTGACACATAACCTTGTATGTCTGATTCCTCTTGTTGGAAGAGGGAGAAGAGACTTCCAGCATGGGGGAACACCAGATGGCTAGGTGGTTCTTCTCTAGGCAGAATGACTCCCACCCTGAGCAAGGGAACTAAATAATCCATGTGGAGAGGGTGGTGAAAGCCATGGAGTAGTAGGGGTAGGGTGGGGAGAAGGGGAGGTTATCGGTTTTTGAGTAAGCCAAGGAAGCTTGATGGGAAAAGTAAGGACTTACTGGGACTAAATTCAAAAAAGAGGGAGGAAAAAAAAAACAAAACACAGTTGCCATTGAGGCAACCCCATGTGTGTCAAGTAGAACTGTACTTCACAGGATTTCCGATGGCTGATTTTTTGAAAGTAGATCACCAGGCCTTTCTTTCCAGGTGCCTCTGAGTAGACCTTGAACCTCCAACCTTTCAGTTATGAGCCAAGAGTAGGGGCTCCTTGGGATTCCAAAATTCTCCAGCTCAAGTCAGAAAAATATTTTTTCTTTATTTCTATTGTTATAACTATTGTGGTCTCAGGTTAATGAAGCAAAAAAAAAAAAAAAAATCCACCACACAACATAATAATTATAATATCAACAATGTCACGTGTAATATTTTTTGGGTACTTATACTGTGCCTAGCATGGTGTTAAGTAATTTACATGCATTATTTCATTCAACCTCCATGCTACCACCCTGTTAAGTAGGTAGTATTATGATTCTACGCATTTTACAAATGAAGTTCAGAGAGATTAATAAATTTGTCAGAGGTCATATAGCCTACACTTGGTTCTTTGTTGGCTGTTTTTCCAATGTATGGTTGTGAATTCCCCAGTGTCTGGAACCACGTCTTCTATAGGATGAATGCTCACAGGAGGTAGAGCATGAAACTGTGCCAAATCAGGTGAATGTTCAATATATGAAGTGAAATACAATGGAAGAAAAAGAATGATTAACATATCTCTTGAGAATTTTCTTTTTTTAAACAAACTAAAATGTGAGTTTCTGAAAAATTCACCACGATTCTCTGGCTCTCCACCCTGACTCCATTCCCAACATACACTTGGGAGCTCCTTTTCCTTAGGGGTCTACATGTTTTAATTTAAATTATGAACATCTAGGCTTTTATTTTCCCAAGCAGTTGGCAAATTCCTCAGAGTCAGTAAACAATATTGTTTTTATCCATTGGGATAAGCTATATTTTAAACACTAACTTGGATGGATTTCATATAGGTCAAATTTTGGTCAAAACGAATGACTTGCTCGATTCAAACCTCTGGTGTTGATGAGTTGAGGCATATCATTGATCTAAAACTACACACACATTTAAGTCTAAGAAGGCCCCCAAGAGGCCTGATACAGTGTCCTCACATCACAAATTTTCTCAGCTTGAATTACATGTTTGGGCTTAGATTCTCATTTCCTATAAATGCTTCTGTCTACACTGAATGAAAGCAAGTTATCAAGAACTCTGACAAACATTCTGATCTAGCTAGGTGCTGGCAGGTCTTCCCTAGCTTCCACAGGTAAAGATTTTTTTCCTCCCCCCACCCACCTCCACACAAGTACAGAATGGTGCTCTGCACCTACTGTGCAAAGCCTATATTTCCTGGGTCCAAAATCAGGCTACAGAATGAAACAAGTTAGGTTGCCATGGCTCTTCTGCTACATCAGAAACTTGAGGTGAAAGACTAAGAAAGATCCACACTACACACACCCCAAAGGCTCAAAGGTACTGTCAACTTAAAAGACAACCAAGGAAACCCTTTTCAGGAATTGAGGCTACCCTGTTATCTCTCACAAGACAAGGATGCTGAAGAAAAACTTGAAACACAACACGGTCTGGGTTTCCTTCTATGGTCCACAATAAAATGTGTCTTAAAAGAAAATGTAAATTAAATGAGATGATATTTTAGACCAGCAAGATGGTATAAGGAACCCTGCTGGTGCTGTGGTTAAGCGTTGGGCTGCTAACCAAAATATGGCAGCTCAAATCCACCAGCTACTCCTTGGAAACCCTATGGGGCAGTTCTACTCTGTCCTATAGGGTCACTATGAGACAGAATTGACCCAACAGCAGTGGGAAGACGATGTAAAGCATCCTTTTCCAGCTCCCTTGGAACCCAGTAATGATTATATAAACAGGCTCCATTATCTGTGTGTGTGAAATGTTTCTGTTCCCCCAGATTGTCCCTCTTAGAGGTCTGCAACTGAAAAATCAGATAAAAAAATTTAAAAAAATGAAGAAACCTTAAGAATCATGTGGGACTCTATCAAGAGAAATAACCTATGAGTGATTGGAGTACCAGAACAGGGAGGGATAACAGAAAATACAGAGAAAATTGTCTAAGATTTGTTGGCAGAAAACTTCCCTGATATTGTGAAAGATGAGAAGATATCTATCCAAAATGCTCATCGAACTCCACATAAAGTAGATCTTAAAAGAAAGTCACCAAGACATATTATAATCAAACTTTCCAAAACCAAAGATAAAGAGAGAAGTACAAGAGCAGTGAGGGATAAACGAAAAGTCACCTACAAAGGAGAGCCAATAAGAATAAGCTCGGACTACTCGGCAAAAACCATGCAGGCAAGAAGACAATGGGATGACATATTTTAAAAATTGAAGGAAAAAAAATTGCCTACCAGGAATCATATATCCAGCAAAGCTTTTAAATATGAAGGTGAAATTAAGACATTTCCAGATAAACACAAGTTTATCCTACTCATCAAAATAAACACAAGAAAAAAATAGACTCAGCAGAAACAAAATCAACAACAACAAATATGAGGAAAGGAAAATATATAAAGATAATCTACTCAGCACATAAAATTAAGTGAGAAAAAGAATATGTGAACAACACACAAAAAAAGACATCAAAATGATAGCACCAAATTCATACCTATCCACAATTATGCTGAAAGTAAATGAACTAAATGCACCAATAAGGAGACAGAGAGTGGTAGAATGGGTTAAAAAATGCGATCCATCTACATGCTACCTACTAGAGACACATCTTAGACTTAGACACATAGACAAACTAAAAGTCAAAGGACGAAAAAAAATATATCAAGCAAACAACAATCAAAAAAGAGCAGGAGTGGCAATATTATTTTCAGACAAAATAGACTTTAAAGTTAAATCCATCAGAAAGAATAAGGAAGGACACTATATAATGATTAATGGGACAGTACACCAAGAAGATATAACCATATTTAATATTTATGCACCCAATGACAGGGCTATAAGATACATAAAACAAATTCTATCAGCATTGAAAAGTGAGATAGACAGCTCTACAATAACAGTAGGAGACTTCAACACACCACTTTCGGTGAAGGACAGGACATCCAGAAAGAAGCTCAATAAAGACATGGAAGATCTAAATGCCATAATCAACCAACCTGACCTCATAGGCATATACAGAACACTCAGCCCAACAGCAACCAAGTATATTTTCATTTCTAGTGCACATGGAACATTCTCTAGAATAGACCACATATCAGGTCATAAAGCAAGCCTTAGCAGAACCCAAACCATTGAAATATTACAAAGCATCTTCTCTGATCATAAGGCCATAAAAGTGGAAATCCATAACAGGAAAAGCAGGGAAAAGAAATCAAACACTTGGAAACTGAACAATACCCTGCTCAAAAAAGACTGCATTATAGAAGACATTAAGGATGGAATAAAGAAATTCAGAGAATCCAATGAGAATGAAAACACTTCCTATCAGAACCTTTGTGACACAGCAAAAGCAGTGCTCAGAGGCCAATTTATATCAATAAATGGACACATCCAAAAAGAAGAAAGGACCAAAATCAAAGAGTTAACCCTACAATTTGAACAAATAGAGAGCAACAAAAGAAACCCACAGGTACCAGAAGAAAACAAATAATAAAAATTAGAGCTGAACTAAATGAAATAGAATACAGAAAAACAATTGAAAGAATTGAAAAAACAATTGAAAGACCAAAAGATGGTTTTTTGAAAAAATCAACAAAATTTATAAACCACTGGCCAAACTGACAAAAGAAAAACAGGAGAGGAAGCAAATAACCTGAATAAGATATGAGAGGGGTGATATTACAACAGACCCAACTGAAATTAAAGGAATCATATCAGATTACTATGAAAAACTATACTCAAATTTGAAAACCTAGAAGAAATGGATGAATTCCTAGAAACGCACTACATACCTAAACTTACACAAACAGAGGTAGAACAACTAAATAGACCCATAACAAGAGATTGAAAAGGTAATCAAAAAACTCCCAACAAAAAAAAAGTCCTGGTCCTGACTGCTTCACTGAAGAGTTCTACCAAACTTTCAGAGAAGTGTTAACACCACTACTACTAAAGGTATTTCAGAGCATAGAAAAGGACGGAATACTACCAAACTCATTCTATGAAGCCACCATATCCCTGATACCAAAACAAGGTAAAGACACCACAAGAAAATTATAGACCTATATCCCTCATGAATGTAGATGCAAAAATCCTCAACAAAATTCTAGCCAATAGAATTCAACAACATATCAAAAAAATAATTCACCACGACCAGGTGGGATTCATACCGGGTATGCAGGGATGGTTCAACATTAGAAAAAACAATGTAATCCACCACATAAATAAAACAAAAGACAAGAATCACATGATTTTATCAATTGATGCAGAAAAGGCGTTTGGCAAAGTTCAACACTCATTTATGATAAAAACTCTTGGCAAAATAGGAATAGAAGGAAAATTCCTCAACATAATAAAGGGCATTTCTACGAAACCAACAGCCAACATCACCCTAAGTGGAGAGAGCCTGAAAACATTCCCACTGAGACTGGGAACCAGACAAGGATGCCCTTTATCAACCCTCTTATTCAACATTGTGCTGGAAGTCCTAGCCAGAGCAATTAGGCTATATAAAGAAATAAAGCGCATCCAGACTGGCAAGGAAGAAGTCAAAGTATCTCTATTTGGAGATAACATGATCTTATACACAGAAAACCCTAAGGAATCCTCCAGAAAACTCCTGAAACTAATAGAAGAGTTCAGCAGAGTATCAGGATACAAGATAAACATACAAAAATCAGTTGGATTCCTCTATTCCAACAAAAAGAACATCGAAGAGGAAATCACCAAATCAATGCCATTTACAGCTGCCCCCAAGAAGATAAAATACTTAGGAATAAATCTTACCAAAGATGTAAAAGACTTATACAAAGAAAACTACAGTACACTTCTGCAAGAAACCAAAAGAGACTTACATAAGTGGAAGAATATACCTTGCTCATGGATAGGAAGACTTAACATTATAAAAATGTCTATTCCACCAAAAGCGATCCATACATTTAATGCAATTCCGATCCAAATCCTAACGACATTCTTTAATGAGATGGAGAAACAAATTGCCAACTTCATATGGAAGGGAAAGAGGTCCCGGATAAATAAGGCATTACTGAAAAAGAAGATCAAAGTGGGAGGCCTTACTTTACCTGATTTTAGAACCTATTATACTGCTACAGTAGTCAAAACAGCCTGGTGCTGGTACAACAACAGATACATGGACCAATGGAACAGAATTGAGAATCCAGACATAAATCCATCCACATAAGAACAGTTGATAGTTGACAAAGGCCCCCAAACAATTAAATGGGGAAAAGACAGTCTTTTAAACGAATGGTGCTGGCATAACTGGATATCCATCTGTGAATAAATGAAACAAGACCCATACCTCACTCCATGCACAAAAACTAACTCAAAATGGACCAGCGACCTAAATATGAAATCTAAAACGATACAGACCATGGAAGAAAAAATAGGGACAACGTTAGAAGCCCTAATACATGGCATAAACAGTATACAAACATTATTAAGAATGCAGAAGAAAAACTAGATAACTGGGAGCTCCTAAAAATAAAACACCTATGCTCATCCAAAGACTACACCGAAAGAGTAAAAAGACTACCTAAGGACTGGGAAAAAGTTTTTAGCTTTGACATTTCTGATCAGTGCCTGATCTCTAAAATCTACATGATGCTGCAAAAACTCAACTACAAAAACACAAATAACCCAATTAAAAAGTGTCAAAAGATATGAATAAACACTTCACTAAAGAAGGCATTCAGGCAACTAACAGATACATGAGGAAATACTCATGATCATTAGCCATTAGAGAGATGCAGATCAAAACTACAATGAGATTTCATCCCACTCCAACAAGGCTGGCATTAATCCAAAAAACACAAAATAATAAATGTCGGAGAGGATGTGGAGAGATTGGAACACTTGTACACTGCTGGTGGGAATGTCAAATGGTACAATCACTTTGGAAATTGATTTGGCACTTCCTTAAAAAGCTAGAAATAGAACTACCATATGATCCAGCAATCCCACTTCTCAGAATATATCCTAGAGAAATAAGAGCCTTTACACTAACAGATATATGCACATCCATGTTTATTGCAGCACTGTTTACAATAGCAAAAAGGTGGAAGCAACCAAGGTGCCCATCAATGGATGAATGGATAAATAAATTAGGGTACATTCACACAATGGAATATTACGCATCGATAAAGAACAGTGAGGAATCTGTGAAACATTTCGTCACCTCGAAGAACTGGAAGGCATTATGCTGAGTGAAATTAGCCAGTTGCAAAAGGACAAATATTGTATAAGGCCACTATTATAAGAACTTGAGAAATAGTTTAAACTGAGAAGAAAACATTCTTTTGTGGTTACAAGACGGGGGAGGGAGGGTGGGTGAGGGAGGGGTATTCAGTAGTTAGATAGTAGATAAGAACCACTTTAGGTGACGGGAAAGGCAACATACAATACACGGGAGGTCAGCACAATTGGACTAAACCAAAAGCAAAGAAGTTTCCTGAATAAACTGAACACTTTGAAGGCCGGAGCAGCAGGGGCAAGGGTTTGGGGACCATGGTTTCAGGGGATATCTAAGTCAATTGGCATAATAAAATCTATTAAAAAAAACATTCTGCGTCCCACTTTGAAGAGTGGCATCTGGGGTCTCAAACGGTAGCAAGCTGCCATCTAAGAGTCATCTATTGGTCTCAATCCACCTGGATCAAAGGAGAATGAAGAACACCAAGGACACAAGGTAATTACGAGGCCAAGAAACAGAAAGGGCCACATGAACCAGCGACTACATCATCCTGAGGCCAGAAGAACTAGATGGTGCCCAGCTACAACTGATGACTGCCCTGATAGGGAACACAACAGAGAATCCCTGAGGAAGCAGGAGAGCAGTGGAATGCAGACCGCAAATTCTCATAAAAAGACCAGACTTAATGGTCTGACTGAGACTGGAAGGACCTCGGTGGTCATGGCCCCCAGACCTCCTGTTGGCCTAGGACAGGAACCATTCCCGAAGCCAACTCTTCAGACATGGGTTGGACTGGACAATGGGTTGGAGAGGGATGCTGGTGAGGAGCAAGCTTCTTGGATCAGGTGGACACTTGAGACTATGTTGTTATCTCCTGCCTGGAGGAGAGCTGAGAGGGTAGAGGGGGTTAGAAGCTGGCGAAATGGACACGAAAAGAGAGTGGAGGGAGAGAGTGGGCTGGCTCATTAGGGGGAGAGTAATTGGGAGTATGTAGCAAGGTATATATGCGTTTTTGTGTGAGAGACTGACTTGATTTGTAAACTTTCACTTAAAGCAGAATAAAAATTATTAAAAAAAATGAGCTTCGTCTCTTAATGTTGTTGGTAATCAGGGATACAATGGTTTAGGTAATTATGCTCACAAGTCTAGTTTAAACCATATTTTGAGGACAACCAAGCATTTATAATGATAAAGAAAAGAGATACGGCAAACTTTTTAAATAAAAAAAGAGGTTTTGGAAGCTAGTCAAGTTTTTGGAAGACTCCTTCAACTTGGCTTTCCCTCATGTTCTTCCTGGCTCCTTATCAGTCTTTACCTACCCTCAATTTCTGATTGCTTTATCTGTGATTAAGAAACCAGGCACTTCTATATGTTATACATCCCCCCTCCCAACTCTGAACTTAGAAATGACCTCACAGTTTATCTTGATCCTGTACATATGGTCAAGGAGAGAAAGTGACTCTCTGGTAGCTGAAATATACATAGTAGAATGAGAGAATAATGCTAGAAAAGCCAATCATACATGCTCATATAACTATGTATACACATGTACCACCAGACGACTGTGCGGTGTGCAAAGGGCATCTGTGAACATCTTCATAAAATACCTTTCAAATACGTTTCAAATTTCAATAAGAAAAAATAAACTCAATGAAGTCCATCAATCAGCTTTACTTTTTCTTTTTTAAATTTTTCTGACTCATTGTTTCATTCTGCTATATGTCTTTGAATTTTGATGATGAAAGGGCCTTAAAAACCTCCTATCCTCTCCCACTTTATGGACAGGGTAGACAAGCCACCAAGTAGTTTAGTGGCCTTCCCACAGCCACAGAACTTATTCATATCAGAGCACAACTCAAAGGCCCAGTGCTTTGCTAATTTTTATTTAAAAAAAAAAAAAACTTAACTACACCAGAAAGTCTCTTTCACAAGACATAGTATCTTTAATTTTTGTGGTAAACCAATGTCTGAGTTTTGTATTTCTAAGCCCCATTTTTCCCCAAATATCTTTTTCTTCAACATTTTTCTCTTTTCTATCACTCAATAGGTTTGATATTTTCAGCCTCTTAATTCTTGTGATTTTTTCCACGCATTTGATCTTCATTCCCTCTCTTCTGTTGTTTTATCAGCTTCCATAATCCATTCATATCACTGTTTTCTTCCTCCACATTTTCTTGTTTCATTCCTACTTGCTCTTTATTCTTTTTTAAATTTGTCCCTGTAACTTCTACCTCTCCTCTCACATCCTTTTTTGTCTTGTCTCTATCTGTACTTTCTTCTTCTACAATTCTGTTTCTATCAGACCAGTTTTAACCCTTTCTTTACTTGTTATTGCCTCCTTTTTTATCCTGTTTCAAGGTGAACCCCTTTGTTTCATTGCCCTTTCAACACAGCAATGAAGGATGTGTGTGTGTATGTGTGCCGCGCACGTGTACACACATACGCACGAGCACGCTCATTTAGAATTAGTTGGTGTGGAGTGGAGAGGAGGGGGCAAAAGACTGAGGGAGACACCAAGAATGTGTTCATAGAAAGGGAAACACTTTATTTTCATCCCCGGAGACGTTAATTAGAAAGAATAAATACAAGTCATATAGATACGTTTCCTATATAAAACTGTCCTAAATCAGTACTGTATGTGTGAAATGTTTCAATTTTCCTTAAACATTCTAAAACTTATTCCAGAGCCATTGTATAAATAGTTAAGGAGCAGCGGGATTGATTTCTGAGTTTCATTTGGACGTATTTCAAGTATAATAAATACATGTTAAGATTATGTTTTTGAACATCACTAAAATGTTTATCAATTTTATATATGAGACAACTATAGAATTACCACAGTAGCATCAAAGTTATTTGTTAAATTATATACAGGAAAAATCTCGATGTCTAAACATAGTAACACAAAGGCAGCGAGAGACCGAGCACCACACAGCAGGAATCAAGACACAGTGCAAGAGGGCTGAGGTTGGACTTGCTGACCCACTGAGCGAAGAGGGGTAAAACTTGCCTGAGAAGGCCCCCAGCAGGGCCTGTCCTGGAGGCAGAGGCCAAGAAGAAGCTGTCCTCATCTAGGAATTGCGTGCTGAGTTGTTCCTGTCACTTCCAAGTTGATCCTGATCCCAAATTGTACCTTGTTACTTTCCTAATAAGCCACTTAACTGTAAGTACAGTTGGTGAGTTCTGTCAGATGTTGCATGGAATTACTGATCCAAAAGACGGGGTGGGGGGAGAGTCCTGAGGGACGGGGAAGTAGCTGATGTTTTAGTTGCTGTTAGTATTAGCTTTAGAAACTAAGTAATTTTTCTGGGCTTAAGGCTTTGAATGAATTAAGTTAATGTGCATTATCAGCAGTTTTATTAATCGCAGTACAATAATAAAATGAGTTTGGGTGTGCATAGTCTTAAGTATTTTTAAAGGTGTAAAAAAAAAAATTTTATATCCTATACTATTAGGAAAAAAGTTTTCCTTTATCCCACAATCACAATTTCTTACCCAGTTCCAAGTCTGAGTAACTCAGTGTTAGAAATGATTTCATGTGTAATTGTATACATGTAAGAATAAAATCCAATGGTTACTAAGGACAGTGATGACACAAAAAGTAGAACTTAAATGAGAAATAATTCAGATAATTCTCACTTACTTTTTTGGTCTGAAAATTATAAAAAAAAAAAAAATAAGGCACCCCTAAATACTAACAAATAAATACACAAATAGTAGTATCATTACATTTTAATTATGAAATTTCTGCTTAAAATCCTGTAAAAGGATCTTTTCTCACAGAGCGTTTTTCAGTCATTCTATATTGGTGAGCTTGCCTGGTGTTTTCCCAAATGACCTGGGTTCAACATCTGCTCTGAGGAAAGATTTTTCTGGCTCAATAATTAAAATATGATGATCTTATTACAGTTAGAAAAATGATTTATTCATCTTTATTATACATTGAGTTTTGGCATGGTGGAAAACAGAGGAGAGATATTAAATGCAATTCCATGGGGACGGAGATAGCTCTAATATTACCTAATATCTTCAGAACTGACCAGATCAAATTAGACAGTAATCCAGAGTTAGAGAGGTTGACTCACACTGTGTAAAACAGGGGACTAAAAACCCGTCTAGAAGGAGGATATTGAGCACTTGATGAATCGGTAAGATCAGATGGCATGAAGGAGGAGCGCTGTTACACACACCTGGCGAACAGGAATGAAATATATGAAATGGTAAAGGTGATTAGGAGGAAATCCACAGACACAGACAAAGAGGAAATAAAATCACTGAAATGACACATACATAAAAATGATAGAAACTGACCTGAAAGGCAAAAAGAGGATGACCCTATGACCTTGCCCACATAGAGGGAGCTATGTTTTCTGAACTGAGAACCAGCCATAGGGACTATTTTTAAAACATTTATGCGAAAACTAAACAAGCTGATATTGTCCAAGTAGAATGAGCATAGGAATACTGTGTCATATTTAATTCATCACTGTTCTCTTGTAACAAATAAATCTGCTTCTAAATTCTGCCTTTTCTATTGCCTTTTTTTTTTTTTCTAATGCCAAATTCCAAATCAATACACTTAATTTCTTCCCATCGTAATCTTTGACCTTGTTGTTGTTGTTGTTACTTGGGTAGAGTCGGCTCTGACTTGATCGTATGTAAGTTCTAAAATGGTTCAGTATTTCTGACTATGATCTGAGTGTCTACCTGAGTTAATAGTATAGAACTCAGCTTGGCATCATGTATAGATAAACAATGATTTTTAACACAAGGGACAATAATATGTATAACACAAGGAAAGGTTACATGGACCATTTTAAAAATTGATTGGAGAACAACATTCTTGACAAATACAATGTCCACATGCTGAAAAAATAATTTGTAGTCTATTTATAATAGGGATACTTTGGAAAATAGTGCCTGGAGAGAAAACTATCCATATTTATTTAACAATGAAGTTTTAAATTTTTTCCTGAGGAATGGTTTTGTGTCTTAGAAAACCACAATGGTTTCTACTGCTAACAACTTAAATATGGGGAGAGGAGCATATTAAAAAACAAAAATAGGTCCACTTGTTTTTGTAACTAGGGACCATGAAAGCATGTTCAGGAAAAATTAACAATAAAATAAAAGGGAAAAAGTTAAAAGTCAGGAAGAAAGATTGAAAGGAAATGTGAAGAATAGCCTTTTTTTTTTTTTAAAGTAATACATCAATAATTTATTAACTCAGAGAATTTCCTGGTTCTTTCAAAAAAATGCACATCCTACAAACTGAAACCGAATTCACCAATTTCCTTCCCAAACCAACTCTCTTTTCCATTTCTCTCTCTCTCTTTTTTTTTTTTATATACCAGGCTGAAAATGAGTTAGTAATTGTTATGGATTGAATTGTGTCCCCCCAAAATGTGTGTCAACTTGTCTAGGCCATGATTCCCAGTATTGTGTGGTTGTCCACCATTTTGTGATCTGATGTGATTATCCTATGAGTTGCAAATCCTAACCTCTATGATGTTAATGAGGTGGGATTAGAGGCAGTTATATTAATGAGGCAGGACTTAACCTATAGGATTAGGTTGTATCTTAAGTCAAACTCTTTTGAGATATAAAAGAGAGAATCTAGCAGAGAGAAGAGGGACCTCCTACCACCAAGCAAGAAGAGCTGGGAATGGAGTGTGTCCTTTGGACTCGGGGTCCCTGTGCTGAGAAACTCCTAGACCCAGAGGAAGAGTGATGATAAGGACCTTCCCCTAGAGCTGACAGAGACAGAAAATCTTCTGCTGTAGCTGGTGCCCTCATTTCAGACTTTTAGCTTCCTGAACTATGAGAGAATAAATTTGTTTGTTAAAGCCATCCTCTTGTGGTATTGCAGCACTAGATAACTAAGACAGTCATCTTTGACTCTTACTTCTTCACTTTCAATATCCAATCAAACACCAAGCCCTGTGCATTCTGCTAAAGACTATTCTGGCATCCACTGCCACCATTCATCTCTTCACCCCTTACAAACAGAGGTCCTACCTCCCATTCTTCCCACGGTCATCTGAATATCAATTACTTAACCCACTTGCAAATAGGGAGAATATGCCCAGTATGCTTACTCATAAATAGCAGATGTTTTCTTCTTCTCCTCCTCATCTTCTCTAGTTCGCCTTGAACCAGATACATTTTCTTGAAACATCACCTCAACCACTTCAGGCCCTTGCTAAACTTCCCACACCAAGCTCAAGTAGCTGGGACTCCTGGGCAAGGACTACCTCTGTCTCCTTGTGTTACTGCTCCTGCTCACCCCAAAACCCCCAGATCCTGCTTCCCCCCACTGAGAGGCATCTCCTAGCACTCTGGAGGATTTTACAAATATTTGTGCTCTTCCCTTTTTTTTCTTTTTATACTTTTGCACTTGTTTTAAGTCTTCCTTATTGCGATTTATTGGGTTTTGTTTAGGTTTTGGCTTATGTATTTTTTTTTTTTTATCTTTACTCCAGTGGAAATCAACTATGGTGATGGTGTTTTTCTGTTATGTTTGGTCTAAATTCTCCTCCATCTGTCTCTGTCTCCATCAGTTCTTCTTCCTCTGGGCTTCTTCGTCACTTCCTGTTAGTATCTTGCCTGATGGCATTTAAACGTGCATTGTTATATATACCTTTAAAAGTTTCATGAGCATAAGTCAGAGACTACAAGATTGCCAAAATTCTTTTCCATCTCTCAAAATACCTAGCAGTGAATGCTTATGGAGTAAGTAAATACACTACAAAACCAGTAAATAGCCTCTTTTGTCTTGGGACTTTTGTTATTTTCTAAAAGAGGATTGATTAAAATTACAGAAAGAAAATTAATTTGGTTTTTGTATTTAATCCTTACAATATTCCTATAAACAAATTACTATTATTCTCATTGTGCAGATGAAAAACCTGAGGCTCAGAGACGTTAAGTAACTTCCCTAGTGCCACACAGATAGTTAGTTTTAAGGCTAGAATTTGGACCTAGGTAGCTCTGGCTTCAAAAAGATGTGGAGATATACCTTGGGCAATAAAAAAATGAAACTGAGGAGATCTCACCCCCAAGAGATGCATAAGTCAATCATCAATTCATCATTACTTTCAATTCCCAGACTTAGCTTCCAATAAGTTAGCATATAAGATCAAGGCACAATAACATCTCATACTGAAATTCTACCTTCTCAATAGGCGAGGAATTACATTTTTTAAATAGGGTTGGTGTTGTTTGCCATCAAGTCAATTCCAACTCATAACAAGCCTACAGGACAGAGTAGAACTATCCCATAGGGTTTC